>NW_021134758.1:0-705576 GCF_004193835.3 Ostrinia furnacalis
TTATTACAGATAACAATAATAAAAAGCAGAGTTTAAGATAATTTTTTAATTTTACTTCTGTACCTGTATGCAATGTAAATAACTTCAATAATGGTAAGTATAATAAAGGTCTGTATTCACTGAATAATTAATGAATGAATGTGGTTAAATACCTGCCTTTAAGCATTTAAAAAAAAAATAACTGAGTACTTACTATTTTCATTTTGATAGCTCAGATGGGTACATTTTATAAAGAACTTCAAAAATGTTTCAAATTGAGGCATTAAATACTTCTTCCCTCCATTTCTACATTGTAGTCGTAAAGTTTCTGCAATAAACCGTAAAACGGAACGATAGGCCACATTGTGATAATTCAGTTTATCTTTTTATACGTTTCCCGCGGTTGCCACCATAAACTTGTAAATAAAATGTTTCGCTATTTATTGTTGGGTGTTACAGGTTTTTGTGGGGTTGAAACTCAATGCATTGCTTAGTTTATTACTTTACAATGTAGATGTTTAAATGCTATCTTTGACAAAATTGACATAGGTATAATTTTAAGATGATATTGGATAGAATTGGAAACCGGGCAGCATGGAAAGCATTGGGAGATACCTATGTTCAGCAAAACGGGACTATTCCCACCTCTCGTTCCCACCACTGCAACTCCTGTGTAGCCAGGATCTACAGCTTGACCGCCACAAAAACCCAACCAATGAAGGTCAAGTTTGTCCCGGGGGAAAGTTAAACTGTCATTGGACCCGCAACGAAATTAATCAGAAGAACATAGAGGATGTTCAGCAGTGGACGTCCTATGGCTGAGATGATGATGATGATGATGATGATTGGCTAGGATGCGGTAAGCACCTGGATGAGGGAAACACAGGACCGATCGTTGTAGAAATTCTTTGCCTAGGCGCAGATCACGGACTTTTAGTTGGCTGATAGTTGGACCCGATTGTAATTTTTATGAAGAATCGGGCAATACCAAATCGGTGTAATGTGCGCACTTTCATATATCTCCATACTGATCCAACTAGGTATCGGCCAACTAAATGTCGGTGGCCTGCGCTTATTCTTAGGGAATTTCTTTGTCTAAGAGTGGACGTCATTTGGCTAAAACGAAGATAAAGATAAGATAAAGATACATTTATTTGTTCAAACATGTGTACATAAGGTGTTAAGTCAGCATTTAAAATGGTATCAACATGTCGTACCTTTGCGGTGTACAAATTAAATTAAAAATAAAATAAAATTACAATAATACTGCATAATCAAACGAACGATAATACTTAGGTAAATGCACAGGTAAATGTAACTAAAATTCATATTTCAATTCAGGTCAAGTTGTCTAGTAGAATGTAGAAACATTCAGAATTTTGAAATAGATTACATAAAAAAAAACAAAAACGAAAACAATTCGTGGACTGTCTCTTACATAGAGGTCTCTTACATCAAGATTACTCGATCCAAAATAAATAGGTACGAATGGTTACAATTTAACATCATCCGTCCACTTACATAGGGCCATAAAAGAGTGTCATATAAAGTTTGTGACCCATCCAGCATGGGACGTAAAAGCTAACACAAGAGACTCGCAAAGTAACATAACGTGTTACAAAAAGTACACAAACAAGACATATCGATGTACAGTGACGTAACGACTCGTACGCATATTTATCGCAATAAGGGTCAATTCACACCTACAGCACGACAGGTCATTTATCAAAAAACTAACTTTGTAACTTTAGGTATCAAACAAAATAACAATGTACTTAATAAAATTATGATTTTAGTGGTTTAAACCGACTTCTAAAGAAGGATTGTCTAAATTTTTTTATGTTCAAAAAGTTAATTATTAAATATCTAAATAAAACAAATTAACACTCAAATAGCGAGGTAGACGAGGTGGTCCTCCTCTATCTACTCCTACAACATAGTGCTAATTGATATTAGCTTGAAATGTTACGAGTAACAGCGCTATGTTCTGGGTTCTACCTTAGACACATGCTGCAGAGCGGTTACCATTTTTGGCATACTTTGCCTCAGTGTGAATGTACCCTAACATGCGCGTGTCCTCAACCCTAAAGCGTCCAGATAAAAGGACCATTAAGGACGTCGCATAACTTATCCCTAAGCGCTGATAAACCAAAGAGCCGCCTTAGTTATGGCGGGTCTTGAATTCGAGAGTGTAACCTTTGGGTCTTTCGACCTGATGCTAAGGTTTTAATATGTAGACTCAGGGAAGGAACTTAAGTTTTACACAATTATCTTTCAAACAATCACACTTTGACTGCATAATGGATATGTTGTTAAGATATGAATATTCGCAAGTAAATCGATCCCGTTTTTCAGTATTTCCTACAAGAAGTTTTTAGGGAGTCCTCCTCTAATCTTACTACATCTTTATTACCCAAATTGTATGCTTTAAAATAATTAATAAGTACCAGGGATAACATTAGTCTACTTAGTCTACTTAGGCCCGATTCGACCAAACTTTTATCCGAAAATAACTTTTGGTATAACTGGCACATTGACAGTTTCAGTATGGGAAATATGTCAAAGCTGACGATTTATTCTGAGATTAATATTTTACTCTTGTTTGGTCGAATCCACCCTTAGTCATTTCACTTCTTTCCAAAGATTTGGTTCATGTCACAACTTCTTCATTATAAAATATCGTCGTTGCTTCACAGCCACCGACGCGATCGCAATTCCAAGTAAAAATATTTGAATTCAAAATGTATTTTCTGTAATGATTGAGTTATTCGATAAGAGAGGCAGTCGGCTTAAAATATCGGATACGTTCTAAATATAGGACTCCGCTTCCAGCGGCGACGGACCGACAAAAATGTAAGTCTTGCATATTAATACTGTAATAACGCGCGGGTGACACTGTGGCATGTGGGGATAGTTCACTATTCTTGTTTTATCTGACCTTGATATGAGTTTTGCTGCAAAAAAGCTTGATATAGGAATAGATGCCGTTTCATTCTGAACTTTAGTTGTAAAAGTGATAAAAGTCTCTGATGAGCATCGGAATCAGTCAGCAAGTTGTTACCAAGGTTAGAAAACCAGAGAAACTTTCTAATAATTATAATTTTCTAGTGAGGAAACTAACGGAGTGTAGGATCCTCCTTTACTTGAAAGCTTGACGGTCAAGAAGATAGCTGGCAGTGAATGGATGAGGAAGACCGCGACCTTCCTCTTTAACTTTGACAGGGGACCGCTGTTAGGTAATTAATACGTTCGTTCGTTCGGTCGTTTCAGCCAAATGACGTCCACTGCTGGACAAAGGCCTCCTCCAAGGTTTTCCACAATTCACGGTCCTACGCTGCCCGCATCCAGGTTCTTCCCGCGACCTTTACCAGATTGTCGGTCTACCTAGTAGAAGTCCTGCCCACGCTACGTCTTCCAGCCCGTGGTCGCCACTCGAGAGCTTTTCTGCCCCAACGGCCATCGTCTCTACGAGCTATGTGCCCCGCCCACTGCCACTTGATTTTAACAATTCTGCGAGCTATGTCGGTAATTAATACGATAATGACGAAAAACCGAATATTTAAAATAACTAGGTAGTTAGTCAATGTATCTATAGTAAGAAAGGTCCAAAAATTTTAAAGAATTCAATAACTGAAATAACCAAACCATTTCCCAATCAAACCGGGCGCAATCCTGCGAGCGCTCGATAATGTTGGAACAGCTTGTTTCGTGCAATCCGAAGTCTCGTTATTTCCAAAGCGAGCCGCTCGCTACTGGACAAAGACACAAATAGTATCGATGAAGCAGGCACGCTATTAATTTAGGCAACAAAATTCTGTATTAGCTACATTAATCTTACTGATATTGGATTATATACATAAAAAATAATTTAATCTCAATGATTCGATTTACAGTTAAACATTAGCACGGTCATGAGTTTCAGTTTCATTGTTCAATCCTTAGATATCATTGTCAATCGATGTCATTGTCAATTGATTTTCAGATTCAGGTAGATACATTACTACCACCATTTTTTTAAAATCCTTAAGAATTACATCAACCTCGTCGTTCTAAATACATATAGGACGAATACGTCCTAAAATATGATTAGCCTCACTGTCAAGAACGAGCAATGCAGAAATCGTCAGAAAAATTTGTTGTTAAGAACCACTACGCTTTTTCATTCGCGATTTCCCACAATTTGAACATACTTCTGTTACAATATCATGAGCTCACTGAACCATTGACCACTGTGGCATAGCTATGTAAATGGAACAGCCCCGTTAGTGTTGGCATAACTTCGGCTAGATATTCTAACAGATAAGCAAATCAAACTTCAGGGTTTGCGGTTCCGGCACCGGCTTGGCTCCATTTTAAGTACTTTATTGTGCAGAAACCAGTAATTTTGCGTGATGGAACTACCCTTTTTTATTCACAACGAGGAAGCTCTTGGCCTGGATGGAAAGTGATGACCAGGCTGAAGGTGGAAGCGAGCTTCACCCGGAATCCTCAACCACAGAGGAACTGGATATCTTACCTCTTTTCTGCCAGAACAAAAAATGCTATTATGGTGATAGACTTAGGTAAGATGGTAGTAAGCCAGATGGACTTAAAACAGGCTCTACCACTAACTAAACCGAACAGAAAAATCTGCCTCCCACTGGGAATCGAACCCGGGACCTCTGCGTCTGAAGCAGGTGGTCCTTCTTTCCAATATCAAAGTTTGAGCACTAAAGAGTTAATCTACATTAAAAACGGTTATCTTTTCTATCTTTTAGGTTGTAACAACCAAGGCTATACACAACCTGGTGTCAAACTTTCTGAGTCACCATGAGCGTCTGATATAATTCAATAGGACTGAATAGCTTAAAGTGCCCTTTTTTAAAAAGAATAATTTTTAGATTATATGAACATTTCCAACTATAATTGTATTAACTTTACGGCTAAAAAAATATTATGAAGCTAGTTGTATTCTTTTTATTTAATTCCACTGGTCAATAAATACTCTTAGATAAATACAGAACTTATTATAGAGTAAGATGATGATGTTAACAAAATATCCGTTAAACATTAATGTTATCTTTTAACTCGAGAAATTCCAGTTGATTTCTTCCTATATTAAATTTTATTCAATATTACATGCAAGGCTATCAATTACGTTGTATCAATAAAAACATAATTTCATGCTGTTCACAAGCTTCTCATAGCAACCATAAAAACTTGGCTTAAGTTTAATATTATAATCGGAGATGCGCTTGCGATGATGTGTAATGAAAGTATTTACAGTAGGCACACTCACAATGTATGAACACTTCTTTTGGTTGACTTTGATATAACATGATTAATCTAAAAATAAATCTTTTGCGCCTGGTTTCATACAACTAGGTATTTAAAAATCAAAAAATCTTATCTTATTATTAATTTGATTTTAGAGATTTTTATCTATCTGTTTAGATAGATTCTATCTAAAAACAAAGGGATAGCTCAAAGTAAAAGTATTATTGAGAGTTCCTGTACGACGAAATTCTCTATGTTAATAAATAAATTAAACCATTAAATTTTTTTCTTTTCCGATTCACACAATACATGTTTTGTCACTTACATTATAAAGTTTCATCATCATTGCTACTGCTCTGTATGTGATTGTCTGTTTAAATACGTTGGTTCTATATTGGCTCACATAAAATTCTAAATCCTATTCTTTGTCTTACTACCGATTTGTGTTCATAATAATCTCTCTTCATAATTTTATCTTTCATACTTTTTTTATTCATACATTTTTATTACTACCATCGGAGCTCATAACAGTTAGTAATCATAATTTTTTTATCAATACTGTTACTACCAAGAACCATTTAAAATACATAATTTTTATTTTCAGATCTTTTTTCTTCATAACATTCATTGATCATATTGTTTTAATTAATAATGTTGTTACTAAGAACATACTTCAACTCATAATGTTGTTGTTCAGAATAATTTACTTTATAACAGACATACTCGTATCTTTAAAAAAATCATATATAATTTAATAGAGTAGATAAGCATGCAGAGCATGCAGCATGAAAGCAAGCATGCAGCATGNTTCCGCCCTTGCGTAACGAGGCTCAGGCACCCACGCTTGCTTCCGCAGCTTCGGCTTTTTGGACCGCCATCGGCGCCTTCGGCGCCTCGGCGACCAGCCTCAGCCGCTCCAGCTCGCCCGGGCGCCTGAGCCTCGTTACAGCGGGCGAGTGCTGCCCTCCCTCCGCGCCTCCGGCTTTTAAATTACACTCTAGGGGTAGGGCAGACAAGACTACGTGGAGTCGGTTTTGCAGCGATTCGTTTCTGTCACGTTAGTTTTGTGGCACAAAATATTGCCTGTTTTGGACCATTTCAAATTAATTTAATATTAAAATACGATTTAATACGAATATAGACATCATGTATTTCAATAATATGGATAAATACACTTATGAGTAATAAATTTATGAAAACATATATTAGGATACATCACATTTATGAATATTATAGTTATTTATTCGAATGATTATGAGTTTCGATCATTAGTATAGAAAAATATATGAAAACAAATATTAGTAAAAACTAAGTGTATGATTAGTGATATTATGAATATCAATGATTATGTCTTTAAATATGTAGGTTTAAAATTTTTTATGAAGAATGATCATTATGGTATCAAATTGTATGAGAAATATTTTCGGACCTCCAATGATAGGAATTGAAAAGTTATGTAAGAAAATGCGTTACCAAATACGTTACCTACTAGCTTTCCGCCCGCGGTTTCGCCCGCGTGGAATTTTGTCTGTCACAGAAAAACTTTATGGCGCGCGTCCCTGTTTCAAAAACCGGTATTAAAACTATCCTATGTCCTTTCCCGGGACTCAAACTATCTCTGTGCCAAATTTCATCAAATTCAGTTCAGTGGTTTAGGCGTGAAAGCAAGACAGACAGACAGACAGAGTTACTTTCGCATTTACAATATTAGTATAGATGTAAGGCATTGCAGTAAATGAGTAAATACCCAGCACTTTTTAAGAAGTACTGAACCTTCATCCACTGTGAGCTTATGAAGCTGCTTCATGAAAGCGATGCTATCGTACCCCCCAAGAGGCTTCCATAGTTTTTGTGTCTGGAGGAGGTTATTATGTTTTTTGTGGTGAATACCGATTGCTTTCAATCAAAGCCAATCACGGCAATCGGTGAAGCTATTGAAGTTACTATTTTGTATTTGCTAGGAATATTGTATATGTACGAGCGATAAATCCGAAGATTCTTAAATTCTACTCACACAGCGGTTGCGGGTAATATTCACCATAGGTCGTGGTATTTTTATATTTCAGAAAAGAGATCAAAGAAAAGGGAAGATTGCTGCTTTCTACTACTACGAACAAACAGCGCACTCACCCGTTCTGCAATCCACCAGCACCAGCAGTTTCAGGGGGGCGAACCGCGGTTCCCAATCTCTTGTCTGCCCTCGAAGATGGAAGATGATGAAGGACCAGCCTTGACTCCGTAGATCAAGACAGCGGGTGCATATAACGCGCACTTCACAAACACGCAATATTTCAGTTCTCAGCGTCGGCTGAACAGTTCCAGCTTATAGAGTACAGCGGTGTGGACTTCAACGATAGAAGGTTCCAGCAAGAAAAGGCGGTAACTCCGATGCGGCGCGACGGCGTCCGGAGTGAGCCACGTCAATTCGTAGACTAGTGTAGAAAGCAGCGAATAATAGCGGGGTAAAATTATTAGACAGAAGCGGGTAGGTAGGAAAAAAGAAAAAATATGAATGCCCACATTGGGCATGAACANAATTTCCACGTGAACTGCTCTTGTGACCAAGCACGCAAAAATACACAAATAGCATTTCATTGAGCGAACTCCACGTTTTCTATGTGGAACAAAGTTTAAAGGACCACAATAGTCCACAGCGGTGTGCGTAAACGCTTTGGTTTCATTTACCCGAGAAGCGGGCAAATCAGCCATAATTGGAAAGGTAGGCTTTGGATTTAATTTAAAGCAGAAATTGCATTTATGAATGCAAGTTCGCACGATTCTTCTACTGGAGAGAATCCAATATCTCTGTCGCAGAATAGACATAAGCGCCACGGAACCAGTGTGACAGTTATCACGATGATAATGGTTAATGATGAGCTCGACTACGTGACCTTCCATAATTTTGTAATATTAGAGGGCGGTTCTTCGTCCCAGTCAATTTTTAAAACGAAAAGTTTCTGTAGTATGAGTTTAGCGTATAAAATGACTGGCGCGATCAATCCGAGCACGTCAAACTGACGAGCTATCACAGAGAGAATATTTCTCTTGGTACATGGGCGAGGATCAAGCGAAACAGAGAACATAAAGTCGTCGCTAACGGGGGACCACTTTACGCCTAACACCTTCAAGTCACCGGAGTCCTCAAATGGAACATCCCCGGAATATTTATGCGAACATGGCAACGATTCAAGCAATTCTGGGCAATTACTTGACCACTTGACTAAGTCAAAACCTCCGGCCTTAAACATACCTAACAGCTCATCTCTGAGCCGTAAGGAGCCAGCAACGGATGGCATTGAGTAGCACACGTCGTCCATGTAGCAGTTCTTAACAGCAACTTGAGCGGCAAGCGGAAAAGACATACGTTCGTCCTCGCACAGTTGTCTCACCACGCGCATGGCCAAGAAAGGGCTACAATTTAAACCAAAGCAAACCCGAGTGAAGCAATAAGTAGTGAGAGGTTCGCTGGAATCAAAGCGGTATAAGAATTTAAGAATAACGGCCCGAGACGTCGCGGGAGGTATTATCAGTAAAATTATTTTCGCATTCGCGGTCAGCAGGACTCAAGATAGGCAGGCACGTGGAGACTTCCTCGAGCTGCCAGAAAGTTTGTAATATGTGATTTAAAGGCGCATCATTTTGCACCATAGCGGTGAGAGAAAGAGAATTATCACCTGCGATATTCTCTATGTATGTGTTACCTAATAACATGTAACCAAAAATTGTATTAAATGCGGTAGGGGTTCCGGTTGGACCAACAATACGTCCTTCCAAGAAAATATCGGCAAAAAGCGAGGCACCTATAAGCAGGTCTATTTCACCAGGCGAATAAAAACTATCGTCGGCGAGCGGTTTATTATTTAAATAAGAAAAGGAAGATCTGTCGATTTCCACAGTGGGCAAATTATCGGCAATGCGGTCAATAACACATAAGTCTAGCGGCATCGATATGTTATTGTTAAAACGAGAATATATAGTTAAATTCGTGGCACCCTTAATTGGGTTAGGAGTGGATCCGATTCCCTTAACTACAGTATACGACGCTTTATTTNATAAATGTGTTTTAAAGGCCTTCACATATATCTCGTAATGACCACCAAAGTGTGGGCTTCGCGGTGGATTCAGTTTCCATTTAATGCGATTATTAGCAAGCTCTTTCGCAAATTCAGATTGGAAGTCAGCGGAATCTAAAAAACTATACATTTCCGACAAACTGTTTTTAGCTCCGATAAAATTAGTACCTCGATCAGAGTACATGCAAGCGACTGCACCACGACGAGATAAAAATCGCTTAAAGGCGGATAAGAATGTATTAGTAGATAAGTCAGTTGCAATTTCCACGTGAACTGCTCTTGTGACCAAGCACGCAAAAATACACAAATAGCATTTCATTGAGCGAACTCCACGTTTTCTATATGGAATAAAGTTTAAAGGACCACAATAGTCCACAGCGGTGTGCGTAAACGCTTTGGTTTCATTTACCCGAGAAGCGGGCAAATCAGCCATAATTGGAAAGGTAGGCTTTGGATTTAACTTAAAGCAGAAATTGCATTTATGAATGCAAGTTCGCACGATTCTTCTACAGGAGAGAATCCAGTATCTCTGTCGTAAAATAGACATCAGCGCCACGGAACCAGTGTGACAGTTATCACGATGATAATGGTTAATGATGAGCTCGACTACGTGACCTTATCTTTATTATTACAACGGGAATATCACTCTTCACACATTTACACTTTGGTGGCTGAGAAAATTAAAGTAAACACTTCATATTAATTAAGCACAATCTAAATAGATACTTTGTTTGAACTTAATAATGTTCCGTGAGTTAATTTATAACTTTAAGTTATACGTGTACCTACTCACTTCTTTTTTTTTTTTATATACACTCCTTTTTAATCCTTGTCGCCATTGTATTGTACACCTTTATCTCCGCCATTAGATTATTATTTGGCTCGCCTACGCACACAGCACGACCTGCCCGCACCACGGTCGGACGCCGAATGCCTCCACCGCTGACTGGGCTGTGACGTATGCGCTCGAGACAAATGTCTATACACTACAGCGACCACGGGCTGGAAGACGTAGCGTGGGCAGGCCTCCTACTAGGTGGACCGACGATCTGGTAAAGGTCGCGGGAAGAGCCTGGATGCGGGCAGCGCAGGACCGTTCATTGTGGAAAACCTTGGGGGAGGCCTTTGTCCAGCAGTGGACGTCATTTGGCTGAAACGAACGAACGAACGATTCTAATCTCGCTCAAGCTAAAGTCTAGGATATCTTCGCTAAAGTGTCGGGATAATCTCAATCTTCAGTCTAATTACTAGTAGTGCTTCTTAATCTCTTCTAGCAGCTTAGGCATTAACAAAAATGGTTCTACTATCCTCGTTATTCATGTTGGTATAATTAATTTGGTAATCGTAAAGGTAGCAGGGAAACGCTGGACACAGGCCGCTACCAATCGATCAACGTGGAAAGCATTAGGGGAGGCCTATGTTCAGCAGTGGACGTCCTCGAGCTGAAAATTCGTGGGGTTTTGGAGCTGGATTAGCTGGTCGTGGTTTAGACTTCATCAGTCAACATCTTTTGAGCTTCTTTTATTCGGCATTCTACTATTTCGGTGATCGCTTCTTCTTCTACCTCGGTCCCTCACTGTAGAGGATCGCAACCACAGATAGTATTCCTCCATAGACCACAGTCATAAGCTGTGTGGTGATCGGTGATCGCACATATGATTAAATTTCCTGTTCGTCTAAAAATGACGCCTACATTTTGTTTTTTGCAGTTTAAGGTGCAGCTCAGTACAATTTTACAGTTCTAGCATCTTTTGCTAGGCCTTCTCTCTAAATAATGCTTTAAATAAATTGTGAACAGATCTATAACGACGTTTTCTGCTTATTATCCTAACTAATATTATAAATGCGAAAGTAACTCTGTCTGTCTGTCTGTCTGTCTGTCTGTCTGTCTGTCTGTCTGTCTGTCTGTCTGTTTCGACATCAGAAGAATGCCGCAGAGCTCAAGTCTCGCCACGGATTGAGTTTGAAGCGGGGCTACCTTGGATTTAGCACACACGAGCTTAACGAGAGGTGCGCGAGCATCGTGTGACGCGTCTTCAGAGCGTACATATATGACGCAACCGTAGGCACGCTCACTAGCGTCCGCAAAGGCGATCAAAATGAGTTTTGAATTTTCATTCACAGCGAGATGACGTGGAATGCGTACTTTCTCCAATAATGGAAGTTCAGTCAAATAGTTGTTCCATAATTTTGTAATATTAGAGGGCGGTTCTTCGTCCCAGTCAATTTTTAAAACGAAAAGTTTCTGTAGTATGAGTTTAGCGTATAAAATGACTGGCGCGATCAATCCGAGCACGTCAAACTGACGAGCTATCACAGAGAGAATATTTCTCTTGGTACATGGGCGAGGATCAAGCGAAACAGAGAACATAAAGTCGTCGCTAACGGGGGACCACTTTACGCCTAACACCTTCAAGTCACCGGAGTCCTCAAATGGAACATCCCCGGAATATTTATGCGAACATGGCAGCGATTCAAGCAATTCTGGGCAATTACTTGACCACTTGACTAAGTCAGAACCTCCGGCCTTAAACATACCTAACAGCTCATCTCTGAGCCGTAAGGAGCCAGCAACGGATGGCATTGAGTAGCACACGTCGTCCATGTAGCAGTTCTTAACAGCAACTTGAGCGGCAAGCGGAAAAGACATACGTTCGTCCTCGCACAGTTGTCTCACCACGCGCATGGCCAAGAAAGGGCTACAATTTAAACCAAAGCAAACCCGAGTGAAGCAATAAGTAGTGAGAGGTTCGCTGGAATCAAAGCGGTATAAGAATTTAAGGTATTCGCGATATTCTTCATGAACCAAAACTCGTAAATACATTTGTTTTATGTCTGAAGTAAATGCGATTTTGTATAANATTGTATACAATGACGGATTTCATACATTTCCTGTAACATATCTAACAGTTAACAGAATATGAAATCAAGCTCGACAAAATCGAACAAACTGATTGTGTGCAATGAAAAATCAGGCGTTTACAAAAATATTTCTTTAAAAATTTTAACACTTAATGAGAATAAATTTAGAGTATTGTTAGATTATGTTACTCTTTAACCCTTATCTTGGCATGACCACAAATTCACTACGATTTTAATCTTTTTGATATTTATGAGTTAAATATGATCCTAATAGGCCAACAAAAATGTTTAAAAAAATATATTGTTTTCAGTTTTTCAGAAACCAGGTGTATCATATATGATACATTGCCAAGATTAGGGTATAGAAAATAAAAAAGCTAAATTATTAAAAAAATAATATTCAATGAAAAAAAACCTACACAAATAATTTAAAAAGGTAATTTTTAAACTTCCTTATCAAAACAGAAGCTCAGAGTGAAAAGAATATGCCAAATCAAATTATAACAAATAATTATTACTCAGACTGTTTGCTTTTTATACCTACTAATAATGATGAAAGTCATAAAATCGAATAACTTTTTACCATACATAATAGTTGATTATATTTTGTGTATTTTATATTTATCTGCCAATTTTTCTAGTTCTATATTTTCCACAAGAAGCGAAAATAGGCCAACATTGTCATACTTGACGGCATCAGAAGGTCGGGTGGATGGAGTTTAATTTATTTTCATGAACTAATTGCATTCCACAAGCTTGTCCACTCTAATGACCGCATTTCCTACTAATGTAACACTAATCTCTTTTAAAAATATGCATTTTTTCTTAAATTATGATTTAAAAATACATCACGAAGCACTTGGCAATGTAACATATATGATACACCGGCATATAGACGGTTATAAAATCGGCAAGTAGCAATACACACCATCCAAACCAAACGGACAACATAGAGTAATACTTCTTCTGTGAAATACATACAAAAACTAACACAAATATTTTGTGATATCGCCAATACACACATAAACTTACCACGCGTTTGAAGCCAACATGCTTAGGTGATCTATTTTTGACAATAACTGACAGCCTAATGCATTTTTATGTGAAATAGTTTTTGTATCTGATTCTATAATATATCAGGAACGGGTTATGTATAAAATAAATTATTTCTAATGCTTTCGCTGACCTCAGGATTTTTTAAATTGTGATGTATCACCCGTGTTACGATGCCAAGAAAAGGGTTAAATATGGAAATAGACCAAAATGAGTGAGTATTTGCTTTTCATTGAACAATAAATACAAGTTTTTCATCACTATATTTTAAGAATTTTTTTCACTTATATTAATTGCCATCTAATAAGTAAAACCTATCACATTAGAAAGATAAACTTATCAACCTTAAACTGTAAAAATTTGAAGTTACTACGTTGACGCAATCTCATTTTATTTTAAAAACACTGAGTAAGGAAGCGATGTCCAACGCTTTGTATGGGCTCGATCCAGTGTGGTTCGGTGCGATTCCAGCACAAACGCAACGTGCCTGGCCAGACAACTTACCTACTGATCAGGTATTGCACGCGTTCGTGATCTGTTAAGGCGGGATTATTGTGAATAGTGTTTTTAAATGATTCATAAAAAATGGGCGAATTCGCAAGTTCCCCAGAAAAACCAATTAATTCAAGTGTCGGAAGCTTTATGACGGATTTTGCTTGAAAATAAGTTTTATTTTCCGATTTAATTGAGTCAGTAGGAGATGACAACTTTGTAGAAATACGTTTACAATGACAATAAAGTTTTTTTTTTTTTTTTTTTTTTTTTTTNNACAACGAGGAAGCTCTTGGCCTGTATCTCACCTGATGGTAAGTGACGATCAGGCCGAAGGTGGAAGCGAGCTTCACCCGGAATCCTCAACCACGGAGGAACTGGCTATCTTACCTCTAACTGCCGGAACACAACAAGTTCGTCAAATGCATTAAGACTCTGATAATTGGGGTCAGAATCGGGATTGAGCTGAAGTTCTTTGTCTACAATTAGTTCAGTGATTGCATGAAATTCAGTTCGTAAAATCTCTAATGATTCCATGTTCACCAGAAACGATTCCTTAGCAGATTCATCAGAAAAGACAAGTTTAGAATCATAGAAAATATTTTGTAATCGGGAAAATATATTATTCCGCTTAGCGTTAAGTTTTTTCAATTCGACATCCATGTTGTCAACTTTCTGAGAAGCACTTGTACCACTTTTAGGCATAATGTTTTGTTAAAAATAAAATAAGTGTGCAAAGTCCGATTTTATTGAGTGACTGCGACACAACGCAACGAACAATGAAAGCAAGAACGATCACGCGCTATGCGAGCGGTACGGGCGTGAACGAATGTTTGCAAGTTACCTCCGTTTATTAATAAAATTATAATATGGTAGGAAAAACAAGTTATCTGGATTACAGCTTTAAAATGCGTTGTCGAATGTATGAAAGTTATTATTATGTAGGAAATTAGTAAGAACAGCGTACAAATAGCGTATTTACGGGAATATAAATGTATTAAGCGGGAAATATCGGCAAATAGGTGAATAACTTACAGCGTATTTCGATACCTCTGGGCTCAAAGGTCGTAAAGGACAAAGTACGACTTTTCAGGAGAAGCAAAAAACGTTTTTTTATTTTTTTATTCGATAGTAACTTTTTTGTTTTTAGAGCTATTAAAATATGACCTAGGAAGAAAGTGCTTAGAATTCACAGCATTTTCCGAGGAGGTATTGAAAAACTGGACTAGAGCTATATTTACCGAGATAAATTTCCTTTACGCCCTCAAAATTACAATAAAAAAGACCTTTACGCCCCTCAAATATTCGTCCTAGGCAAGTTACTCAGGACGTAAGTCTATTTTTATTTCACAAAACTACAAAACCAAGGTAGTAAATGACAATTTACATAGTTTTATAGGTTTTCATAGGTCGTAACGGAACACCCAGGTAAGGTATTATGCAAGGGTAAATTGATAATTTAGCTTAAATATTTAATGTGTTATGGTATTTGATATGTAATATACCATTTCTTCACATATTTTAAATGAATTATGGTCTTTTAAATGAAATAAAATGATTTTTCGTCGCTTCATAATTTAATGCACACAATTTATGAAACTAATTTAAGCAGAAGTTTTTACGGGCACGAAGCGGTGCACGTTGGAGCCGGCCAGCACGTGCCAGCCCGCCGGCCTATAGAGGTGCGTCACCTTGGCGAGGTGCTGTATCCAGCCCATCTGCAGGAAGCTGAAGGCGAGCGTCTGTGGCACGCTGTAGGCGGGCACGGGCACGAAGCGGTGCACGTTGGAGCCGGCCAGGACATACGGCTGCCCGCGCACCTGCTCCGCCGAGTCTAACTCTAGTACGATAGCTTCGCTTTCCGTGCTCTTGCGGGCTTCTTTGACTGATTGGACGGACGCCTCTGGGACTCTGGAATGAGGCGTTTTTGTGCTGAAAATTAACACATCAGAGGGCGGAGTAATAAGCGATGTTCAGTTGCTCGTCTGAGATTTTGAAAGAAAGAGAGATTTAATCTGTGCATCCATAATTTACGTGTATTGAGCAGCAGCTGCGGAGCAGAATTAGCCACCTGGTCGCAGTAGAGAGATTTGGAGAATCCAGGGGAAGAGTGAGGATGGTCCGAGCATGCAGATTTCATAGGCTTGGGATCTCAACTTTCTTCATTTTACCAGAGGCAATCTTCCTCACTTTATTGACGAGGCCTGATATTAGAACATTTATGTCGTAATCGCCTCTTAAGAATAAGGGTGCCTGTGGTAAAATGAAGGAAGTTGAGATCCCAAGCCTATGAAAGCTGCAGCTCGGGCCACAGGTCGCGCTGGTCGGCAGGCTGCTGGTTACAGTCGGGCTCGGTATACTGACTGGGCCGCGCTGTGGTCCTCGCTGGCGCGCTCCTCGGGCTCCTCCCAGGGCCGGAAGAGGTCGTCGTCGTTGTCCATCTCCACGCCGCGCAGCGCCTCGGTCTGCTGCAGCTCGGGCCACAGGTCGCGCTGCGTCGGCAGAACCGCGTAGTTCTCCACCTGACATGATAAGGGAAAACATTTTAGATGTTAACCTGGCAATAGAACCAGGCCTGTTCATCTCCGCGAGTTTACATCGAAAACAAAATAAGCACGATGGCACCCTACAGGATTACTATTCGACAAGGCCTCACATACGAGCGAGCATTGACTCACGCACGCGTATTCTTGTGTATGATGGAAAAAAATAAAGAAAATGGTGTACCTACCAAATACTGTGCAGTATTTAACTGCCTGAAGACACTGAGAGGTAATAAGTGGTTAATATTATTCATGATAATTTATGCTTAATCATGTATTTCCTCCGCCATTTTCTGCAGTTTGGCACCTCACGTCACACATCATTTTACCGAAGCCAGCCCTATGGCTTCGGCGCACTACCGATCACTGACGTTTGTCAACAAAATGGTGCTTGACTCTTGAGATAAGCTAAATTACACCATATTGTTAATGACATTGAGCACACAATTTTTTAAATACCTTCTCGAAGTAAATCTTCTGTACGTAGTACTTATTATTATTCTGTGTTACGAGCAAAAAAGGTCTAAGCATTTTAAAAAGTCTGCTGCTGTTTTTTAAAGCACTCTTCTGTATTGACCTGGTAGTGGCTGAAGATGGCGAACAGCTTGACGCGCGGCGTGAGCATGGTGTCCCAGCAGCGCTCGCGGATCCAGCGCGTCACCTTGTCCTGCGCGCGGATGCGAGCCTCCGTGGCCAAGCGGAGCTCCTCGCGCTCGCGCTCCGCCTGAGAGAAATATACAAGACTTATTGAACACGTTTACAAAAAGAGAAGTCAGTTCACAAAAGAAGAGATCAAGTAGTTAACTTCGTACTATGGTTCCAGAAGAGTAGAATAGGCCACTTCTACTTTTCCAAGGATGCAGGTGTAACGTATTTTACAACATCCTCGGAACAAACATTCAAACACCTAAGAGGCCAATAACAGGGTTCCTCATCCCGTCTGGTTAGCTCGGGGAGGGCCAAGCCATCCATTTACCACTGGTAAATTAGAGAGGGTGAGAGGGACGTCGACCACGGTCCAGAAGTCATGGTGTGGGCAGGCTCTCCACTGGGTGGATTGACGATCTGGTTAAACCTTTTAAAATGTAATTATAAATGGTGTAACGTCAGTGACTGGCCTGCTTGAGGCGCTCCTTCCTGTGCTCGTGGTGCAGGTTGAACTCGGCCAGCGAGAGCTGGTGCAGCGGGCGCTCGGCCAGGTTCCCCTCCAGCAGTCCGTCGCCTGTACCTGCTTCAGGCGCTCCTTCCTGTGCTCGTGGTGCAGGTTGAACTCGGCCAGCGAGAGCTGGTGCAGCGGGCGCTCGGCCAGGTTCCCCTCCAGCAGTCCGTCGCCTGTACCTGCTTCAGGCGCTCCTTCCTGTGCTCGTGGTGCAGGTTGAACTCGGCCAGCGAGAGCTGGTGCAGCGGGCGCTCGGCCAGGTTCCCCTCCAGCAGTCCGTCGCCTGTACCTGCTTCAGGCGCTCCTTCCTGTGCTCGTGGTGCAGGTTGAACTCGGCCAGCGAGAGCTGGTGCAGCGGGCGCTCGGCCAGGTTCCCCTCCAGCAGTCCGTCGCCTGTACCTGCTTCAGGCGCTCCTTCCTGTGCTCGTGGTGCAGGTTGAACTCGGCCAGCGAGAGCTGGTGCAGCGGGCGCTCGGCCAGGTTCCCCTCCAGCAGTCCGTCGCCTGTACCTGCTTCAGGCGCTCCTTCCTGTGCTCGTGGTGCAGGTTGAACTCGGCCAGCGAGAGCTGGTGCAGCGGGCGCTCGGCCAGGTTCCCCTCCAGCAGTCCGTCGCCTGTACCTGCTTCAGGCGCTCCTTCCTGTGCTCGTGGTGCAGGTTGAACTCGGCCAGCGAGAGCTGGTGCAGCGGGCGCTCGGCCAGGTTCCCCTCCAGCAGTCCGTCGCCTGTACCTGCTTCAGGCGCTCCTTCCTGTGCTCGTGGTGCAGGTTGAACTCGGCCAGCGAGAGCTGGTGCAGCGGGCGCTCGGCCAGGTTCCCCTCCAGCAGTCCGTCGCCTGTACCTGCTTCAGGCGCTCCTTCCTGTGCTCGTGGTGCAGGTTGAACTCGGCCAGCGAGAGCTGGTGCAGCGGGCGCTCGGCCAGGTTCCCCTCCAGCAGTCCGTCGCCTGTACCTGCTTCAGGCGCTCCTTCCTGTGCTCGTGGTGCAGGTTGAACTCGGCCAGCGAGAGCTGGTGCAGCGGGCGCTCGGCCAGGTTCTCCTCCAACAGCGCGACCAGGCGCGCGCGCACGCTGTCGAAGACGCGCAGCACTTCCTCGCGCGCGCGTTTATAGTCCATTGCCTCCTCGTGGACTTTCTTGTCTTCTTGCAGGTCCAGGTAGTTCTCTGATGGGAACGATATTGGCGTATTAGGCACAGTAGTTGTCTAGACTGCGATGAAAGAAACAGTTGTAGTTGGCAAAGTGGAAACGCGTTTTTTTATCCAAATGTTTTTGTAACCGTCAGTTGGCGCTATAAAACAGAAATGTAACCGATATGATCATTACATGCAAAGAAGAACAGAATATACGTGACCGTTATACTTCCAACCCTCTCACTCTGAATTTGACAAAATATGTAATGACAGAATCGTCTACTTTGTCCATGTTAATTTAGACATCTTCCAGTATAGATGGGGTAGTTTTAATCGCTGGTAAACCTTTTCAAATACTGATTGTTCGAATCTATATTTGCTTTATTAGATTATAAAATATAGAAGCAAACAGCACTCACTCTCCCTATCGCCAATGATGATCATGGTCTCCATACTATCGAACAGGCTGGGGCTGAGCTCCTCGTGCACGGGCTCGTGCTTGAGGTCGTCTCTGTCGTGCAGGAAGGCGCAGGCGACGGTGCGGTTGCCGGCCAGGTGGATGACGAACTGGTTGTCGGCGTCGATCACCGCCTGCCGCACGCCCGACTCGTAGCGGTGGCTCATCACTAGCTTCAGTTCTGGTGGAGATTTAGACCTAAAGTACGGCCAACTAGCAGCGATACAAAAGGTCGATACGACTGTCGAGTTGACAATATATTCTGTCTCTTCCCATCTTGTGTATTTGTCGTAATGTCTCGTTCTCCCGCCAAAATATGTCATAGTCAGACGGGTTCACCGATGACATTGGGTTTGTTTACATTTGGTATCGCTTCTCGTTGGCCGTACTTTAGTTCAAACACAGCGATAATCGCGCAATGAGGGTTTTCGCGATTAAAAATCCGCCAGATCCAAATGCTGCATGATTGGTGGATTTTGACATATCTGTCAATGTCACGTCAAAAATAACCAATCATGCAGCATTTGGACCTCGCGTCTACGTATTGCCACCTGGCGGATTTTTCAATCGCGAAAACCCTCATTAAACCATAACCCCACGGTACCGCCTCAGTGCCTTGCCAATAAACCTTTCAGAACCACCCAGAGACCACGCAGTTATCGTGCGTGTCTAAAGCAGGCCTTCGAGTTGCGTAGAACATTCGAATGTTTGATCAAAAGCTGTTGAAACAATCAAATACGATTTTATTATTAATACGGCAATATTTGTTATAAGCATTATTATTATATTGTCCTGTCTACCATTGTTAATCGTAATATCAGCTGCCATATTACTGAAAAATAAATCATTTCAAAGATAGATATATAAACTTGAGAAAGATGTTCTTCTGGTGTTCACTTACCATAGTCCTCGGGGAAGTCATGGCGGCGCAGGATGACGGCGCCGTCGTAACCGTACGTGAGCAACGCACGCGCGCCGAGGTAAGCGCTGAACTGCTTCATGTCGTGCCCCGTGTCTATAATCGGGCCCATCTTCACCGATACCGTCACGCCTTTCTGTACGCCAGGAAAGAGAACCTTGTTACAACTGTGCAAAGTTGTGAATCTCATAACGCTTCACCCGAAAAAAAGCCATTGGTAATGTCTGGAAGAAATTGGAAAAGTACCAAACCGTAATCATTTTGGACACCTCAAACTTGGAGATGTGGTAAGATTAATGAAGAACTTCTTCATGGAGTTTGACTTTGATGCGAGCAATCCGAGCGGCATTATTGTAGTGTGGGTGTGCACTCATAGATAATTTAGCGTGTGCCGATAACACTCAAACGTTAGCGGAAGAATGGCAGGGCGCGTTTTCGTGGATGAAACGATCTATATGGCTACTGTGGCCTAATTCACGTATTTTGACAGTCAAGATCTCGCTGACGTTCAGAAGTCGTCCCATTGAAAAACATTTGTAAATCCGTATTCACAAGGGTCATTTTGATTGAACGATTACTCCATAGGATCGCAACTCAGCGATTTGTTGTTATTGAAGTTTAGTTACGTCGTCCCATTAAAAACAGTTCTAAATCCTTATTCACAAGGGTCATTTTGATAGAACGATTACTCGATAAGATCGCATCGCAACTCAGTGTTTTGTTATCGTTGAAGTTTTGTTACACGAATAAGGTTAAAGCCTGGTCCGTGAGCACGTAGAATCCCGCCCAATGACCCCAAGCCCCATCCCTATCGCTCACGCGTAATTATGTTGCTGTCGCGCTCGCACACTCACTGCGGGCGCCCGTCACACAGTCGCGACAGCAACATAATTACGCGCGAGCGATAGGGATGGGTAGCTTGGGGTCATTGGACGGGATTCTACGTGTTACGGATCAGGCTTTACTGGTACTCACATCGCCGGCCAGCTTGAGCACGTGCACCTTCGTGGTGAGATGCGGGATGGCCAGCATGGTGTCGCGCGCGGCCAGCGGCATGAGCTTGGCGTAGGGGCCCTGCATCTTGCCCGCGAACTTGTTGTCTTTGCCCGTGTCTGCGTTGATGCAGATTATGCGCTCGCCTGCAACAGTTGGCAGGCTATACCAGTGTTCGTTCCTTCGTCTCAGCCAAATGACGTTCACTGCTGGACAAAGGCCTCCCCCCATGGTTTTCCATAATGAAAGGTTCTGCGCTGCCCGCATCCAGTCTACCATACCAGTGTATTTAACCTTTTTCACGACACGACCTCCTAGTATGAATAATTATTTCGCGACCCCCCGACTTTCACTTTTTTTTCATGCATTTTATAATGTTACAAAGATGTTGTAGATACATACAGCATTTACGCATTTGCATAATTAGATTTCGGATGAATCTATCTTAAAACTTATCTATATTAGAGTCGCGACCCACAGGTTGTAAAACACTGGACTATACCCACGGGATATAAGGGGCGTGGCATCGATATGTCACGAGAAAACAGTCTGCAGATATGTCAGAACATGTAGAATTACATATAGAACTTCAGCCACGTATACCTGAGTATTTCTCAAAAAAAATGTACGTAACGAAATAGTAGTAACGAAATAGTAAGGCCATAAGGCTTGTTATACATTGGCGAAATATTGTGAATGCTCTTCATTTATTCAATTCGAAATATTTGTAAGTATGCACCCAAATACGGGGTAATATTAAGGGTTTAGAAATAAAATAAGGGAGTAATCATTCGTACTATTTTAATAAAATTATTTTTGTTCCATCATGTTTATCCATTTTGAGTCGTTCTCTGTAAGCTTTTTGCCTTTCGGCATTGGTTTTTGGCGGCATTCCTAAAAAAACAAAAGAAGTAATCACATAAAAACGTAATCTAAATGATTTGATAATTTTTTGCTGGTGGCACTTCTGTAAAGCAGATAGTATCCAATCCTTTTGTTATTAACGCTCTATATTTTTTGAAATAAATTAAGTAGTGAATATTACTATGCTTAGTCAGGTAATAACAGTATACACTCAGCATTATGTTGTACTTTTTCGTAACGTAACGAAATTCGTAAAAAACGTAACGAAATATTAGACAAAATGAGATCAGAAACAAGTATTTTTTTGATAAAATTTGTTACAGCAAATATAAAAGCTTACTAAATGTTCGTACCACACGTATTACAAAAAATGGTTAAATGAAGACTTACCGTTCTATATAAAATCGCTGATTTTACTGCCTGTTACGAAAAAGTAATCCCACAAAACACACACGTTTTCACTAATTTTCGCGATAGATGTTATGGCGGAGACGTCAGGCCAACAGCCATTCAGAGTGCAGCTATTGTTGTCCGTGTAAAATAAATACGGAATTGTTCAGAAACCATGGGAAAGTAGAAATAAATCGTAACTAAAGAGTAAATAACGAAATAGTAAATGAGAGCGACTCATTTTGTTTTTTTGCTTTAAATTGCCAATTCATTATGACACCCCATAGAAAATCAATTTGATACAGAAACTGCGATTACTGTAGAACGATAATACAAAGAAATTTACAATAATTTAGTTACGTATCGCATTTTATGAAACAAAAATACATGAAAAAGCTAGGGTGGCAAACAGGTTTTTGTATGAAAGGTAAAAAAGGACTATTTTTAAAATATCTAAATATTTGGTAATAAGTAGGATTATAGCTATAATTCTTCGTTATCTTAAAGATTAATATTCATCCTTCAAAATTGTGTGTGTGTTTTTTTTGTGTGATGATTTATAAATATAAAACTTTTGAACTGTTTCAAAGCACACTTTTTTTTTTCAAAATGTACATTTTTTTTGAGAAATACTCACCTAGTCTCTGTATAAAAGTCTCTGTGTAAAAGTGAGCGGGGACAAGAACGGTAATTAAAATCGTACTTTAGACTGCTTTTATCTCAACTTCTTAAAATGGCGTTCATGAAATAATTACAATTATTAATAACTAGCGGCCGTCCGCGACTTCGTACGCGTGGATCCCGTTTTACCCCCTTCCCGCTTTTCTGTTGAAATTTTTCCTGAATTTTCTTTGTTATAAACCTCACGGAGCCCGAGACCTTTCCAACGAATGCAAAACCGTGGAAATCGGTTCGTGCGTTCTGGAGTTACAGCGTCAGGGAGGAAAACCGGACTTATTTTTATTTATATAAATATTGCCCTAGTTTTTTAATTTGGAATAAGGCTAGAGATCACCTCAACCTGATAATGATAGTGATCTAGGGCCTACGCTAAAGCTCGCACGGGCGCACGCATGCGTGTGCGAGAAAGTTCCACACATTTTGGGGTGGTCGTGCGTGTCAGTGCATTAAGAAGCGGACACGAGCATAAAATGCAAGCAGATTGGCGTCAGACGGGACTATTCCCACCTCTGGTTCCCACCGCTTCAACTCCTGTGTGGTCTACAGCTTGACCGCCAATAAAAACCTAACCAGTGAAGGTCAAGTATGTCCCATCACCAGTGAAGGTCAAGTGTTGTGGGCGTCAAACGTCCGAAGTTTCGGCGCAACTTTTAGCGTAGGCCCTAAGACGAAGCGGTTCCAGAACCGTTCCCTGATGACTCACCGATGGCGTACTTGTCGGAGAACAGCACGAGGCTGAAGCAGCGCATGGCGTCGCCCACCTTCATGAGGAAGCAGTCCGCCAGCCCGCGGCCCAGCTCTGTGTACCGCACCAGCGACAGCTTGTAGTCCTCCGACAGCTGCCGGCAGAACACTAGCTATTATTTCTTACAAGCTTTATATTGACTTCACTTGTTAGTATGTGTGGGACAAATCTTGCAACTGATTGACCGATTGAGCTGAAATTTGGTATACTTATGTAAGTACGATGACAATGCAATGTTATGGTACCATTGAGCTGGTCTGATGATGGAGTCAGGAGGTGGCCATAGGAAGACCTAAACGAAACGGCGGAAACTCATGGAGTTTGGGTTCGTTGGATTTGTCTTTTCAAGCACTTTGGTGCTTAATGATCACAGGACAACCAGAGATTGAGATACTAAAAAGTGTAAAATAAAATTATAATTAAAAAAACTTTTTTAAAAACAAGCTTTATTCTGAAATGCAGTTGTACTAATACGAAAAAAATAATTGTATGCAAGGTTCAAAAAATTTCGAAAGCTTGTAGCGCAAACAGAAAAAAAGAGGAATAAATTCTATGCGCGATACAAGCTTTCGAAATTTTTTGAACCTTGCATACAATTATTTTTTTCGTATTATTTTATGCTAGACAAGGCAGGTATTTGACCGCAATCATACCTGGTGTTAAGTGAGATGCAGTCTAGGATGGTACATATCTGCCCTGTAAGTGCCTATTCACTCTCGCCTTGAAAACGCTTGAAAATACTTACTACTAGCACAGAATTACTAATAAGTTACTTCGTAACAGATACATCGGTTCCTAACAAAACGACTAATAACTAAGATTTATTTATTTATTTAATAGGACAACCAACAAGACATACACTAGAATTTATTATTTATATAGATTCAAGCGACGCGCACGCGATGACGTGCAGCGGTGTGAGAATACGTTATGGTTGGTTCAATACTTGCACGTTCGAAGCGAACATACGCTAAGCGGTGGGTAGGTACTTAGCGCGCGAACTTGAGCGAGGGACGGAGGTCTATCATTGTAGTATTTAGGTAGGCTAGGTATTTGTAAAACACCAGCAATCTCGCAGGAATCATAAGCAACAAACGTTTAATTTTGTTCTACGACTTAAAAAATGGCTAGTTTTTTTTATACTAAAATTTTATTAATTAAATTTTCTAATGTTTACACGCCTACAACGTAACTTATGTTGTTTATAATTTCCTATCCATAAATGAATAAAAAACTTATTTCAGGTTATTTCTGAATTCATCCCCTAAATAGGGCTATAAATTCTGAAAATCGACATAGGTATTGTATGATTTATCGGATCACTCATTACAAAAACAATGTGATAAGACTACATACATACACACGGGCGAAGTCGCGGGCAAATTTAGTGTAGTATAAGATTTGTTATAGTAATAAATAATATTAATTCGTTGCCGAACATTCAAAGATCTAGCTAGCTATCAATAT
Source organism: Ostrinia furnacalis (assembly GCF_004193835.3). Taxonomy (NCBI): domain Eukaryota; kingdom Metazoa; phylum Arthropoda; class Insecta; order Lepidoptera; family Crambidae; genus Ostrinia; species Ostrinia furnacalis. The sequence goes on from NW_021134758.1 coordinate 25,063, forward strand.
GAGCTTGGTCAGGCTGCACGCGTGCCCTCTATGGACACTCTAATAAGATTTCATTTATGTTGCGCGTCGTGTCTTCCGTAAAGATGTATGTTGTAGCACGTGACTCAATAGATGGCGCTGTACGACTTTAAATCGCGATTGCATTTGATTTTTTTCGTTTCTTTTAATACTTCCCTGCATAGTATACAGACTTAATAATCTGGGGGCACAGCCCCCGCCAAGTTGAGTAATATAATTTTTGAATGGCAACGCAATACTAACGTATTGAAGTTGCCAATTCATTAAGATTAGTTTAGTTTCCCTAGTATCCTACTAATATTATAAATGCGAAAGTTTGTATGAATGTTAGAATGTCATGATTGTATGTTACTCTTTCACGCAAAAAACTACTGAACGGATTAAAACTTTACAGTACTATTATTGTTTGTAACCCAGATTATCATAATATAAGCTATAAAGGACAATGACCAAAAATGTATGGAGTGTGGTCCAAATGTCCACCACTAACGAGACCTATGTAGTAAAATAGTCTACTAAATACTGATTCCTTATAACCAAACGGCAATCAAAAATATACTGTCAGTAAAAAGTTATGACTGAATGAAAAGTCATGTTTTTTACCTTTTTATCGGAAAAATGTTCTTGTTATCATTCTATCCATCGCACATTTTGGATTAATCTATGCATGTTATGTCATGTCGCTTAGTGTGCCGTGTTAGATTCTCGCTAAAAGAAAAAAAAAATAAGCTCAGAAGAAAGACAACAATATTGGAATTATGGCCGGGTGGTCGCTTCTCCGCCCCTATTGGTTGTAGGGTGATGTTATATAACCTAAAACCATCCTTGATAAATGGGCTATCCATAACAAAAATAATTTTTCAAATCGGACCTGTAGTTCCTGAGATTAGCGCGTAAACTAATACAATTTTTCATACGGTCATAACTTTTTACTGACAGCTTTAGATTTTTTTTTCTTCCCGTACTGAAAGTTAATCTCTATTTAATGGACTATAAGCCAATATAGGTCTCATTAGTGGTGGACATTTGGACCACTTTTGGTCATTGTCCTTTATGCCGATCTGTGACCAGGGGCGTAGCTACTAAGGGGTAAGGCGGGGCAGTGCCCCCTAAGCTTGGGGGCCCCTGAATCTTTACCAGAAAATCTTAATTGAACTAAACTTTTAAAAATTTCTCCCATTTTCAAAATAAATAGAGAGAAATTCGAAAGTTATACCTAGGGAATTCCCCTAAATTCTTTCTGTGGGTTGGCAGTGTTGTAAATTTGACGGATAGCGATATGTGCGTTTTATTGTGAAGAAGTGAAGAGAAGAGAAGAGAACGGTTAAAAAAAATAATGCTGTATCAGGAGTAAGTAAGCTGAATGTCGATAAATTTAATAAAACCTAACCAGTTTAGATTGCAGTAGGGCCCCATTTTTTATTTGCCCCAGGGCCCTTGGTTATCTAGCTACGCCACTGTCTGTGACCCTAAATTTCACACGGGCGAAGCCGCGGGCAAAAACTATCATCAATCATATTCAGAACTTTGAGACACAAAATATGACTTGAGATAATACTTTTTTCGAGGTAATTTAAATAAGACCTTACTAAACATAAAGTCTGTTCGCCGAAAGTTGATAAAAAAATTTAAATATCAGAGGTGCTAAACTCATTATAAATTGCAGCCCGCTAATTATTTTTGTCGATATAATGAAAAAGTTGGTAGATTATCATTAATATCATTATTATCTCTTTTAAATTTACGGGAATTATTCCGGTTAGGGCATATGTTGGGATACGGATCAAACACGTGGCGTCCATGTGTTGGATAAAAAGTATTTCATTATTATCAAGTGGCTTATAGTGTATCCCAATGTTGGGCAAAGCCCTACCCACTGTCATACCATTCATTTCGGTCTTATGTAAAATAAATAAATCTATTCCGTTTCACACATTGCGGCCCGCCGGCCGGGGCGCTTGACGACAGCTGCGTGGCTCGTACCATGGTACTCAGTGCGCGTTGTGACAAACGACGCCCGCCATACAGAATGTCATAATTAAGCGACAGTCGCTATTGCAAGACATTTCATAATATTTATCAACTCTCGGCGAACGGACTTTGGATTCATGTTGCTCGTGCCTACCTTCAACACAAAGATGTGTCCGGCAGACATGGCGGCGGCGACCATCTCCCTGCCCGTGGGCGAGAAGGCCACCAGCGACACGATCTGGTGCGTCAGGCACATGCGGCCCACCTGCCGATGGACATTACAATAAGAGCGCTTTCACATTTAGGCGATTAAAGCTCGATTCACACATATCAGTGAAGCCACAGTTCCGTCACAGTGTCGCTCAGTTCAGTATCAGTGCTACAGTGTTGCGTCAGTGAAATATTTAGAATATTTTAAAATGTCAGAGAGCTGTTTCAATATTCTTGCTCAGAAACTATGATGTAAGTTATTTTGTTTTTGATGCCACGGCGGCGTCCGTGATCCGACAAAAAATATCGTCGTCAACGAATAAGGTAAGTGCCCCCTACTTCGGTATATTAAGGCTCTTACGACTTTAACATTTTATTTAAAAATACCCAAGCATGATATCAGTATAAAAGCTTTTGTATGCTAAAATTTGGTCTTTTGGCAGTAACTTAATACATAAATTATAGTTATATAGTTTGAACTTTTTTTTATATTAATTGTTCTGCGGACCTCTTGTTTGGATCCTGTTTCGTGATAAAATTTTGCTCTGTTTCTAAGTTCGTGAACTCATGTCCCCTATTTCGGGATAAGGTTTTATGCATCGAGTTAGGATATTTTAATAATGATTAAGGGTTTAATAAATTTAAAAACGATAATTATAAATTTAAAATAAATGAACTAATGTGAAATTGACGATATAACTTACCTGAAATATTTATGAGAAATAATGTGAGTCTAGCTAGGTACGTACCTACGTATAAAATTGTTATTTGTTAATTCTAACAATATGTGAAAATATTTATATAACCATTAGAAATGTGGGGAGAACTTACCACCCACCCCCCTCGTACCCATAAAATTTTTATTTGTTTTTTCTGACGATAAGTATGTGAAAATATTTATATAAGCCATTAGAGGGGGGGGGGGGGCTAACCTCCTAAACCCACCCCTGGAGCTGCTTCAAGTAAGGTTAGCCCCCACCCCCTGAAAATAGCCCCAGATACGCCAATAACTCAATAAAAAGTAAGTAGTAATTTCTTAAGTAGGTAGGTAAGAATTAAAAACTAAAAAATATGTCGATTTCTTTGATGGTATGTGTCATAAAAGAACCTAACACTATACATTTATATATCACGAACTTAGAAAAAAGTAACAATAATACGGTTTCTTGTTTCGTGATACTGATTATTCAAAATTCTCCAAGTAAAATTCATGGATAATTGTCAAATTGTGTCAATTAACTATTATCTATCCCATATACAATATAAATAAACCAAGATAAATAAAACAAATCGAATTAAAACCAAAATTACGCTGTTAGTACTTATGCTAATTTATCTTAAAATTGGCCATTTATGTGAACTTCAAACTCGTGTCATAATTGTAGTGAACGAAACATATACCGAATTTAGGTCACGAGAAACTTAAATAAATGGATTATTTGTTTCATAACTTACATTTAAATTATCATAAATAATTATTTAAAAACCAAGCATCAAAATGTCACGAAATAGGGGACACCCGAAAAATAATATGTACGCTATTTCGTGAGTCAATTAATCGCAATTTTAAAGGAATTCTACGTTTTCATATAACTTTTTTCTAAGCCAAATCAATTGTAAAGGAACACATGAAACCACTATTACAAGTTTTATTCAAATGGACGTTCCTTCGCCTTTCTATAAGCTTAAGAAGTTGGAGCGCTAACCTTACGGTGAGAGCAACCTTTGCACGCCAGACGGCTGTTTTTGGCTCTCTGAGAGTTTGAAGCTTCGTATTGCTCTCATTTTTGGCGCCACAATGTTGGTTTTTTAGATAGCTTAAAGAATAGAGTTTTTGTAGTAATGAAGAATTTTTATAAATAATATTCCATTTGCTTGTTATTTGAGCTAGAAAAAAAACTTACGAACTTACGTAATATCACGAACTAGTAGCCGTTTACCTTACGTCCGTGATTACCGGTGTCGGCACCGACACTGAGAGCACTGTGTCGTCACTGACACTGACAAGTGGGGATGCGTTCATAGAAACTGTATGAAAAAATATTTCGTACTTAACCTGAACTGTGACTTCACAGATATGTGTGAATCGGCCTTTAGCAGCGCGACAAACGCGCGACAGACGCGCTGCCGAAAATTTCATACTATGTGACAGCGAATGCATGCCTTCACATTATGAAAACGCCGCTGCCGCGCTGCTGTCGCGCTACTAACCCCTAATGTGAAAGCGCTTTGAAAGTCTTTATTCAGCACAATGTGGCGGACAAAGCAAGAGTACCTAGACAAGATTATCTTAAAAATAAAAATATGATGAACAGGCGCCCGCTCAGCAAAAATCGCGACATGCGTACCTACTTGTATTCGTCGAGAAGCTGGTTTTCAGCGGTTTTGAGGTACGTCCCTCTGGTCGAGACGGTTTGATCAGACATTACAAATAAGCTACCACCTGATAGAGTTAACTGCACCTGGCAGCCGTGACGTCACGGAAACGCTCCGGTACGGACTCACGGGGGAGTTGCATTATTCCATTTTTGGGAAAGAAACAAAAAGGCTTCTTGGTGGGAACGTAAAGCGTCATGTGCAGCAGTTTTATTTTATTTTTCTTCAATGTGTAATAATGGTGGATTATTAACATTAAGTGTTCGTGATCGTGCATGAGTGTAAGCAAATTAAACAAAACAGTGCAACATCAGTTTTCAAGTTCTCAAGTGTCACCACATCTTTACTCACATTCAAAGTTGTCCGACGTGGTAAAAATCGGAACTAAAAATCTAGTATTGATAGTAGCAGCCTCCTGACAATGTCAGAACTGGGACGGTTCAGTGTTGGACATCTAGGACCTTATTACAAAAAAGATAAACCCGAGACGAACTCTGGTTTAAAATGACATTTCCATACTAAATGTCAATTTAAACCAGGGTTTAAACCGAGTCTAACTTTTTGTAATAAGGGGGATATAGTTTAGATATGTCGGCCGTTTGGTGTAGTGGTTCGAAACGGACTACTATTCCGGAGGTAGCGGGTTCGATTCCCGCACAGTACAAACATTTGTGTGCATGAACATATTTGTTTGTATTGAACTGGGTGTTTTCTATGTATATAATAAGTATTTATTTAAAAAAAAAAAGTATTTAAGTATGTTTATATCCGTTGTCTAGTACCCATAGTACAAGCTTTGCTTAGTTTGGGACTAGAAGCGCAGTGTAAAATGTCCAAGGATATAAATTAATTAATTTATTTATTTATATCTCCAGCTTGTTCAACCCACCTTGTCAATCTCGACGCGGTCTTCATTGTCTCGTATGGCGGCCAGCATAAGCCCGTAGTTGGGGCCCACCTCGCCGAATATAGCAAGCACGGGCTCCACGGGGCTCGCCTCGAACGATATGTCGTTGCCTTCGATGGACTTTATCGCTACCTGTTGATTTAGAAGACATCGTAGTTTCGTTCCAGCCAAATAACGTCCACTGCTGGACAAAGACCTCCACAAGAATTTCCAGATACGGCTCAGCTAAACGTGCTCATTGTTGTTGGCGACGATCGAAATACGAAACCTCTGATCGGTAGTCTGGCATCTACTGCTTAGGCATTTCTGATTTTGGATCTGATATTGGTATTACTGTTTCTTTAAAAAAAAAAACATAGTTGGTTTATACTTCGACACGTCTTGTGGCGACCTCTCGTGCCTACTGATTTGGTCAGGAAAAAAATACATAAAACTAAGTGAACCTTTTATGTGTGTTTGCAAAACTTACTAATTTAGCAGACACTGCTTCATAGATGCACAGCACACCAGAGTCGTTCATCGTCGCCACGTACTTGTAGTCGGGTGCTATCAGTTGCACCTTTATGATGTTCCTGTATTTCAGACAAAAGTATTATATCAGCGCTCTATAGGAAAATTGCAAACTGGTCTATTTCAATGACTGTGTAAATAAAAATTTAACTAGACGGGCAACATTTTGTTCGAAAGTAGTCGTGTCGTAACGTCTTGTTTTTTTCTAAAACCTGCAGAGAAATCGGATGAAGAGTTGCATTTCAAGCGAGTCTTGACTCATCTCGGTCAGAAACTCATCAGGCCTCCCTCCTAACGTCTTTGGCCAGCTTGGGAATTATAAGCCAAGTCTTCAATTTTCCTCTGGTAAATTAGGAGTGGGTCGTGCTCCTGCTACAGACTAAAGCCTGGTCCGTGAGCACGTAGAATCCCGTCCGACGACCCCAAGCTGCCCATCCTTGTCGCTCGCACGTAATTATGTTGCTGTCGCGTTCGCACACTCACTGCGGGCGCGCGTCGCACGGTCGCGACAGCAATATAATTACGCGCGAGCGAGAGATAAGGATGGGTAGCTTGGGGTCATTGGACGGGATTCTACGTGCTCACGGACCAGGCTTTAAATGACCTGATGATGATGAAGCCCCTCTTACCTTTGCTTGACCTTCACTGGTTGGATTTTTGTTGGCGGTCAAGCTATAGATCCTGGCTACACAGGAGTTGCAGCGGTGGGAACGAGAAGTGGGAACAGTCCCGTTACCTCTGCTTGAAGGTGAAGATCTTGACATCCAGCTTGTCTTCGGACTCGCCGGTGATCTTGTATCCCAGCCCGCAGCGCGCCCACATTACGGCCAAGTCGCAGGTAGCGTTGGCCACCAGTCGAGTAATCACGTCCAGAGGTTTGTAGCTCCACGCTACCTTCCATTTGTGCTCGGCTTTTTTTAGCGCCTGGAATTTTTTTCATTGCAATTTGAACGTTAAGAGTGTTCAACAAGTTACCGAATGAATTTAAAGATTTGAAGTCTGGACCGTTTAAAAAGAAATTGTATGATTGGCTCCATAACAAAAATTTTTACAGTATTAAGGAATATTTTAATCATAATTTGACATAGATAGAATTTGACATAAATACTTAATTGTTTGACAATGAATGTAATAGAATAATCTCTCTTTAATGTAATTTGGTATACAATATTTTATTGAAATGACATTTTATGAAAATGATTTGCATGCTATTTTTAAAAGGCTAAACATGAGCACATTGTAAATACCAACATCCTTATACCATGTTTGAAGCAAATAAAGACATTCTTCTTATTCTTATTAACGTTATGTCGTTAGAGTGAGGCTCATAATAAATTGGAGAAATGTATTATGTGGCATAATGCTGATGTGATGTAAAGTAATGAGGATTGAAAAAGTTGTATTAAGCATGAGATCAGCTTACACGAAGAAGTTTGTCGGGGCCGTAGATCAAGAACCCGTTTCCGAACGCACATATGCATGGTTTGATTTTTCCATGTAAGTTCTCAGACCATTCCAGGTTGGTGACCATGCCTATACCGTCTGACAGCACCTAGAAAGGAACAGGTATTTAAATTACGGATTGAAATTGCACAATGGCTCTTACTGCACTTCTGAACCCAAACATGAGCTGTAATTTGAGTCCTACAGTTACAGTGAAAAAATATTTGTTACGGTTCGTCTATTTGTAAGTCTGCGGGCACGAAACTGGCGACAGCCGAGCGACGGGCGGGGCGGCGATGAGGAATAGTATGTATTGCGATCGGCCCGCTCCGCCGCCGCTTGTTTCGTGCGCGTCACCATTACAATATCATGATGTTGTATGCATCGCCCAGCGCCTCGCCGCCCCGCTGTCGCAATCGCTCGGCCCGTCGCTAGTTTCGTGCCCGCAGACTATGATTTATGTCAGTGTTTTTCAACCTTTTTCATAACACGACCCCCTTAGTATGAAAAAATTTTTAGCGACCACCCGACCGTTCGCTTTTTTTTTTCATGCGTTTTATAATGTTGCAAAGATGTTTGTAGGGACTGAATACTTCAACCCATACAACATTTGCATAATTAGATTTCGGATTAATCTGTCTTTATAAGATTTTTTTTTACTGAAGTAGTTTTTACGACCTCTCGCGACCCCCCTATAGAGGCTTGGCGACCCCCCTTGGAGGGGGTCGCGACCCACAGGTTGAAAAACACTGATTTATGTTAATTAAACTTACCAGTTGGCGCCACTGGAGAGTATGAGCTTCTGTTACTGGCTAGCGGTGAGTTGCCATCTAGTGAGTGGAAATACGCCGTAGCACAGAATAATAATAAGTACTACGTACAGAAGTTTTACTTCGCGAAAGTATTTAAAAAATTGTATGCTCAATGTCATTAACAATATGGTGTAATTTAGCCTGTCTCAAGAGTCAAGCACCATTTTGTTGACAAACGTCAGTAATCGGCACTGCGCCGAAGCTATAGGGCTGACTTCGGTAAAATGATGTGACGTGAGGTGCCAAACTGCGGAAAATGGCGGAGGAAATACATGATTTAGCATGAATTAAGTATCATGAATAATATTAACTACTTATTACACTGAGAGGTACTCAGTGTCTTGAGGCAACTTAAAAAGTACATTCTGTGTTTTTATTATTATTTAGGCAGTTAAATACTGCACAGTATTTAGTACACCATTTTCTTTATTTTCTTCCATCATACACAAGAATACGCGTGCGTGAGTCAATGTTCGCTCGTATGTGAGGCCTTGTCGAATAGTATCCTGTAGGTGGACCATCGTGCGTGTTTTGTTTTCGATTTAAACTCGCGGAGATGAACAGGCCTGGCCGTAGGTCAAAAATTTTTAGTTTTTTTCGCCTGCACTCACGCTGTAGAGGTTGGCGGCAGGGTCGATGGCGTACAGCTGGCCCTCGGCGCTCCAGCAGACGCCGACGAGCGGCGGCTCCGACACCTCCCAGCCCGTCACCTCCTGCTTGGCGCGCTGCAGCAGCAGGCTGCGCTTGTAGCACTGCGCCACCTCCCACACGATCAGCCCTTCGCCCCAGCACTCGCAGATTAGCATGTGAGTGCGGCTGGCCCTGGAATTAATGAAAAGACAAGTTACAGTTTTGGTTGACCCATAAATTAATTCGGCTGGGTATTCAAGATGTGTTCGGCCGAGGACCTCCGGTGTTTTTTGTGCGTAGCGGTAGGGAAGTCATTGGAGCATTCACTGGGGGCGAAAAACTGCCCTCAGCCGCGACTCCAGACAGAGACGGAGGTGGACGCGGGGGCGTCCCGAAGGCTCGAAGTCGTGGACTCACCGCGCGTTTCGGAGAGAGGGCGACTGCTAAGAGCGCCCAAAGAGAGAGGCTGCGGCCGTAGCGTGCACGTTAGGGGGTAAGCTCTGCCCTTTTGACAGGGAGAACCCCACATAACCAATGAGTTCCCCTCCCGAACCTTTGGCTATGGCAGTGTATTTTCCAGTCGAAAAAAAGTCACACCCTGATAAAATCTCGACCCCCTGTCATCATGCGATGCCCTACTCACATGTAGATCTGACTGCGGCGCACGACACCGGTGGGCGCGCTGACGAGGCGCTGGTGCGTGCGCCAATTCCACACTGATACTACGTAGTTGGGGAACCCGCTGAAGCCCGCCACCAGCTCGCACTCCATCATGCAGAGCCCTTTGTAGCGGTTCACTGTCTTATCTGGAAAGTAAACCACACCAAAGTCTGTTCGCCGAGAGTTGATAAAAAAAAATATCAGAGGTTCTAAACTCATTATAAATTGCGGCCCGCTAATTATTTTTGTCGATATAATGAAAAAGTTGGTAGATTATCATTATTATCTATTTATTAATTTAATAGGAATTATTCCGGTTAGGGCATACGTGGGGATACGGATCAAACACGTGGCGTCCATGTGTTGGATAAAAATTATTTCATTATTATCAAGTGGCTTATAGTGTATCCCAATGATAGACAAAACCCTACGCACTGTCATACCATTCATTTCGGTCTTATGTAAAATAAATCTATTCCGTTTCACACATTGCGGCCCGCCGGCCGGGGCGCTTGACGACAGCTGCGTGGCTCGTACCATGGTACTCAGTGCGCGTTGTGACAAACGACGCCCGCCATACAGAATGCGATAATTAAGCGACAGTCGCTATTGCAAGACATTTCATAATATTTATCAACTCTCGGCGAACAGACTTTAGATAGACTTTAGATCTTTCGAACTTCTTCGTCTCGCCAGCGCCGCGACGACAACACTAAATAGGCGTCGCGATGAACGATGAGACCCGCCAATGCTGCGCGTGTGCTGGCAAGACAACACGCCCTAAAGACGCTAGGGTGGGGGGTCCCTTTGACGTGACTATATCCCATCCCAGAGAACGCGGAATAATGAAGCCCATAACGAAATAGTGTGGCATCAATTCTTTTATATCTCAGAGTGCCAATAATGACCTAATACTTAATTTAACAGTGATTGTTATCGAACAAACCTCTCAACTCGGCAACAATATTGAATGCAGGATAATTGACAATAAATATTCTTCCATGCTTGACTTTTTCAGCAAATGCAAATGTATTACTTCTGTGTCCTGTAAAAAGAATAAAAAAAGATTTATTTACCTGCATAAGTATAATTTCTAGTCTTTAAAAATATCTACCTGCAACAACATCAACCCCATCTCCATTCTTCTGGCTGTTGGCAACATACACCAGTTCTGAATGAGTTTTCAAGTTGAAAAATACTATGTAGATGTCATGTGCTATTATGAACACATCTTTGCCCATGAAAGTCACGAAGTCCACTCTGTTGGGCAACACCCATCTACAACAAAAAAGTTTATAAGTAAATCTGGTTTCTGAGCAAACTGTAAGTTTTATAATATTTTAAACTATTATGTTGCATTTTTACTATTAAAAAAAAAAAAAAATTATCACTTCACGGGATTTCGGAGGGTAAATATTTTATTTACCAATAGGTACACATGGTGATACACCAATAATAACTGCAATTAACTTTTATTACCTGATGATGGATTAGCCAGCTTTATTTTAAGAATTTTGATACAAATGAAATTAAAAAAGTGTAATGTAATATTATTGTTACGTGGTGAAGACATCAATCTAAGAAAACAAGAAAAGATGAATGGGGTCATTTAAAAGTTTTTTTTTTACTATAAATCATAAAGTTAATATTATATTAACTTTATGCTATAAATATTATAAAAAAAACATTTTCATTATTGTTTTTCAGCAGCGTAGTGTCAATCATGTCATCCACCTACCTTACTCTTGGCTGATAAGCGGAATCATCTGGGTGGGGCTCTGGATTACTATCAGGCATGGTGATACCTACTGAAAAGTGAGAAAATGTCAAGTTTCATTGAGCAGCATTCTATAAAAATACCTGACGGATTTGAATGCAGTTATCACAATCACCCCATAATATTTTTTTACAGAAACTATTTATCGCTAAGTCTAATACATATAAGCAAAATTGTATGAGTTACAAACTTACAAAGACAAGAAAAGCGAACACTTTGGGAGGTAGGTAATATTACCAACTTACCAACCAAATTGCAATGAAAACCATTTTAAACCTTGTGAATTTACTTACGTCTTTAAAAAGATAGTGTACGACTTCACATTTACGGCTTTAACTAAATCTCAGAACTAAATAGAAATAATTTTATAAATTACACTTCTTAGCAACAGGATAAACAAACAAAATCCCAAAATCCGACAAGTCACAAAATCAAAACAAAACTGAACAAAACTGAGCAAAACTATTTTGAAACAAAGTATTTTTTAATGTCAATTATATTATTGTAAAATAAGATTGAGTTTTTTTTTTTCCAATTATAAATGGAAACAAATGTACAAGATTCATCAAAATTAAAAAAATTATATCAAGTACCAATTGTTAAACTGTTTTTTTGAGACTACTTTGAGAATTTTTGGATTTTCTACATCATGTGATTTATTTATCATTACTTGGCATCTAAAAGTACCTGTTTTATTATCAGTTATTCTCTACACACAGAACTTGTCGATCAAAAAGAATATTTTAATTGTTGTAAATTTTGTACATTAGAGGTATGGTATAAAAAAAGTGTTATAATATAAATAAAATATTAATACGTCAAATATAATTAAATTAAATTATATTTGTACAATTCAGATATTTATTAAAGATAATTTTCGAAATCTGGACTATGCTTTGTGTAAAACGAAACTACAAAAATCAGTAGCTGTCAAAAAAGGCTGAACCACGGACGGATGGATGATCGGGGAGTGATTATTTGATAAGAAAAGAAACAATAAAAAGCTTTAGGAAATGCAATTAAGGCTGGGATTGTTTTATCCCTATTACAGTGTAAAATGTGAAATATATCAGTGATTGATTATCCTACTACAATGTAAGTTATTGCCTCCTGCGTAGCTTTGTATATTTTTCTTGTTTATGTCCTAAATGCAGATTACTCACAGTCTTTCTATTGTTGTTTTTGTTGGTAAAGTGTATTTGTGTATGTGCAGGGATAATATCACCGGATTCGTAGACGACCCTGTGGCCCAAAGATGGAACTCATCCCTGGACAGCTTCAGTCATATCCCAATAGACCAGAATCTTATTCTGTTGCTAGTGTCCCTGATATCGGCGATGGCATGGATCGTTTATATAACTTACTACAACAGTCGCGTGCTCGGCTACATATTGACGAGGCTAATAAACAAATTTTATTTCCAAGATGAAAACTTCAAAATTGGTGAGTAACTTGTTACATTTTGTTTTCAGATTATAAATAAAGAAATCTATGAATTAAGGCTTCATATTTGTATTTCTGGACATATCAATAGTTCTCAACTATCAGTAATGAGTGTTTTGATGATAAAACTGACAGGACGAAATTGTTATCTGAAATCTGAATAACAATGATAAAATGTAAAATGAATCATGTAGGTAACATGCTAATGCATGTTTCTTTTTTTATGTTATTAACTTGAACTTAAGTCTTAAAAACAATTTCAAATATGTTTTTGTATTATTCATTGAGAAAAAACTCTCACCTTGAACTTTTACTAATGTAAAATAGTTGATAATAGCTTTTATTAACAAAAAATACCAAAACTAGAATTATCTTATGAACAGTAACAGTATATTAAATAGATAATTAAAAATAAACAATGTTATTCAATAAAATTGTAGCCTTACAACCACCTGCCTAGGTGTAGTTTAATACACAATAATTCATTCCAAGTATTATTGCTTATTATTATATTATTATATTATATTATTATAAATGTCCTTATTAACTTTTGCATGCATTACTAAATGATGAGGGCAAATTAACATTAACCCATTAACGCCCAAATGAAAACTACGGTCAATTTCACATAGCCAATGTTTATTTTCTTTATAAAAATACTTCAAAAATAATACTAAACAGAAAGAAAACCAAAAACAAAATCAGAAGTTAGATTTTCAGGGGTGTACTAAGTTTTGTACAATGGGCGCTTATGAGTCATATTGAGCAAAGCTTTCTCCATCCTGGCACAGTATTTTCAGGCACTTGCTATAAGCTGTTTTGACTTTATTGAAACGCACAGTAATTTTAAGCTGTCAAATCCGCTTGTTTGCTGGTTTATTTTGATTATAACCATTATTTCATATTTTTTCTCCATCAACTAGAGCAAGACTACCTACTTTTATTTATCTTTTATAGGTCAAATATGTGCGTACTATATATTTTCGGAATGCTAGCTGATCTAAGCGACTATATGGGTTTACTATGCAGTGCAGACTGCATGCATTTGAAATTGTCATGTCCACCATATAAGCGAACAAGACCCATCCACCGCTTTTTTTCCTTTTACCTCAATTTGGTAAAGTTCTATAGACTAGCCATCTGATCTAACCCACTGATCTTCTTATTATATTGTAGCTGGACACCCTGTGGTGCCTAACTCTACTGGTTTTTTATCAAAAGACCCCAATAATGACCTTTCCCAATGGTTCTAAAGCATCAAAATTTGATCCAATAGTACTTACATTATTATCTTTCAATCAATACTAGTAAAATTATGTTTGGCTTGTCGAATAAGTCTCTATGCTTTTTGTGAAAATCTTTATAAGTAATCAAAGGATACCGTTTGGTTCTGTTTTCACGTGTGGTTCCAAAAACTATGTAACTAAGTCTCTTTAGGTCGACAAACAGGTCATAATTGGGGAAACAAAATGTTTCTTTTTGTTGTCTGTAACCCCATAAATAAAGAGCCATGTCATTGGAAAAAGAAAACAATGATAACATATAAAAACTATGAAGAAATAGGTAAACACTCTAATAATAATGTCGTTACTGTGTTATTTTACGTAACGTGTCAAGCGCCCATTGTACAAAAGTTAGTACAGCATCACTTTGGGAGTTATAGCATGAAAAACTTTCCATGAAATGAACTTTTCTTTGTATTTTTTATTAGGATATGTTGTTAGCTAATACACAAACAACTTATTTGGTATTTTGTGTAACTTAAACCTTGCATAAAAAATTATCAAGTACCCACTAGAAGACACTAAAAAATCACTGAAACGAAATCGCAAAATACCCCCTTAAGATTGTATCGTTATGGTCTGTTTCATCTCAGTATATAATGCATAGACCTTTGTTTACCGATTGTAATTATTTCCAGAGTAAAAATACCCACTAAACCAGATTTATCGTAACTTAAAGTTGTGTACTATTTATTGTACGGCGGGCGTTAATGGGTTAATATGCACTAATTGTTATATTTGGACTCAAACAAAACATCATTCTATTACACTAAATGACCATTAAAAGGACACTGATATTTTGTTTGTTTCCTTTAAATGAAGTGCAATTAGTTATTTGTTTTGTGTTGTTTAATCATTGAACTAATTAAATCTGCTTCAGGTTCCTTTACACTCAATGCGCTATCTGGCAAGATTATGTTTCGGGACATTGTGTACATCAACTATGACTACACGCTTCGTATTCAGGACGGCTACTTGATATTCCGGTGGTGGCGCTCGTATGTGCCCAAAGATGTTTCTGAAGGTAAACAATAAGTGTTTGTATGCACAAAGTATAACTTAATTAACATACTAGCTTTCTACATGTTTTATGAATCTAATTGGAGTATGAATTTACTGGTTTTAATGTGCTTGTATTTGAATAATTCAAGTTCCATTTTTAGATTTCACATGCTAGGTTTTTCATGAGTATTTGTACTTATTTACATAATTAGGTACTTCTTAAATCTTAATGCAAATTATAACCATAATTTTGGTTTGTGCTTATAAATTAGTTCTACAGGCAAGCAGTAAAATACCTAGTGTCATTGTGACTTCTATCTTGATAATAGGTCTTGGTTGGTTATTAAAACAATCTTATTAGATCAACGGCAATGCACCAGCAAGAATATGTTGCAGATTCGGCAAAGGTTGAAGTGACTTAATTATTATTTAATTTTTGGTTTCAGATTTATCTCATTCCGACACGCGGCTCTCTATAATGCTGAACGGTTTCGAACTCCACTTCTACAACAGATGCGACCTCTACAACGAGCTCGAGAAGACCTTCGGGCTCGAGCCCGTCATCAAGCAGCAGGACGACGGCGACTGCGCCGACCGCGACAAGGCCATGAACGACGCCAACGAGAAGCGGCGCCGCGCGCAGGACACCGTGCGCTCCGAGGCCGCCATGGCGCGCACCTGGCGCGACCTCATCCCCGTCATCAAGCTGGACGTGTGCTCCGGCCGCGTGGTGTTCGGCAACCGCCTCGTGCCCACCACGCTCTCCATCAGCGTCGAGGAGGCGCACCTGGTCTACAGCACCAAGCCGCCCGCCTCCAGCCTCGACCACCTCATGCACTTCGTCAAAGCGAAAGCCGAGAACTGCAAGGTCATACTCGCGCCCAGTCCCAACTACACCGCCATGGTCGACGAGCCCCCCAGGTACATGGGCGAGGGTTTCGTCGTTATGAGTTCCAATTACATAGAGGTCTACTTTTATATGGACGAGCCCGGCCTGGTCCCCGAGCGGCCGGTGCTCCTTCAGCTGGCCAACGGCGACATCGTCGAGTCCGCCCCTCCCATCTGGGGGGTCGACATAAAGTGCGGGAAGGGCACCGACTTCAGCTACGGCCCGTGGGCGGACAGGCAGAGGGACCATTTGTTCAAATTTTTCTTCCCACCGAATTATAAAAACTTGGAGGTGACGCCGCAGCCGAAACCCGGCGACCGAAGACAGATGCAGTCTTTCGATATACGGCTGTCGACGCTCAACGAGGCCACCATAGATATTTTGTTCACAAAAAATAAGGAGACCAACGCTGTGCACATCAACATCGGCGCGGGGTCGTACCTGGAGGTGACGCTGCCGTGGATCGTGCTCCAGGACGGGTACACGACCAAGATCACGGGCCAGCTCCTCCATCTCGAAGCCACGACGAGTCTCCAATACAGAAGTTTAGCTGAGAGTGAAACGCTGGAGTACACGGTCAAGTGCCACTATCCTCTGGTGTGGAATCACCACCAGTGCTGGCAGCTCGGCCTGACGGGGTGTAAAGCGACGGTCAATCTTGTATATACCCACATTGACTTCTTTCAAGACCTGATCAACGACTGGGCCAGCAAGGCGCGCCCGGATATCCTCCACTTTGTTCCTTACACATGGAAAATTTCCCTTTTGTTGAAAGAGTGCGAAGTTGTGACTGTGAGCAATCAGTACAACTGGATAGACTGCAGTTCTACCAACCAAGAGAACAATCACGTGGCGTTCTGTGGCGACCTACTGGACGTGTCGTTTGATTTGCCATTTATCGATTTCTTGCCTGATGTGATACCCCTAAAGATATGGATACAAGGCGAAGCCGTCGATATGAGCCTGTACTTGCCAGAAGTGAACACGTCCAGATTGCTTTTGCTGTCTATCGACAAAAATATGAAATTGGTACCGTGCAGATTAAAAGCGTCGAAGTGGCGAAGAAAATGCGTTAAATCTCAGGGCTGGGTGGACTGTTGGTCCGTGCCTATCGTGGCTTTGAGCGTTCGGTACAATTACCACCCGATTCCACCTCTTGGCCCCGAGCCTCAGGCTGATATCACGACTCCAGAGAAAGAAGAGATTCTCTTATCCCCCATGAGGATACCAAGAATGAGGAAACAACCTCAAATAAGTTGGCCTTTAGATGGCAACAAATTCGACAGAACATCTCTTCCCCCCGACAAAGTGAGTGTCGAGCTTGAAGTGGGACCATCCATATTGCTAGCGTATGGAACCATCATTACAAGTTTCATGAACTTACTTGAAAACATATTTGGAGAGGATCAAACTTTCACAGACATGCAGAAGTCGCCCAATACGGACACATTTCACTGGTCCAATGAGCATACTACTAAAGTGAACGACAAAAGTAGTATCAATCAAAATGCAGACATATCATTTGATGACTCCACAGACGAAAACAAGGGTCCATTCGATCCAAGGAAGTGTAGGCCTTTAGATGTGACAGTGTCGATAATAATTCACGACATTCAAGCACACTTAGTAAAAAATTGTAGCGAGAACGAACCTCCGTGTCCCGTGATTTTAATCGAAAGATTTGGATTTGAGATGGACAAAAGCTTTAGAGAGACAAAATTGCAATTATTGTTGAGCCCTTCGATATTGGTGTCAGCGAATAATTTGTCCAGGACGAATCCCGTCAATTCCGGGGCGCTCTACCAGGGACACCTGATGCTGTCCTCATTCCAACTGCGGGGCAACGGATTCTTCAGCGATGCCAATCGGTCAGTCGAAGAAGACACCGTCGAATATGCCTGGATGATGGAACTTCAGCTGGGTCAACTAACAGGTCGTTTGACACTACCTCAACTATATCAAATAATTTCTTCATTAGAAACGTTTTTGCTTCTAATATGTGATAGCGAAAATGAGCTGATTCCGCCGAACCCTGTCAAGCACTGTCATCACGGTTTCAACACAGTCATGTGTCCCGAGACTGACGGGATATTGAAGTATCGATGCCCTACTCCAAACGAAATCAAATACAAGATGATTCGAGTGGCGATTGATTTAATCGATATCTATATCGCCGATTCGAACACCACATTCCAGACGTGGCTTTCCCCGGTTAGACTGAGTTATTGTAACCTTCACGGTTCTGGTTTCGGAACTGGTGTTACGGGGCTATTGCCAAACATAAAACTAGCTCTCTACACGCAAACTAATCTGCAAACTAACGCCCATCACCACTCCAATGGCAGCAACAGCAGCCAAAACAAACCGCCCGATGGAGAAAACTGGGTAGGCGTAGGCTCTGCCTCGCTCGGTCCACTGTTGATTGAAGCTGCATCGTCATTGCCCCAGAGCCCCAAAAACATCCATTTAGTACAGCAAAAGTTTCTTAAACTTCACGATGATAAAACGAAACGGCTATGGTTCCTGTGGCCCAACGAAGGGAAATCGTCGCAGTGCGGCTGTACAGGGGGCTGCGCTTTCTTCGGTTCCAATCGAAATGGGCCTAACTTCTTAAAGCCGAGTCCTGCTGATCTCAACGAGGGCATCAACATCGCTATGTTCAATGTTATTGAAACCACCCCCGGAGAGTATGGATATGGCCAAAGCCTATTACACCCAGGACAGCTCGTATTTCATACGCCGCCCTATAATAGTCTAAATGTCTGCCTGCAACCTACCAATGTTGCAACTTTGATTCCGTCGCCTTTACCTCAGACCTTAAACAAATCGCCGCAAAGCGTGGAACGGCGAAGTTTGACACGAAGATTTTCTTACACAAGCATGGGTAAAGGTAGCACCAATATTCTAGTTTCTAGTACAAAGAGCGACGTGCCGTACGCTCGCCTCGTAGACTCCTCAGTGCCCCTGGGCAGTACCAAAATTGATAGCGACTCAAAGCTAAACAAGACTATACTGAATGTGCCTCAAATGGAGAGCAGCGTCTCGGACTCCAAGCTGGCACTGAACTGTGTCGTGAAAGACAATTCGAATGTGACGTCCAAGAAACCGCACCAGACTGAAATTGACGCCTTCGCGGTACCCAAGGTGCCCGCTCGCAGCGTGGGAGTATCAGAATCCCACTACTCTCTCAATTCACAAGTGCCTCACGATGACTCCCTGCAGCAGGAAGTGCAACGAACAATGTCAATTACTAGTGAAAATCATTCGGAAGCCTTCTTCTCTGCAGACGAGGACATGTTCCCGAGTCGATCGTCAAGCTTGAAGCATTCCTTCGGCAGTCGTCACAGCAATCCCAAAGATAAAAGCTCCTTCGGCATTAATGACATCACTAATGAGAAATGGACCAACTCGATGCCCAGGTCTGAAGTCGGAGATGGGCCTGCGGACACCATAAGCAACTTGAGCACCGGCGCCCAGCCAGACTCCGAGAGTGGGTCGGTATCGTCGACTTCGTTCATCTCGGCAATTTCCTCACAGGAGGACATGACTTTAGTGAACCTGCACATGCAAACTAACAAGCCTATCGTGGATTCTCCACTGCTCATGGCAAGCTACATGCAGAACTTGCCGCAGTACAAATGTTCCAACTGGAACACCTGCTCGCTCCCCAGTGGCAGCGACGTATTCACGTTGCCTCTGTTCAAGAGAGCCGACGACGGGACTCTTGTATACGTTGGACAGAAATACCTACCCAGTTTCGAGCAAGTCGGCAAGATTAACATCTTGAAGTTGATTGCGAAAAAAGAAGGCCACAACAGTCAGAACCAGCACGGGCCGTACTCGAACTTGACGCCGCATTTCAACAACCAAGTCAAAGCCCATCCGTACCCACAGGGCTGGTGGGACGTTCAACAAAACGTCCAGGACAACCAAGAGAACACCACCGACAAGAGCACGACGTCGACAGCTACCACCACGAGCGACAGCAAAAACGGTTTGTTCGTGAAGTTAAAAGGAGAAATCGATATTATGTTGACGCCATTAGTACTGGAAAGCACCCAGAAGTTTGTTGAATCACTGACACCCGTCTTAGCGAATATTCATCCGATTACTGTCATTAACCATTTACGTCTTCTATGTATTTCGTCCGTTGAAAGTGGTAACATTTTAAAACAGAAGCAATACGTCCAAAACTGGCTGCCGCAGATGCAGGCCCGGAACCAATCGAATGTGGTTTTCGATAAAGATGACAAATGCAAGCTGGCGACCATACCACACACGAACGTTTACGAAGAGACGATCTGCGAACAGCTCCAGGCGACGGTGACCGTGCCCAAGGTCAACATGGTCTTCATCCAGTCGTCCGTTGTAGAAGATATGATATCGTTTTCGGCTTTGGATAACATCCAAGACTTGACATGCGTGTCGTTGTTTGGCGTGTCTGTTGAGAATATAATAGCCAAGTATGTCAGTTCCAAGAAGACACTGGAGTCGGTGCAGTTGTATTACAGACCTACTTTAAGAGCTTTGGGCAGCAAGAAAAGCTTTGGCATTATGAAGGGCCCCAGATCGTTGATATCTGCGCAGTCCTCGGGCTCGGGCAGAAAGAGAGGCCCTGAAAAGGGTGAACCGGTTCTCATCGAGACTTCACAGCAGCAATGCGAAGATACTACTATCACATTGAATGTTGGTTAGTAAAATAATATCATGTTTCCAAATTTATCATCATAACTTTATTTGGAGGAGTATGATTTTAATATATTGTAATTTTTCATTGCAGGAAAAGTTCACGGTCAACTGCGTAGGATCCGCAACGAATCGTCGCAGCTCAAGGACGCGACTATCACGGGCATCCCGTGCCAACATTCCAAAGTGTGCTTCAAGTTCATCAGAGTTGATTCATGTGCTAAAGGCTGCGAGTCTATGGTAAGGTGTACGACTAATTTTGCTAAATCTGGGTTTTTGATTTTTTTAATGTCACTATTTTATTTGTGTTTGCAGTGCTGTCAAAATGGAGGAACAGACACCCAGAAGGAGAACGCAATCGGCTACATCATGTTCGAATGTGGACTGGAAGGAACATCCATCAAAGTGTCCAAACACTCCCAGTCTCACAAACCCAACGAGGAGAAAAAACCTCCGCGAAACGACAACGAAAGCTGCCGCGAGTCCGTGAAATCGGCCGAGGAGTTGAAACCTGACAAGGAGAAGACTACCAAAGGGCGGACTTCAGGAATCGAGGATCTGTTTAGGAAGAGAGAATCGACCTCGAAGCCGAGCACGCCCAATTTGGGGACGGCTCAACCGCCGCCCGTGCCGCCTGAGCCGTCCACGCCCGGACCCGACGAGCCGTCGAATAATGACAGCACCACTACCATGGTGCCGGTCAAAGACAACGGGAACACGTCATCGTGTGCTATCGATTTGAAAGTGGTTTGGTTCAACTTCGCGGCGCCGCCTCGGACGCCGATCACAAAGAAGATCGATTATACCAGGTATTGAAATAGCTTTTTCTTTTATATCAGTTTTTTGATAAAGCCTGGTCCGTGAGCACGTAGAATCCCGTCCAATGACCCCAAGCTACCCCCTTATCGCTCGCGCGTAATTATATTGCTGTCGCGACTGTGCGACGCGCGCCCGCAGTGAGTGTGCGAGCGCGACAGCAACATAATTACGTGCGAGCGACAAGGATGGGCAGCTTGGGGTCATTGGACGGGATTCTACGTGCTCACGGACCAGGCTTTAGACCCAAATAAACACTGACCTTAAAATTCCACAAAATCGTCTAGAGTAGTTAAGAAATTGCTCATGCAGGCTATTATTTCGTTTGCAGACTGGACTGGAACCTGCTGAGCACGGCGTCACCAGCCATCAACGCGTGGATGAACCCGTGCAACCGGCTCGGCATCCGCGTCGTGTCGCTGTACCGCGCCCACGCGCGCCGCCTCACCGCCACCGCCGCCAGCCTCATGGCGGCCGCGCTTGACCTCGCGCCACACCATACGCCGCCCAAGGTCAGTGTGGTACCACAGGTTTAAAAAAAAAATGCTCAATGTCATTAACAATATATGGTGTCATTTAGCTTGCCTCAAGAGTCGAGCACCATATTGTTGGCAAACGTTAGTGATCGGCACTGCGCCGAAGCCATAGGGCTGACTTTGGTAAAATGATGTGTGACGTGAGGTGCCAAACTGCGGAAAATGGCGGAGGAAATACATGAAAGCATGAATTATCACGAATAATAATAACCACTTATTTATCTCTGTGTCTTCAGGCAACTTAAAAATAGTACATTCTGTGTTTTTATTATTATTTAGGCAGTTAAATACTGCACAGTATTTAGTACACCGTTTTTTTACGCGTGCGTGAGTCAATGCTCGCTCGTATGTGAGGCCTTGTCGAATAGTAATCCTGTGAGGTGCCATCGCGCTTGTTTTGTTTTCGACGTAAACTCACGGAGATGAACAGGCCTGGTGATACACTGGTAGACTCTCTCCAGACACGGTGAGACCGTGCAATGTGAGTGGGCCTCCTAACACCTACTGGTCTCACTTAGGGAGGGGGAACGAGGCGAGCAAATCCCTATCTTCCTCCCAACCGTCTGCGCCGGAGCCGCCGGACATCTGACGAGACTCTTTTGATCCTGGCACTGAATGGGAGATGGAGAAAAAGAGATTTCGATATAGAAAGAGTGTCCTCTAGTGTTAGGGTCCTAACGAATATTAGTGTAAAATAAAATAGCGGACTGTATAAAAATAGGTGCTGTAATTCTCGCCACCCTAATTACAAGAAATTGTCTAAGACTACGCGGTAATCGTGCGTCGACGGTGGTGTCCAAAAGCGAGTGAGTGAGCCGAGCGCAGCCGATGATGACGCTTGCGGCCCGAGGTGACGTTAGTCATCGTACGCCGCCCACACGTCTTCACCCGCGCGGTGTTGGCTTCCCAAAATCTAGTGTGAAAAAGTGTTTTTATATATTTTTTTAATTTAGTTTGATTCTTAAGCACCTTGATTGTGGTTACAGAGTCGCTACGGCCGCCACACGCCGATGGCGAAGCAGCTTCGCGAGGAACCGTCGCTGCAGCTGTGCGGCGTGCTGCTGCGGCACGCGCTGCAGGCCGACGCCGCCGCGGTGCAGGCCGACCTCGCCGACCGGCACCTGCCCTCGCTGTCCACGCTGCGCCAGGTGCGTGTGTAGTGTGAGCAGCCTCGCTGCAGCTGTCGGCGGCTGCTGCGGCACGCGCTGCAGGCCGACGCCGCCGCGGTGCAGGCCGACCTCGCCGACCGGCACCTGCCCTCGCTGTCCACGCTGCGCCAGGTGCGTGTGTAGTGTGAGGAGCCTCGCTGCAGCTGTCATACCACAGAATAATAATAAGTACTACGTACAGAAGTTTTACTTCGCGAAGGTATTTAAAAAAATGTATGCTTAATGTCATTAACAATATGGTGTAATTTAGCCTGTCTCAAGAGTCAAGCACCATTTTGTTGACAAACGTCAGTGATCGGCACTGCGCCGAAGCTATAGGGCTGACTTCGGTAAAATGAGTGACGTGAGGTGCCAAACTGCGGAAAATGGCGGAGGAAATACATGATTTAGCATGAATTATCATGAATTATCATGAATAATATTAACTACTTATTTACCTCTCAGTGTCTTGAGGCAACTTAAAAAAGTACATTCTGTGTTTTTATTATTATTTAGGCAGTTAAATACTGCACAGTATTTAGTACACCATTTTCTTTATTTTCTTCTATCATACACAACAATACGCGTGCGGGAGTCAATGTTCGCTCGTATGTGAGACCTTGTCGAATAGTATCCTGTAGGTGGGCCATCGTGCGTGTTTTGTTTTCGATGTAAACTCGCGGAGATGATCAGGCCTGGTCATACTGTAAATACAGGCCCGAAATATAATCAACAAACCGGTGGATACAGCTAAATGACACGCGATCGATGACTGGTCACGGTACCTGTCATTGGCCTATGATCGCGCCGGCGATGGCGATCTGCACGCGTTGGTGTGGTTGAAGCTTTAGACTTACCGCGAACGAACCATTCGCAACCGTAGCGCTGCGCGGCTGACGCAGGCCGATGCACCCGCTGAATGGTCAAGCGACTATCGTCCATAAACTCTCAACCTTTTTAGAAACTCCCGCGCCGAACTCAGCTACTTTTAATACACATAAAGTCTTAACCTTTTTTTATTCGATAAAACAACAGCAACCAATACAAATAATGAAAACTTAAATTTTATCTACTTAGCCGTATACAGATATAATACAAAAAGCCAAAAGTGTTGCTCTGAAAAGAGAATATTTATTTTTAATAAACTGCTTTTAGTAACAATCACATATTTTACATAGAATTAAATAGGTAATTACCTACCTGAAAAGAGAAACAACATTTAAAGCTATTTGCTTCACAATTAAAATATTCCTTTAGTTTTCCGTACAGACGCTATTAAACAAAAACAATCTGTCAAATCTAACTTTAAAAAGAAACATAGTGTATCATTTTACTCACGTGCCAGGGTTTGTACGCGGGAAGTTTGAATAACAATGAGGGTCTATAGTGAGTCTCATTACACAGATAATCGCAAAAACTAATTAATTACTTTGTATGTAATGTTGTTGGTATACCGTAATCTATATATATATAAATGAAACCCGTTTTCCGTTGTCACGACATAACATGAAAACGGCTTGACCGATTTGGCTGATTTTTTTTTTGTAGTTTTCTAATACTCTGTACAAGGTTTTTACGGAAAAAAATATAAAGAAAATCTCTACGCTAAGGCGGTACGAAGTTCGCCGGGTCAGATAGTAAATAAATAAAACTATAACTTCGAATAATACAGCTATGTTTTGACTCACTCCGCAGGGCGTGATCGTGCTAAGCCGGCAGTGGAAGAACATCCTGTACACGCCGCTGCTGCTGGAGCACAACTACAAGAGCAAGGTCATGAAGCCGCTTAACGTCACCTTCGCGCTGCCCGACCTGCTCGAGGTAACTGCATTGTTCTTCTTTCAAAAACCATGGTCGTGGTGAATATGTTTAAAGGTTATTTGTCGCCTGTCATCCGCTTTGCACTGAAGGGAAGTTTAACCAAAAGATAATTAAAATAACATAAGATGAGTTCGAAGTTAAACTCCTGCTATGTTCTTCTGATTAACTTTCTATTAAACACATTCGAGATAACAATTCTTACGTTCTTGTATCCACTTGTATGCGGAAATACCGAGTATAACGGCCTCTCACGATTTCCGAGTAAATTTCTAAGTATTTACTTTCTGAAGAACACAATTTTATAAGTAAAAATAAGAAGTTTTTATTCTCAATTTCATATATTAAAATGTCACTAGTGCGTCAGTCTTGTCAGTGTCATGGTTTCGTTGCTACTCGTGACTTTAAATAACGAGTAGCCTACTTGACACTACTCAGAGATAGTAAAATAAGTTGTGTTGTTAATAAGCATTACCAGAGTAAATACAAATGAGTAGGTCATCTTCATAGAAACGCACGGGCGCGCCAACACGTATGCGGCGCGCACGCAAACACTGACAAAATTTAGCGGGGATTAGCGGGGACTGGGGAGCCAGTCGTGGTTGCGCCGAATTTTGTCAGTGTGTGCGTGCGCGCCGCAAACGTATATTCGCGCTCACATACAAACCGCGCTCGGTGCGTTTCTATGAAGATGACCTACTCATTTGTATTTACTCTGGCATTACTTTGTCCCTTTAAGGACTCCGTCGAGGGCTGGCAGGAGTATCCCTTGGACAACGAGGCACTGGATGAGAACTGTCTCCTTCTGAACATGGACTCAGATAAGATTAACATCCCCGGTGAGTTTACTATGTATTATGTTCATTTTTAATAGTATTTTGTTGTTTGATCTATAAAAAACCAGTTGAGATTTAAAGTTGATAGATTTACTTATATTTCTTTTCTTAGCTCACATATCAGTGTGTTTAGTATAGATAAAAAAGCCATAATAATAATGTAATTCTAATTTATGTATTTAAATCCATATAACACAATGCAGATACCTATTTCAAAGACATAACAATTTATTTTATTCATAGTTTAATGACGTCATTGCAAATCATGTTCAGCAGACGATACACAAACATACCGCAGAATCACGATACAATTATTATATCTATCAAACACTTAAAACTGCATTCGACACTGGTTTATGGACATTAACATTACAAGAACAGATTCATGAAGGTATTCTAGATACCTATTTTGATTTAAATTTCATTAAATGTAGATTAAATAGAGTATTAGAATTAAACGCGTCCCGTAATATCTCAGTATTGGTTTTAAACTATCAGTATTGGTTTTGAGATGGTTGTATGACCGCCGCGGTGAGATTCGGACAAGCATGGGCTCGATGCATAGGAGATTAGGAGTGCTAGAAAATATTACACCGAGAGTAACCAACATTTTGTTAAGTGGTCACTGAGTTTCTTGCTCTGCTTCTTCTCAGCACTGGTAAAATAAATGGATTTTATAAATTTTTGTTCCCACTCTCAACTATTACATTACAAACAGTTCTAGAACCCAATTGAATCTGTTCTCCCTTCACAAATGACGACAGCGGGTGTTGTAATAATGTGTGTTGTTGGTGAAGCGCCGGCGCCGGCCGCGGCCTCCCCGCGCCCGCACTCCTTCCCCTCCACGCCGCCGTCCGGTGCGTACGCCGAGCACGCGCCGGCTTGACATTTGTGGACCTTATGCGTTTCACTTAAAACCCAATTTAGAATACAGTTCTTGCAACTCACGAAGGCGACTTGTGTGTGTACGTGTATGTACTTACATGCACATAACGAAGTTAAATGTCTATCAAAAATGTTGAAAAACGAACAGTAGCGAGCCAACACATGTAAAGCTCACTCGCTTTCGTGAATTGCTACATCTATACTGATATAATATAAAAAAATATTGGGTTGCAGCTGATTCACAAATCTCAAGCTAATCAAAGTCGTTTAAGAAACTTAATGATGAAATGGAGTTGGAAATGTTAGGCAGAGTAGGGCGTAGACGGAGTCGATGTGAAAATGGGATAACTATAATGACGATTCGTGTCTAAAAATCGAGTGGAAGTTTTTTTACTGACGTGATACATTATGAATATTTATAGATGATGGATATTGTGCACAAGTTTTTTAAGTTACTTATTAGTTTGTTATGGTTTATTTTACACCTTTGGAGGTGTGTAGTGTAATGTAGCTTAACAGCCTTCGCCTGGCGTTTAAAATGCACTTATGTAATGTTAAATGCTGTAAGTGGCACATATTAAGGCAAATTATAATTTAAATACCTTTAAAAGTGGTAATTAAAGTATAAAAAAATGATCTCAATCAGTGCCATTTTTACGTAGATGAGTTTGTTGTAAGTTGGCGAATGGTTGCCTAAAATAATTTGTAATTTATATTGTAGTACAGAGGAGTGTTAGCGAGTTGACGAAGTTGTGTTTTGCTTCCACTACGTCTCCGCCTTCTGTCTTAGTACTGTTATAGTTTACCGCACATTATTATTTTAAACGACTTTCAGTCACGTGCGCCGTTTTGGTTTGATTGGAAACGTTTAGTTTGACAGCATGGTGTGTTGTTTTGTGCTATGAATGTTTAGTTTTTGCCCACGGGAGCGCGTGTATTTTGCTGATCTGTGGCCTTGCACTATCACGCCTGGATGGTTGAGATAAATCACTATAAGTATGAAATTTAAAATTAAAGAAAAAAACACACTCGGGACAAATGGTCAAATGCATGAAATCATACAAGCAAAGTAGGCGTGCACTCGAATACAGCAAAAACTGTAGATGTTCTTCTAGTCGTGTCTCCCTCTTGATGGTCGTCTGTCTCTCTCTAGCTTTGGCTAGCATCCAATGCACCCTTCACGCTGTATGACTTGTTTTCGGGACTGCATACAGGTACTTATTTTCTCAAGTTTGGTGTATGTGAGTGTCATATGTTTGTTGTGGAGTCATTAATTTTGTATTGGCTTAAATATTGAAGTTCACTTCTGTTTTGTTGTATTTTTTTGATTAACTTTTTCGAATCTGCTTTTTGAATCTTTATTTTTCTTACTTCATTTTATATAATATCATAATTCTTTTCATTGTTTTTGGTATTGCACTAATTTCAAAGTATGTTTATCGTTGTCCAAAATATTTCCATTCAAATTCTCGTGCATTCTTTTCCAACTATCTCTTTCATCGTCATAGTCATATTCGATGTCACGCAGTCATTCAAGTATTAAGTGTTTGTGTTACCCCGGTTGCCATGATCGTCATCATCTCCATTTTATTAAAATACCTTTCGCAATCGCAATGTTATGGTCATTATTTGTTTGAAACTTTTTCATTTCAATTCCTCTGACTTCGATTCCAAGTTTCGTCCAGTCCTATTACGTATCTTACGTTACGCACACATATATTTGGCTTCTTTATAGTTGCCTTTTTTATAAGGCTTTGCATCTTCCTCCGATTGGGATAAAGACTGTGTCTAAAGCCTGGTCCGTGAGCACGTAGAATTTTGTCCAATGACCCCAAGCTACCCATCCTTATCGCTCGCGCGTAATTATGTTGCTGTCACGCTCGCACACTCACTGCGGGCGCCCGTCGCACAGTCGCGACAGCAATATAATTACACGCGAGCGTTAAGGATGGGTAGCTTGGGGTCATTGGTCAAAATTCTACGTGCTCACGGACCAGGCTTTACAAAGCGTAAGGATAAGAACCTTCGGCAATTTTTGTCATGAGTCAAATACATGTGCGCGTATATTAGTACCACATTCGCGTGGCTAACGAGCGTGTGTCGCAGCCCGCGGCGCGCCGAGCAGCCGCGCGAGCCTAGTGTTCCCCCCGCTGCCGTTCTCCGCTCGCAAGCCGCCATTCACCGACGACGCCATCGCTAGTGAGTAGCGCCCTCTGTCCGCCCATGTGTCGTAGCTAAGCGTGGTTTGTTGAGCAGGAAATGACTAGTGATAGATTAGTACGCTTAGATAAAAGGATTATTATTAAAAAGCGCCTATGATCATTCAAAACGAGTCGCTGGAGAAACGAGTTCAACAAGAAACATTGGTTTGCTAAACCCAAGTTATGACTTGCTAGAAATATTTTATGGTTTAGTTATTTGTACGTTATTAAAGTCTCGTTTTCTTTGTGGATCTCGGCCTAGTTGTAGCAGGCTCCCGGCTCAGTTTACGGATACAGGAACGGGCGCGCCCGTTGACACACCCGCTCCGCTGAGCGCTTTAGTGATCATTCTTCGAGCGCAGCCGCATCAATGCACGGCTGGCACGTGCTTTAGGCTGACCTCTGCTAACTTCTGTGTTGCTTGTTTTTTCTGAAACTTCTTTGGGTCGTGGTCTTATCTCAATGTTCTGTTTTCAATATACACGTGTAACCACGAGCCATAGAAACGCCAC
The DNA here is from genome assembly GCF_004193835.3 of Ostrinia furnacalis. Classification (NCBI taxonomy): domain Eukaryota; kingdom Metazoa; phylum Arthropoda; class Insecta; order Lepidoptera; family Crambidae; genus Ostrinia; species Ostrinia furnacalis. The sequence goes on from NW_021134758.1 coordinate 54,432, forward strand.
CTGTGCATCAAACATCCGAATGGGATTGAAGCTTGTTTTGCAGATGCATAGTTGAAGCTAATGTTTGGTTTGACGTTCACCCTGCATTTTGTCAAGAATGCTTTATCATGATGACGTGTAAATATCCCGGCACGCAGACTACGGCACGCTGAAGGAGGACCTGCCGACGGTGGGCTCGAACCCGTCGCTGTACTCGCCGCACGACAGCGACGAGAACCTCCGCAGCGACCGCGCCAGAGAAGACCTTTACCAGTGGATGGCTAAGCAAGAGCCGATCAAAGTGGTAAGTTAGTTTGATTCAACCTCGTGACCGATGTTGCGAATTTATTGTGATCTCGTGATATTAAAACGCAAGTGTGAAGCATGCATAATAAATCTTTAAAGTAAGCAAGATTTTCATCATACTTATCGCATATAGACTCCTGCGGTAGTGCGGTGCGATAGGGATGTGTTTTAGTTATGTTAAATACCGCGAGTATACGGAGTCGTGGATTGCGACAGTCCTTTTACGTCACTCTTCCCGCACCGCTCCACTACCGCCGAAACGATGGAAAGATTGTACAAATGTATTCTTGTTAGCAGTCTGTACTTCATATACGTTTTTACTGTTTCCAGGAGCCAAAGAGCAAGAAGCCGATCATCCCGCCGTCCCGCATGAACCCGCGGCCCGCGTCCATGCCGGCGTGCAGCCTGTACCCGCTGCAGGGCTCGCTCATGCTGCTGGACGCGCACCTCGTGTTCCAGCCCTTCCTGGCCGCGCTGGGCGTGTCTCCCAACCAGATCACGCAAGGTAAAGTCCGGTCTGTGAGCATGGACCTATAAAAAAAGTCGGACGGATTCTCATCAACAAAATACTGTGACATTAGGATATACCAGCTCGCCTGTACGTACAGGCCGGCACGCACACATTCATACCCTGATACACCACTTCGAGTGCAAACTTCACACAGTTGACACATTTACGCGGCGAAAAAAAAAACACAAATACGACATCTCTTGCGTGGTGAAATTGTGTAAAAACCGTTCTGATCGAACGAACAAAAATCAAGGAATCACATTTCACAGGTAAACTAATAATCTAATCACTTATTTCCCCGATTTTATAAACATTAAAATATTAAAATCAAACGTCAATCACTCGACAAAATAATACGTCAAAGGCCAGTGTTCTCAGTTATTTACGTGGGAAAATTACCCGAAAAGTGGGAAATCTATAATTTTAAGACTTTTTAGGTGTTTATTACGCATACTATTGAAATAAAATAATTTATCATAATAACTGTGTTTTAATGGGATATATTTTCGTAGGCAGATTTCATCCTTCCCAAGGGCGTGGAACTGCGAAATTCAAATTTTCTTATATTTTTCATGGACCTATAAAAAAAGTCGGACGGATTCTCATCAACAAAATACTGTGACATTAGGATATACCAGCTCGCCTGTACGTACAGGCCGGCACGCACACATTCATACCCTGATACACCACTTCGAGTGCAAACTTCACACAGTTGACACATTTACGCGGCGAAAAAAAAAACACAAATACGACATCTCTTGCGTGGTGAAATTGTGTAAAAACCGTTCTGATCGAACGAACAAAAATCAAGGAATCACATTTCACAGGTAAACTAATAATCTAATCACTTATTTCCCCGATTTTATAAACATTAAAATATTAAAATCAAACGTCAATCACTCGACAAAATAATACGTCAAAGGCCAGTGTTCTCAGTTATTTACGTGGGAAAATTACCCGAAAAGTGGGAAATCTATAATTTTAAGACTTTTTAGGTGTTTATTACGCATACTATTGAAATAAAATAATTTATCATAATAACTGTGTTTTAATGGGATATATTTTCGTAGGCAGATTTCATCCTTCCCAAGGGCGTGGAACTGCGAAATTCAAATTTTCTTATATTTTTCAGGTTGTATGTTAAAATCTATCAGAGATAATAATATTGATGATACCTACATAAGATTATGATTACGTAGGTACACAAGATTGATAATTTGTAACTGCGTGAATCGTACCTGACACTGACTTGCAAACAAAGTAAGAAAATTTGAAAATTTCGCGTCTACCTCAAACGTATTCATCTTTCATCCTTTACAAATGGCACGATATAATTCCGTCTACATTTCCAAGTAACATATCTGCCCATCTATGTTTTTCTTAAGATAAAAGGGTAAAATGTTTTACTAACATGGCATCCCTAAATTCACTCACACAATAGACAAACGCCAAAATTTTGCGTCACAGTTTTGTTGTAGCGCGAGTTCCGTCCGCCTTTTTTTATAGGTCCATGTCTGTGAGCACGTAGAATTTTGTCCAATGACCCCAAGCTACCCATCCTTGTCGCTCGCGGATAATGAAGAATGTTCACTAATTTTGTTTTTTAGCTTTCTGTATTCTCTGTTAAAAATAAAAAATACACGTGAACGAATTATTTCGATACGTCAATTAGTTTCCAAGATATTGAATTTTAAAAGTGCGGGCGGCGGCCGGCCCGCCATTTTATGCGCGTGACGTCATATTACAGTGACTGGCTCATATTTGTATGGGTGGAATCTTGCAAGCTGAATTAAGACCCACTTCCAGGCAACCGATTAAGCTGAAATTTCGCAGACACATGTGATTTGGATGACCATGCAATATTATGATGACATGGAGCTGATCTGATGATGGAGCTGGAAGGTGGCCATAGGAACTCTATAATAAAACGACTTAAATTCATCGAGTTTGGGCTCGTTCGTTTTGTATTGATGAGTATTTTAATTCTATATAGTAATCAGGGTCTAATGATGGAGCTGGAAGGTAATTCGCAATAAAACGACACAATCGCATCAAGTTTGGGTTTGGTTCAATTTTAATTTCTGTGAGGGGTCTGGGTGTTAATATGTATAATAAGTTTGTATTTACAAAAAAAAATGCGTTTAAGTATGTTTATATCAGTTTTCTAGTGAGCGGACACTGTGAATGTACGTCACGCGGGGTCACGTGACCGTCGACGGGACTCAATATTTAAGCGAACTTTGAATGCCTATAAAATCATAACTATTGGGTATTTTTGAATGAAATAAAAACTAATGTATTTATAAATGTAAAAGCTTAACTGTAACATAGGTTTCAAGTGATTTTGCATACCTAGTAACATTCTCAATTATATTGCTGTCGCGACTGTGCGACGGGCGCCCGCAGTGAGTGTGCGAGCGCGACAGCAACATAATTACGCGCGAGCGATAAGGATGGGTAGCTTGGGGTCGTTGGACAAAATTCTACGTGCTCGCAGACCAGACTATAGACAAGGAGACAGCGGGGTTTCTTCGAAAAACATCCGAAGTTTCGAATTTTGCCATCTCTCTCACGCAAAGCGAGATGCGAGCATGAACGTCGGTGACGGATAGACTCGAAATTATGTAATCATCGTTTCGGAGTAGACCTGTAGGAGCCACAGCGAGCGACCTGGCGTTCCGCATGCACCACTGGACCGTGTCCATGCCAAATCTCAAAGGAGATAATTTTTCAGCATTGTAAAATAGCAGTAACAGCAAATAAAACAACGTTGTAACTATAGGATGTCCCATAGAGGATACGTACCCGTATTTCAACGTAACGCGCTTACGTCAACGTCACTTGCGTTCAATCAACGGGTACAAATATGATGATGTTTGTCACTGTCGGCAGCTGTTAAGCTTCAACCACACCAACGCGTGCAGATCGCCATCGCCGGCGCGATCATAGGGAAATGATAGGTCGCGTGAACTGTCATGGGTCGTGCGACCATTACACTTCGAATCCAGGTCAATGTTTATAAACTTGAAAAAATATAATATTCTCTAATGTATTTCCACTTACGATTGCCAGGCGAGTCAAAGAAGAGCGGCGGCGAAGGCGGGTCGGGCTCGAGCGCGGCGGCGCCGGCGCTGGAGTCGCTGGGCTCGATGCTGTCGCTGCTGGCGTGGGTGGACACCTTCCGCATCGACATCGTCGTCAGCGACCTCGCCGCGCGCGACCGCCGCCACCCGCAGCAGAAGGGCAAGGGTGAGTTGCACTTGCAGAAATGTTGTATTGGTATAATCCATAGTAACGCCTTCTTTACAAGTACATATATCATAACACTACTACCGCTTTGCTTAAGGTTACAGAAGTTAACATCATAGCACTACTACCGCTTTGCTTAAGGTTACAGAAGATATTAGAGAGGGTATGGAAAATTCTAAAGTTACTCTTCTAGTCTTAATTGATTTCTCCAATGCTTTTAACACCGTGGAACATGACCTTCTCTTAGCCGTACTTTCTCAACTAAAAGTTTCTACCCCAGCTTTAGAATGGTTTCACTCATACCTCCATGGCCGCCAGCAGTGTGTAAGGACTGAGACTTCAACTTCTGATTGGAACAAAGTGCTCTCTGGCGTACCACAGGGAGGTATTCTTTCTCCTTTGCTTTTTTCTATTTTCATAAACCTCATCACAATAAACCTTCGCTGCTCGTATCATCTGTACGCTGACGATCTGCAGTTGTACGTGCACTCTGATGTCAGTGGATTGGCAGATGCCGTTGACCTGATGAATGACAGTTTGAATTACATCTCTGAGTGGTCTCGCGATTTTGGCGTTTCTGTTAACCCATCAAAGTGTCAGGCCATAATTGTGGGAAGTCCCCGACTTCTGTCGAGGATTCCTCATGCACATCTGAGACCTGTTGCATATGAGGGGACAGTGATTCCATACTGCTCTGTAGTGAAAAATCTCGGCCTTATGATCGACTCGACACTTAGTTGGAGCGCCCACGTTGCTGAGGTCAGCCGTAAGGTAACAACGTGCCTGAGGAATCTCTATCGTCTAAAATTCTTTCTTCCTTTCAAGACCAAGCTCACTCTTATGCAGACTCTCATAATACCCATCATTGACTACGCTGATGCATGTTATTGTGATCTTTCCGAGGCTCTCACTGACAAACTTGATCGTCTTCTCAATGGTTGCATTAGATTCATTTTCGGCCTCCGGAAATTTGATCATATCTCGAGTTATAGATCCCAACTCAATTGGCTTCCCATTCGTCAGCGTAGGAACTCTAGACTTCTTGGCATTCTTTTCGCCGTTCTCTCTAATCCCACCTCTCCTTCCTACCTTAAAGAAAAGTTTACATATCTGCACCAATCACATGACCGAACTCTCCGTTCTTCCGGAAACCTTCGGCTTGTGACACCTGTCCACCACTCTGCCTTCTTCTCGAAGTCCTTTACAGTGCAGGCTACTCGCCTTTGGAACTCGTTGCCACAAGATGTCAGAGAGTCGGAAACGAGGACATCATTTAAAATGAGAGTACGTAAACACCTTTCCACATGATTGCGTAATATTGTTTATTTATTTATCACATATTATATGGTATTATATGTTAATTATATTTATTTATATTATATGTTTGTATGTATCTGTATATATGTATGTATATGTATGTATGTATGTAGGTATATGTATCTTAAATATTATATCAATTAAAAATTTAACTTCAATTTTAACTTCTACCCTTCTACCTCTACCTTCGCACACACAGCTTTCTGCATAACCCAGGGGTCGACTGGCTGAGAATGCTTAAATAGCATTAAGTCCACCTTTTGTACTATTTTATTGTGCAATAAAGTTTTATAATAATAATAATAATAAGTACTGCAACTCCTCTTAATCTTCTCTCTCTCTCTCGTATCTCTCTTTTCTCTCCCTCTCTCCTCTCTCTTTCCTGTCTTTTCTCTTTCTCTCTCCTCTCTCTCTCTCTCTCTCTTACTCTCTATCTCTATCTGTCTCTCTTCTCTCTCAATTAAATTCGACTAGGCCTTTGTCCAGCAGTTGACGTCTTTCGGCTGAAACGAACGAACGAACGAAGTATAGTAAAAGGTTGAGTTAAAAACAAACAATACGCAGACCTGGTAGCTCATATACCAAGGATACTAAACTCGGCGTCAAAAAACTATCCCATGCCAACATTGACCAGAGGGCGTAGTGTGAGTTTACTTCAAAGACATTCGATATCGACTGCATAAAAAGTTTCATTAAATGTATGACGGATTGTACAGCGCCCCTAGCGGAAACTTTCAAGAACTAATATCTTTATTTTTTTTAACGCAGTCAATATCGAATGCGTTTGACATAAACTCAACTACGGCCACACACAGTTGTTGCAGAGTCCGCTTACAACTTCCACCAACCGCCAATGGCCGTACAAACCTTGTGATTATTGTGGTTTATATCGCAAAATCTTCCCCTTTTGCTCTTGATAGTATAGAACCCCTCAACAGCATAATAAATTGAATTCAAAATCTAATATAACACTCATTTTTGCCTTCAGGCAACCCATCATACATTGACATCCCGTCCGAGACGCCAGCGTTCCTCTGCGAGAAGGTGTCGATCGACGTGGATTTGAAGAAGGTGGCGGACATGGCGGTGGACGACCTCATCCAGCGGCAGAACGTTCTGTACATCTCGCGCGGCCAGCTCAAGAAGCACATCAGCACCGTTATCAACTTCAACATCAGCGTGCGGTTCATCTCGCAGCAGGTAATGAGCTCCGCTTCTTCTTCTCAGTCGGTACACTCTTGTCAGAGTGGTCGTTCGTGGTCATCATTTTGAATCACGATTCAGAGTGATGTTCCTCGTAATACGGCGCCATTCCTCGCGGACTGCAGCTTTCCGGGTACTTTCGCTAACCGAGCACTTAGTTGCGGCCTTGATCTGGTCCGTCCATCTCATTGGTGATCTACCACATCCGCATCGGAGCTCCGCTGGCGCTATGCAAACTGTCACCGTTTTGTCAGTTGCCAGTGTCCTCTGCGCCGGTAAAGATTTGCGAACTGTCAGTTCTTTCAACTGACTGAACTGTGACAGTTCGCAACTGGCAACTGCCAGTCGTCTCGTTTCAGCAATATGTCGACACAGCTGGAGAACGAGTCCCGACAGATTTCCCTTACGCCCGGTTTTGTTCTTACCTCGTCCAGGTACTTCCTGCGACCTTCACCAGGTCGTCGGTTCACCGAGTGAGAGGCCTACCTACTTTACCTTTTCTGGTCACTTATGATTGACGTAGTGTGGGTCGTCACGCCACTAGGTGGACCGACGACCTAAAGGTGCCTGCAGGACCGGTCGTTGTGTAAACCTTTCGGGAAGGCCTTTGTCCAGCAGTGGACGTTATTCGCCTGCAACGAACGAAGTTTGACAATCACGCAAAGTTGTCAGTTTCCAAGTCCTAATCTAACTCTTTTATCTTAAGGTGATGGTGAGAGACCTGATCTTAATAAATTGCTGTTAAACATAACTGGTTTGATTGACATAATTCAATCAGAGCTTGGTGTAAAAGTAAAAAATAAATCTGCTGTGATTGAACTGCATCTGTAGTTCCGCTCACTTATGCATGAGGCACACTGAAAACCAGCGTCGTGGCCTTCCCCACCGTGGGCCACGGCATCTGCTGAGTGGGGTCCCATTGCGATGGGCATCGCTGTTGCGACAGGGTGGCACTGCTCAGTCCACTTTATCTTCCATTGTTATGTTTTGTCTCTGTCTTTTTTATTATTTACCTTTGTTTTGTCCTTGTGTGATGTTCATAGCAATAAATGTTTCTTTCTTTCACCATCCCCCAGGTGAACATGCCTCTGCTGCGGCTGCTGCACCAGATCAGCAACATGTACCAGAACGTGAAGGACGCGCAGACAGAGCTGCGCTCGCAGACCAAGAGCCAGCACCGCCAGGACAAGCACACCTCCTCCTCGGGTGAGCTGACACCTTATGTGCTTGTGATAAGTGCTATTTTACAATAAACATCATAATAGTCTCATGTGTTGGCATGCTGCTGCTGAGATAATGTGCGGGATCTTGCAATCGTTATGCTCAGTTAATTACTGTGAAAGTTGGATTTTGATTTTTTTTCCATCCCCAGTTTCAGACTTCAGAGAGAACCTAGTCAGCGTAACGTCTCTCGACAAGGAGTCCCAGTACAGCGCCTTGGACCCAAAATGGGAGGTGGTCCAGCCGGCCCTCAGCACGGACTTAGGCCCGGTGACGCCGTCGCTCAGCCACCACAAGCTGAGCGTAGCGCATATAGGAGCGAGCCACGCGCAGGCCCGGCCGCGGCCGCAGTCCTTTGCGCAGAAGTTAAGGTCTACGGGCAAGAGTGTCAAGGGGAAGCTGGGTAAGCAATATCTTAACTTAGGACAGTTGTCTGGATAAACATCAGGCCAGAGCTGGGCCAGGTGCCGCCGTCGCTCAGCCACCACAAGCTGAGCGTAGCAAACGTAGGAGCGAGCCACGCGCAGGCCCGGCCGCGACCGCAGTCCTTTGCGCAGAAGTTAAGGTCTACGGGCAAGAGTGTGAAAGGGAAGCTGGGTAAGCAATACCTTAGTTTAGAACAGCTTGTCTTGTGACACGTTTATCTGGAGGAACATCAGGCTGGACTGGGCCCGGTGACCCGTCGCTCAGTCACCACAAGCTGAGCGTAGCGCATGTAGGAGCGAGCCACGCGCAGGCCCGGCCGCGACCGCAGTCCTTTGCGCAGAAGTTAAGGTCTACGGGCAAGAGTGTCAAGGGGAAGCTGGGTAAGCAATACCTTAGTTTAGAACAGCTTGTCTTGTGACACGTTTGTCTGGATGAACATTAGGCCGGAGGTGGGCCCGGTGACGACGTCGCTCAGCCACCACAAGCTGAGCGTAGCGCACGTAGGAGCGAGCCACGCGCAGGCCCGGCCCCGGCCGCAGTCCTTTGCGCAGAAGTTAAGGTCTACGGGCAAGAGTGTTAAAGGGAAGCTGGGTAAGAAATGTCTCAATCCAGGGTAGCTTGTTTTGTGACACGTTTGTCCCCTTTTAACTAATGAACATCAGGCCCGGTTTCCAACAAGGAACAACGGGGCGGAGAAATAAAGATATTTCTTTATTTGTTTAAAACATTTCTCCACGTCGCTCTACCTTGGTGTAAACCGGGCCTTACGCTGATTTCGATACATACATTGAACTCATCCTACTCTTTTAGAAAAAGTCGATGCTGGTTTCATGACCGTCAGTTTTCTCTGGGACTACTTCACCATCACTGGTTGGGTTCAGTTAGCGGCCACACCTAGGCTGGGTTCCACCATCTTACTTTAACTTTGACAAACGTCAAAAATCTGTAAAACTCTATACAAAAACACAGGTTATCGTCATAGTTAGTCGACGTAGCGTGGGCAGGCCTCCTACTAGGTGGACCGACGATCTGGTGAAGGTCGCGGGAGGTACCTGGATGCAAGCGGCGCAGGACCGGTCTTTGTGGAAATCCTTGGGGGAGGCCTTTGTCCAGCAGTGGACGTCTTTCGGCTGAAACGAACGAACGAACGTCATAGTTACGTGGTGCAACTTAGCCTTTGTATGTCCTACTAATCTAGTGATGGGTTGAAGAGTGGGATAAGTTTATTTAACTCACCCACTTAGATACAATAGCCTTAGTATGTCCTACAGAAAATCTAGTGATGGGTTGAGGAGTGGGATAAGTTTTTTTAACTCATCCACTTAGTCACTGTAAAACGTGTTGTGCAGGCTACAGCTCGCTGAACGAAGGCGCGCACACGCCGATGTTCGCGGGCGCCGGCGCGTCGCCCGCACCGCCCACGCCGGCGCCCGACGGCAAGCTGGCGCCGCGCTGCTGGCGCACCGTGTACCTGCTGCTCGACCTCTACGCCAACATGCCCGACGCCGAGACCATCACGCACAGGTCTGGATAATAATAATTTGTTACTTTACCAACATTAGATAGCTTACGCAGAACTGACGGCCGATGGGGCAGCAAGGTTCTGGAGTGGAGGCCGCCACCGCCAAAACGCCACCCGCAAGGTAGACGACTCACCACCACCCATGGTTCTTCCTGCCTCACGGCGTACGAACCGAATCTCGGGAGAGCGCGCGGGTACTTGCTCTGGGCTCTTTTCCCGGGGCGCTTTGCTTGACTCCCTACAAATTTCTCTGATATCCACATCATGTCCACAAGGTGGACGGTGAAAGGTAGGAAGGCGCTGGACACAGGCCGCTAGCAACCGGGCAACATGGAAAACATTGGGGGAGGCTTATGTTCAGCAGTGGACGTCCTATGGCTGAGGTGATGGTGATGATGATGATGAGATAGCTTACCGACGCTTAAACCTTGTATCCACTTGAGCATGCTCAGGTTAATGAGCGGCTCATTTGGCCGAGCCGCTCAAGTGGAGACGCCTGAGCATGCTCGGCTCTCTCCGCTTTTTTGCGTTTGTTATACGCACGGCAGGTCATACTTTATTTTTCTAAATGGTTTTGTATTCTTTCAGATTCTCTGTGTCCCGAGAACTACCCGAGTCGTGCCGAGGCCGCGGAAGGCCGAGCTCCAGGGAACAGAATGCCAGCAACTCGTCTTCGAGCGCGCAGCATCCTTCGCTGGCATTGGTTCTTGTTGGACGCGCCAGGTGCGTATCTGTGATTTAACTCTGCAAAGTGATAATTTTGAATTTTTAAACCATGTATTGACATTGTGTTTCTCTTTTCAGAATCCACCGTACCCGACTGCTGGCTTCGCTATCCGGGCTGAAGCTTGAAGCAGAGATCACGTCGCTGCAGGCGTCGCTGTCGGCGTCGCGCTCGCGCCAGTGGTCGCTCACCGGCAACCTCGGCCGCACCACCATCGTGCTGCTGGAGGGCCGCGCGCCCAACCACCAGTGAGTCTGACGTCACACTCGCCCGCGCCAGTGGTCGCTCACCGGCAACCTCGGCCGCACCACCATCGTGCTGCTGGAGGGCCGCGCGCCCAACCACCAGTGAGTCTGACGTCACACTCGCCCGCTTTACAAAATTATATCATCTGTAGTTGCGAAAATTTTGCGACAACACACGAGATGTAATCTTCATGAAAATTTTCTACACGGTAGTGTCTGAGGGAGGATTATTTTGTGCTCGTGTATACCCTATTTTTATCTAGCAATTAGCATCGGTTATGTAAGAATTCGTAGCTACAGATTTACAAAATTATGTCATCTGTAGTTGCGAAAATTTTCATGAAGAAAACATCTCGTGTGTTGTCTTTTCTATGTCATCCACACTGCACTGTTTCTGTTGGCAAGATTAGTATGAAAGGACGATATCACGATAGTTATTTGAAACCATACCTATACATAAATATTCCTATCCTAATCTTGCTTAACTGTGTAAGTATATTAAATTAAGATATCAAAACGTTCAAAATGTGTTGCTGTACACGCTGTACACGAGCCGGTGTTCTCTTTTAAGATATTTGTAAGTGATAAATTAATGTGATTACTTTCTTACTTTTACCTCGACGACTGTCGGTAATTATCTATACTAATATTATAAAGCTGAAGTTGTGGAACATGACGCTCAACCACCATAAGGAAACTATGGTGTTAGTGCATCTAATTTACACTTTTTTTTTTTTTTGAAGGGACGCGCGCTGGTAGCTTGAGGAGCTTTTCCAACTTCACCGGGCAGNCCACCAGTGAGTCTGACGTCACACTCGCCCACTGGCTGAGCTGGATGCGGAGATCACGTCGCTGCATGTCGCTGTAAACGCGTGGGGCTGCGCTTTCTATGCGTAGTTGCCGCGTTCAATGCATCTCGTTCGAATTTCAGATGTCATTGAGAATTCGAACGCTGGCGCAGTTCGACGAATCCATGCAGTTGCTGCCTTAGATCGGCATGATCGAATTCTAAACGTAACCACGAAGGGTGACATTTTGAATTTCCATTTATTTATTTTTTCTTATTCGTTTCGCTCTTGGCAGAGCGGTCGTCGTCACATTGAGGCGTTATTCACGTCGGTTTTAGAGGCGGATACAGCTCTCCGCACTAGCATATAATTTACTAGGCTTTATGTAATACAACTTTGTATTTTTCGCACAGGACCGTAGTCCGTGTGAACGTGGGCAAGTCCCAGGCGCTATACTCGTGGGAGGCGGGGCGGCCGGGCGCGGCGGCGCTGGCGTCGATCGGCGGTGTTCGTGTAGACTTGCCGCAGCATCCCGTGGCGCTGCACGGCGTCATGACGCGCTCCAGCCGCCAGCTGTCCTCGACTCTACAGGTACGTGCTATATTCAAGTGCTGTAGACGACCAAATACTGTTTAGCACAGGACCGTAGTCCGCGTGAACGTGGGCAAGTCCCAGGCGCATTACTCGTGGGAGGCGGGGCGGCCTGGCGCGGCGGCGCTGGCGTCGATCGGCGGTGTTCGTGTGGACTTGCCGCAGCATCCAGTGGCGCTGCACGGCGTCATGACGCGCTCCAGCCGCCAGCTGTCCTCGACTCTACAGGTACGTGCTGCATTCAGGCGTTGTAAAAGTTCTTCTTTTTTGATGTTGGCAATACACGTCGAGGTCGACTTGATTTGTGCCATTTTCAAGTTTTATCAGAGACCAGTTACAAAATGGGACCTCCCACCCTTTGAGTCTCAGTAAAGTTGCGGTGTTTTACTGAGACTTCATATGGACTACTTGAGAGAACCCGAAGAATCACGCTGTACTGTTTTGTTTCATTTGCCCACACTCATGCACGTTCACGAATACATAATGGTCAATGACCCACCATTATTACTTATTAATAGTCGTCCAAACACGAATTTTAGAAAATAAAACAAAACCGCTTACATAACGCTTCATATTCCCGAAAGTACTTGTAAAAGTTGTTCACGTGACATGCGTGTGAATCACTATTATATCGCCGATGCCGATGATTGGTGAAAAAACCTTTACTACAATACGATCAAATTAAATGCGCACCTGGCGTGATGTCACATCGCTCCGGTATGGACGGGATGAATTCGGGGAGGTGTGCGAGAGAGTCGCATTTCAAATATGCGCATTTATCTTAATTGGATTTACAGTTGCTTTTTTTTTATTCAAAGATTATTTCTTATTTACAGAGATATAATGTGGTACAGTAAATGTGGTCTTAAGTTAAAAAGAGGTGCAGCTTATCAGCGAAGTTGGCATGTGAATTTTTTTAGTTTTAGATTTTCACATTTAGGTATGATAACACAGTCAATTGAAATACTTTTTAGGATTCGTGTAATGGTTTTAGAATACAGTAATGTGACGTCATGATTTTGTGTCATACATTTGTAGTCAAAAACGAATTTACTGCTACACACTTTGAAATACTGAAATGCTTTGCTTTGCACTTAAAATTTCGTTCGTTTCGGCCGAAAGACGTCCACTGCTGGACAAAGGCGTCCCCCAAGGATTTCCACAAAGACCGGTCCTGCGCCGCTCGCATCCAGCCACCTCCCGCGACCTTCACCAGATCGTCGGTCCACTTAGTGGGAGGCCTGCCCACGCTACGTCTTCCAGCTCGTGGTCGCCACTCAAGAACTTTCCTGCCCCAGCGGCCATCAGCTCTCCGAGCTATGTGCCCCGCCCACTGCCACTTGATTTTAGCGATTCTACGGGTTACGTCAGTCACTCTGGTTCTCCTACGGATCTCATTTCTGATTCGATCACGCAGGGAAACTCCGAGCATAGCACAGTTTAAAGTAGCATAAAGTAGTAAGCATAGTTTATAATTAACTTTTTTAAAAAATAAAACCGACTTCAAATGCGTGAACACAAAAAAAAACTAAAAATTAAAAATATTGCGTATAAAAAAGTTCATCCCCAATTTTCCACCCTTGGGGGTTGTTTTTTCTATTATTAAATTTAAATGGGACCACCCTTGAGGTATTACCTATACGCCGAAAAAAGATTTGTTCAAATCGGTTCATAATTGGCGGAGTTATCGCGTAACAAACATAGAAAAAAAAAAAAAAACATACGGGTCGAATTGAGAACCTCCTCCTTTTTTGAAGTCGGTTGAAAATTAATTTGAATCTAACCTCCATTTTCGTATCCAACCAGGAACTCGGCGTGACCCGCACGTCGTCCCGCCTGTCGCGCGGCAGCGAGGCGGCGCCGGCGGCGGGTCCGGCGGGCGGTGGCGAGGACGAGGAGGCGCCGCGCGTGCCGCCGCCGCGACCGCCGCCGCCGCGCACCGCTGCCGACCCGCTGCTGCATCCGCTGCATCTGCAGTTCTCCATCGTGCTGCAGGTACGCTCGAAAATTCAAACAAGCTGAGCCATCGTGTGATAACAGAGCTATACAGGGTGGAAACGATAAGTGATCTCACTCGATTATTTCTAAACTATACAAGATAACAAAAAACTAGTTACTGATCCTGAAAGTGCTTCATGGTGCAAGCTGGAAACATTGAATTTTCGGATAGATCCCGTTTATTCTGTAACCTGTTATTTATTGGTACCGTTTGAAAGAGCTCGTGAAGCACTTCCAGAGTAACCAGTTTTTCGATATCTTGTATACTTTAAAAATAATCGAGTGAGATCACTTATCGTTTCCACCCTGTAGATGTTGTACACAACTAATTCTGGTTTTAGTATAGCGCTGACGCATGCTGACCATCGGTACTGACAGCCAGAATGTATGAAGCGTCGGCGCCGAGCGATCAGCGTCACTCCTTTTCCGAACGTTTCCTTCAATTACATACATATTATTGATCTATCAGCGCCGACGATCAGCGAGCGGTCAGTGCCTGAGGTTTGGAAGCGGCACGAAAGGATGGTTTTTGTTACGATTTATGTCAGCGAGATTTCATATTTGTATCTGTAACGTCATAATATGTCAAAATCACCCCGTCCCGTGCCGCTCCCATACCTCAGACACTGTCTCAGTTAAGCGTCTCTAGATCTATAGCTATGAATAAGCCTAGCGTTTTATTTGAAATATATTTTGTTGCAACAAAGCCTGCTTTTTATCTCTGCTCACAATAGACATCGAAATCAAACTAACCAAGGTTTAAAACGATGCATCTGAAATTGTATATTTTGTATTAAATTTTCTTGTGTCGTTTTCAGAGCCTCAGCATAACGGCGGCATTACTACCGTCCTTACAAGCGCAGTACAAGATGGAGCACGTGCACAGCTCGGGAGTGACGGGCACCAAGGCGCACTTCACCGTCGACCTGCCGCAGCACTCGCTCAGCTTCGTCACCAAGCTGCAGGTCAGAGCATAGTTGATCATAACAGCGGCGCTGCTGCCGTCCCTACAAGCGCAGTACAAGATGGAGCACGTGCACAGCTCAGGAGTGACGGGCACCAAGGCGCACTTCACCGTCGACCTGCCGCAGCACTCGCTCAGCTTCGTCACCAAGCTGCAGGTCAGAGCATAGTTGATACATTACGGCGGCGCTGCTGCCGTCCCTGCAGGCTCAGTACTAGATGGAGCACGTGCACAGCTCAGGAGTCACGGGCACCAAGGCGCACTTCACCGTCGACCTGCCGCAGCACTCGCTCAGCTTCGTCACCAAGCTGCAGGTCAGAGCATAGTTGATACATAACGGCGGCGCTGCTGCCGTCCCTACAAGCGCAGTACAAGATGGAGCACGTGCACAGCTCAGGAGTCACGGGCACCAAGGCGCACTTCACCGTCGACCTGCCGCAGCACTCGCTCAGCTTCGTCACCAAGCTGCAGGTCAGAGCATAATTGATACATAACCGCGGCGCTGCTGCCGTCCCTACAAGCGCAGTACAAGATGGAGCACGTGCACAGCTCGGGAGTGACGGGCACCAAGGCGCACTTCACCGTCGACCTGCCGCAGCATTTTTATTTATATAGATATTATTAATAAAAATGCTGCGGCATTACAATTCATTTTTATTTATATAGATATTATTATATTTGGTTCCGTAACAAGTTTACAACAAAAAAAAAATGAATTCATACATGATGTTTATCTAGATGACCGAGGCCAAGCTCCCAGCGGCCGCATCGGTGGCGCTCCCCGGCGTTCAAGTGCGGGCTCGCGTGGCTGAACACGCCGGAGCTTCTACCACGGGCCCCGCGGGCCCTGCTGCCGCCCCGGCGGGCCCCAGTACTGGCACCGCGGGCCCCGGCGACGCGGAAGGCGTGGTGTTACGAGCCGGCCGCTACTTGGCCGCGACAGCTGACATCGGCCTATTTGAGCATACGTTATCAACCGACCTGCTCAACCATCTCGTCTTTGTGCAGAAAGTTTTCATGAAGGTTAGTTTCTTTTGCCATATAAATATACGAGCTAAAATTGTCTAGCTCTTATTGGAATGGAGTATTAATCCATTGGAATTGTTACAGGAAGTAAATGAAGTCGTCCAAAAAGTATACGGAGGTGAGAAACCGGTCCCGCTATGGAACGAGGAGGAGGCGTCTACCTCTGCCCTCAGCCGGATTTTATTCTCACTTATCATTAGGATAAAGGTTAGTTATTCGAACTATTTATTTACTAACAAATGTAAATGTACTCATGAACGTCATGTGATATGATCCCTTTTTTCAAGCGCATCCAACTAACCGCCACAACACCAAGTAACAGCGCCGTGCGGCTAGAAACGGGCGCAGTGGAGTTCGAGTTGTCCAATCGGGTACAAAATGTACCCCAGCCCGCTGAACCCCATGGATTACGATTGTTTGCGAGGGCACAGGTACGTAACTGTACTTTTTTGACGTAAACATTCATAAGTTTCTGGGGGCACGGCAGTGCCCCCACCAAGTCGAGCTAAAAAGCGGCACGGTACCATCCTTTTCTCGAAGCAATTCAGGCCATTTTCGACCGCCTGTAACTTCGTTGTGGATAAAACTAGAAGGCTGAATTTTCATTAGCTATGCAGGCATTGTAAAGACACGGTATATTTAAAATTTCATTCAATTTGAACCAGTAGTTTAAGAATTATAACCGGTCAAAGTTACTTAATTTTGTCACTCACTGACTCCCATCAAAAACAATACTTGTCAAAAAAACCAAGTCTCGCAACTCAGTTGTTCTACGGTAAAAAGTTGTGAGATCCATGTAATACCAAGTTCAGGCCAGGAAATCTTTAACGTTTTACATAAATATATTGACTTGGCCATCGCATGAAAACACGTGTAAATTAAATTATTTAGTGCGATGGCCAAGTCAATAATTTATGTAAAACGTTAAAGATTTCCTGGCCTGGACTTGGTATTACATGGATCTCACAACTTTTTACCGTAGAACAACTGAGTTGCGAGACTTGGTTTTTTTGACAAGTATTGTTTTTGATGGGATTATATTGTACAGCTATGTTTATTATGTAAATTACTGAATTATATTGTGAGCATTTTCCAATTTGTTTTAGGTGGACGTCAATCTCAGTCTTGGCCAATTGATTCGCAATGCTATGTTTGATGAGGCGGAACCGGAGTTTCAACAATACGCCTTCTTCAACACCAGAATTGGTAAGTACAAAATCAAATTGCTTATAACATGCTATTGATATATTTTTGTTCCTCCAAATACTATCTAGTGGTTTTATGTCAATCAAGTAGGATTTTAATTATTTCACACTGATATAATTGCGTTACTTTTTCTAGCCATGCGTAATGCCTTCCAAGACGAGATGGTAGCCGGAGAAGACAAGGAAGTGGTTTTGATAAACCTGAAGCGGCCGCTGATATACATCCAGCCCGTGGCCATCGACAAGGCCATTCTGGTGTGGCTCAACTACAAGAACGCTTATGAATACTGGAACGAAAAGAGATTAAACTTGAACAAGGAAGTACTAACCGCAACGCAGCAGGTCTTTGAGAAGGTATGTAACCTTCAATTGCTTGTAACAAACTTTAATAGTGCTAAAAGATGATAGTAAAATTTGATTGTTTCATTTGACAGGTCCAATTGACATCTCAAATAACGACGCCGCACCTCAGCACGCTGTTCCTGCAGTTGAACGTCGATGACATTGGCATCTGCTTACCTTTGAACCAGCCGCCAATGGTAAGAAATTTTTATTTTGTATTTTGCGCAACAAAAACTTGAATGTTATTTCATTGTTCATCTTCATCACAAAATATAAATAATATAAATATTCCTGTATCATGATAAAAATATCTATTTTTATTTGACACTTTTATTTATTTAATGAGCAACATAATAAGCTTACAGAAAACCCAAAGCGCTTACATGTTTAGTCACCACATCGATCTATATGATTAGATTTATAGAATTCAGCTAAGCGGTCAGTACAGTGCTCTACTGAGTATGTTACTGCAGTCTGCAGTAGTGAAGCAGTGACATGTGATTAACAGACCTGTCACGGTCAGTACGTACTACATGTCTGAGGCATATGTAAAAGTCTTGTTGAATTTTGATGTAACATAAACGCACCCCTTTGCACCGTTTTACTACCGCAGGATCCATTGAACCTGTAGTACTTTTGGACTAAAGCCCGGTCTGTGAGCACGTAGAATTTTGCCCAATGACCCCAAGCTACCCAGCCTTATCGCTCGCGCGTAATTATATTGCTGTCGCGACTGTGCGACGGGCGGCCGCAGTGAGTGTGCGAGCGCGACAGCAACATAATTACGCGAGTGCGATAAGGATGGGTAGCTTGGGGTCATTGGACAAAATTCTACGTGCTCACAAACCAGGCTATAGTGATTCTCACGAGTCCTGGTTTGATACTTCAGGCGTCGTGGGGCGGCGGCGGTCGCGGCTACGAGGCGGAAGGCCGCGGCGCGGTGGTGGTGACACTAGAAAGCACCAGCGTGGGCGCCGTCAGCTCAGGAGCGCTGGTCAGCAAGGGCCGCTTCGTGGGGCTGTGCCTGCGCTTCGCCGACGACTTCGAGGCCTCGCTCGACGACTGGAAGCCCGACCCCGACGAGGCGTGCATCAACGTGTGCAGCGTCTCTGAGGGCACATACGAGGTGTGCAGCCGGACAGCTGCTGCCAAAAGGAATGGTCAGTCTACATTAAGATCATTTTATTTACAGAACATGTATCAGATTTAACCTGTTATTCAGTGTGACAAGAAATCGAGAGTTAGTTTACATGAACCGCTTTGTTTGTGATTCACGGACGGACGATTAACCCAGACAAGGCTAACGTGAACGCAAGCAATGTGTTGGACTCGTATGAAGAATGGAACTGGACCTCTGTCTATCTCTATTGCTTATAATAAAAATCTTAATATCTTCTATTCTACCACGGAATATCTCCTGCTGAACACAAATCTCACCGATTATTTTTGAGATAAGACAGTCAAAAGCGAACTGTAACTTCCTGCAACTTTTACACACTTAAAAAAAAATGCACACATTTTGTTTACAGAAAATGCGAAATGGTTCCTGAACGTTTCGTGGCAAATGGAGGGAGTGGACATACACTTGGACGTGAACGTCGGCAAGCAACTGTCGGCGCTCGGCCACACGCTCACCATGCTTACAGGTCTGACGTCACACACTTGATATTAAAACAATTTTTAAAAGTTTTGTCAAATGTAATGTAAATGAAACTTGGATTTTTAGGTTTCGAAGAAGAAGACCCCTTGAAAATGGACTACGAAAGCGATTTCGATGATGAAGCGGACAACAGTAAAGATTCACAAGTATGTAACCGACTCTTATCTTTGAAAAAGGACATACTTGCTAGTGTTCCCGATGACTTATTTGTTGAATTTTATAGGAAAGCATAGTCCTCCGTCGCAAGTACACGGACCACCTGCCAGCGTTTGTGTTCGACACTAGCCTCGACGCCAAAAAGCGCTCCAAACTCATCGAGAAGGAGATGAACGAGCAAGCCAAGATCATCAACGACCTGCGGACGCTGGGCGCCTCCCACTCTACCATAGAGTACGAAATGAAGAGGCTGCATGATTTGGAGGCGCTGGTGTTCAAAGATTTCAGGCGGTAAGTGTTTCAAAGTAACTTTGGCTTTAATCTGTTTGTGTTACTTTTAAAGATTTTTAGTTCAGTATAAGCTAGTCGACCACGATTAAGACCTATGACGGTGTAAAAGTAAAAGTGCTTTTTTAAAAGCCTATTTGCAAAAATAAATGAGTTTTATGAGTTTTTAGGTTCATAAAGCCTGATTGGTTATTTTATCTATCCTGTACAGGATCGTACGATCAAAAATGAAACATACGAAACATTATGTAGCCTTCTAACGTTGTTTTTATTATAGCACTTGCCATATGTTTGTCTCGAAGCGCTGGTAGGGCCCAAAAGATAAGGAGACATGTAAAGTGCCTCATAAGGGATACCTTTTCTTTTTTATTATTTACTATATTTTGACGTTCATAAGTGCCACTTGTGGTCTAAACTGAATAAATATTTTTGATTTAGATTTTTTTAATTTTGATTAATAAAGTATGTGGTAATTCATAAATGTTACTTTTGAAAGACTTGCAGTACTTCTGTATGAGTTTTTCTTGGGGGTTTGTTTTATTGAAATCGATGTATCGTTTTTGCAATTAAGATTAAAAAGCTTAGCACTCTAGTTCGTGTCAGTTCCCAGGCTGAGTAAGTATTATGTGTTTGCAGAGATATGATCCAGAAGCTGCGTCGTCAAAGCGTGCGCGCGTCGTCGATCACGAAGGGGAAGCTGGGGTTAGGTGGGCGCGTGCGCACGCTGCCGCCGCCCGAAGCGCCTGACTCGCCCCGCTCGCCTCTCTCGCCTCTCTCACCACGACGCGCTGAGCCGCGGGACTCCCCCGACCGAAGACATTTTGACAAGTGAGTAAATACCAATAAAATCTAATATTTTATTATGTATCTTTAAAAATGTTAGCCTAGCCACATAATAGTTCAGAAACGGTATAATAGGTGTCTTGGAGCAACTGCAGTAATTCTGATTATTAGCAGACTTATTTATGTACAATGTTTGTGAGCTCGAGCGCCGACTGCAACTTTGTCAGAAATTAAAAAAACGTGTTTTCGGCCTCTTACAGATTTTGACTATTTTAACCTTAAAAGGATTAGTTTTTGACAGTACCTACCGGACATTTTTAAAATAGACAAAATTAACAATAATCTAGCCTCCTTACACACAATAGTTTCCGAGATAAAGTCTTTCAAAATTGACTATAATGTCATGCCGTGCATCAATGTATTTTGTTTATGACAGTGGCCTGGAGCCTAGCCTCGGGCTTCTGGGTTGTGCGGGTGACTCGGGCGAGACACTGCTACTCGCTGACGACGACACGCGCCTCGCCGACATCATCGAAGGCGGCAGCTGGAGCTCCATGGAGAGCGAGCCGCTCAACGGTACTCTTGAATCTATTTTGTAGAATTTAGGAAAATATCTTATCCTAAAGTATCTTCACTTTAAAGACCGGGTCTATGGGCAACGGTAATCACTAATCATCAGGTGATACGTCTGCTCGTTTGCCTCCTGTCACATAAAAAAAATGTCAACAAAGCGGTATTATTATTATGGTCTAAATCGACTCATTCATTTCGATTTATTATCCAGAATTTTTGTGTATTGTTTGCTCATCATCATCGTGATCATCATTTCGTTTTCACTGCGAGAAACTACCCAGACGTAATCGAGAGTTATTGTCAGAAAATGGTACAACTCACCTCGTTAAAATGCGCCTTTTTCTCCCGCTTACCACTTCTCCCCGTGTTCGCACCGACCGTACCGAAGCGTCGATGTGATGTCACGACCTCTAGCCACGCGGTTAACTAGTGATGCACTACCTCTGGGTTTCCGCTTGANACGGTGATATGTGATTAACAGACCTGTCACGGTCAGTACGTACTACATGTCTGAGGCATATCTAAAAGTCTTGTTGAATTTAGATGTAACATAAACGCACCCCTTTGCACCGTTTTACTACCGCAGGATCCATTGAACCTGTATAGTCCGCTCGACGAGCACTTAGAATAATTTCGTTCAATGACCCCAAGCTACCCAGCCTTATCGCTCGCGCGTAATTATTGCTGTCGCGACTGTGCGACGGGCGGCTGCAGTGAGTGTGCGAGCGCGACAGCAACATAATCACGCGCGAGCGATAAGTATGGGTAGCTGGGGGTCATTGGACAAAATTCTACGTGCTCACAGACCAGACTATAGTGATTCTCACGGGCCCTGGTTTGATACTGCAGGCGTCGTGGGGCGGCGGCGGGCGCGGCTACGAGGCGGAAGGCCGCGGCGCGGTGGTGGTGACGCTAGAAAGCACCAGCGTGGGCGCCGTCAGCTCAGGAGCGCTGGTCAGCAAGGGCCGCTTCGTGGGGCTGTGCCTGCGCTTCGCCGACGACTTCGAGGCCTCGCTCGACGACTGGAAGCCCGACCCCGACGAGGCGTGCATCAACGTGTGCAGCGTCTCCGAGGGCACATACGAGGTCTGCAGCCGGACTGCTGCCGCCAAGAGGAACGGTGAGGCTGATGACGACATTAAAATATTATCTTACAGATTCTTATTTTTTATTTTATTTTATTAGGGACAACAAACGGTTTTACAAAAAGTCTTACAGATATATCTTAAATAAATGCACAACCACCGTTATCCACGAGAATAACAAATAGAACAGCTACTAAGGTCGCACACGTTTGAAGAAATTATTTAATTTTAAGTTTATGACAATAAATTCCATGCAAATTTTAAGTTTAATATTATAATAACGTGTCTCACCGGCGTGGCAAGGAATCGATAGACACATTGTCAATGGACACAGCTTACGGAATTTATTTTAAATTCATAGACAACTAATCCAGACGAGACGGAGTGCAGTTTTTTGGACTCGAATGAAGAATGGAGCAAGACAGAGGCAATGAAAATAGGCTTCGTCTCTCAATGATTTTTAGATAGATCAATTGGACTTGGAAGGCCTATATCTGGATAAAGCCTTTAAAGGATTCCTTAAAACTTTTACAACAATTTGTTTGTGTGAAACACTCTACTTATTTAAAATGGATTTTGCTCACAGAAAATGCGAAATGGTTCTTGAACGTTTCGTGGCAAATGGAGGGAGTGGACATTCACTTGGACGTGAACGTCGGCAAGCAACTGTCGGCGCTCGGCCACACGCTCACCATGCTCACAGGTCTGACGTCACACACTTATACTAAAACAATTTTTAAAAGATTTGTCAAGTGTCAATGTAAAATGAAACTTGGATTTTTAGGTTTCGAAGAAGAAGACCCCTTGAAAATGGACTACGAAAGCGATTTCGATGATGAAGCGGACAACAGTAAAGATTCACAAGTATGTAACCGACTCTTATCTTTGAAAATGGACATACTTGCTAGTGTTCCCGATGACTTATTTGTTGAATTTTATAGGAAAGCATAGTCCTCCGTCGCAAGTACACGGACCACCTGCCAGCGTTTGTGTTCGACACTAGCCTCGACGCCAAAAAGCGCTCCAAACTCATCGAGAAGGAGATGAACGAGCAAGCCAAGATCATCAACGACCTGCGGACGCTGGGCGCCTCCCACTCCACCATAGAGTACGAGATGAAGAGGCTGCATGATTTGGAGGCGCTGGTGTTCAAGGACTTCAGGAGGTAATAATCTGTGAAGAACTTTTGTGCTTACTGTGGTTATGTATTTCGAAGTTATTTGTGTCAAGTGTGTTTTAGTTGATCAAGACGTATATCGGTTTATGGAGTTTGATTTATTATTTTACTAGCTTTCCGCCCGCGGCTTCGCCCGCGTGGAATTTTGTCTGTCACAGAAAAACAATATCGCGCGCGTATTTGCTCACCGTTTAGACCTACCCTGGACTACGACAAACATTTTAAAACCAAAATCAGCTCAATCGGCCCAGCCGTTCTCGAGTTTTAATCAGACTAACGAACATCAATTCATTTTTATTTATATAGATATGCGACTTTGGAAACTATTCCTCTGTTTCATCTTTGACCGTATGTATAGTCAAAGTTGAAACAGAAGAATAGTTTCCAAAGTTGCATTGATAAATAAAGAATCTTGGACTTCATAAATGATGCTTTGGAAAGATATGTATTCCTCTTTTATCACTTTTATTTGGGTTAATAATCTCCATCGAAATCGATGTTTCGTTTTTTATTAAGATTAAAAAGCTCAGCACTTTAGTTCGTCTCAGTTCTCAGACTGTTTAAATAAGTATTGTGTACCTCCAGGGATATGATCCAAAAGCTGCGTCGTCAAAGCGTGCGCGCGTCATCGATCACGAAGGGGAAGCTGGGGTTAGGTGGGCGCGTGCGCACGCTGCCGCCGCCTGAAGCGCCTGACTCGCCCCGCTCGCCCCTCTCACCGCTCTCACCGCGCCGCGCTGAGCCGCGGGACTCGCCTGACCGACGACATTTTGACAAGTGAGTGACAACTAATAAATCAGTTCTTTTTTTTTTCTCTCTTTATTTAAGGAGCTTTGTCAAGATGACAATGTCGCTCCATTAGATACAAACTTTTATATTTAAGTAATATTTTAGGTACAATGTTTTTGTGTCTTATTGTCTAAAATTGGGAAACTAAAAAGCTAAAAGGTAGTAAATCAGTTCTGTTCTCGTAATAAATGTTGTCCCGACTATATGAAAGTTTTGTAACAAACTAACTTGTAGTCTGAAAGGTAGGGTAACATGCGTTATTTTCGATAGCCCTTATTTTTCCAGACTTTAGGATGTTGGATCATTTTTCATTTTTTTTTGCCACTAAACTTGTGACCTCGAGCGCCAAACGCAACCTTGTCAAAAATTGCAAAAAACCACGAAATATTCGACCTTTTTCAGATTTTGGACTTTTTGACAGTACCTACTCAGAACTTTTTTAAGTAGATTAAAACTACAGTAAGAGAATTGCCTCTACAGATCCAATAGTTTTCGAGATAAAGCCTTTCAAAATTTCCTACTAATACTAGCGCTTTACAGGTAAAGAAATCATATAGTTCAATGTATTGTATTTATTATAGTGGCTTGGAACCTAGCCTTGGACTTCTGGGCTGCGCGGGTGACTCGGGCGAGACGCTGCTACTCGCTGACGACGACACTCGCCTGGCTGACATCATCGAAGGCGGCAGCTGGAGCTCCATGGAGAGCGAGCCGCTCAACGGTACTCTTGAATACTTTTTTGTAGAATCAACAAAGCATCTAGGTCTAAATTGATTAATTCGTTCAGATTTATTACCCAGAATTTTTGTGTAAAATTTGTTTGCTCATCATCATCGTGATCATCATTTCATCTCCACTACGGGAAACTACACAAACATAATCGACAGTTACGTTTTAACCACACCAAGGCGTGCAAATCGCCATCGACGGTGCGATCACGGTGCGATCAAAGGCCAATGACAGGTCGCGTTAATTGTCATAGGTCGCGTGACCTGTCATTGGCCTTTGCTCTCGCCGGCGATGGCGATCTGCACGCGTTGGTGTGGTTGAAGCTTTATTGTCGGAAAATGTTACGACTATCTGCAAACTCGATCGGGCTAACTACGCATCTCGTTGGAATGCAACTTTTCCTCCCGCTTACCACATCTCCCCGTGTTCGCACCGACCGTACCGAAGCGTCGACGTGTCGTCACGGTTGCCAGGCGCGAGGTTAACTAGTGATGCACTTCCTCTGGGCTTCCGCTTGANATTACCTTGGAATTTTAACTTGCCACGGAAAGATTAATAAAGAATTCGCTGAAAAAGTGATTGATTACCCCAATACCAATGCAGTAGGCTGAGCTCTCTGTAAACAAGACATCATGTGCTCACATAACTGGCTCCAGTTAACACAAAATCTCGATGAAAAACTAAGCATTTTGTTTTAGTAATGGTGCGTCCAGACTGGGCGAATTTGCTCGCGCGGCACGCTGGTCATCCTGCTCACTCTGCTCTTGAGTGAGCAGGATGTTGAGTTTGCCGCGCGAGCAAATTCGCCCAGTCTGGACGCACCATTACACAAACTTAAACGCAGCGGAAGATTTTGACATCCAGATACGGACGTAGATATTCATCACTCACTTTATTTCTTTGTTATTATTACAGCTTGCCATCATCGGAGGGACAGAGTTCAGAGGGCAAACAGAATAAGTCAAAGACAGCTGAACCCAACATTGACTTCGAGTTGGACGTCAAAGTGCATATCAACAGTGGGAAGTGCGTTTTGCACACAAAGGAGCCTTCGCGGGAAGATATGAACATGTATGTAATAAAATCTTCAATTAATTTATTCTTGTTATTCAAATTCAAATTATTTATTTGAAAATAAATAGGGTTTACAAAAAGGTGTTTCAAAGAGATAAATGTTGCTTTCACCTTTTTACATATTTTTTGGCATATAAGAACTTTAATTTCAAGTATCATATTTATTTATTTTATTTATTTTATTTTTCTTTATTCAGAAAACCACAGCTCGTTATAATAATAATACAAACAGGTATTTTTGTTCTTACAGCCAATAATGGATTCTATATATTATTACAATCTCGTAAAAAACAGTCAAAGGGGCAAAAAAAAAAGAAACATATATAATATACAGGGTGTCCCGTAATGTAACGTCAAGCCGGAACTGGGTGTTGATGCAAGTTATGCTGGTTATCAGAAAAATATAAAAAAAAATCTATGTGGCATATTTTCAAAATAATAGGCATTTACAAAAAATAAAAAAATTCTACTCCCGGTGACGGTCTTTTTACTCGTGTTGCCACAAATCTTCACTTTTTCCAAAATTTTTTTTTTGTTATGTAACCCTGAATAATGCTTCTCTAAATTGTTATCAAAATTACAAAACCAGCTGCTCCAACTTGGATGAAAAAAATACATTATTCCCAAAAAAATTTTCAAAATAAAAATTTTGCCTAGTTTAAACTGACTGTACTGAAAAAAAAATGTACTACGCGAGTGTGGCAAGTGACGTCATAATTTGGCGTATTTAGTAAGGATTGGGAAAATCCTTTTGTATGAAAAATCTAAACCGCTTAAGTAGACCTGAAGTGATGCAGTGACCGCGCGCTCTCCGCCCTCTATCTCGAAAACGGTTCACCGTATAAAAAAAGTTTTTAAACAAAATTTGTAGAGAATTTAGTATTCTACAATATTGATGATAAATACAAATAGCAAAAAACCCAGGAAATGAGATATTTCTAAAAAAAAGCGCAAAAAACCGATTTTTGTGACCGTTGACCTTAAAATTTAATAGTTGCTTACACCCTACCATATGTAGGTTTTGAGACAACTTTTAGGGTGTCAATATACACGTATTTACAGACTTACAGCTGGGTATCTCGAATTCCGAAGTGAACTTACTATAATGACTGGACTATAGGATGATCTTTACGCCGTGCAGTTGTAACAGAAAGGTCTAAATAAAATGATGCTGAAATAGCAAAGGTAACTGTAGTGCAAATGCTTTTGGACAACCAAGCAAGATCTTAAAATAAATTAATAAGCGTATGAATAACACCACAACGACAGACGCAGAGGATGATGTTGACATCCAGATACTGATATAAATATTCATTATATCGTCGTCGGTAATGTAAATATTCGACACTCATTTTTCTTTATTTTTATTACAGCTTGCCATCATCGGAGGGACAGAGTTCAGAGGGCAAACAGAATAAGTCAAAGACGGCGGAACCAAATATTGATTTCGAATTGGACGTCAAAGTGCATATCAACAGTGGAAAGTGTGTTTTGCACACAAAGGAGCCTTCGCGGGAAGATATGAACATGTATGTAATAAAATCTTCTATTAATTTATTCTTCTTTTTCAAATTATTTATTTAAAAATAAATAGGGTTTACAAAAAGGTGTTTCAAAGAGATAAATGTTGCTTTCACCTTTTTACATATTTTTTGGCCTATAAGAACTTTAACTTCAAGTATCATGTATAATTATAGCCAGAGTAAACACAAATGAGTAGGTTATCTTCATAGAAACGCACCGAGCGCGATTTGTGTGTGAGCGCGCCAATACGTATGCGGCGCGCACGCACACACTGACAAAATTTAGCGTGGATTAGCGGGGAGTTGCGCCGAATTTGCGAAACCGCGCTCGGTGCGTTTCTATGAAGATAACCTACTCATTTGTATTTACTCTGTTATAGCTCTGTATTTACCGAGTTGATTATTATTAGCAGCGGATCCCGCATGCGCGTGGGCCGCTCGGCGTCCGGCGGGCTGTCGGAACCGGCGGCGGCGGCGGGCGCGACTTCCGGCGGGGCGGCGGGTGGTTCGCCGCCGGGCGCACGCCGGAAAGCGCCGCAGCACGTGCCGCGACACCAGCCCAGCCTTGATCTCACTGTGTTCCGCATGCCTGGGTTGGATCTCAAGGTTAGACAAATTGTTTTTCAGTTGTATAATCGTGGTGTTTCGTTTTCTGAATTGACATTTTGGTACCAAATATGAATCGAAATAATGAATCAATTATTCAACAATGAAAATGTTTCCAGTAGTTAGGTACTAACGGTCAACTCAAAGTGTAAGCGAGATTATTTAAAGTTAATTCCAACTTAAGTCTGGTGGAAGGATGGCTTGGGGTCATTGGACGAAATTTTATGTGCTCGGCGACCGGACTATAACATAAAAATTAACCTGCATCCAACCGCAAATTGATTTCAGGCACCAGTTTTACTTGCTCATTTGTAAATTGTAATACACAGTTGAACTGAAATTCCGACAGTGCTGGGATATGTATGTTATTTATCGTAATTAAACAGGTTCACTACGAATCCAAGACCCTCCCCGAGGAAGCCACGTCGCCCCAAATAAGCGGAGTTCCACGCAAGGTTGCCACTAAGAAGGCGGCACTGTTCGCCTGGATCACGCTGCAGAGCATCCCCGAGGAAACCATCATCAGCCCGCACATCCTGGAGTTCCTGGAGCAGACCCTCGAGCCGATACCCACCAAGTCGTTTTCGACGCCTACCCCCGGTAAGTAACTTTGGATCAAGGCTAACTTCATAAGTGCCAAAATACTGGTCAAAATTGAATAAATATTTTTAATTTAATTTACAAAAGTAGTGAGGTTTTTCTACTCCTAGAGTTTCTGTTATCTATTTATGTATTTATTGGTCTTCACAAAGACTGATTTCTAATCTAAAGTTGTTATTATTTGATTTCGTCGTGCGACAAAATCATCTCATTGGTGAAGTACATTTTTTATATTTTTATTCAACTCGGGGACTAAAAATATGTTCGCATTGCCAGGTGTTGTTCGAAAATTTTAACTCACGGCACGGACGGGTTCGCTCCGCGGTAGTGTATTAATATCGCGGGCCTGTGTATTCTTACTTATGTAGGTTTAATGGCACAAGTACACTATGCGGGAATTTGGCCAAGACGTAATAGTGTGAACACCACCTACCATACACTATCTATCCAACCCACCCGTGCGGCGTCCATATTTCGGTGTGCGGACTAGCGCTCCGATTGGACAATTATTCGCATAGTGCACTTACGCCATAAAATGTCAATGTTTGACGTACCGTCATTTGTTCATTTCTGTGACGGATCTGGGTATTTTCTATGTATGTATTTACAAAAAAAATATGTATGTTTATATCCGTTGTCTAGTACTCATAGTACAAGCTTTGCTTAGTTTGGGGCTAGCGGCGCAGTTCGTTCGTTCGTTCGTTTCAGCCGAAAGACGTCCACTGCTGGACAAAGGCCTCCCCTAAGGATTTCCACAAAGACCGGTCCTGCGCCGCTTGCATCCAGGTACTTCCCGCGACTTTCACCAGATCGTCGGTCCACCTAGTGGGAGGCCTGCCCACGCTACGTCTTCCAGCTCGTGGTCGCCACTCAAGATCTTTCCTGCCCCAGCGGCCATCAGCTCTTCGAGCTATGTGCCCCGCCCACTGCCACTTGATTTTAGCGATTCTGCGGGCTATGTCAGTCACTCTGGTTCTCCTACGGATCTCCTCATTTCTGATTCGATCACGCAGCGGTGCAGTGTAAAATGTAAAAGGATATTTATTTTATTTATTTGTTTTCGCCCCGCAGAAGCGGAGAGCGGGTCGCGCTCGCGGTCGGCGGAGGGCGCGTCGTACGGGCAGTACGTGTACGCGTCGTTCCCGGTCGACGTCATCGTGCACTTCCACATGCAGCCGTCCACCTTCCGCTTCTCCTGCCTGCCCGCGTCGCGCGTCGAGTGCCTGCTGCAGCTGCCCAGCCTGCAGATCGTGTTCAGCTCCAAGCGAGCCGGCGACGAGTCAGTATACACTCAGAATAATTATAAGTACTACGTACAGAAGGTTTACTTCGCGAAGGTATTTAAAATAATGTATGCTCAATGTCATTAACAATAAGGTGTAATTTAGCTTGTCTCAAGAGTCGAGCACCATTTTGTTGACAAACGTCAGTGATCGGTACTGCGCCGAAGCCATAGGGCTGACTTCGGTAAAATGATGTGACATGAGGTGCCAAACTGCAGAAAATGGCGAAGGAAATACATGATTGAGCATGAATTATCATGAATAATATTAACCACTTATTTACCTCTCAGTGTCTTTAGGCAACTTAAAAAAGCACATTCTGTGTTTTTATTATTATTTAGGCAGTTAAATACTGCACAGTATTTAGTACACCATTTTCTTTATTTTTTCCATCATACACAAGAATACGCGTGCGTGAGTCAATGCTCGCTCGTATGTGAGGCCTTGTCGAATAGTAATCCTGTGAGGTGCCATCGTACTTGTTTTGTTTTCTATGTAAACTCGCGGAGATGAACAGGCCTGGTATACACTCCTACAGGATATACGATTACTGTTATTATGCCTGTTTCAGACTGCAATAATCGCGCGGTTGCTGGGTAGTTCTTATGCATTTGCATCAAACCACATTCACGGTTACCGCCTCAGTGCCTCGCCTATGAGAACTGCTCGGAAAGTGTGCGGTTATCGCGCTTGTNTAAAATAAAATAAAGATATTGGTTGAATACAAGGCAGTGAGTGAGGCATTTCTACTTCTCGAGTTTACAAAGACTGATTTCTAATCTAAATTGTTATTATTTGATTTCGTCGTGTGACAAAATCAGGTCATTGGTGAAGTACATTTTTTTTGTTTTTTTATCAACTCAGTGACTGAAAATATTTTATGTTCGGTGTTGTTTGAAAATAGTAACTCACGGCACGGACGGGTTCGCTCCGCGGTAGTGTATAAATATCGGGGCCGGTTTAATGGCACAAGTACACTATGCGGTAAATAGGCCAACACGTAATAGTGTGAACACCATCTATCCAACCCACCCGTGCGGCGTCCATATTTCGGTGTGCGGACTAGCACTTCGATTGGACAATTTTTCGCATAGTGTACTTACGCCATAAAATGACAATGTTTGACGTGCCGTCATTTGTTCATTTCTGTGACGGGTCTGGGTGTTTTCTATGTATGTATTTACAAAAAAATTATGTATGTTTAGTACTATGTAGTATTATGTACCCATAGTACAAGCTTTGCTTAGTTTGGGGCTACCGGCGCAGTGTAAAATGTCCAAGGATATTTATTTATTTCTTTTCGCCCCGCAGAAGCGGAGAGCGGGTCGCGCTCGCGGTCGGCGGAGGGCGCGTCGTACGGGCAGTACGTGTACGCGTCGTTCCCCGTGGACGTCATCGTGCACTTCCACATGCAGCCGTCCACCTTCCGCTTCTCCTGCCTGCCCGCGTCGCGCGTCGAGTGCCTGCTGCAGCTGCCCAGCCTGCAGATCGTGTTCAGCTCCAAGCGCGCCGGCGACGAGTCAGTATACACTCCTACAGGATACACGGTTACTGTTATTATGCCTGGTTCCGACTCTGCAATAATCGCGCGGTTGCTGAGTAAAGTCTGGTCGCGGAGCACGTAGAATTTTGTCCAATGACCCCAAGCTACCCATCCTTATCGCTCGCGTGTAATTATATTGCTGTCGCGACTGTGCGACGGGCGGCAGCAATGAATGTGCGAGCGCAACAGCAATATTAATAGCTTGGGGTCATTGGACAAAATTCTACGTGCTCAGGGACCAGATTATAGTTCTTATGCATTTGCATCAAACCACATTCACGGTTACCGCCTCAGTGCCTCGCCTATGAGAACTGCTCGGAAAGTGTGCGGTTTCCGCGCTTGTCTGAACAATCCTCTATGCTTATCACTACTGAAATTCCCCCCTCATTTGCTAGGTCCACACTGGACAATCCTAAGCGCTCCGATTATGTGAGTCACTTAAATGCACAAGCGTAAATGGACATGTAATTTGACACAGCTATCAACCCCCGTGGCCATACTTGGGTCACTGTCTCGTATCTTCAAACGTTTCTCGTCACGTGTCCTTCATTCTGTCATTTGTCATTGGTAGTAGGTAGTAGAGTACGTCCATTTCCACTTCAATTTGCAAACAGTTCTCAAACTAGCACTAACAAAAACCGTCTTTGCAGGGAAATGTCAGAACCAGCTGTCGCAATGGGCGGTCTATCCGTGACCGGCTGCTTGGCCGACTTCTCCGTGTACGTGTTCCACCCGTACGGCGGCAAGAAGTCCAGCCTGAAGGAGGCGCAGTGGTCGCCGCTGTCCGACTCAGAACGAAAAGACTCGCTCAGTATCAATGTGGAGTTTGTCAAGTTCCACCTGTCGCGGTCGAGGAAGCTAGACTTTCACTCCGATCAGGACCAGTCGAAGGCTACTGTGAGGTTTTCGAGTAAGTGCATTTCAATTGTAGTCAGCGTCCAATAGTTCGTGGCAGTTTTGACACCCAAAGTAGGAGGCGCAGTGGTCGCCGCTGTCCGACTCCGAGCGTAAAGACTCGCTCAGTATGTGTGTGTGTGTGTTTGGCCCACCCACT
Organism: Ostrinia furnacalis; assembly: GCF_004193835.3. Classification (NCBI taxonomy): domain Eukaryota; kingdom Metazoa; phylum Arthropoda; class Insecta; order Lepidoptera; family Crambidae; genus Ostrinia; species Ostrinia furnacalis. Next base: position 86,972 of record NW_021134758.1, read on the forward strand.
GATCAGGCATCTTTTAGCACTTTAATGGCTTGTAACCTAAATTTTACCTTGCTATAGGTAAATAGGTCAATCTCGCTGAAGTACTGGTTATACACTCGCGGCAAACGTGATAGCGGTGCATTGCTCGCGTATCTCGTCTTGCAGTGCGGTACATTGAAAAGAGGACGTGGTTGGCGGCGCGATCAGGGGGCCGGAACGCAGTACGATACTCCTTCCACAACTTTTTTAGTAGAAAACCTTGTTCAAACATCTTCTAAAACTTTGGAGACGGCCCTTGTTACCACCCGCACCACCCCCGCGTACCCCGCTACAGCACCGAGCACATGCGGCCGCCGCCCCGGGAGAGCGGGGGGACTGTCCGGTGGCTCGCCAGCGTAATAATGCCATTTTCCTCATTTCATGGACTTTTCCATGAAAATTAAAAATGTTTTTTTTTGCATCAGTGTCGTGTATACTACCTCTGAGATAGGCGTTGTTTTACAAACCCACATCCTGTATAATGCTGAAGATTCTCTTTGGTAATTAATGTTTCTCCTTTTTTTCTGCAGCGATCGTGGACGTGGGCTCGGCGTGGTTCAAGTACGACATGCGGCGGCTGAGCGAGATCCTGGCGTTCCCGAAGGCGTGGTACCGCCGCACCATCGTGCGCCGCATGTTCCTCGGAGACCTCAGCGTCAACAACCAGCAGCCCACGCCCAGGTTACAACTCAGAAAAACTCATTTATTTTTGCAAATAGGCTTTTATAAAACTTTTACAGTAGTAACCCTTTTACAGTAATGACCCCCAGGACAAACTTGACCTTCATTGGTTGAGTTTATTGGAGATTACGCTGTAGATCCTGGCTACACAGGAGATGCAGCGGTGGGAATAGTCCCGTAGCCACCACCCAGTAGGCCTAGAAGTCGTGCTGTGATAAGCTTTTATCGCGCCATTTTATCGATTTTACGCGATAACCGCATTCATTTGTCGGCTAAAATCATCGCTAAGATTTTATCACGGCGTGCATCCTAGCGCGGCTAGTCAGGTATTTTATATTATGTGATATTGTACCGGAATAGCAGATGTTCTTACTACCAACAGTGGAGCGTGTGGAAGTTAATTTTAAAGTGTTCGTATTTCTTGACATATTTGATTATTGTTACAGCACAAGTGCCAATGTGCCCGTATCGCCGGTGTTGCCCCAGAGAGAGAAAACAAAGACTGTAGATTCACAAAAACCCAAAGGTAAGAATGGATTTTGAATTTCATTGAAAAGGTCTTATTAATCTATCCATTAATATTCTTCAGTTTTCCTAATGATTTCCATATCGCACGGTTGGTAGCGGCCTGAATCCAGCGCTTTCCTGCTAGCTTTAGGAGGTCGTCGGTCCACTTTGTGGGATGGATGGCCTATACTGAGTTTTCCGGTACAAGGTCTCTACTCCAGAACCTTGCTGCCCCATCGGCCGTCAGTTCTTTTGCTTCTTTTGAAAAGCCTTTTTGCAGAAAATATATTACTTTTATGACTTATTTTAACATTTAACCTTGGGAACCTATGTTCTTCTGGTTCATTTCGTTGCGGGTCTAATGACAGTTTAACTTTACCTCGGGACAAACTTGACCTTCATTGGTTGGGTTTTTATGGCGCTCAAGCTGTAGATCCTGGCTACACAGGAGTTGCAGTGGTGGGAACGAGAGGTGGGAATAGTCCCGTAACCTTGGGAAAAATCATATTTATATTTAGCTTCATTTTGACAGACTCTCATTGGTTGTAACACAATAACAACTTTGGATACTGAACGTACTTAATAGTGACTGAGTTTCTTGCGCTGTTTCTTCTCAGCACTAGCCCATTTATTGTCCCGAAGCAATGGTAGGGTTAATATTGGGACGTGTAAAAGTGCTTTTTTTAAGCCTATTTACAAAATAAATGAGTTTTTTTTAATGAGCATAGGCTCAATAACATAGGTTACTCGTGAGTAATGTAGCTTTCGAATGGTGAAAGAATTTTTAAAATCGGTCCTGTCCAGAATTTTTAAAACCAAACAAACAAACAAACAAAGTTTTCCTCTTTATAATATTAGTGTAGATAAAATTATATTTAGCTTCATTTTGACAGACTCGCTTATTGGTTGCACCACAACAACTTTGGAAACTGAACGTACTTACACCCGTATTCACAAACATTACTATGAGGTCTCACAGTGCGCGTGGACGCACAGGGGCATACACGAACCAATCACAGAGCTCTATTTCATTATCATAATGTAACAACATCTGAAATAGTTATAAACCTAGGGTGGAAGACGCTGGCAGCTGTGACACAGTGTATACTAGTACAGCTGTCAACGCTAACCTCTTTGTAATAATAATGTTGTTCAAGTTCCATTATGTACTTAGATTAAGAGATTATTGTAAACAGGAGTATATAATAAATTATTATTCTATTATTCAACGCTGTTCGTTTGATTTTCTGCTTCACACAAGCAAGCATCGTTTGTGAATACGGGTGTTAATGTCATTCCCCAGCCGACAGCAGGGCGGCGGCGGGGGCGGGCGCGGGCGCGGGTGCGCCGCCGTCGTGGGAGACGCTGGTGCTGTTCGCCGTCAACTTCACGCGCCTCAATGTGCACATGAACATGGGCAACGTCATGGGCAACGTCAGGTAACGAACACCATGCTGTGTGACACCGTACTCTAACGTAGTGAGTCATGGGAGTGGCACGAGAGGTTTGACATGTGATGTGACAGAGCATGCAGATGTCCAACACAACACAAAAAAAATTCTACTAAGCAAGTGTTACTATGATTTAAATGAATATTATAATGATAAGCCCACATATACAGTACTATGCAATACATACATTTAACTATTATCTACCTACATATTGTATCACCCATTATATGACATTCAGTCTGTTATTAAGTTACCTACTATACTCATTATAATAATTATTAGAATTATTTTTTCCTATTCCCTGGAGACTTTATAAAAAAAGTGTCGGCCCAGTATGCGTAATTTTTCAAATATATTTTTTATACAATAATAGACATTATATTCCAAATTGCTTTATGTACTTCCTATCAAAGATATCTATAATTTATTTGATTGCTATTGTAAATACGAGTAAAATTGCAATGCCCTTGCAGGGCCCATATGTTTACCTTACATATTTTATAAGACCTTACTGTACATACATACATATGTGATGCAATAAATAAAGGAATATGAATATGAACACTGAACCCTCCCAGCTATGACATTGTCAGGAGGGCGCTACTATCAATACTGGATTATTAGTTACTAGCTTTCCGCCCGCGGCTTCACCCGCGTGGAATTTTGTCTGTCACAGAAAAACTTTATCGCGCGCGTCCCTGTTTCAAAAACCGGGATAAAAACTATCCTATGTTCTTTCCCGGGACTCAAACTATCTCTATGCCAAATTTCATCAAAATCGGTTGCGAGGTTTAAGCGGGAAAGCGTAACAGACAGACAGACAGACAGACAGACAGACAGAGTTACTTTCGCATTTATAATATTAGTTGGGATAGAAAACACCCAGTCCAATACAAACAAATATGTTCATGCACACAAATTTTTGTACTGTGCGGGAATCGAACCCGCTACCTCCGGAATAGTAGTCCGTTTCGAACCACTACACCAAACGGCCGACAGATATTGGAATATATCGGAATCTAATACAGAGATGTCTGTCTTTATGTTCACTCTGTTATGAGAAAGAAAGNGGAAGATGGCCGATCTCCAAGTCGGCGACGAGCGCCTCCTGGTCCCGCTCGTTGAGTTCCAGCTTGAGCTCCGATATCGTCCGCTCCATCTGCGTGAGTGTCTCCGACCCGGGCGCCGAGCTGATCGACGCCTGACGGGACTCCACGGCCTCGAGTCTTCGCTCGATGTCACCCAGGCGTTCGTCGTGAGCGTCGACTCTGTGCTCGCACAGTGAGACTCTGCCGATCAGTGTGTCGATCTGGGCCCGAACGGATCTGAACTCGTCGCGCATCTCCTCGCGAAGTTGCCTGATCTCCAAGAAGAGCGCCTGCACATCCGTCACTTCCATAGTAATATTCAGTGCAGTAGCGTTCGGATTCTCCTGACTGGCCTGCTCTAGCATTGAGGCGTCGAGACAAGTGGGGCTCATGGTGGCGGCCCCCCTCCGCACCATAACGCCGTCCGCAGCAGCGCGGACCGGCGTCTCAGTGTTGTCCCTCTTGGGCTGCCTACTGACGCATGTGACGCACCTCCACGCATTCCTGCGCTCACCAACCAGCGTGCCGTGGAAGCGCCTTTCGGTAACCCCGGCGCACTTCAGGTCGAAGAACTCCTTGCAGAGGTGGCACGCTAGCCATCTTCGACTATCTTCAATCGGCTCGAAACAGCCACCACAGATTTTTCTATTTTCAAGCGACATTGTCTTAGTGAAGAAAAAAGCAGACAAAAAACAAAAAATAAACAACAAAAAAAAAAAAAAAAGTTCCAAGTGAGACTCGAACCGTGGTATGCTGGGTTAGACCGGCCGTGCTAGCCGTTGCGTCAAAGTCTCTTGTGAGTCACCAACGAACTAAACAGTCGTACTTGACACTACTGTGGACGCAAGTGGTATTTGTGTCGGGTATACACAATCAAAATTGTTTCACATACACCAACACAGATTGTCACTTCAAGACGATAACTCACTTTTTGGAGAATTTATTTGCTAATAACACTCACTGCAGCCTTATTGTTTACGAATCGAATTCACTGATTAGAGGTCCATGTCCTTACAATTAAAATGGTGTATAGTAACTTTGNCACTAACGAAAACCATCTCTTTGCAGGGAAATGTCAGAACCAGCTGTCGCAATGGGCGGTCTATCCGTCACCGGCTGCTTGGCCGATTTCTCCGTGTACGTGTTCCACCCGTACGGCGGCAAGAAGTCCAGCCTGAAGGAGGCGCAGTGGTCGCCGCTGTCCGACTCCGAACGCAAAGACTCGCTCAGTATCAACGTAGAGTTCGTCAAGTTCCATCTGTCGCGGTCCAGGAAGCTAGACTTCCATTCGGATCAGGACCAGTCGAAGGCTACTGTGCGGTTTTCGAGTAAGTGCTTTTCAATTTTGTCATCATCATCATCATTTCAGCCATAGGACGTCCACTGCTGAACATAGACCTCCCCTAATGCTTTTCACGTTGATCGATTGGTAGCGGCCTGCGTCCAGCGCTTTCCTGCTACCTTTACGATGTCGTCGCTCCACCTTGTAGGTGGAAGTCCCACGCTGCGTTTTCCGTACGCGGCCTCCATTCCAGAACCTTGCTGCCCTGCCATCGGCCAATTTTGTAGTCAGCGTCAAATAGTTCGTGGCAGTTTTGACACCCAAAGTAGGAGGCTCAGTGGTCGCCGCTGTCCGACTCCGAGCGCAAAGACTCGCTCAGTATCAACGTGGAGTTCGTCAAGTTCCATCTGTCGCGTTTGAGGAAGCTAGACTTTCATTCGGGTCAGGACCAGTCGCAGGCTACTATGAGGTTTTCGAGTAAGTGTAGTTAATAGATATTTTCATAGCATTTAGAGTTGCTGCTCAAACTAAATTATAAATAACTTGAAAAATCGAACTGCCTAAGGCGGGAATCGCACCCACGATCTTTCGCTTGCCGGGCGACTGTTCTTCCATCTGAGCTACTTACAACCGGTCGGTGAACCGGTCGAAAATTTTCAAGTGTTCCGCTGTTGTGGCCGCGTTTTTGTTTCCTCATTATTGGGTAGTACTACTTTTGGGGGTGCTTTCGATTCAGTTAAGTCAGTTAAGAAGTTAGATTAAGTGTACTTAATATTGTACAGTGGAAATGCATATAATGCTGAAGATTATCTTTTGTAATTTCTCCTTTTTCTCCGCAGCGATCGTGGACGTAGGCTCGGCGTGGTTCAAGTACGACATGCGGCGGCTGAGCGAGATCCTGGCGTTCCCGAAGGCGTGGTACCGCCGCACCATCGTGCGCCGCATGTTCCTCGGAGACCTCAGCGTCAACAACCAGCAGCCCACGCCCAGGTTTGAACTCCTCCTATGTTTTAAATAAACAACTTGAAAAAATTGGACTGCCTAAGGCAGGAATCCAATCCAGGACCCTATTGCTTGCCGGGCGTCTACTCTTCCAACTGATCTACTTAGACACTGGATGAACCCGTCGAAATGTTTCATGTTACGGCCGTGGTTTATTTCATCAATGTAGGGTAGAACTACCCTTAAACATCCTCCTATTTTCTTCTGATTAATTTCGTTGCGGGTCCAATGACAGTTTAACTTCTCCTCGGGACAAACTCGACCCCATAGAGATATAGAGAGATGCCAACTAAAGCGCTGAGTTCGAAACTCAGTGTCGCATTAGAAATTCACACACATAAAGTAATCAAAATATGTGCTTATTATCCACTGCGGTATCAGTACTCATCGTTAGAATAATCTTTAGTACCTACTACGCAAGTAATGTAAACTGTGCATCGCTGCTGTCGTCATTGCTGTCGCGAGCAATGTTTTCTGTTTTTGGGCATATTGCTGCGACACCGGCCCCGCCCCCTTGTCATATCGGCCTAGCTGTAGATCCTAACTTTACAGGAGTTGCAGCGGTGGGAAATAGAGGTGGGAATAAGCCCGTAGTCATCGCCCAGGTCAGATATTTTATATTTTGTGATTCTGTACATCAACAGGAAAAGCAGATGTTCTTACAACCAGCAGCGCCGTGTGTAAAAGTTAATTTAAAAAAATGTCTAGTTCTTTACATATTTGGTTATTGTTACAGCACAAGCGCCAATGTGCCCGTATCGCCGGTGTTGCCCCAGAGAGAGAAAACTAAGACTGTAGATTCACAAAAACCCAAAGGTAATTTTTTTTTCAACTAGTGTTCTTCAATCTTTCCGTATCGTTATGTGCCATTTATGTTTGCAAACTCTGTCATAACCTCTGCAATAAGGTGATAAATCACAACTATCATAGTATTGGGGTTAAATCATTCATATCTATCTTCTAGTGAGATTGTGTACTCGTGATGATGGTTTTTACTGTGACATTCTTTACAGTTTAATATCACTTTGCTGAAAATGCCATTTAGAACTTTGTTATTTATTCTTCTTAAATGAACTGACGTTTGACCCGGCTCATCATCGTCGCAACTCAGACGCAAGAAGCTTGAAGTAGCTAGTTAGTTTGGGGGCCATATTTCTGTGTCAACGGAGTTGCAGATGTTTACATTACATACTCGAAATTGTTAGCTATTTTCCTACATTATTTTTATCTCTAAGTTTTGCGCACACAAGACAAACATTTTTGTAAGATGGTTATAATTTCATATAAGTGAACTATCTGTTGTTCTGAGAATAATGATTCTTCAAACCGAAGTTTTGAAGCCTTACGTAATGTAATGTAATTCCTGCTGCTGTCTTTCTCGAAGACTATAACCCGGGTCTTTTCAAGGCGAGAGTGAATAGGCTCTTAAAGGGCAGATATGTACCATCCTAGACTGCATCCCACTTAACATCAGGTGCGATTGTGGTCAAATACCTGCCTTGTTATGCATAAAAAAATGTTCTCCCCAGCCGACAGCCGGGCGGCGGCAGGCGCGGGCGCGGGCGCGGGTGCGCCGCCGTCGTGGGAGACGCTGGTGCTGTTCGCCGTCAACTTCACGCGCCTCAATGTGCACATGAACATGGGCAACGTCATGGGCAACGTCAGGTAACGAACACCATGCTGTGTGGCACGACTCCCAATAGTAGTGAGTCATGGGAGTGGCACGAGGTTGGACATGTGATGTGACAGAGCATGCAGATGTCCAACACTGAACCCTCCCAGCTATGACATTGTCAGGAGGGCGCTACTATCAATATTGGATTATAAGTTGTAATTTTTGCCAGAATAGACAACCATATTTATGACATTTACAGAAGGGCGCTGCTATCAATAAGGATTGTTAGTTTTATTTTTGCCACTTGAGGTTTCAAAATCGCTTGACTATACAAGTCTGAAGTCTCGCTGACGTTTGACGTCACAAAGACACCCTCCCGTTTCGCTCTCATACCTCAGGCACGGACTCAGTTATGCACTAGAACACCTGTAATCATTTTTGGGTTGCAAGTGCAACAGATGCAGTGGTTGGCCGATTTGAAACGTTACTTGACGAACATGGCGGTTACGGTCTATTTCTCTAAGGCTGCGTTTCGCCTCAGTAAATGAAGCGATTCTATTGCTTCTTTACAAACGCATTCCTCGCTACCCATGCTCTCACATCTCTGGTGGAAACGCAGCCTAAAAGTGGCATTTTAATTTAGCTGTTTAGGCAAGCCATTTCACCTACCTTTTCTGTCGATTCGTACACCAAATGATGATGTCATCGTCAATTGCATTTGTGGGTCAATCCTTGCCGTGTATATTGAACTAGCGGCCGCCCGCGACTTCGTACGTGTAGATCCCGTTTTACCACCTTAATCTATCTTCCGCGGTTTAGATTTTTTCATACAAATGTTTCCCGCTAATTCCCGATCCCGTGGGAATTTTACAATATCCTGTTGTAACTAAGCTTTAAGTTTACTAAGGTACCTGCATGCCAAATTTCAAGCGTCTAACTTAAGCGGTTTAGATTTTTCATACAAAAGGATTTTCCCGCTAATTCCCGTTCCCGTGGGAATTTCGGGAATTCCTTTCTTAGTGCACCTCTACGGTACCTAAGCTACGTCCCTTCCAAATTTCAAGTGCCTACGGTAAGCCGTTTAGGCTGTGCGTTAATATGTCACTAAGTCAGTCAGTTTCTCCTTTTGTATATTTAGAAGATTGCCATGCGATTGTTTGCTATTTGCTTATAATTATGTGTTTGTTTCTGTCAGCTGGCAGAGCCGCGACTTCCGCTGCTCCGGGCGGCTCAGCATCGGCAGCAGCGGGCGCCGCAACATGCTGCTGGGCGTGGCGCTGGCCGGCTCGGCGCTGGACGCGCGCGGCGGCATCGTGGGCGGCGCCATCACGCTCGCGCACATCGACACCTACGGTGCGTCACACAGGGGCACATGGAGCTCGTGGATACACCGGCAGCAGACAGAGATGTAGACGGATTAAAACCTTCACGATTCCAAGTGGCTACGCATCGGCACCAGACGGCAATAATCACGCACATTGTGTCCAGGCTTTAAGCAGCCATTCTACATGGTCTTAACTACAGCGATCAGACCAGAATAGCGCGGCGGTGACATTGGTCGGTCAAATTTGTTATTTAAAGCCCTCGTTTTAAAATTTCGTCGCGCTCGCACACTCACTGCGGCCGCCCGTCACGTAGTAGCGACAGCAATATAATCACGCGCAAGCGATAAGGATGGGTAGTTTGGGGTCATTGGACGAAATTCTACGTGCTCGGCGACCGGAATTGAGCCGGCTACCATTTGGTAAATCATGGAAGAACCGGTTACCTTGGTGATTTGGATATGTTCCAATGCAATGTGTAATGTGTGAAGATTAAATCGTAGGTTTCAGATGTAGCCAAGTTTTCACAGCGTCAAAGTGTTGTGACCAGATTGTGACGATATAAGATTTTAAACTTTCGCGTTCCATTTCGACTTAAATAGAAAGACACGTGTTTTAACGCGACATTTATTATGTACTTACTAGCTGACCCGGCGAACTTTGTTCCGCCTTAATGGCAATAAATAAGCAGACTTTTTTTTTATTTCGAACGGGATAAAGTATCCTATGTCTTTCTCCTGGCTCTAAACTACCTCCCTGACAATTTTCAGCTAAATCGGTTCAGCCGTTCTTGAGTTATAAGTGGTGTAACTAACACGACTTTCCTACTCCTGTCGGGTGTAAGTCCAAGGTTTTTTATAGCGTTAAATGCGGTTTGTTGATGTATAATTGGTAATGACATGAGCGTGTTCATATGTGAGTTGAAAATTAATTTCTTATTATTATATCTCTGATTCAATATGTCCCAACAGGTCTGGTAATTCTCTGAACTAATGTGAAGATGNATTTATTTATTTTATTTTATTTTATTCGGATAACCAACAGCAATACAATACAAATAATGGGACCTTAAATTATGTATCTGCTTAGCCATTTATAGGTAATCGCAAATGGATTTGATTTGATTTAGATTATTATTTTCACTCCTAATTATCAAAATTGCGCGGAGCGTCTTTATACAGTCTAGCTAGGTAAAGCGCCACCTAGCGGTTTTCTTCGGTCTTATGAACTATGGATCTTCGCAATCCTTATATGGGTTCGTCTGCTATCAAATGTCTTGTACTGCGAATACTTACAGAGTTTTCTCAGCGTAATACTCTCTCAATAGCTCCAATCTATCCAAAATACAGATATAAAACATAATATTACTTTGGCGAAAGAAAATAAAAATAGAGACGTAGACGAGTATTTGTGAAGAGAAGTGAGAAATGTATTCCGTGTAAAAATATCTTTCCATCTAAGTACCTCAGAGACTTGAATATCTACGAGTATTTTGTTTTGCTATTTCTGAATACAAAATATTATTTATTCTCGTGAAAGCTAAGATGTGAGAATTTTTATTGCCTCTTCCTATCAATGTATAGATCAAAGGAAAATATGACTGATTTATTGAATGACTAGCTTTCCGCCCGCGGCTTCGCCCGCGTGGAATTTTGTCTGTCACAGAAAAACTTTATCGCGCGCGTCCCTGTTTCAAAAACCGGGATAAAAACTATCCTATGTTCTTTCCCGGGACTCAAACTATCTCTATGCCAAATTTCATCAAAATCGGTTGCGAAGTTTAAGCGGGAAAGCGTAACAGACAGACAGACAGACAGACAGACAGACAGACAGACAGAGTTACTTTCGCATTTATAATATTAGTTGGGATAATTTTTGCCAGAATAGACAACCATATTTATGACATTTACAGAAGGGCGCTGCTATCAATAAGGATTGTTAGTTTTATTTTTGCCACTTGAGGTTTCAAAATCACTTGACTATACAAGTCTGAAGTCTCGCTGACGTTTGACGTCACAAAGACACCCTCCCGTTTCGTTCTCATACGTCAGACACGGACTCAGTTATGCACTAGAAGACCTGTAATCCAGTTAGAAGTTAGAAGACCAGTTTTGGGTTGCAACAAATGCAGTGGTTGAACGATTTGAAACGTTACTTGACAGACATGGCGGTTACGGTCTGTTTCTTTAAGGCTGCGTTTCGCCTCAGTAAATGAAGCGATTCTATTGCTTCTTTACAAACACATCCCTCGCTACCCATACTCGCTCATCTCTGGTGGAAACGCAGCCTAAGAGTGGCATTTTAATTTAGCTGTTTAGGCAAGCCATTTCACCTACCTTTTCTGTCGATTCGTTCACCAAAATGATGATTTTATCGTCAATAGGATAGTTTCCTAAAAAGAGGTTTTTAGTCCGTCAATTTAAATATAAAATAATCTTGGACACGTATATTTTTAATTGTCAATCAAACAAATAATTACAAAGTTATATTACGTTGAAGTTCCGCGTGACGTCACAAAGTGCTGCACTTTTACGTACTCACTGACGTCACGGGCCTTTTCTTTAAAACTTTGGCACGCTTTATCTCTTTACATTTTCATTAGTTTTAAAAAGTGAAAAATACGTGTCGAGTAGTTTTTGATAAGCTAACTGATGGACTAATTAAAATTCTTGCTTTCCTACCCAGGAAACATCCCTATTGCATTTGTGGGTCAATCCTTGCCGTGTATATTGAATTGCCATGCCATTGTTTGTTATTTGCTTATAATATGGTTTTGTTTCTATCAGCTGGCAGAGCCGCGACTTCCGCTGCTCCGGGCGGCTCAGCATCGGCAGCAGCGGGCGCCGCAACATGCTGCTGGGCGTGGCGCTGGCCGGCTCGGCGCTGGACGCGCGCGGCGGCATCGTGGGCGGCGCCATCACGCTCGCGCACATCGACACCTACGGTGCGTCACACAGGGGCACATGGAGCTCGTGGTTACACCGGCAGCAGACAGAGATGTAGACGGATTAAAACCTTCACGATTTCAAGTGGCTACGCATCGGCACCAGACGTCAATAATCACGCACATTGTGTCCAGGCTTTAAGCAGCCATTCTACATGGTCTTAACTACAGCGATCAGACCAGAATAGCGCGGCGGTAACGTAACATTGGTCGGTCTTTGTTATTAAAGCCCGGTCGCCGAGCACGTAAAATTTCGTCGCGCTCGCACACTCACTGCGGCCGCCCGTCGCTCAGTAGCGACAGCAATATAATTCCGCGCGAGCGATAAGGATGGGTAGCTTGGGGTCATTGGACGAAATTCTACGTGCTCGGCGACTGGACTTTAGCCGGCCACCATTTGGTAAATCATGGAAGAACCGGTTACCTTGGTGATTTGGATATGTTCCAATGCAGTGTGCTGTAATGTGTGAAGATTAACCGTCGGTTTTAGATGTAATCAAGTTCTCACAGCGCCAAAGTGTTGTGACCAGATTGTGACGATATAAGATTCTAACTTTCGCGTTCCATTTCGACTTAAATAGAAAGACACGAGTTTTGACGCGACATTGATTATGTATTGAGTTACATTATGTACAGTCGCGGAATGAAAAGGTGCGTCACCTTAGTGTCGGTTTTCGCTTGCACTAGGTACCGTAAGAGTCAAACCTGCCAACATAACCGTGCAAGAAACAGTGCTGCTAACATATAAATAAAAAATATGACGTTTGCTAACGAATAAGGTTTTGCTTGTTTATTTTTCTGTCCCATCAGTGCAATGCTACAAAATGTAGTTTTTTTTATTTAATAGAACCAACAAGAAGGTTTTAGTTTATCAATCATAATAATCTTCTTGACAAGTTAAATCGTCAAACAAATTTGATCTGAATAATTTTGAACTTTACTGACGAACAGTTAAAGATTATTTTCTCTAACTCGAGATTATCCTGTAACATAGTTTCAAAAGGTATTATGTGCTCGCGATTCGTTGAAGGAATCAATTTGAAAACTGACGAACCTTTTCATTCCGTGACTGTACTCACAGCTTGACGTTTCGTAGTCACAAGCAGACTGTCTGTGACTCGTGTCTATCCATTTAGATTGTGACGATGTTTGTTCTGGTATTGCAGTGCACATCGAGGAGGAGCCGGGCTGCAGCCCGGGACACGTGTGCGGCGTGCGGCTGGCGGCGCTGGAGCTGCGGCTGGAGTACATGGGCACGCCCGTGCTGCTGGCGCGCGTGTCGGCGCTGCGGGCCGCGCTGCGCGACCACTGGCACGAGCGGCCACCCGCGCTCAAGTACGCTCGCCTTCTCACTCGCTTCCTACGTCTGCCCGTGCGGCCGGCGGCGCTGGAGCTGCGGCTGGAGTACATGGGCACGCCCGTGCTGCTGGCGCGCGTGTCGGCGCTGCGGGCCGCGCTGCGCGACCACTGGCACGAGCGGCCACCCGCGCTCAAGTACACTCGCCTTCTCACTCGCTTCCTACGTCTGCCCGTGCGGCCGGCGGCGCTGGAGCTGCGGCTGGAGTACATGGGCACGCCCGTGCTGCGTATACTTGCCTTCTTACTTGCTTCCTTCCTTTTAGACTCTGCTGGACATAGGCCTCTTTTTTATATCCACAATGACGAGCTCTTAGCCTGTATCTCACCTGATGGTAAGTGACGATCAGGCCGAAGGTAGAAGCGAGCTTCACCCGTAATCCTCAACCACGGAGGAACTGTCTATCTTATGAGGCTATCCTACCTCTAACTGCCGGAACACAACAATGCTGTTAACATTGTTGTTATGGCGACACACTTAGGTAAGATGGTGGTAGCTAGCCAGGCGAACTTAGAACAAGCCCTACCACCAACCAAACCGAACAGAAAAATCTGCCCCCCTGGGAATCGAACCCGGGACCTCTGCGTCTGAAGCAGGTGGTCTTACCACTAAACCATAGAGGCTTTTTAAGGCCTACGCTTAAACTTACGCGGGCGCACGATATGCGCTCATTCCCATAGCGCGTATGGATACTCAAACGCATGCGCTACTCATACTATTTTGCGCTTCCGTCCGCATGCAGGTATCCACGCGAATTTTAACTGAGGCCCTTAAGGATTTCCACTAAGACTGCTCCTGCGCTGCTTCCAGGTGCTTCCCGTAACCTTCACGAGATCATAAAATCTTCCGGACCGTGGTCGCCACTCTAGAACTTTTTTGCCCCGATGTAACGCCTATCAACTCTACGAGTTATATGCCCCGCCCCCTGCCACTTAAGTTTGACAATTCTGCGGGCTATGGTGTCACTTACTTTGGGATGCCTGCAGATCTCATTTCTGATTTAATCACGCACGTTCTTACTTATTAAGTGACGGCATAGTGTCTAATTTAGCTAAATGATTTCCTCTCTCCCCAGGCCAGCGATNTACTTACTCATAGTATAATTGCTTGCTTGGCTCATAGCCTTGCCACGCTGGCGGATTAAAAGCGTTTTCAAAGCGGCGAAGACGTCGCGGATGCGCAACATTTCCGCCTCGAGTTGTCACCGCATGCTTCTCCGCTCGCTCGCGCGTAATTATAGTGCTGTCGCGACTGTGCGACGGGCGGCCGCAGTGAGTGTGCAAGCGTGACAGCAATATAATTAAGCGCGAGCGATAAGGATGGGTAACTTGGGGTCATTGGACGAAATTCTACGTGCTCGGCGACCAGACAAGTCTTTACTTGCTTCGTTAGTTCCAGCCAAATGCCGATCCCTGCTGGAAAAAGGCCTTCCCCAAGGTTTTCCACAACGACTGGTCCTGGTGATTCCCGCAATCATCGTCGGCTCACCTAGTAGGTCTGCCCATATTACATCTTCCGACCCGTAGTCGTTACTCATAAACTTTTCTGCCCCAACAGTCTTCAGTGTCACGGTTAGATGAGTTAGTTAGACGGTTCTGTCAGCTGAAAGTGGTTGAAGAACCTCGCCCACTACCACTTAAGTTCGGAAATTCTGCGGGCTATGTCAAATACATTGGTTTTATCTCCTCATTCCTGATTCAGTCACGCCAGATCTTCCTTGCGTAGTTTGCGGCAAAGTACTTATCTAAGACATTCCTCCCTCTCCAGGCCAGCGATCATCCTAACCCACGGCACGCTGAGCTGGCAGCAGCTGCAGATCGTGATGAGCCGCAGCACCACGCCGGACCTGCTGAAGATGCAGCTGAAGCTCGAGGAGTTCTTCACGCAGCAGTTCAAGTCCAGCAAGCGCGTGTTCAGCTCCCTGCACCCTAACTACACCAGGACTAGGCGTGAGCGTGAGTGTTCTTTTTTGTGTAAAATAAGGCAGGTATTTGACCGTAATCGTACCTGATGTTAAGTGAGATACAGTCTAGGGTGGTACATACCTGCCCTAGTTCCTATTCACTATCACCTTGAAGATGCCAATTCAGTGCGTCTAGTCATTTTTTGATCGAATCGAAATTCGAATTCGTTCACGAAGCTATGTAACTCCATAAAAAACGGCCTTTCGACATTACAACTGTCACGTTTTGCCGCTTGTCGAGTGAGTATGTAATGTTCGGGAAAGACAACAGCAGGCAGCGAATACCAGTCCTTAGTTAGCAAAATTTTTGGGGCGAACTGGTGGTGCTGATGATTGTAAAAGACAGAACGGGAGGATTCCCACCACTCGTTCCCACGGCTGCACGTGCTGACCGCCAATAATTACCCAACCAGTGAAGGTCAAGTTTGTTCCGCGGAAAGTAAACTGCCAGGACAAAGATATTAGATAGACTATTGACCATATTGTTTCCTCACAGCTCAACCACCGACACTGACCACGGCCGCCGCTCCCGGGACCGGCGCCGGCGCCGAGCCCGCGCCGCAAGCGGAGCTACGTCACCACCGGCACTGGCAGCGCGTCCTGCAACTGGTGTCCGGCATGCATCCCTCCACGCTGCCGGCGCCGCTGCCCGCCACCGGTATGTAACCACAACTTTGCCTGATGGGTTCAAGCAGGCCTGTTCATCTCTCCGAGTAGGCATCGAAGACAAAACACACGCGGCGTATAGATTGCTTAGATAGGGAAGCACGGGTGCGGGGAGTTTGATCCGAGCAATGAGAGCGTCATGACTCATGAGTGCACATGTGCACTACAATAATGACGCTCTGCTTTCCTTCGACCAAGAAGCGGTGGGGCGCGTCTGTGGATGAAACGATCTGTATCCACCGACGGGTTTAATCCACAAGGGATTTCCGACGTAAGCACGCGTATTCTTCACGCATTGTAAAAAAAATATTTGCTATGGACAGAAGTAAAAATACGCGTGTGGTGCGCTAGATGGCGCCACAGTAGCTTCTTTGTAACAATCAACCTTACCGATCACTGACGTATGTCAACGAAACTGTGCTCGACTCTGAGACAGGCTAAAACACCATATTGTTGACGACATTGAATTTACCATACTAAAGCCCGGTCTGTGAGCACGTAGAATTTTGTCCAATGACCCCAAGCTACCCATCCTTGTCGCTCGCGCGTAATTATATTGCTGTCGCGACTGTGCGACGGGCGCCCGCAGTGAGTGTGCAAGCGCGACAGCAACATAATTACGAGCGAGCGACAAGGATAGGTAGCTTGGGGTCATTGGACAAAATTCTACGTGCTCACGGACCAGACTATAGAGAGAGACACATTATTTAAAATATCTTCGAGAAGAAAACTTTCTAATCGTAGTTATTATTCTGTGGTACTTGTAACATACTACGCAGCAAGTCACTCATCTCCTGTGTTCCTCCCCCAGGCACGGTGCTGGGCGGCACGATGGAGTTGCACGGCACCAACGTGTCGCTGGCGTGCTTCCACGGCAACAGCTTCAAGGCCAAGTCCTGGGCGCTGTTCAGCCTCAAGGACCCCTGCATCAGCTTCGCTACGGAAGCGCAGCAGATTGCGGACGAGGAAGGTTAGTACAATCAACTTGTGCAAATACCAAAAAATAACACACTAATGCATCTTCGAATGAACTTGTTGCTAATAAAATAAAATAAATGACTGTTCTGATGTCAAATTTTTTGTCTTAAATTATTCACATTATGAATGAGGGGAAGAAAAGAGGACGATAGGTAGGTGATGGGCGTACCCACAACGCTGAGTGCGTAACTTTATTTATAACTTGTCTACATTTACACATAATAGTATCCTTCTCATTCATATTATCCAACGGTAGTTTTCCGTATAGAATCGTGCGGGTCGCGGTCACCCACGCCGCGGGACCGCCTGCACGCTCTGAGATCGATTCTTCTGTACAAGTTTGCAACCGCAGAGGCGCAACTGTGTAACCGTATAGAACTCTCGTGATTTTTAAAATAAAATACCCGCGTCCGTGTTGGGGTTATTTTATTGTTAGGAAAACAAACAGCATTATATTTCGTACCGGAAGGTGATGGACGTCCACCCACAAGGACCGACGACCTCATAAAGGTAGCAGGAAGGCGCTGGACACAGGCCGCTACCAACCGGCCATTGTGGAAATCATTGAGGGAGACCAATTTTCAGCAGTGGACGTCCTATGGCTGAAATGATGATGATGATGTGTAAATTGGTATGATGATATTACGGATACGACCTGCAAGCTTTCCAGAAGAGAGCGTATCTTCACCTTAAAGGTCGGCAACGCACCTGTAACGCCCCTGGGTCTGCGGGTGTTTATGGGCGACGGTAAAAACTTACCATCAGGTGATCCGTCTGCTCGTTTGCCTTCTGTAACATAAAAAAAAATGTGTTCTGTGCAGGTGAACTGGACGTGCACGTGGTGCAGAGCCTGACGGCGAGCCTGGGGTCGGGCGGCGGCGGCGCGGGCGGCCACCAGTCCATGGCCACGGTGTGCCGCATGACGCGCGCGCTGCTGTTCCCGCCGCAGTTCAAGACGCTGCGCGAGTGGTTCCATTACGCCTTCGCCAACAGCGAGATTGACGGTATGCTTTCATTTTATTATTATATTTCTGATGTTTCTTTGGTTTCTCTGACATGAGGTAATTTATCTTTAGGTCTGGGTAAAAATATAGGTTCGTAGTCGACGTCGCAGCGATACGTCGTTTTATTCTGCGGCTGCATGAAGTCGGCTACGAAATCACACCTTTACAATTAAAAATATTCTCAGTTTTTAAGCATCGAAGCAGAAGCAAACGTTCAGTAATTCTACTGAACGGTCTGAAATGTTGAGTGAACTATCAGTTTACAGTTTCTGCAGTTAACTATGACAATCGGGAACCCCTTGCTGTTCTTTTTGCAGATTGTTTCAGAGATTAGGCAGCGATTCTAATAAGTTTTTACCTTAGTACACATTCAGATAATGAGCGCTTTGCGCGCGTTAGCATGTGTACTCCGAGAATGAAATTCATGTAGTTGTAAACGCGCGTTGAGCGCTCATCATCTGAATGAACGTCGCTTTATTTAAAACCAAAAAATATTCATTTGGCAGCAATTGAGCTGTTCCCATCGCTGGAGCGCGAAACCGGCGGCGGTGGCGGCGGCGGCGGCTCCGGCAGCGTGGAGCGTGATCGCGAGCGCGATCGCGAGCGGGAGCGCGAGCGCAAACCGGGCGGNACGTATTTACAGACTTACAGCTGGGTATCTCTAATTCCGAGGTGAACTTACTATAATGACTGGACTATATCTGAAGGTGGCTTTAGTTAAGACCAAAAAATCGTTAATTGACTAAAGTTAAAATCTTAATTTGGCAGCAATCGAGATGTTCCCATCCTTGGAGCGCGAAACGGGCGGCGGCGGTGGCGGCGGCGGCTCCGGGAGTGTGGAGCGTGATCGCGAGCGGGACCGCGAGCGCGAGCGCGAGCGCAAGCCGGGCGGNCTACCCCCGGAAGCAGCGCCGGCGCCGAGCCCGCGCCGCAAGCGGAGCTACGTCACCACCGGCACTGGCAGCGCGTCCTGCAACTGGTGTCCGGCATGCATCCTTCCACGCTGCCGGCGCCGCTGCCCGCTACCGGTATGTAACCACAACATCATCGACATCGGACTCCTACCATCGCCCGGCACCCAGCATAACTAGCCATTATTCCATTAGTTCATTTTGCTTCATTTTCAAAAACCTTGAGCACCATCATCGCCCGGCTGCCATCCAAATGTCTCCTCCAACGCACTTGATTTATTTTTCGTAGATATTATTTACCGCATCATTTCAAATTAATTGTTCGACTTTAAAATTGTTAGTCCATTTTTCACTATCACATTTCACATTATAATATTTATGTGCACAGCACTGCCCTAAGGCAGCACTGGCAGGGTCGCCATGTAATGTGGGGACCAAGGAGATGGAATAAAAGATGTTATTTCAAAGAAACGGTGCTCGACTCTGAGACAAGCTAAATTACACCATATTGTTGACGACATTGAGTTTACAATACTAGAGACACTATTTAAAATACATTCGAGAAGAAAGCTTTCTGTACGTAGCATATTATTATTCTGTGGTACTATAGTCTGGACTGCGAGACGCGACTGTGTGACGGGCGCCCGCAGTGGGTGTGCGAGCGCGACAGCAACATAATTACGCGCGAGCGATAAGGATGTGTAGCTTGGGGTCATTGGACAAAATTCTACGTGCTCACAGACCGGGCTTTGGTAACATACTACGCAGTAAGTCACTCATCTCCTGTGTTCCTCCCGCAGGCACGGTGCTGGGCGGCACGATGGAGCTGCACGGCACCAACGTGTCGCTGGCGTGCTTCCACGGCAACAGCTTCAAGGCCAAGTCCTGGGCGCTGTTCAGCCTTAAGGACCCCTGCATCAGCTTCGCTACGGAAGCGCAACAGATTGCAGACGAGGAGGGTTAGTACAAGCAGTTCGAGTGAAATTAAAAAAATAATGCATCTTCGAATGAACTTGTAGCTAGTAGAGGTTATTGAAAATAACTGTTCTGATGTAAAATTTTTAGTCTTAAAAAACTGTATTCACTATTCACATTATGAGTGACGGGAAAAATACAGGATGATGAGGTAGGTGACGGGCGTATCCACAACGCTTCGTGTACAACTTTATTCAGGACTTGCGTAATTTACACAGTTAATTGGTATTTGGTACCCTCCTCCATTCACTTCCAATGGACAATTATAGTTCTAGCATTTAGCTCAAACAGTACCAGAGGTATAAGCACGGCACTCCCATTCCTTAGGCACAAACTGAGTTTAGCGCTAGAACTGTAGACTCGTATGGGCCTCGTTCACCCGTAGTCTCGGAGAGTTGCGCCCGCGCGCTCTTCGATCGATTTGAACGAGGTTCTTCTGTGAACAACCGTACCGTAATTGATAATCGCCTGCCTGGTTTGCGGCCAAAAATCGCAATCGCGGCGGCGCTGCTGCATAACCGCACTGAGCTCTGGTTTCGTGAGTTACAAAATAAAATGCGCTTCAATCTCGGGGGACGTGGTTACCGCTTCGCGAGTTCTTAGCCCTCAGTACTAAAAATTGTCTTATATGAGGTAAAATATTATTATACGCATGCACAGGTGAACTAGACGTGCACGTGGTGCAGAGCCTGACGGCGAGCCTGGGGTCGGGCGGCGGCGGCGCGGGCGGCCACCAGTCCATGGCCACGGTGTGCCGCATGACCCGCGCGCTGCTGTTCCCGCCGCAGTTCAAGACGCTGCGCGAGTGGTTCCACTACGCCTTCGCCAACAGCGAGATCGACGGTATACTGATGTTTCTTTGGTTTTTTTTCTGACATGAGGTACTATTTTAAGATATTGGTAAGGATACAAGTTTGAAGTCGATGTCGCAACAATAGATTGTTTGTTGCTGCGGCTGCATAAAGTCAGCTACGAAATGATGCCTTTACAACAACAATAATGCAATACAATATGAAATAACGCCCCTATTGCCAAGTTGAATACACGTTTTACATTCGTTTAAAATGTCATTTCCGTGTTTATTTATTTATTTATTTAAAGGCACAACCACAGAATACAACTCAATAAAATTACAATGATAACTTAAACAAGTGTTCAACGGGTGTCTAGCTTTTTGTGATAAGCTCCTAAGAGTTTTTATGGAAGTAAAGGGAACTGCCTAACGTTCTGAAATTACAGTTTATCAGCAATTTAACATTTCTGCAGTTAGCTATGACAATCAAGAATTACTGGCTCTTCTTTTTGCAGATTATTTCAGAGATTAGGCAGTTATGCTAACAAGTTTTTGTTTAGATAATGAGCGCTCAACGTGCTTTTACAATTACATGAAACGAAGAAACGCGCGTTGGCATGGTGTACTCTGAGGATAAAATACATAATATAATTATAAACGTGCGTTGAGCGCTCGTTATTAGTCCAGTCATTTAAGCTTAAATTAGGTAAGAATCTCGGAATTAGAGATACCCAGCTGTAAGTCTGTAAATACTTGTATTTTGACACCCTAAAAGTTGTCTCAAAACCTACATATGGTAGGGTGTAAGCAACTATTAAATTTTAAGGTCAAAGGTCACAAAAATCGGTTTTTTGCGCTTTTTTTGGAAATATCTCATTTCCTATGGGTTTTTTGCTATTTGTATTTATTATCAATATTGTAGAATACTAAATTTTCTACAAATTTTGTTTAAATTTTTTTTTTATACGGTGAACCGTTTTCGAGATAGAAGGCGGAGAGCGCGCGGTCACTGCATCACTTCAGGTCTACTTAAGCGGCTTAGATTTTTCATACAAAAGGATTTTCCCGCTAATTCCTGTNGCGACGCGCACGTGCGCGAGGTGATCTTCGCGCTGCCCGCGCTGCAGCTGCACCTGCGCACGCAGCACCTGCAGCGCCCGCGCCCGCCCAGCGAGCACGGTACACACTAACTGTACACACTATACGAGCGCGAGCCGGGCGGCGACGCGCACGTGCGCGAGGTGATCTTCGCGCTGCCCGCGCTGCAGCTGCACCTGCGCACGCAGCACCTGCAGCGCCCGCGCCCGCCCAGCGAGCACGGTACACACTAACTGTACACACTATACGAGCGCGAGCCGGGCGGCGACGCGCACGTGCGCGAGGTGATCTTCGCGCTGCCCGCGCTGCAGCTGCACCTGCGCACGCAGCACCTGCAGCGCCCGCGCCCGCCCAGCGAGCACGGTACACACTAACTGTACACACTATACGAGCGCGAGCCGGGCGGCGACGCGCACGTGCGCGAGGTGATCTTCGCGCTGCCCGCGCTGCAGCTGCACCTGCGCACGCAGCACCTGCAGCGCCCGCGCCCGCCCAGCGAGCACGGTACACACTAACTGTACACACTATACGAGCGCGAGCCGGGCGGCGACGCGCACGTGCGCGAGGTGATCTTCGCGCTGCCCGCGCTGCAGCTGCACCTGCGCACGCAGCACCTGCAGCGCCCGCGCCCGCCCAGCGAGCACGGTACACACTAACTGTACACACTATACGAGCGCGAGCCGGGCGGCGACGCGCACGTGCGCGAGGTGATCTTCGCGCTGCCCGCGCTGCAGCTGCACCTGCGCACGCAGCACCTGCAGCGCCCGCGCCCGCCCAGCGAGCACGGTACACACTAACTGTACACACTATACGAGCGCGAGCCGGGCGGCGACGCGCACGTGCGCGAGGTGATCTTCGCGCTGCCCGCGCTGCAGCTGCACCTGCGCACGCAGCACCTGCAGCGCCCGCGCCCGCCCAGCGAGCACGGTACACACTAACTGTACACACTATACGAGCGCGAGCCGGGCGGCGACGCGCACGTGCGCGAGGTGATCTTCGCGCTGCCCGCGCTGCAGCTGCACCTGCGCACGCAGCACCTGCAGCGCCCGCGCCCGCCCAGCGAGCACGGTACACACTAACTGTACACACTATACGAGCGCGAGCCGGGCGGCGACGCGCACGTGCGCGAGGTGATCTTCGCGCTGCCCGCGCTGCAGCTGCACCTGCGCACGCAGCACCTGCAGCGCCCGCGCCCGCCCAGCGAGCACGGTACACACTAACTGTACACACTATACGAGCGCGAGCCGGGCGGCGACGCGCACGTGCGCGAGGTGATCTTCGCGCTGCCCGCGCTGCAGCTGCACCTGCGCACGCAGCACCTGCAGCGCCCGCGCCCGCCCAGCGAGCACGGTACACACTAACTGTACACACTATACGAGCGCGAGCCGGGCGGCGACGCGCACGTGCGCGAGGTGATCTTCGCGCTGCCCGCGCTGCAGCTGCACCTGCGCACGCAGCACCTGCAGCGCCCGCGCCCGCCCAGCGAGCACGGTACACACTAACTGTACACACTATACGAGCGCGAGCCGGGCGGCGACGCGCACGTGCGCGAGGTGATCTTCGCGCTGCCCGCGCTGCAGCTGCACCTGCGCACGCAGCACCTGCAGCGCCCGCGCCCGCCCAGCGAGCACGGTACACACTAACTGTACACACTATACGAGCGCGAGCCGGGCGGCGACGCGCACGTGCGCGAGGTGATCTTCGCGCTGCCCGCGCTGCAGCTGCACCTGCGCACGCAGCACCTGCAGCGCCCGCGCCCGCCCAGCGAGCACGGTACACACTAACTGTACACACTATACGAGCGCGAGCCGGGCGGCGACGCGCACGTGCGCGAGGTGATCTTCGCGCTGCCCGCGCTGCAGCTGCACCTGCGCACGCAGCACCTGCAGCGCCCGCGCCCGCCCAGCGAGCACGATACACACTAACTGTACATATTAACAATGCTACATGAGCATGCGGATATTAGGCCCGACGATGTAACGGCACGTGTCTTATACATAGTCACAGAGCAAACGCACACCACATAAATATGAATATTTATTCATCATTTCATATTCACATGAATGAAACGTGTTACAGCTGCAAAAAAATTTATCCGGCTCGAAGGACCATGTTTATACAGGCTGCTTAAATAAGTAAGAACTGAAGTTTTAATCATTTATTGCGACTTTTTATCATCAAACCATTTTTATTTTTTCGTTACAGACGAGAAGCCGGTAGTGGAATGCAGCTTCATAACGGAGTTCGAAGACCACATCTTCGTGTCGGTGGACGCCGAGGCGTTCCTGTTCCTCCACGATCTCATATCTTCATACATCAAGGAGAAGGATAGACTGGTGAGTGACATTATTATTAAGTTTATTTATTTCATTGATCATTATAATGATTAAAAGTAATTTTATATGCTTTCTATATGTATTATACTTCTAGCGCTAACTCAAGCACTGTCAGACAGTGCCTGAGATATGGGAGCGGGGAGATGGGAGCATTGACATAATATTACGACGTGACAGAGCATATAAATCTGTGGTTTCGCTGACGTTTGACATTACAGACACCCTTCTGTGCCGCTTCTATGCCTCAGGCACTTCCTGAATTAAGCGCTACTAGAACTATAATTCTCGTGTTGGCGCAAAACAATGATTTCCATTGAACGAATAGATATATTATTTTGCGTACACTTCACAACATTGCTAATGGAGGACGGTGTTATGTCACGGTGTGAACTGTGCTCTTCACCTCAACAATTCGCTAATCAGCACAGTAAATGTATAGGAAAATCAATTCAAAATGAATATTTTTCTCACTATCCCAGTGAATTTTGATTAAAACCGCTTGGTTTTGTTTAGATGCCGGGCGGCGCGCGCGCGGCTTGGGGCGAGAACGCGGCGCGACGCGCGGAGGGCCCGCCGCAGGACTACCGCGACTACCGCTGCGTCACCTGGCACCTCGAGCCCACCGTGCGGTGAGTAAGCAGAGTGCGCAGGGTAGGGGTTGTATGCCCACCCCACTACTCTTGTCGTCTACGAGCGGTACGAAGGCAAGAGACGAAGGAACCAGTTTTATTTAAGAACTAGCGGCCGCCCGCGAACGAAGTCGCGCGTGGATCCCGTTTTACCCCCTTCATCTATCTTACACGGTTTAGATTTTTTCATACAAATGTTTTTTCCCGCTAACTCCCGTTCCCGTGGGAATTTTGCAATATTCTGTTGTAACTAAGCTTTAAGTTTACTAAGGTACCTGCATGCCAAATGTCAAGCGTCTAACTTAAGCGTTTTAGATTTTTCATACAAAAGGATTTTCCCGCTAATTCCCGTTCTCGTGGGAATTTCGGGAATTCCTTTCTTAGTGCACCTCTGTGGTACCTAAGCTACGTCCCTTCCAAATTTCAAGTGCCTACGTTTAGCCGTTTAGGCTGTGCGTTGATATGTCAGTCAGTCAGTCAGTTTATCCTTTTATATATTTAGATTGTTGAGGGAATTCTAACGAGGTGTGTTCTTCCAGGTTGCTCTCGTGGGCGGGCAAGTCCATCGAGCCGTACGGCGTGGACTACATCCTGCAGAAGCTGGGCTTCCGGCACGCGCGCACCACCATCCCCAAGTGGCTACAACGCGGCGCGCTCGATCCGCTCGACACGTTGCTCGCGCTCGCGCTGCGACGCCTCGTCGCGCTCGTGCCCAGCAAGTGATAACAAGTATGGACTTTCAATACTCAATACTTACACTTAATATTTATACGCGCACTATTATTATTATTTATGTATGTATATTTTATGCAGTATAGGTTAGTGTCCGTGACTCCCACTCGGCATGGGGCACACTGAAAACCAGCGTCGTGGCCTCCCTCACCGGGGGCCATGGCATATGCTGAGTGGGGTCCCATTGCGATGGACATCGCTGTGCGACAGGGTGGCACTGCTCAGTTTTACTTTCACTTTCATTGTATGTTTTATTTTATGTCACCTATGTCTTATTTACTTTTTTTTTCTATTATTTACATCTTTTGTCTTCTGTGATGTCCATGGCAATAAATGTTTCTTTCTTTCTTTCTTTCTTTCAGTGTATTCCGTTAGCGTGTAACGCGCGCACCACCATCCCCAAGTGGCTACAACGCGGCGCGCTCGATCCGCTCGACACGTTGCTCGCGCTGGCGCTGCGCCGCCTCGTCGCGCTCGTGCCCAGCAAGTGATAACTGCACCACCTGCCCAGCATGCCCAGCAAGTGATAACAAGTATGGACTTTCAATACTCAGTGTATTCCGTTAGCGTGTAACGCGCGCACCACCATCCCCAAGTGGCTACAACGCGGCGCGCTCGATCCGCTCGACACGTTGCTCGCGCTGGCGCTGCGACGCCTCGTCGCGCTCGTGCCCAGCAAGTGATAACAAGTATGGACTTTCAATACTCGGAGATGTAGTCTAGTGTGTGTTGCAACCATAAAGTTAACATTCCTTCGGAATAGAGCAACAACCACGAGCTGTCAAACGAAATCGATTCAGGATTGATGACACTGGATGTCATTGGTGTGTCAGCGGTCAGAATTATTTCACTGTTGTAACAAATCAATCACTGAACCCGTCACCACGTTTCTCAAGCACTATTTCTCATAAACATCCACCATTTCACTCACGTAAAATCTTAAAAAATCAGAGCTCATATTTTTAGCGTGCCAATGAACTGCCAAATAGTTGCAAAACGGCGACGGCATCACACATCTCTTTTTATCACACAGTGTTGCTGCTGGTGACATCTCGCTCGCTCAGTTCTTTGTTGCTCTATTCCAAAGGAATATTAACTTTATAGTTGAAACCGAGCAATACGTTGCGTTTAAGGCGAACAGCTATGACACCATATTCTAGATATTCTCATGATCTGTGCTCTCCGTAAAACCCCTTGTGACTGCTGCACGACGTAAGCGCAACGTTCGGTAGTCTGACCTTTCACGACACGACGAAAGTCATATAAATTCGTGCTCGTTCACTCTGGCTGTAACTTTAACACGTGCGCGTATACATACATACCTTTACAACTTGTAGCTCGGTTGAGATGAGACGCTATAACGATTGCTTTATTCAATAGCACGAAAACTAGCGCGTTAACGGCTGGGCCACACACATCGCGACACCGAAGTATACGCGAATACTTGGCTACACATATCGTGATAACGTGAATATTCGGGTTATCGTGATGAGTGCGGCCGAGGCATAACACGAATAGTTACCGTGATTATACCGTCATCCTTAAATGGCGAAGGTATTCCGTTAACCACTTGACGTCTTCTTACTTTGGTTCGTAATTAATTATATCTATGAAATGACTTTTTCGTATTCGATTCTGAAAACAACACTGCCACCAATGTTCTACTCAGTTGTGGCTATCACAATGTTTTATAATTTCATGTAGCAGTGACAAAACTAGATGGACTGAAGCTTCAATTATTTCTACAACTTTCAAGTGCGAATACTCGGATTTGACATATTTACTTACATGGTAATTTATAAACGTAGTTAAATAAAAATGTATCACTTTAATTATTACGATATTTTAATACAATACAATAATTTAGTTAATTAATTTTAATTGTCTTACACTGGCCAAAGGATTTCGTACGTTGGTATACTGTTGATTGAAAAATAATCGAAAATTTGGCAGAAGAGACCTAAATTCTAAAACAGAATCATAAAACTAAACTGATTACGATAGATTATCAGTAGCAAAAAGTTAGGAATAGGTCTTGACAGATCTTGTCATACAGTAATAGGACGTGCGTGCCCGACCGAATATGAATTTTTATATGACAATTTATTGAGAACAAAGATAATGAATAGATCATTGTTACTCACTCGGACTCTTGTATTGTTTGTTCTTCTCAAAAGACTATTACAGACTTGGATGAGTTTACATTCGAAATGCTCTACAGATGCATTATTCTGATCGGAAGCAAAGTACAATTTTCAGTCTTCTCACTTTTGAGTATTTTTACAGTATTAAACGACAAACATCTTCACTTTACTTCGATGCTTCACGATGCAATGTATACTCTTGACAACGTACATATTCTGCATTATACGATCGCGATAGTAAAATCGACGAATATAATGACAGCATCCCGCATAGTCGACATAGGCTAGCTAGACAGAGACCATATCTATTAGTCACCTATTGTGCATGTGATAAGACTTGGGCTTGTTGCATTCATTGGGAAAAGAGAAAATTAGATACCCGGCGCCGGCGGCTATCTCTAAATACATTTTATAAATCTTAACTATATCAATCNTGGTGTAAATTGGACCTTGGTCCCCGAGCACAACACCCGCTCGGAAGGAAGCACTAACATCTAGCTTCCTTATTGTGGACGAACATCATATCCCACATGGCTACAACGCGGCGCGCTCGATCCGCTCGACACGCTGCTCGCGCTCGCGCTGCGACGCCTCGTCGCGCTCGTGCCCAGCAAGTGATAACAATATGCACCACCTGCCCAGCATGCCCAGCAAGTGATAACAAGTATGGACTTTCAATACTCAATGTATTACGTTAGCGTGTATTGAAACAGAGATTACGCTGCGTTTACGGTGAAAACCTGAAATAGACTATTTGACACCATTCCCCAATAATTCTATACCACAACTTTTTTAAAAAGACACCATTCTGAAGTGGAATTGTGTAAAGCAATCGTAATCATTTGACAGTTCATAACGTACGATAAAGTCAGTTAAACAAAGCGTTTCACAGAATAATCATACGTTATGAACTGTCAAATTATTAAGATTGTTTTACACAATTCCACCTCTGGTCTTAAATACTTAATTAATTTTAAATTGCCTGTAAATTAAGATTTTGGTTGCATTGTAACCGAAAAAAGTAATTTGAGTTGACAAAACAGTGACGTCACTTGCTCGTCTTGACAGTTTTAAAAAGTGCGTCAATTGATTGGTGGTGTCAACACGTCTATTCTCTTGCCATCGAACACTGACAGAACCGGCGTGACTGCTGCACGACGTAAGCGCAACGTTCGGTAGTCTGATATTTCACGACACGACGAAAGTCATATAAATTCGTGCTCGTCCACTCTGGCTGTAACTTTAACACGTGCGCGTATACATACCTTACCAACTTGTAGCTCGGTTGAGGAGAGACGCTACAACTATTACTTTATTCAATGGCACGAAAGCTAGCGCGTTAACACGAATAGTTACCGTGATTATACCGTCATCCTTAAATGACTAAGGTATTCCGTTAACCACTTGACGTCTTCTTACTTTGGTTCGTAATCTATATATATAAAAGAAAGTCGTGTTAGTTACTCCACTTATAACTCAAGAACGGCTGAACCGATTTAGCTGAAAATTGTCAGGGAGGTAGTTTAGAGCCAGGAGAAGGACATAGGATAATTTTTATCCCGTTCGAAATAAAAAAAAAATCTGCTTATTTATTGCCATTAAGGCGCAACAAAGTTCGCCGGGTCAGCTAGTTAATTATATTTATGAGATGACTTTTTCTTATTCGATTCTGAAAACAACACTGCCACCAATGTTCTACTCAGTTGTGGCTATCACAAGGTTTTATAATTTCATGTAGCAGTGAAAAAACTAGATGGACTGAAAGCTTCAATTATTTCTACAACTTTCAAGTACGAATACTCGGATTTGACATATTTACTTACATGGTAATTTATAAACGTAGGTAATAAAAATGTATCACTTTAATGATTACGATATTTTAATACAAGTTAATTAATTTTGATTGTCTGTCACTGGCCAAAGGATTTCGTACGTTGGTATACTGTTGATTGAAAAATAATTGAAAATTTGGCAGAAGAGACCTCAATTCTAAAACAGAATCATAAAACTAAACGGATTACGATAGATTATCCGTAGCAAAAAGTTAGGAATAGGTCTTGACACAGTAATAGGACGTGCGTGCCCGACCGAATATGAATTTTAATATGACAATTGAGAACAAAGATAATGAATAGATTGTTGTTACTCACTCGGACTCTTGTATTGTTTGTTCATCTCAAAAGACTATTACAGACTTGAATGAGTTTACATTCGAAATGCTCTACAGATGCATTATTCTGATCGGAAGCAAAGTACAATTTTATTCTAGCGTTTACTTTAAAATAAAACTAACAGTTTGTACTTTAGACTATTTCAGTCTTTTCACTTTTGAGTATTTTTACAGTATTAAACGACAAACATCTTCACTTTACTTCAATGCTTCACGATGCAATGTATACTCTTGATAACATACATATTCTGCTTTATACGATCGCGATAGTAAAATCGACGAATAGAATGACAGCATCCCGCATAGTCGACATAGGCTAGCTAGACAGAGACCATCTCTATTAGTCACCTATTGTGCATGTGATAAGACTTGGGCTTGCTGCATTCATTGGGAAAAGCCAAAATTAAATACCCGGCGCCGGCGGCAATTTCTAAATACATTTTATAAATCTTAACTATATCAATCTGCTGTATGTCGCCGGCGTTGGAATCCAACCATTATCATCGTGGCACAACAGTGCTGTAGTGGGCCAATCAGCCCATAAATAAACGTGTATTTTATTGTTTTCAATGCCTGATAATTATTTATTAAGAATTCTATTATTATCTCGTTAGTTCCTTTTGTGCACTGAGTTATTATCATCGTAATATTATAATTCCAATTACTTTGATATTATTAATGTTTTATTTGTAGTAATGGATAGGGTGTCTATTTTATACGACTTGCATGATTGCATGAAATTATAATTATTAGTCTTAATGGCAGTTTATAACGAAAATGGGAAATGGGGAGTTGAGGTAGAGGAACTTGAAAAAAGTTTAAGAATTGTGGTTATGGATGTGAAGTGATATTTTGAACATACAAAACATAGTTTCAACCCTACACAAACGTCGAAGCCGCGTTACTTATTATTTAAATATTTATGTGCATAAACTACGGCTGCGGTGTTTGGCGAGGGAGGGAATAGATCGCTTATCGAGATTAAAATATAAAGTTGATTTTACGTTTAGATGTTCTGTGATTTATTATTGTTAGATAAATGTTAATACCAAATTAAGCGGATTTCGTGCTGTCCCAGTTATGTACCTTTTGAAAACAGCTTTAAATTATTCGGAATAATAACACATCATGGGTGCTACCTATCCAGTACTGTTTTCTTGAAATTTTTTAAGGATACACAACCAACCAGTTTTATAGAAACATAGAATTGTAATAATTGTTGTAGATAAAAATTTGCGCCTACATTCCTCCGAAAATATTTCATAATTACATAGCCAATAAACTAACTCTTCGAATAAGTAGTAAATTATGTATGTCACCGAAAATTAATATTAGAGAAATGACCTGTTGTTGGCGATAAATAGTGAATTTGAAATGTTTAATATTATTACCAGTTGTGTTGCAACTGTAGTGTATTATTTTGTACATTGCTATGTAAAATGAGAATTATTGTATTTATAATGTAGTGGGCTTTCTTATAATGTGTACTGATTATATTCGTATATTTTATTATGAGAAATGATGATTTGTACATAATGAAAGTGATATGTATATGAATAAAGGAATTTAGAAATTCTATTAAATTTTTATTTGACAAATAAACACTGGAATACAAAATAAATAGAATTAATTTCAAATAAAAGACGCTTTATAGCAAAATAATTCATTGAATATAAAATTATTCAAACTTAAATAATACAATATCATATACGATGAAGTACTGCTCTAACGCGCAGATATGAAGATAATCTTTAAATTATGTACTACTTTACCACGTTGATATATAAAATATTGGCAAGGTTTACACAAACGTTTAGCGTGCTTAGATATTTTGTTCATAATAACTTTAAGGCTGAGTTGCTCCACCTAACTTTGACCGTAACGTAACGTAAGCGGTTATCGTTATAACCGCCGTTTTTTGTATGGATTTTGACAGATTTTTGACGTTTGTCAACGTTAAAGTAAGATGGTGCAACCCAGCCTAAATGTACGTGACATTTAATCTGAAGCTATACAAATCCAAGTCCAACCATGGTTGTTATTCGTCTTTTTTTGGGAATGTCCCGAATTACATTGAGAGACGTATACACAAAGACGTGAACAGAATGTTTGTGCTTGCAATTATACGATATACGGAATGCACCTTTCAAATGATAATGTTCAAAATATTTACATAGGTACAAAGAATTTACGATTCATTATACGAAAATAAACTTTCAGATTATAAAAAATTACGTAATATTTCCGAAAGTCTACTTTTTACTAAATGCCGAACATCATAAATATGAAGGAAATGAATATGAAACATTTAACTTGTAAGGAAAACTTATAAATAAAACGTAAAATAACGATCAACATACGAATATTTGTACAATTTGTTTACAATAGCTAAGATTTTTGGGACTTATTAAAATGGCATTCGGCCTAATGCGAATAGTGGCCGAACGTGTTAAATAGGGCCCAAGCATAGTGGAGAACTGCCAGCATCCGCCAAAATGAGCAAGTGAAATTAAAAATTACATCGACTTAATTATTATATCTTCTAGTAAAACAGACAGTTACTTCAGTTTTATGTAGCATCTTTTATGGCACCGTAATTAGCAGCCTGCATTTAAGATTCCCACTTTATGGGCAGTCGAGACGAGTTACGAAGACACAAGTAGCAGTAAACATCATAGTACTGGCAATTTTACACTATCCTCGAACTTGAATAATATCTTAGGACAGTCATCAGGCATATCAACAGGCCTATAATATACTAAGGCCTGATGGGAGACATCAATTGTTAATATGAAAGTGTGCTTTTATAACACCGAAACGAAGCGATGCGAATTGCATTGATATAATTCGGAGTAACATATATGTAGATTGATTCTCAATCTCACGCAAAAATAAAACAGAGTGCGGGCGTAGCCGGGGGCAGACAACTAGTAATTGTATAAAATCTAATAAACTGGCCTATAATACGGACACGGCGGGAAGCGCGTATAAATGCTACTATAAAAATTGGGGCGTATCAATACCTCATTATTAACTAGAGATGTGTCAGCATCAAAGTTAAGATTTATTCGAAATTTCAAAGCGTCTACTTCTTGAGCAAATATTTATCTTATTGAGGTGACATGTAACACAATTGTTTTAAATCCTTACTCCCTTACTAATAAAACTTACACGCTCGTTGAACAGTGTTTTAAAGTGACGTTTAGTATGGAAATGTCATTTTAAAACAGTGTTCAACAACTGTAACTTTTTATTAGTAAGGGGGTTATTGTTTTGTTGCTGATAGTGTCTAGGAAACATAAATAAAAATAATCTTACTTTAGATGCCGTGCACTTCAATTCCGCCATATCCTAAAGCTAGCTACACGTAAAGCTATGCCTCAGAAATACTGCATACAGTTTCGTGCCCAACTCAAACCTCGTTTGCACGAAAGTGTATCCACTCTGAACATTTAACTCCATACAAGTATACGATACGACTATCGCCGTTTCGTCGATATCGTGGGCGGGGCTAGTTCATGGCGAAGTTCTGCGTGAAGTCGTATTCGATGGTGGGGATGACGCTCTGTACGAACTTCAGGAAGACTATGAGGTACGCGTGCACGCCCATCTCGCCGCCGCTTTCCGTCACCGTTTCGATTATCTTTTTCATCACTTCGGCGTGCCTGGTGGGAGGAAGTTTATTGATATTATTATCCTGACAAGTTGAGCACTTGAAGATCGCCAGTGACTATGATTTCTCACGAAACACGAACACTACACGACCTATAAGACGAACTAGGTTTCGATGAAGAAAATATACTTTTTATGTTACTTTATAACACTTTTTGAACATCGTTATTAAGATTAGTTGAAGGGCGAGAACATTACTACAACTGGTCGTGTTTTATCAATTAAATCCAATAGCTCAAATAAATTACCCTTTTGACTAATAATTTACTATACGTAATACCCAAAACGTCATCAACTACCCAACAGCCAATAAGTATCACGCATTTAAGGAGACTGTTGATCCACGAGATGAGCCTTAGAGCTCTTTCAAATTAGACGTTTTGAGCCGGACTTTTAATAATCTAGTTCTTTAAAATTAGTCCTTTTGAAGCGGACGTTTGTCGTGCGTTTGCAGGACCGCACATGGTAAATCGTATGGCAACTGCGTCGGAATAAAATTGTCAATTACCAATAAGTTAGTGTGCGGTCTTGCAAACGCACGACAAACGTCCGCTTCAAAAGGACCAATTTGAAAGAACCCTTTCAAGTATGGCGCTGACCTGCAGGGGTGCACGGAGGCCATGCTGGGCCCGGACAGGTGCGGGTGCGCCTCCATGGTGACGGTCTTCTTGGCGTGGTCCTGCGACACGTCCTCGTACATCTGCTCCACGCTCAGCAGTGTGCGGTCCTATCACAAACGTGCACGTGTACACACAACCTTATTTACGGCTTGTTCCCAGCGATGGGACACGTATAGCCTGGTCTGTGAGCACGTAGAATTTTGTCCAATGACCCCAAGCTACCCATCCCTATCGCTCGCGCGTAATTATATTGCTGTCGCGACTGTGCGACGGGCGGCCGCAGTGAGTGTGCAAGCGCAACAGCAACATAATTACGCGCGAGCGATAAGGAAGTGCAGTTAGTAACAGTGTTACTCGTTTGAGTGTGACTCGTTGGGAACAAGTGAACCTTACTTCCATTTATGTAATAGCCAAATCTGTAATGTACCACATTACATATTTGGCTGTAAATTACAGCCTGTAATGTACACAGTGCCAGTCCGACATCGGCGACATCAAAGAGCGAATACATAATAATAATTGTGCTTTGGAGTTGTGGTCACTGGACACCAACAACAGATTTACTGGGACTCATTACAAACAAAAAGTTAATTCAAATGCATAATATCTAATTATGCAGTTTTTGCTTTTACAGAAACGGCATCGAGACTTCCGCCCCTAAAACTAGCTGTTTCTTAAGTTTCAGAATCGGCCAACCACACATGTTTGATTTCCTCGACTGACATCGGTGATCAACGTGGCGCGTACCAATATACACCAGTCCTATGTAATCACCTGCATCTGCTGTGTTGTAGTGCGATGCTTCATAGAACTAGTGTATATTCGCATGTCAGGAACTGACATCAGCTTAAGAAATCAAGCCTCATCATCAGGATCAGCTCACCTCGTCGTAGCCGATGAGCCAGAGGCGCGGCGTCTGGTAGTACTTGTCGTAGGTGATGTGCAGGTCGTAGGTGCGCGTGCGCACGATCTCGTCGCCCTCCGCGCCCGCGCCCGCGCCCGCCCCCGCCGCCGCGCTCTTCGGCTCTTTGCGCGGTGCTAGGTCTGTTGACTGGAAATAATCTTTATTTTTACCTGGTTGTTTTGTTATTGCCATAGCTCGCTTGTACCCTCAAAATACTGTGTTAGTTACATTTATAACAATATTGGTTTTATTTAATTTAGATTAGAGAAGAAACAGTTGCTGTAGTAAATTACATAGCTGAAAAAAAAGGAACGATGGCGTTTGGTGCATCAATGACAGATTAGATTTAGATGAATCAACATTGCAGACTATTTCAGTTTCAATCAAGTTGTGATTATTNTAACTTAAAAACAATGCGATTTGCGTCAATAGTTATTTAACGAGATTAAATAGAACAATTGAACGATTTAAATTATACAGGGTTACTATCTAATGATAATTAATACTTATAGGTTATTGATATGTGGTATTTAACGGGATTAAATTCAAGAACTGAATGATCTAGATCATACAGGGTTACTATGTAATGTTAATTAATATTTATAGGTTATTGGTATCTGATATTTAACGAGATTTAATTCAAGAACTGAATAATCTAGATTATACAGGGTTACTATGTAATGTTAATTATACTTATATATTATTGACTTGTTTTTAAATACTGAGAAAGTTATTTAAACGAGAACTGAGTACTGACGAGACAATTACTATGTACCTACTTTTTATCTATCTATTGGAAACCTAACTTAGGTATAAAGTTAAGCTACGAGTAATTGTTACTGGCCTTGTTCAGCTGGTTCTGGATTTGGCCGCGCCTCTTCTTTCTCCCCGGCCGCCTCCTGGTCTGGTCCTCGGCTCGGGTCGGCTCCTCTCCAGGGCCGGACTCGCGCCAGTTCAGGTTTTGTGGGTAGTCGACGGTGTAGACATCGAGGATTTCGGTCCATTCTGTGGACCGGTTTGATGATCTGGGTAGTGATTTACTTGGGTCTGTAGACACTGCGTTCCAGGGTTTGCGTGCGTTGCTAACTTGGCAGATTTTGCAGTTCTTGACGTACGTTGACACATCTCATATACATACCGGGCCAATAATATCTCTGTGATATTTTGTTCAGTGTTTTTGCTGTTCCTAGGTGGCCTGCGGTTGGTGTATCGTGGTTTTCTTTCAGGATCTGGTTTTTTTCATTGTTGTTTATGCATAATTTCCAGTTTGATGATGTTTCTGTTCTCGGTCCGTATGCGTGGTTTATTATTTTCTTGTATAATTTTCTGTTTGACATTTTATAATCTTTGTTTCCGTTTGTCTGTAGTTCTTGAATTTTCTTTTGGATCCAGTCTTCTTTTGTTTCTTGTTTTAAGCGTGTTACGTGTTTATTTATGACTTCTTGATTTTTAGGGTTCCGTGAATAGTCTTTTTTCTTGATTGGTTTTTCGTGTGCGAGTTTGATCTTGTGTTTTTTCTTACTTGGTGTTTCGGCCATTTCGTATGTAGGTACGATGTTGGCTTCTGTGTTTTTTCTTGACGTTGTTCCCACTTGTTCCGCTTGCTTGGTGTTATCTTTGGGCCATTCTATTTTGGCTCCTATTCTATTTAATATGTCCATGCCGATCAGTATACTCGTGATTTGTGGATGATGTAATACTTGGTGGTTAATTGTTTTTCCTTTTATCTTTATTTCCAAGTCTAGTGCTTCTTTTATTTGAGTTGTGTGCCCATCTGTCATGCTAGCCGTTATGCTTACTGTTTTCGGTTTCCGGTTTCTTTTCACGAATTTGTTGTACACTTGGTCGTTGATGTTGATGTATGATCTTGTAGCGCCGGTGTCTACGAATGCTTGATATTTTTCGCCTAGTATCGATACATCTACGAATGGACGGTTATCTTTAATTTGCGGACTTGTGTTTATTGTCATGGATTGTGTGTACTCACTTGTTTTCTTACAGCACTGTTTACTCATTTTGCCGATCTTGCCACAACCGTTACAAAATAGTACCTTTTTGCTTCTGCAATCTTTCATCGAGTGTCCGTGTTTTCCACAGCTCCAGCAGCAAGTATTTGTGTTGTAATTGTGTATGTATGATGCCGTCTCCTTCTGTGCTTGTTTTGGGCTTGTTTCGTGGTAGTTATTTTGTGGTTCTCGTTCTGTGAAGCTAGTTTGACGTTCTGCTGTGACATTTTCATAGTCGTTTGCCAGTTGTATTAATTTGCTTACCGAGTCTGCTTCTGATTTCTTGATATAGTACTTGTATTTTGCGTTCATGTTTTCGTAGATTCTAGTTATTTCTTCCTCTTTTGACATTTTTGCGTATCTGCGCATGAGTGTTTGATCATTTACCGTCATCCGCAGACCAACCCCCCCCCCCTAATTTAGAATGACGTAATATATGGACGGCCCCTAAGCAGTAGGCAATATTATTGTCTAAGCATTGTTATAGTGTGCTCCACCATTCGACCTGAGGAAACACGCGGAGGTTTCAGTGTTTCAGTTTCAGACATGAGGCTAAGTTCCATTCATCAAAATTATTCCGCATAAACCATTGCTATCCCGAGTGCACAAGAAAGGCTGCAGTGCGGGAGGAATGGCGACGGATTGTGAGGCTTGCCACCGGACCTGGTGTGACGAGCACGGCCACTCTGGCAAGAGTGTGGCGACGAAGAAGAATCCCTAATGCAATGAGTATTCGTAAAGTATTTTTCTGCTAAACAAGGCTAGCCAGCACTTACCGGGTCGACCTCGTCCAGCAGGCCAGACTCCTGGAACTGCTCCATGTCCTCGGGCTCGCCGTCGTCGTCGTCGTCATCCGCATCGCCGCTCGCCGGCTCGCTGTCACCCGTGTCCGCCGCTTCCAGCGTCATTTCGCACACCTGATGGTGAATTTCTCGATTTTCAAGTCTTATGCTGGTTCAGACACGTGTCACACGTGCGACAACCGCGCGGTTTCTGAGTGAAGCTACCTATGGCGAGGCACTGAAGTGGTTTCATGTAAATGTACGAGAACTCCCCTGTAACTGCACGATTAACGCTGCGTCTAAACCAGGCCTTAGAAATTGTGTAGTACATTGACAGAATCATACTAATTAGATTTTTTTAAACTAATTCGTTTGCCATCAGATAAAAAAAGATTTCTAACATAACAGTTAAATGAACACTTAACAACAAGTGTAAAATAGTGTATGCAGTGCTTATTTTGTGTAGCAAAGATAGTCTCCTAAGTTATTTATCTCTATTGTTTAATAGTCATTAATTTAACTAACAAAAAATTTACAAATAAGAATTTGTAATCACCAACCAACTTATCAAAAATGGTAAACAGATGAACTAAGTGTGTTGATTTACCTTTTCTTCTATAGTGGGGGAGCCAGTGTTGTCGTAGTGATGTGTATCCACCCATCCTCCATCTGCATCATGCTCATCTTCTATCACTTTCTCTTTGTCTTCACAATATTCTATCTGAAAATTATTTAT
The DNA here is from genome assembly GCF_004193835.3 of Ostrinia furnacalis. Classification (NCBI taxonomy): domain Eukaryota; kingdom Metazoa; phylum Arthropoda; class Insecta; order Lepidoptera; family Crambidae; genus Ostrinia; species Ostrinia furnacalis. Next base: position 125,358 of record NW_021134758.1, read on the forward strand.
TTTACAAATAAAGGTCATTTCACACATAATAAAAAAGATTGAAACTTCAAGGATTTACAATAGGGGCTCAAATTCTCCAATCACCAGAGTCGCTGCAGGAGGCCTGTTGCGGCCTAGATAGGCTGCTTGCTTTCTGGGGCATCTGGTGTGGTTGGAGTAGGAAGATAAACCACAAATCGTGCATAATGGCCCAATTATGAGGCTAAGTGTGACATTTGATTGCCCTACAACACTAAACTAACAAACCCTATAGGTGTTATTGCACTTTACACTCTTCTTCTTTCTCGGTCCCTCACTGATGAGGATTGTGACCACAGATAGTGTTCCTCCACAGGCTGCGGTCATACGGTTTACACTCTTACTACCTTTTATTTCTCATAATTAACAGCACAGCCTCTACCTGTTTGCATCGCCTGTAGCATGGCACATTCCTAGTGATGAGGAACTGCTTGTCGGCAGGCAGGTAGGGCCGCACCTTGGCCTCCTCGCCCTTGGCCCACTGCCAGGTGGGGCAGTGGTGCACCAGGTGGTCGCCCGCCGCCACAAACTCCTCGGGGGTCAGCACACCAGTCTCGTGGAACTTGGACTCCTGTTTAAAATTAAATTGTGGTTAATAGTTTGTAGAAAAATGGTAATTTAGAATAAATTAAAAAAATTAGTTCAATAATACAGATTCATTCTAATTTCTTTTACATATCAACAAAGAAATAATAGCTGGAATAGGGTTATAAATAAATAATACTAGGTCATGATAACTTACATTAATCTTAATTAATTAATTAGGTACTGGGAAGTTTCCTAAACTCTTTGTTTAGGAATGCAAAGGTAAACAGAGTTGTGTGCGATAACATGCATGTAATTCACATCTACGCGACTAGCTGACATTGTAAGGATGGTAAACAAAGATAATGATGAATAGCAACAACGTATGCTGCACGAACCTTGAGCACCGGAGTCAAATACCCAGCCACCCCCAGAGCGGTGCCCTTTACTGTATTAATTACACTTTGCATTGTTTTAAAAAAATTGGTAAATATTAAAGCACCAACTAAAAACTCCAAGAAACGTTTTAAACTGATAGCACACACTCAAATCACAAAGAATTAAAATAATTTGGGTGCCGAAAAAGATACACGAAATTGACGTGACGAACGAAATTTTGACACTGACACATCTGGTCTGGGAAATTGACAGTAGTGACATATAGGAAACGTTCAGGAATAGAAGTTTTTTGTTGTATGGAGTCTACTAGTATTCATAGGCTGAACTTGGGCTGAACTAAGTATGCCTGTGCCTAAAAAAGAAGTAAAATAATGTCAGCTTGACAGCTAGTAGTGTCAAATAAATGTCACACCGACAAAAAATTTGGATTCGATTTTTGTACCATAGTTTTGGAAAAATAATGCACCATTTAGTCCAATACGAATTAGTTTAGCATTTTCAGTAAATTGTTTGTATACATCACTATGGAGGACGTTCTTGATGAAGTTGTATCTTCGGAAGATTTGCAAGTAAGCATTTTTGAAATGTTGTGCGTACGTGACTCATTTCTTGCGTTGTTTGCAATCATTGTTTCTTTTCATTATTTCTTTTGTCCTGTAGAAGTTCGAGAAAGTGTTTCATGAACAACTGCATCAGGGTAAAGTGACGCATAAGGCGCAGTTTGAGTACGCGTGGTGCCTGGTGCGCAGCAGATACCCCACCGACATCAGGAAGGTCTGATTCAACATTGTACTTTGTTGCTTAACACCACGTCATATTGATCCAATATTAAGTTTAAGTTGTAAGAGTGAAGCATACAATTATACATTAATTTCATAATTTTACAACTTATGCAGTTATTTATTTTGTTAGTTCTTTTGTTATGTTAGTGCACAACCTAAGTGTGTCTCATCATTATTAGTCATTATCATCTTATACCTAGCATAAATCTTGAAGGAAAATTGAATCAAATGAAGCAATGACATTCTATTTGGAATTGTACATTGTACAGAATACTTTATCCTAAACATTACATTTCAAATTGTAGTGTTTGTAATTTATTGTTTAAACAAACCAATTTTTAACCAATCTAAAAGTCCTTGGCAGAGGCAAATACACTCATTCCAACCAAATACAAACTTACTTCAGGACACAATAACTTCAGGACTTCTACAGTACCTAAATGTTGTTCATAAGTGCCAAAATATTTGTCTAAACTGAATAAAATATTTTGATTTGATTTGATTGTGTATTTCAGGGTATTCTGTTACTGAAAGAGCTATTTAACTCGCATCCGGATGGCAAACGAGACTACCTGTTCTACCTTGCCATTGGCAACGCAAGAATCAAGGAGTACAACAAGGCCCTGCACTATGTTAAGTCATTCCTTGAAATTGAACCAGCGAACCAACAAGTTTTGGCATTAGAGGTAATTTTATTATATTTTATCAATTTCTATGTTTAATACAACACCTCTCTCATTAGTCAGAGCTTCTCAAACCCTGTGTCAAGATTTCCCAGGGGCTTCTTTTATATTGGTTTGTGAGTCCATATATCTATGTAATCTAAGGGAATAACTGTAAAAATACCTTACATGGACAAACAAAGTTGCAAGGCAATTTCCTTTTCTATATACAAGTCAGTTTATAGAAGAGGAAAAGATGTGTTAAAATTTTATTGGCATCAGAAAAATTTAACTGACTAACTGCTATGTTTTTATGCTTTTGGTTGTTGGTATTGGATTTGTAACTGACATATTTGATTTTATATCAAAATTAATATATAACATAATATGATAAATTTATATTAGTCATTATTATCTTATCAGTTCTTGTACATTGTACAGGTGCTGTTGTACCATAGTACCACAGATAATATAATACTAGTANCCCTACCGACATCAGGAAGGTCTGATTCAACATTCTATTTTGTTGCTTAACACCACGTCATATTGATCCAATATTATTTTTTTAAGTTGTAAGAGTAAAGCATGCAATTACACATTAATTTCATAATATTATTAATTTTACAACTTAAGCAGTTAGTTGTTAGTTCTTTTGTTGTTATGTTAGTGCACAACCTATGTGTGTCTCATTATTAGTCATTATCATCTTATACCTACCACAAATCTTGAAGGAAAATTGAATCAAATGAAGCAATGTCATTCTATTTGGATTTGTACATTGTACAGATACTTTATCCTAAACATTATGTTTATTTATTTATTTAATAGGTACACCAACAAAGTCACATACATAATACAGTTATAAATTTTAACATGGTTTAACACATGATACATACATATGACCTCAATTACAGGTATACACAGCATTTCTTTTTGCAATGTTAGGGTAATTATACACTAGTAAAAACAAAAATCAATTGAATAGAGTTTAGAGTTTAATGTTTCACATTATAAAGTGTTGTATTGTTTAAACAAACCAATTTTTAACCAATCTTATAGTCCTTGGCAGAGGCAGATACACTCATTCCAACTTACTTCAGGACACAACAATAACTTCAGGACTTCTACAGTACCTAAATGTTGTTCATAAGTGCCAAAATATTGGTCTAAACTGAATAAAATATTTTGATTTGATTTGATTGTGTATTTCAGGGTATTCTGTTACTGAAAGAGCTATTCAACTCGCATCCGGATGGCAAACGAGACTACCTGTTCTACCTTGCCATTGGCAACGCAAGAATCAAGGAGTACAACAAGGCACTGCACTATGTTAAGTCATTCCTTGAAATTGAACCAGCGAACCAACAAGTTTTGGCATTAGAGGTAATTTTATTTTATTAATTTCAATATCTAAGTCAGAGCTTCTCAAACCCTGTGTCAAGATTTCCCAGGGGCTTCTTTTCTATCAAATAAAGGTATCAGGTTTATGATTACATTTTATGTGATCAAAGGGAGTAACTGTAAAAATATTGGGAAAGCACTAGCAAAGTTGCATGACCAGACTAATTAATTCCAAAAAGTCTAATGAAATGGTAAGTTAATAGAATAGGAAAAAGATGTATGTATTTATTTTACTGACATTGGCAAAATTATTATAATAATTCTAACTGCTATTTTATGCTTTTTTTTGTTGGTATTGAATTTGGAATTTAGATTGTAACTGACATATTTGACTTAATATCAAAATTACCTAATGTACCTATTATAATAATGATAATTTATTTCAGTCATTGTTATCTTATCAGTTCTTGTACAGTCACGGAATGAAAAGGTTCGTCAGTTTTCAAATTGATTCCTTCAACGAATCGCGAGCACATATTACCTTTTGAAACTATGTTACAGAATAATCTCGAGTTAGAGAAAATAATCTTTAACTGTTCGTCAGTAAAGTTCAAAATTATTCAGATCAAAATTGTTTGACGATTTATCTTGTCAAGAAGATTATTATGATTGATAAACTAAAACCTTCTTGTTGGTTTAACCTGCCATTATTATTTCTTTTAAATAAAAAAAAAACTATTGTCAATTGGTCCATTGCATTGCACTGATGGGATAGAAAAATAAACAAGCAAAACCTTATTCGTTAGTAAACGTCATAATTATTTATTTAAATGTTAGCAGCACTGTTTCTTGCACTGTTATGTTGGCAGGTTTGACTCTTACAGTACCTAGTGCAAGCGAAAACCGACACTAAGGTGACGAACCTTTTCATTCCGCGACTGTACATTGTACAGGTGCTGTTGTACCATAGTATTATTTATCAAACAGAAGCAGTTTATTGCATTGTGTTGTGCATTGGGTATAGTTTTTCAATCACTATTCTATTTTTGTATTAATCAGTCAGTCATGAACTTTTATTTCCAATTCTCTTTTCTGAACTCTCTTGATGTTCATATCAATGGTGCTAAATTAAGTGCTGCTATCGTTATTGTACTTAGTATTGTAATCCTACGTGTCCTTTATAAGGTGCTTGCTTTTGCATTATGATGCAATTTATTTAAAAAATATACACATATGTACTTTTATTGAGCGAGTTTAGTTAGACTTTGTGTTGGACTCACTCCTAGCAAGCATAATTTTACTTGGAGGAGTTATCACGGATATGAATAGTTTGTTTATCACTTAGATAGATATCCCAGTTCCTTTTTTAACTAAGAGATGGCGCTGTCCACACGCTACGCCGCGGTGGTGCGTGACACTTATCGTGTGGCGCTTGTTTTCAGCGGCAGATCAACAAACGCATGGAGAAGGAGGGTCTGATCGGCATGGCGGTGGCGGGCGGCGCCGTGTTGGCGCTGGGAGGTCTCGTGGGGCTCGGCATCGCGCTCGCATCCAGCAAAAAATAGCATTTGGCCTTCCTGTGAGTAACATTGCCTACAATAGAGTAGAATCTAATATAGATGGTAGATAGATACCACATTAATTGTTTTAGTTGGTGGTGGAAAAATCTTCACAATTTTTTAAAGAAGCTTTTAGAAAACTTTTGCAGTATTTTTTGAACAAACTACTTTTAAATTGCGACTAAACCAAGTTTTTAACTAGATTTGGGTTCAACAAGTTACTCTTTTAATTATGAGTTCTCATTTGCAAAAAAAAAACAAGTTTCATCTATGAATCACTTTTTTTTATATTTTTATTTTGCTTCAACTCTATGCTGTTAATACGAAAGTGATAAAGTTTACTTACTTTTATCAACTTATCTTAGTAAAAAAAATATTCAAGTTTAGGCAGATGAATTGACAATACCTGGGAATTGTAGAAGTTGTGTTGGTAGTAGAGTAGTGATGTAATGTAATACTTTGTAGATTTTGAAACAGATGTCGCTCTTTTTAAGGACAATGAAAACTCAATCAATAAATGCACAGCTTAATTAAGACACGGTTGGTACTAAGTATACGTATAAGAATACGCTCTTATTGCGATAGGGTTTATTATAACATTAAATTAGTTAAAATAAGTAATATTTAACGTTGTTGCAGTGTGAACGCACTCATAGGCGTTCATTGCTTCCTCAAAAAGAAGAAAGACACCAAACCAGAGTAGAGGGCGCCACTGTCGCAACATCACACGTCACACAGCTTTCAGTGTGCATTAGAATAGACTTTTTATTGTACAAATATCACTTAAGATTTAAAAAAATACATAAAAAATGTTCTCTACGCAAACCAAAACGTGTTTCTGTCGATAAGGGTAGTTTAGTATTTCTATGAATATTATAGATGTTATTTATGTGATAAATGTGAAATGTATTTATTCCTTTAGCTTTAGGCACTACTCTATAATTTAAGAGCATGATCGATTTAATATTTAAAAGAAAATTGTCAATATTCCATTAAATAAATTTGTTTTGTTTTAGATAGATGTTTTATACTTTCTTGTATCTTGGTGATGGGTTATATCAAATTGTAGAAAGTAGATTTGTAATTTTAAAAATAAACCTTATTAAAACCAATTGAGAGCTGGACTGAAAATCAAACTACCGAATTTCAAAACAATTATTTTTATTTATTCTCGTATAATAATGATGTGAAGCGGCGTACAGCTAGTACACTAATGTACACAATGGCAAAGGCGTGTCCATTCGTAAAACAATGCAAATTAACACGTTACCTTCTGCGTATGGCTAGGGTCATTACGGTGCAAAAACAAGGATTATCTTATTAAAATGGCAACTTATAGCAACGTAAAAGTACCCTCGTTTTCAATATAAGTTATCCCTGCGCCTCTGTTTGGCGTCGATACAAAACAGAAGAAATGAAAACGCATGACAATTTAGTAAATTATCAATTGGACAAGACAACAAACAAAAGATTTAACGAGATCACGAAATCGAACTAAATCAATCAACTGAGTATTGAAAATTTAGTTTTCATTCATATGATTTAATCAGAAAAAATTAAGTCGCTTAAAATTACCGGTGGTAAATATTAAGTCAAAATGTTGAAATCAACTATCTATTCAAATACACCAACCAGGGTTAAGATAAATTTGTGCTCGCTATGAAGCGCTAACGTTTGTGTCGCGCCGTGTCGTGGCATGGGTGTTACATATCGCAAAATCCCATAAGTTTATACAAATTATGATTGTAGAAGAAATGTTATTCAACGTTCAAAACGACTAAGATAAACTGATGAAATGTTGCGTGTTTTTTATGTAACAAAGATACCACAACAGATTTAGCAGCAACATTATAGTATAAGAAATGTAACAAAATGAGTTTTACATGAGCAGTCATGCTAATGAGGTATAGTTGTACAATAAACATAAAAAAAACTAAATGCGAACTTCCAAAGTTCTTAAGGTAACTAAAAATAAGTATTATACAAGACCGTAAAGATCGACTTAAAGTCTTAACTATTATATGTTTCACTGGTACAATAATATTTTGCAGAGTCAACAACTGTACAGTGCGTACAAGTTACATCGAGTTTGATTCGTGGTCAAACAAATTTGACCATAATTATATTAAAACAGCGTCTGTTTTTCAACATTCGATGCAACTTAAATATTTGGCACTGTAACTTATTTTATCTGTGAATGAGTGTGTTCTGAAAAAATATATACGTATTTATTTCTTAATCACATTCTGGTAACTGACTATTGGTTAATATTTATGTATGTCGTGCAAATATCTATTTTTTATTCGTATTTGTATTTTATGCGGTTACACACGGATTATTTTGGTTGCAGGATGTATTTAGGGTAACATTCACACTAAAATAATGTAAATGTTGCCCTATCATCTACTAGTATTTTTGCATCTGCTATTATGAAGACGAGCCAACCAAAGCAACACGTATGTAACAATATTATAATAATGTACTCACAGAGCAATCTAAATAAAGAAGTGTATTCTATACCAACTAAATAATTAATGAAGCACTCTTCTCTAAACAATCAAAACTTATATACAGTCAAAAATCACTATGGCAACACTGTAAACTGTCAACAAGGTTATAATAAGTACGCAAACCAAACAGACTTAACTCGACAAATCTCACTAACACACTAAACAAAATTATTAACCCGTAGCTCTTACACTAGGATGCACGTCTATGAAGTCTTTGGGGACACTTCCTGTTACGTAACTGTGAATACACCCTTAGAAAATATACTTAACAAGATGTATTTGAAATATTTACTGTTCGGTATTAATTGGGAAGACTGCTAACTAATTTAATTAAATGTCCCTTAATATTGTTTTTAAAAATAAATAATTTATCGGGACTAATTTATCATTTAATCTCTATTATTGTGTCACAAAAAATTCATAGACGTCAAATATCTCTCATATAAAAGGTTAAATGCTTCACCTATTGCTCTAAATGCTTAAATAATGTGAATTCTAATGCTTAGGGAAGTAAATATATTCTTGTGACTTCACTTACAAATAATCTTACAATATACTAAATAACTATAACATTGTACTCTAAAAAATATGTATAAGTATTGAAGGCTAACTTGAGATTGTAATCACAGTAATTGTTATTTAAGTAACGAGCCCACATCATTACCACAAAATAAACCTTCTTGTTACTATTACAAGGTTCATATTTGTTCGCAAACCAACACAAACCGTTCACTACCCACAATCTATTTACACGTATCCGAAGGCAACATCAAGGTATACTTTATTTATTGCTTTTGTTTCTATTTGTTTATATTATTATGTACTATACATATCACCTCATTTTATATACATTGTCATACATGCTCAATAAGATTTGTCAACGGTCAATTTGAACTTTACACGTATATGCGCGGGCGCCTGCGCGCGGCGCTCCTTGGGTATACTCAGTCTCAAGGAGTTGAACTAAACGTTTGTAGATGTCAAAACATGATCTAAAAATTTAATTCTCATTCATTTATTATCGTTAAAATTATTATCGTGGTATAATTTGTAATGCGTCTCAACACACGCACTTATTATTTAACAATATTAACATTTTAAGCTCTGTCATGTTCTTTCGTATACAAAGATATCAATATAGTATTAGTTAGTGTGCTTGATATAGAGGGTATGTAATACTCGCTACGTGACACAGACTACCGTCGTCTAGTGAGTGCGCTTCTATACAAAGTAACGGTTACCGAGTATCTACGGGCAGCACTAACAATGACCTAATGACTTGCATATATTTACCTACGATATACTCTATATAGTATATATATAAATGCAATCTGCAAAATGCATAAAACAACAGTTATTTATATCTATAAATTGTATAAAATATTAAATAAAATCTATTGAAGTGAGGTAGATGGATGGAATTTCACAATTTGTGTGGATATTTTTTTTTATTTATAACGTCGCCGCATTGGCCCAAATGCTGAGGTAGATGGATGGAATTACTATGTAAGAGGCCCTACTATGTGACAGGGACCTTACATTCACAATACAAAACACTACTCACTAGTTTTTTAAACTACTAAAACAATCTCACGAACAAGTGGCGAGTCGACGATACTATCTAGTGTGTACTCGGGTCTACGTGACGAGATGGGTCTGTGACGTCGATCAAGTGCCCAAAAGTGCACTAAAGGCAATTGCATCTCAACTCCTGACTGAATGAATGCGACAACCTATTATCCAACAAAAGTATCGCCGACGAGCTCTGTACCAACACGCCTTCTAAACTTCTCATCTGATCCAGCAAAACATTTGAACAAGAACCAAACCGACATCTGCCGCGGGCTCACACCGTATATCCTAACGTTTAATTTACATTACATTATTGGAAATGGCACCAACGACATTCCACGGGTCAACAATTAAACCGCAAAACGAATCAGCTAATGACCACAAAACATAACACTCAAGCACCGTTTGAAATACCTTCAACAAAACATTGTCCTATCTGTGTTACTCGTAGTCTACGCGACTAATCCAACACGCCTACCGTAGCATCGGGATTTCATGAGGACGCGTTCTTCTGCTCGTCCTCGGAGTAATCCCCCTCGTCCTGCCCGCTGTTGTCGTGCTCCTGCTCCGAGTTGTTCGTCCTGTTCCTGTCGCCGTCATTGTAGTCTTTGCTCATTTCCCTGTCAGTCATGTCGTTTTTGTCGGTGTCCATTTCGCACATGCTGTCGTTCCGCTGGCGCTCCTTGCCGAGGTCGAGGGGCTCGTCGGAGTTGCGCATGATGTCGGGTTTGCTCATGTTCTCGGTGTACTGCCGCTGCATCTGCTTCAAGAAGCGCTGGTGGGCGAGGGTGTGCGTGTGTGTCGGAGGCAGGGAACCCATTTGGGGAGACGGTTCATCGTAGGTTTTCCTGTCCATGTTTATAGCTGTCATTTGTGCTAGTTTTGCTGCGTTCATACCTAGGAATAAAAAAGTTGATTAGTATTTCCGTCACTGTCAAAAGGGCGCTTATTTGGCGTAATAACCCCTATGTTGGTACCCGCTGAAAACCGGCTTCTTGACTTGACGACTTGTGTCATGTCATGATTTTCGCAGAGCGGGGCGCCTTTTCAGCATGGCTCAGTAATTTAACCTCTGTACATGTATGCAAATAAATGTTAATGCTGAATAAAAGTTCTATTCTATTTACAGTTACTTTGGTGAGGTACACCATACAAATCGTGTCAGATCAGAACACTAACCGAATAGGTTTTCTCCAAAATACTGCATGTAGGTGTCGAGTATGGCGGAGTTGCCGTAGTGCGGCGGGTAGTCGTCGTGCTTGAGGCCGGCCAGCCCGTGCGGCAGGCTCTCCACCGCCTTGGCCGTCACCGCGCGCACGGCAGGCACCTTCGTGATGGTCGTGTTCGCCAGGTTGTTTATATCTGGAGTAGAAAGAAACGGTTAAATGGTTTCGAATTCTAAATTATATTTTTCTCACTATTCCATGTGTAAACACGGTGACGAGTTGCAGGCATGCAGTCTATGTAGTTCGTTCGTTTTAGCCAAAGGCCAAACTACTGAACAAAGGCCTCCCCAAGGATTTCCACAACAATCGGTCCTAAGCATTCAGGTACTACCCGCGACCTTCATTCACATACACATAGTGGGAGGCCTGTCCAAACTACGCTACCATACCATTGCTGTTTCATTAGGTATTTATTGGGAAATAGCTGACACTGGCGTTAAAGACTGTCTGTTGTTCTACCTTCGTAAGATCTTCTGGTATCTACTCCCTGCGATCTTCACCAGTTCATCGGTTCATCTAGTCACTAGTGGGAAGCATGCCCATACACTACGCTACCATACCATTGCTGTTTCATTAGGTATTTATTGGGAAATAGCTGACACTGCACTGGCGTTAAAGACTGCCTGTTGTTCTACCTTTGCAAGATCTTGTAAATGATTGAGTGGATCAAATATTGGGTCAACTTACGAGGCGGGGACACGGGCACGCTGTCCTGGTAGCGCGACTGGCTGAGGTCATCGTTGTCGTTGTCGCCGCAGATGGAGCTGGTCTCGGAGGCAGCGGACTTGGCGTCCAGCTTGATGTCGGAGCGCCGCGGGCCGGTGGGTGACGCGCGCGCTCGTAGCTGCTCGGGAGACACCTTCACGCCGGCTTTGGCTAGGAGTCTGGAAGAAGGATGTGTTTTAGTGTTTGCTGGAATATTTTATATCAAGCGACACTGATTGTTTGGGTAGTCTGGAAGATAGGGATGTTTTTAGTGCTTGTTGCAAGTAGAGATTGTTTGGGCTAGTGTCTTGTTTTAAAACCGAAACCATATGATTGTCTGGATTCGTAAATATTCATTTATTGGCTGCTGGACTATTGTGGTGGGCTTACCCACTCCTAGCACAAGCTAGCTATAAATATTTTTGATAACTTAGCTAGAGGGGTGGACGTGTCTTCGTGAATTAGTATTATTTTTACGAGTACAGTAAATCAAATCACTTTTGAGAAGATTGAAATACTCGTATAGCCTTAATGATAGGGAGTTACAGCTATAACATGCTGCCATCTAAAACTGTCTCCCACTGGAAATGTTCTGAAGTGGGTTTGAAGGTCAAGGTTGACCTTTGAATTTCCCATGACACTCACTGGCTGGCCAGCTCGGGGTCGAAGCGGGTGGGCATCTGCAGCACGGGCAGGTCCTTCGTAGAGATGCCGCGGTGTTGCCGCGACATGTGCGAGTGCAGCGAGTTGCGCGACTTCGTTAACTTCAAGGTTGACATGTAGTTTCCCATGATACTCACTGGCTGGCCAGCTCGGGGTCGAAGCGGGTCGGCATCTGCAGCACGGGCAGGTCCTTCGTAGAGATGCCGCGGTGTTGCCGCGACATGTGCGAGTGCAGCGAGTTGCGCGACTTCGTTAACTTCAAGGTTAACATGTAGTTTCCCATCATACTCACTGGCTGGCCAGCTCGGGGTCGAAGCGGGTGGGCATCTGCAGCACGGGCAGGTCCTTGGTGGAGATGCCGCGGTGCTGCCGCGACATGTGCGAGTGCAGCGAGTTGCGCGACTTCGCTACCGTTCCGCAGAGCACGCAGCTGTAAAGCACATAAAAGTTGTTGGAAGCAGAAAAATATCACAGGACATTTAGTGTCTGCTGCAACAATTCGACTCTCTTCAATTTACTAGAGACAAATGGAGGAGCAAGGTTGCGAGAGATTTCAAATCTACATTTTGGTATTGCTTTTCAGTTTCTGTTTACATCGTTTGATGTTATGTGATTTCTGGGCAGATTGAGAGTAAAATACCGAGACCATTTATATTCTGGACATCACACAAGGTCAACAGTCAGAATTTGGATCAGGATATTTTAGAAGACTTTGTCAGATGCTCCTATTTCATTCATGTAAATTATTTTCCTTCTGAATGGTAAGTCCTGGTATCCCTCTAGCCAGATGACAGCCAGAATTGCAAAAACCGTGTCATTCCCATGGGACCATTAAGTGAAAAAACATAGATCGGAGTAGGATTGCCAGGTCCAAAAACGCAAAAGCCGGACTCTGTGCTTCATTTGGCCGGACATTTTACCCTAAAAGCCGGACTTGTGACTGGGGGGGGGGGGGTGCAATTAGTGTCATAGCTCACGAGTGAGTACTATCATCATCGGTTGCCCAACGTCCTGATCTGCGCTTCATATTATTCTGTGGCTCGACGCTCTTCCTGGCGCGGCAGCCTAATAAAAGCCGGACAGGCCGGACACCATTTATTTTGGCCGGACACGCAATCAAAAAGCCTAACTATGTCCGGCTTTATCCGGACGCCTGGCAACCCTAGATCGGAGGGTCTAATAATGAGATATAGCGTGTCCTCACCGGTATCCCGGGCAGACAGTATGCTTGTCCTCCAGATGCGTGCGCAGCGTGTGCGCCGAGCGGTAGATCTTCCCGCACTTGGGGCACGGGCGCGGGTCGGTGGCTCGCACGCGCAGCAGGTCTTGCGTACGCCGGCAGCCGCCTGCGACAATGAACCTTATTGTTAACATGCCTAGGGCTCAAATAGAGAGACAGTAACGGAATTAATGAGGGCTATCGTTTTAGCGCTCACCAGTTAGCGCCACTGTAGAGTAAGGTCCTGTCACTTTCTAGTAGCGAGGACAGTGGCGCCAACTTGTGAGCGCTAAAGTGGTAGGAGGACTATCGTATTTGCACTCATCAAGATGGCGCCACTGTAGAGTAAGGTCCTGTCAATCGCCAGGGGTGCCAACTGTTAAGTATAAAAACGATAGCCCTCATTGAAGCGACTCAGGTTAATCCTTACCTTTTCATCGTTAGCTACGGGTGTNCAGATTAAAGAGGCCTAAACTGCCGAATTCTAAATTATATTTTTCTCACTATTCCATGTGGAAACACGGTGACGAGTTGCAGGCATGCAGTCTAGTTCGTTCGTTTGTTCCTTCGTTTTAGTCAAATGAGCAGTCAACTGCTGAACAAAGGCCTCCCCAAGGATTTCCACAACAATTGGTCCTCAGGTACTCCCCGCGACCTTCACCATCGTCGGTTCACCTAGTGGGAGGACTGTCCACACTACGCTACTACCATACCATTGCTATCTCATTAGGTATTTATTGTGAAATAAGCTGACACTGGCGTTAAAGACTGTGTCTGTTGTTCTACCTTCGTAAGATCTTCTGGTATCTACTCCCTGCGACCTTCACCATCGTCGGTTCACCTAGTGGGAGGCCTGCCCATACTACGCTACCATACCATTGCTGTTTCATTGGGTATTTATTGTGAAATAAGCTGACACTGTCGTTAAAGACTGTCTGTTGTTCTACCTTTGCAAGATCTTGTAAATGATTGAGTGGATCAAATATTGGGTCAACTTACGAGGCGGGGACACGGGCACGCTGTCCTGGTAGCGCGACTGGCTGAGGTCGTCGTTGTCGTTGTCGCCGCAGATGGAGCTGGTCTCGGAGGCGGCGGACTTGGCGTCCAGCTTGATGTCGGAGCGCCGCGGGCCGGTGGGCGACGCGCGCGCTCGTAGCTGCTCGGGAGACACCTTCACGCCGGCTTTGGCTAGTAGTCTGGAAGACAGGAATGTTTTAAGTGTTTGCTGGAATATTTTATATCAAGCGAGACTGATTGTTTGGGTAGTCTGGAAGATAGGGATGTTTTTAGTGCTTGTTGCGATGTTTTATAGCTAGTAGTGATTGTTTGGGCTGGTGTCTTTTGTTTTAAGACAAAAACCATATGTCTGGATTTGTAAATATTCCTATATTGGCTGCTGGACCATTGTGGTGGACATATGCCCATTTTCACCATCAATCCTTAATTTTTAAACGACCCCTATGAAAACAAAATGCCTGTTATGTGTTACCATCACTTAAAAATTAGGGATTGATGGTGAAAACGGGCATTATCCTCTCCTAACACACCTAACACAAGCTAGCTTCTAAACTGGACTATTGTGGTGGACTACCCTCTCCTAAACTAGCTTCTAAACATTTTAGATAGCTTAGCTAGAAAGGTTGTATACCACACATTTCTAGGAATATTAAATTGAAGTACTTTTGAGATTTGCCACAAAATGCTGCCATCTAAAGATTGCTCCCTGGGTTTGTAGGTCAAGGTTGACCTTTGAATTTCCCATGATACTCACTGGCTGGCCAGCTCGGGGTCGAAGCGGGTGGGCATCTGCAGCACGGGCAGGTCCTTGGTGGAGATGCCGCGATGCTGCCGCGACATGTGCGAGTGCAGCGAGTTGCGCGACTTCGTTAACTTCAAGGTTGACATGTAGTTTCCTATGATACTCACTGGCTGGCCAGCTCGGGGTCGAAGCGGGTGGGCATCTGCAGCACGGGCAGGTCCTTCGTAGAGATGCCGCGGTGTTGCCGCGACATGTGCGAGTGCAGCGAGTTGCGGGATTTCGCCACCGTCCCGCAGAGCACGCAGCTGTAAAGCAAGCAAAGTTGTTGTAAACACAGAATAATATCAGCATCGGGATATTTAGTGTCCACTGCAACCATTTGACCCTCTTCAATTCACCAGAGACAAATGGAGGAGCAAGCTTGCGAGAGATTTCAAATCTACATTTCTACCTCTATTTCTATTTCTGAGTTTCTTGCGCTGCTTCTTCTCAGCACTGGCCCATTTATTGTCCTGAAGCAGTGGTAGGGCTAATACTGGGACATGTAAAAGTGCTTTTTTAAAGCGTACTTACAGAAATAAATGAGTTTTACTGAGTTTTTTACTACCTTCTGGTATTGCTTTTCAGTTTCTGTTTACATCGTTTGATGTTATGTGATTTCAGGGCAGATTGGGAGTAAAAATACCGAAACCATTTTTATTCTGGACATCGCACAAGACCAGTCAGAATTTGGAACAGGATATTTTAGAAGTTTTTGTCAGATGCTCTTTTTTGATCGATGTAGGTAGATGATTTTTCTTTTGGATAGTAAGGCCCGCCATACACGGACAGCTTGAGCAGTTAGTCAGTGATCAACATACACGGACCACTCTTGTAGTCAAGAGTCAACAGCTTGAAGCTGCCAGTGATAACTGCTCGAGCAGTTGGTATTAACTGCTCAACAAATCACAAGCGCGCGCGCCGTGGAATGAAGAAAGTGGGCGGAGGTAACTGCGTGAGAGCTGTCGACAGATCGAGCAGTCAGTGTACGGCTGGCGACTGCTTGACCGCACGATGAAAATTCACTGTGCTGTCGACCGCCCGAATCAGTTGCAACTGCTCAAGCGGTTCGTGTATGTGCGTCCATAGAACTCTGCAGTTCACTGTGCAGTCGCAGCTTGAAGCTGTCGACCCTGACTGCTTCAAGCGGTCCGTGTATTGCCGGCCTAAGTCCTGGTACCTGGTATCCCTTTGGCCAGACGACAGCCAGGAAAGAAAACCATGTCATTCCCATGGGACCATTAAGTGAAAAAATATAGATCGGAGGGTCTAATAATGAGATATAGCGTGTCCTCACCGGTATCCCGGGCATACAGTATGCTTGTCCTCCAGATGCGTGCGCAGCGTGTGCGCCGAGCGGTAGATCTTCCCGCATTTAGGGCACGGGCGCGGGTCGGTGGCTCGCACGCGCAGCAGGTCTTGCGTACGCCGGCAGCCGCCTGCGACAATGAACCTTATTGTTAACATGCCTAGGGCTCAAATAGAGAGACAGTAACGGAATTAATGAGGGCTATCGTTATAGCGCTCACCAGTTAGCGCCACTGTAGAGTAAGGTCCTGTCACTTGCTAGTAGCGAAGACAGTGGCGCCAACTTGTGAGCGCTAAAGTGGTAGGAGGACTATCGTATTTGCACTCATCAAGATGGCGCCACTGTAGAGTAAGGTCCTGTCAACCGCCAGGGGTGCCAACTGTTAAGTATAAAAACGATAGCCCTCATTGAAGCGACTCAGGTTAATCCTTACCTTTCCATCGTTAGTTACGGGTGTTAATGCCTACGATCGTGTACTAAAACAAATCGTTCTACTTGGTAGTTTTATTGTTTATGTATTTATATAAGCAGACACTTTCTTCGGGTAAAAATTAAATTATTACGTATATATCGTATCACTAATACAATCGCAACTAGTATCGTTTACTCACATTGAACATTTGGTTATTCAAGACTAATACATAATATATTGTACGCTTAAAATTACAGTAAGATATACGAGATTGCCTCTCAGGCGTCAGGAACAATTTCATCTACTCGCTAAGTTTAATAACCAATATCTTTATTATTTTGGAGATCTATGTTGCGGTTCCTATCGCATATATTTTAAAGGCAACTTTTTGTGAACTACATGCGTTTTGCGAGCTCAGTTATCTGTCAGCCCAACGCTTTGCTCAGGCAAATGATTGTTTTGAATCGTCATCAAAAATTTCGCAGTGATATTTCTGCGCTAACTCACGTTCTCCTCATGAGTGTATTGCTAGAGTATTTCTTAATTCATCGTTTGTTTTGTTTTGACTGAGAAAAACGCTGACGCTGAAAAATATGTTTAAACTCCTATTGTGTAAAACAGACACCCACACTTACAACTATTGACTGAATGATATATCTTTCGATTTAGTCCGTCGCTACACCGATTATAGTTTTCTTTGTCACTATCGTCGAGCTCCGCGCAGAACGTGCGTTTGCGCAGGGTCCGTTACTCTCGTAGAAATAGATCTTTATAAGGCTAAATATTCATTATTGCATTGGAATCGCCTACATTAATATAATTCTATATACTTATTACCATAAATATAAATGTTTAAAAACTGAGTCCAGTCTATTAGTATCTAACATTAAATTTTATATCGTTGTTTACAACAAAATGTATACACTAAAATATACTTTTCGCTTGGTGTTTATCGATACGAAAATATATGCGAATGGAATAGTCTATTTACATAAAAGTTTAAATAAATCCCTCTTGTATTTTCGTATGTTTGTCTACGTTGACTAGATATGTTTTAGATTGTGCACTTGCGTAAATGGCGTCATGAACAATTTTCGAAAATAAATACTCTATCATTGGAAGAAACACATCCTTAACTATTGCGTTTGAAGGCATTACATTTGTTACTTATATTTCGTATTGTCTTATCTATGGTCGAAATTAGAGTCACGGAAGAAGACGCGGTACGATGGCTTTCAGCGCGAACGTTCGCATGAAACACGATTCTACGACACTACTACAGTTCCTGAAGGGTTCTATTCTACGGGAGACCGACGAAAACCATGGTACCGACAGGAGAGGAAGAGCGGCGGATGTCCCGCCGGCGCTGAACACATTCGTCACTTTAAAGCTCAGTTATAAAATGTCACATACAAACTTTACCGCAAGGATTCTTCAGGACGGGACATCTCGCCGGGAGAAATAGCCTCCATAAATGATCAAGAATCGAAGCAACAATGGAAGTTAGACACTCAGGAAGTCACGAGAATGATCGACATTCTTAGTTGCACTTCGTAATCTATCAATGGCACCAATCATCACATGTCATAATGCGCTTACATTATATCCTTACTTAAACAATATTAATATCAGTCTATTCTACTACAAAAATAATTTTCAGTCGATTTATCCTACCGCTTTATACAATACTTATGAACATGACACCGAAATATGAAAATGCATCCTGGAGATCATTGACTCTGATTTTATGTGGTAAAATTATAAGCCCCACTTGTAGTTCCGTTTCACAGCCGTTTTTCAATGTAAACGTCCAGCGCGCGCGGACGGCGCCCGCGGGCTCACGGGGCCCAGCCGCAGCTCCACTTGAGCGTCTTCATGCGCTCCCACTGGCGCCGGTGCTTGATGCGCATGTGGTTGCGCACCGAGTTGGGGTGCGCGAAGTAGCGCGCGCACTCCGCCACCGGGCACACCGGGCTGTCGCGCGGGTAGTGCGCCTCCAGGTGCCGCCGCGCCAGCGCCAGCGACGCCAGCGCCGCCGAGCACAGCGGGCAGCGCAGCGCGCACCCGGCGCCCGCCTCGCCCAGCCACGCCGCCCACGGGCCCTCGTCCGGGACGCTATCGCCCGCCGGGTTTGCCAACGCGCCCCGCGCCGCGGCATCTGCAATGCCGACAGCACCATATTACTCAAGCATTCGGCGAAGCGGTTGGCAAACCCGGCGAGACCCTAACCCCTAACGACCGCAATAAACTCTCTAAAAATACGTCATATTAAATACAATATATCGATATACGGTTCCGTTACGTCTTCGTTCGCGTAGGTCCATTGGCACAACTGTTCCTATTATTGTACGAGCGTGGTGTTCCCGTGACGCCGGCGGTCACCACCAGGCGCCGAGCGGGAGCGCGGGGGGCGGGGGCCGCTCGGCGTCGCGCCGTCTCTAAGAGTTCTGCCGCTGGCGGATGCCGTGCGCTTGCAGCTGGTGGTTGATGAGGTAGTGCTTAGTCTTGCACTTCTTGCCGCAGTGCTGGCAAGGGAACCACTGGTCGCGGTCCGTCTGCGAGTGCACATTGAGCATATGCTGGCGCAGGTTGGAGGTGGACGAGTACACCCGCCCGCACAGGGGGCACTGCGGCCGGTAGCCCATCGCCGCCCCGCCCGCGAGAGCCGCCCCTGTAACACAGAGGCGGCGGTTAGACACAGTCATCCGGTAAAATCGTTTAAGCGCTATTGTGAGTGTATCGTTCGCAGTATTCGGCGGACGGGGCGGGGTCGCGCCTCCTCTGTTTGACGCCGTGTATGGAGTTCATGTGTATCTGCATGTACTGGCGCGTCTTGAAGGCCTTGCCGCAGACGGCGCAGCAGTGCGCCAGGCCGTGCGCCGCGTGCACGTTGAGGATGTGCTGCTTGAGGTTGCTGTTGTTGCTGTACAGCTTGCCGCACTCGGGGCAGGCGGGCTTGAGCGCCGGCTCACCGTTTCCGTAGGGCGGCGCGGCGGCGTAGGGCGCGTAGGGCGGCCGCTCCTCTGCCTTAACGCTCGGCTTGGCCTCCGCGCCGGCCGGCCAGGTCGCTCCTGGGGCAGACGAGGTCGCTTCAGTGCTCGCTCCTAGACCCTATGCGTGACGCCCTCAACGCGGCCTAGCCTAACTTCCATTGTTGCTATTCCTACTCGAATATTATTCATTGGGGCAAAACGATGAATTTATCTAACGGTTTATTGGAGTAATTAAGTGCTTAGGTACTGTTCTCGTTATTTAATTGTTAGTGTTGTTTACAGCATGCGTTACATGACTCAATAATGTACAATACAATTAATGATACACTTGATTTCTTTGTTCGTGAACCGTCATTATTAAATATAAGATTAGAATTTATTAATTCTGGTAATTTTAATTGCTTTTTCATTGCGGACGCGTACACGCATTTGTGGTGGGTATTTATAACTGTTGTCATCATCAAGTCATGTGAAAAGTTAAGCATTAGAGGTGCAAATGAAATGTAACTCACCATAATTATCTGGCATTCCTGACGGTCCGGGTAATCCGGGAAAGCCTGTGGGAAACGTCATAAATTAATCGCAAATCAACTTCATTTTAATTGAGGAAAAGCAATGAATGTTGTATTAGGTTTTTTCCTTTACTGTGCGTTGTTGTTACCTGGCAAATTAAGAAGTCCTGGGAAGTTGTGGGGGAGGGATCCGTTGGTGTTGGCCATGGTGGCGGGGTCGTCGTAGTCCAGAGGTTCCTGCTTGGCACGCGTCTCTCCCTCCGTGTCACTCGCACCAGCGTCTGATGATGACTCTTCTCCATCACCAGACTGTAAAAGGAACATAGTGTAAAATGCGACTTTTAACGCTTAAAAATTTTGAAAACTAGATAGATAGATAGATAGATAGTCATTTATTGTCAAAACTGTGCATACATTGTTGTTACATGGATGTTAAATAACACAGGAACCGACAGTTTGCCCATTTCGGACGTACAATATAGGATTGTTTTGTTCAGAAAAAATAGTCTCGAATCCAAAGAATTCAGATGAAGTCTGAAAACTTACCAAGTTATTAGAGACTCCTGATAAATGCGCGGTTTGCACGTTGTCTAGTGTCTGTCCGAATAGTGCTAGTTCGTGTCCGTTTGTCCCTAAACGTTCTGGACTGCCTGTAGCTGCCAGCAATTGTTCTGTCCTGTAAAAATAACTTTTTTAAGTAGGTAAACATAATATCCAGGAGCGTAAGGCCCAGAACAGACGGTGAAACGCAACTGCTACGAAACTGTAACTTTCTGATGATTCTGATTCTGAAACTTTCAAACTGGTCGCGTCATGTATGGTCTCTCAACGGACGCTATGGCAGAAACTTAGATGCAACTCAAAAGTAACTAGCAGTTGCAGTTTCGTTGCAGTTGCGTTTCACCGTCTATTCTGGGCCTAACCTTTTTCTTCAAATAATATTCCGTAATTATATGATTGTTAAAATTTACCTAGTTTTCATTTGTGCCTGATACAAGTCTGAGGATCTCGCGCGTTTCGGTGGGGGTGTGCTGGTTGAGCCTTCCTCCGGCCTCCTTGATCTTCGACCCTCACGTGGTTGAGCTTCCCTCCCTTCTCGTGAGCCTCCGCTGCCTGTCTCTGTCCAAGATGACGCCGACTATTGTGACATAAATGAAGATATTTTAATTTATTCCATACTGCAAGGAATCTTACCTAATTAAAGAAAATTTTAACTGAGTTTTGTCCAAATTTTTTTTGCGTCCTATAACTACATACATGGTGTTGTTCAAATATGTAATAAGATGTCTGTAGATTTTTCCTTACTGGTGAAGCTTTCTGATCCAATGTGGGGATTGGGGCTGGCGCTGGTACATCAGTTAAACCTCGAACTTGCAGTAGCTGAGCCGCTCTTAGAAACTCTTTTAGCTGTTCCTGGCCGATGTGCACTTCCCCTTGGTACATAAACCTGTATACAATAAAAAGGATTAATTTTCTTCTTTCTTTTTCTTAAACAATTTAAAAGAAAAAAGGACTGAAATCATACCTGAGTAAGCTTTCCATGTCTTTGTCGTGAACGTCCCGCAAGATAACAATAGGGTGTTGACAAGGATTCGCTTTCAGCAGTCTTCGGAAGTACGGACTACACGCTGATAACACCACCTGAATATAACGAGGATCATTGAATGGAGCAACTCGATGCTAGGTACATATTTTATATTTTAAATTAGTTTTTAAAATATAAATTAGTATAAAGTACATAGGTAGGTATTACCAAAAGCAGAGCTTATGTATAAAATACCTGTAGGTATATGAAAATATGAAAAAATGTGTAAATATTTACAATGTTGGTGCCACAAAACAAGTGGTTTGCTAATGAACTCACGTAATTAATATGCAATAGATGCAACTTTGGCAATCAATTGACTATCTGTGATTCAGCATACCTAATTATGTACTCTAATTATTATTGGGCGCATATACATACTTGTCATTAATTGACATGTAATGCAACTGCTCGTATAGCTCAGCAAAAGATACCGCTAACATCCGCTAGCTTGAAGGCAAAAGATGCAGCTAACATTCGCCAGCATGAAACCAAAAGCCGTTATTACCTTGTGCGCGGTGAAGGTAGCGCCGGCGCAGGGTGACGTCTACGAAGTCCTCGTCACGCAGCTGATTGGCAAGTAGAGCAACCGCTAGCTCGTATAGCTCAGCGAAAGATGCAGCTAACATTCGCTAGCTTGAAACCAAAAGATACAGTACCATCCAAGAGCTTGATGTCAAACAGCGTCTTTCTTCCATCGTCCAAAGTCGTATTCTCACTTTCTTTGGGCATATTACACGTGGAGACGTCGCTTCTGTTGAACGACTTGTCGTGCAGGGGAAGGTTGAGGGCACAAGAGCGTGCAGCAGGTCACCCATGCGGTGGACTGAACAGGTTAAAACCGCACTCAACGGTCCACTCCACGAGTGCACAAGAAAGGCTGCAGGCTGTGCGGTAGGAATAGCGACGGATTGTGAGGCTTGCCACCGGACCTGGTGTGACGACCACGACCACTCTGGTAAGAGTGTGTAGTAGTGTATACCTTGTGCGCGGTGAAGGTAGCCCCGGCGCAGGCGAGGGTGACGTCCACGAAGTCCTCCTCATCGCGCAGGCGCCGGAACGACGACACCATCGCCGAGTGGAAGTCGTTCCAGCGCAGCGAGTACTGCTGCTCGCCGCCGGCCGCGGCGCCGCCTGCGCACAAGCAAAAAACAACATTAAAGTTAAATCTAGCAAGGTTCATGTTGCGGTAAGAACCTTTGTATACCAACATGAAGCAATAAAGAAAATTTGAATTTGAATCCATGCGGCAGTGACCATAGGGCAATGGAGAGTACTATGGTCGGAGTTTCCCTACGTGATCGAATCAGAAATGAGGATATTCGCAGGAAAACCAAAGTGACCGACATTGCCCGCAGAATTGATAACATCAATTGGCAGTAGGCGGGGCACATAGCTCGTAGAGCTGCATGATGGTTGCTGGGGCAGAAAAGTTCTCGAGTGGCGATCACGGACCGAAAGACGTAGTCAGGGCAAACAATGGAATTTTAAATGTTTGTAATTAATCAAATTCAACACTCGTCTTCAATCCTGCAATTCAGCTGAATATTTGAGCTTGATATTCAAAAAAGTAAAAAGCTAATACGGTATTAAGATCGATTGCCAGATCGATATTATAATATCCGCGCACGGCAAAGTGAAACCTTCAAGTGCACACTTGCCTCAGTCATGAATCACAAGATGCAGCCAAATAATTAAGTATCAAACTAATTTTAGAGTCTGACTCCAATGATTTTGAGTGCAAAATTGAATTAGACTCAAGGTCAATTGTGATTGATCGTCTTGACTTCCACTAACAATTATATTTATTAGGTCATTTTACCTTACTTGATGATCTCTGAATGAGTTCAAGCTATTTGTTTTGACTTTATTGCACTTCTGTCGCAGATTGTATCGAAGATTTATGGATCGACTTTAATAATGAAGGTCTCTACATTGTTTTGACACTAAACTTAATATTAAGTTTAAATTTGGTCTCGTTAGTGTATTTCTTCATTATATTTGCATTAAGTATTATTTTTTATTTTCGCGAATATTTTAACCATTATGACTGTCGAAACTTTGAATCAAGTGGGCTTGGTATTGTAATTAATTATTTATTATATGGTTTTTTCATATGCGATAAATACCTAAGACCTAAAAAAATGACATTATAACGGTAACCAAAAACACGCTTCTAACGCTAAAGGATGATCCGGCAATGAGCAAATGTCAAGGATTTGAACAATCGCTGTGACTTATTTGGCCAAATGAAATCAGCTCGGTGCGCAAGATTAATAATTTTATGACTCGGTGTTCGAAGCAACCATGATTAGTTATTATAATATTGCAAAAAAGAAGGAAGTGAAACGCCTAAATGACCTCTCTGAACAGACGGGTTATGCTTCAGTATTAGTATGCACATATTGGAATATTAAAATCGCGCTTACGACGATTATGTTCTTTAACATATTTGGCAACAGACAATTGCGTAATTTATAAAAATAATGTTCATTAAACTTTTCAGCTACGTCATCCATTCGTTCTTACTTTCTTTAAATGAGGTTTGAAGCGATTTGCTGATAGCCTGAAACTTCAGAGTTCCTATCAATGTGTGCCAACCCTACCGATACAGATGTCGTTATCACGATCCTTATCATTGAACTCGCTAACCAAATGTGAGCCTTCGAGCATAAGAAGTGTCGAGGCGTTTAATTTGGTGTATACCATAAATACATTGCGCCTGCGACCGCGAAAACAAGCGCTCGCAAAACGCGCAGATGTGCTGCCGTATCGAATCAGTTTGTATTTATTTATTTTGTCCCTTGGTTCCCGCGTAGCGTAAAAATAGCGTAAATTAACTTCACTATTTTAATAATATCCTGAGTTATCATTCACTAGTCAACCAAAACATATTAAAAAACTCTTATTAAACGATTTTAGTTATCTATTTATTAATATCGATTAAAACCAATTTGATCGTAGATATTCTTTATCGTTCGCCACACACCTAAACGTTTCAGCTTTACAATATACTTAAGTATCGATAAAAAACTATTATATCCACTAACATTGAGGGAAGATAAGTATAAGGTTTTCCTTTCAATCTAACTTAAAATTCAAAATTTAATTAAAATGATTTATTTATACCAATAAATCCATAAAACAGGTCCATCCATCTAGGATTTTATAAGAAAGTTGCATTGAAATCTAAAAGCTCATTTCATTTAACATACAACAAAGTGTTTTCTATTAAGTATCTAACTGTATCTCGCAATAAACGATTCTTCGAAACATAACTTTTAATTAGGAGGTTTTATTACGCTAGAAAACATAAACTTAGCTATAAATAAAAACTGTATCTCACTGTTCACGGTTATAAATTAGACAACAAATTGCAGCGATACTTAAATTACGTAAAGCCATAATAAATAACTCAAGGCAAGTTAATTCTGTCGAACGTGTGTTTTTTGAACTCTACATTATTAAAAATAAAACAAATTAGGTATAATGTTAAGAAAATTCCAAATGAATTCTGTAATTCTTCCTTTAATTGAGTAGAGTTTTGATACGTTTAATTATTCAACTTCAAATGGTATTTTAAGCCTTAGTAATGTGAAACGTGGCGTCTAAAGAAATTTATCTTTTACGCAACACAAGCCCGAACTCTAATACCTAAGATGATTCATGCCCGATACGAATTTACGAAAATCATACAATATGAATAAAACTGAATAAAATATCAATTTCTTCAGCGAAGGAAAACAGTCCGCGGAGAGCCGGGGCGCGCTGTCATTTTTCATCTCAGCAACATACTTATACATTTTTACGGAGTTTTTCTTAAAACCAAATCAGCGTTTTTGCGATTTTTACGTTTGAAACAATTTACGATGTAAAACTCTAGATTTTTGAATTGTATTCACGATTTCCAATCATGTTAATCTTCCTTTTCAATAGAAAATATGTATACAATATTAAATTTAATGTCTAATTGTAAAAAATTTAGTGTTTGTATTTTGTTTGGGTTCGGAAAGCCCAAAATATAGAAATTCAATCTAAAAAGTTCATTTATCCTGTCTATCAATTTTTATATTGATCGCTACCGACCCTTGCTTCATTACTCGTAGATTGCAGTTGATTATAACGAAATCTGATATTTTGTTTAGATTTCCTCGATCAAAACTTTACGTTTACTTTCAATAACTTTTCACAAATCTAACAATGATAAGGAAAACCCATTGAATTTAAGAAGCCGTCGCTCGAGTCACAGCCACAAAAAACTAAATTTAGCCGAATTTATTTGAACGACATTATGATTACTTGCGCGTAAACGATGCAAAAACATCTCAGAAACAACGGTCGTCGCGTTTTAAAATTAAAATCGCGCCTTGAAAGATCGCCATACATTATTAATGCTACTTACTGAAACCGCTTTGCATGTGTCAATAACTCCGAGAGATGTATGAAAGTCACCACGTAACGTTACGCCTCCTATTTCTCATTCATTTTTATATTTTGATACATTTTTTATAGACAGAAGAGTGAGTGACCGGAAATGTAGGTCATATTTTCCAGTTAAATGTAGAGCCTAGCGGATGCTTCAATTTTATTGTTTGATAAGTTCATAAGCCTTGATTTTGTCAGTCCGTTAATCTTCTTTACTTTGTAAAATTTCATCGAAATCTAATCTCTTAGATTAAATTGTGCCGTATAATTTTTGTTTTGTTTTTTCTTTTCTTGTCTTGTGTACAATAAAGTGTGTTCTATTTATTTATCTATCTTAGTAGCTGTTGAAATATAAACAAACATTCATCCATCTTACAAACTACCGTGTCTATACGCGTCCAGGATACAATTTCATCATATTTTCATTCATAACTCACATGCGCAAGTAAAGAAAACACGTCCAGTTAATATATCAACAAACCACTTAGTAAAAAATATGACGGAAAAATGAGTGCTGCGGCGAATGATTTGTCACTGTACAATTATATTTGTTCGGAAATAGACGGGCTCTGGAAGACATTGCGATATTTGAGGATATTTTATAACTGTATTAGCGCTGGTTGTAATGCTAAATTACTTTTGGTTGTAATGCTAAATTACTTTTAGTATTACTGTAGGAATGATGTTGATGCGGTGTATTCCATGTTTTTGTGTAGAATTCGCAGTAGTTAAAATAAAGTATTTTTCAGTACGTGGGGCTTTTTTGCTGTCCTTCCGTTTAGCAATTTTTAAGTGACTAGTCTTTTTAGTTAAGATTTATGCTTTTAGTAATTTATAATCGGTGGTAAAGTTTTCCAAGTCTTCAGTAGTGCTGCAGAGGGACTGTAAATGTTCGCAGTGTTGATGTGAGCCACCATCGGGCCCGCGGGATCGAACTGTAGCTCGATTAGAGAAGTAATTTATACTAATAGCATTAATTATCGTGTACGATCAACGGTAATTAATACCGATCTAGATGCGACGAGAAAACGGAAACCCTAATCAGATAAACGAAATTAAATACCAAAAATCGTGAACACGACACTTCATTTATTTTAACTCATATTTATTTTCATTTCGTAATTTTAGAGTTCACTATGAAAACAAATTTCGTAAGTTATTTGAAGGATGAATGAAAAATGCAATAATTCAGAATGTCCAGCGAAGACCAACAAAACACATTTGTCCCGTAAATAACATTAGTGGGATTTCTGCAGCCGTAACGCGTCACCCGCGAAAACATCTGCTATTTATTTCAATGTTTTCATCGTCTTTGTAGACGCAATCTAAACGTAGTAAATAAATTAATAAAGAGGGCGAACTTATAACCTCGACAAATGTTAGCCCTCGCATGCAGTGTTATTTGCACTGTGCCAATATTTCAGATCTTCCTTCTCTTTCACTTGCAGAGTTTAGATTCATACAAAATATAGGAACGCTGTTAGAATTTGTCTATCAATTTGTCTGTAATCGTAAAATGTAGTTTTTGCTGTATTGTCCACTGTCCAAATTCCCCACCAAAAGCCCGACGTCGTAATACGCACTCGAGGAACACAGTTTTGTTCAGAGGCATTGAGTTATTGATTGTTCCAGCTTAAACATTAAGTCGGGCTCGCATAGCTGACCGCGTCTAAACACGGCTGCAGAGAAGAATGGGTGAAACGTCCCGGCGCGAATCGGGAGACGAACAACTTTTAAATTAAGCCCGAGTTGGAAACTTCGACGGCGGATTGTCGCGGTTCGCTCGCTAAGATTTGGAAACCTAATTAATCTCAGGAAATTCATTTAAGACGACTTCGATTTATTTGCACTTCGAAAGACGGGGAACGCAAACTATGCGGCGAGAACTGAAATTTACTTTCAATTTTGAGTTAGTGAAATCGATACGCAAATGCTGGTTAAAAACGAGCCAATTTTGGTAATGTAGAGTCTTTTATAACTTTATTTAACAGTTAAAAAGCTAGATAAATTGTTTATTGACTCGGTTTTGTTGTTGCCTAAAACTTGTGTAGTAATATTATAAGAATGAAATGCATTTTGTTCTGTAATATTTCGCCGGGCACGTTGTCCGCCCCCAATCAAGTCGCCCCTCGAGCGTGTGCCGCGGTAGTGACTAAGTCACTTTATAACTCGCACGGACCGTGATTTATTGTCTCCACGTTATAAATTGTTTTAATATGATTTTGCTCGTTTAATGATGTCGTTTGTTATACAAAACAAATGAAAAATCACGTAGCTTATAATGGACAGGTTGGATATAGACTTAAACTCTCTTCTAATATTTAATCTTAATTAGCCTCAGGCGTTATATTAGTTAGATTAACGTTAGCATTTGTTTCCTGCTGTAAAATAAAAACAAAATCCACATGATATTACGAGTACACTCATAAAATTATGGATTTTTATGACACAAATTAATAAACGTGTACTTTCAGATGTACATTTTCATCTTAAAAATAATCTTAGAAAAGCATAAAATCACACTCCGTAATCTTGAGTAAACGACAGCAACATCATTAAACAAGAGCGGCGGGTGTCCACCCTCCCAGGATGGGGGGATGATCCCGCAGGATCGGGGGTGGGGTGAATATCAACGAACTCATGTTCGTGTGTGACGGGTGGACGACACGTTGTACGTATAGATTCTGTTGGTAAACAATTCGGCCTGTTTTACGTAAATATTGTAATCGGGGGTTGGTTTTTTATTTCTGTTCCCGCTTCGGGTTGCGGTGCGGGTCCGAAAATTTTGTGGCTTCAACTTAGGTATGTTGCACACGGATTGTGGGTTGAGTTATACTTATATGTAGAGACTTTCTACCCTTCCTGGCACCTGTTTTGTATTTGTATGCGGCAGTCTCTAAATCGCGCAAACCCTATTACGCGTCTAAAACTAGAGAGAAAACTTAAAGTGGCTAGTTAATTATTTAAAATCGTTTCAAACTCAGACCTTAAGACGCAATAAAACCTTAATAATTGATTAATTAAGAGTCTTTCTTAGAATAGTCACTGATTATGTTTTTACGAGCAATGAACTGAACACATTAAAAATACAATTTTAGATAGCTTATTAGATTGTTATAAATAAAAATGCACATTTATTATTTTGAGATCAATCAAAAATATCGCAGTCTGCAAGTATTGTGGCTGTGATATCTCGTCAAAAACAGATTTTCCACGACTTTTCACTTAGATCTCGATAGGTGACTAAGAAAAATCAGCATTGCTTAGCCTTGAATCAATTAAAGTTGTTAAACTTTACTATACCTACTACGATTCATCATCATCATCATCAACAGCCCTTTACAGTCCACTGCTGGACTATGAGCCTCCTCCACTATAGTGGAGGGTTTTGCCATAATCTCCACGCTTGGCAGGCTGGTTGGAGATCGCAGTTTAAAAGATTGATGTTTTTCAGAGAGCGCTGCTGCCCATTCTCTGTTTGATGTATACTACGATTATTTTTGAATTGTCTCTATGTTTTATGTGCAAATTTTGTGCATTTTCACGGCGTGGAAAGCTTACGGCTACTCACCGGTGTCGGTCGCCATGGCCGGGTGCTCCGAGGGCGGCACCGTGTCGGGGCGTGCGCGAGCGCTGTACGCGTCGACGCCCGCGCATTCCACGCGCGCGCCCACTGTTGCCGCCACTTTGCTGACTGACTACCGAAACACACTCCAACCTCCTTCCTTTTTTCTTTTTTCTCTCCAATTTCTTCTTTTTCCACGGCGCGCGATCCTTTTTTGTTTTATTTGTGCGTCTCTTTTGTTTTTGAATTACGAATCGCGTTCAGTTTAGTGTTTTGTTTATCTGTTGAGAAAACGATGTTTAGTTCGATGTTTCGATTTTTGGTAAATCGCGCATGGATCGAGCGGTGCTGCACCCGGAATCACGATTTTTTTCTATGCACTTTTTTCGGAAGGGCTAAGGCGGCGACGTTTACACTGAGTTTAATTTAATTTGCAATAAAATAACTGCTATTGCAAACTGTGCTAAATGGTTGTTATAAGTACGTGTGAAATAAATAGAACCAAGAAAAATCAATTTCAAAATAATCGGAATCGTTAAAATGCAATAATCTAAAACACCAAATAAAACACATTCAATTTGAAAATTAATTTAAAACTTTGAATGATAAATTAAAATACACTTGAAAATAGCTAATGTAATGTTAAACACTAGAATTAAAAAAAAACGCACTGTAATTAAACAAATTGCGTAATAATTTGTCGCACTATTTGAGGAAAATATTGTGGAAAAGTCATAAAACAAAATTAAACTGCACTTAGCCAGCAGACACAAGCTAATTTATATTGACTCAATTTATTACATCTTCAATTAACCATCATCGATACACAATTAAATGATTAACGATCAATTATTGAGAATCCGCGAGTCGAATGTGCATTATTGTCGAAATTAATTATCTCACGTACTTACAACCACGTGACGCGAGAACAGTTCAGTTAGCACACACACGGTCACGTCCACTGCATCGATTGCGTTCTGTTAATTTAGAGGGTGCAGCGATCGATGCCGCCCTGCACCGCCACAATAAGGGAGGAGCGGCCAGATAGAAATCAATACGATGTCCATCATCGCATGCACCCTCCCCCCGACCCGCACCGCCTGCGCCTTGCACCCGTCGGGAAATGCATTTCTGCCACACCGCCGCCCTGCTCCCTTCCGCGACCGATTTTCACCCACCCGCCGGTTGAAACCCGAAAATTACGATGATAGTGAATTTTTGCAATGTCCGGTATTGGATGCACCGCTCGGTCCGCTCGAGGTTTACCTGACGCACGCGTGCGTACGGTCTCGCGTCACGCGGGCGACTGGCGCCCCGCCAGTCGGGCCGAGAATAAACAGCGTGGGGCGCGCGGGGCGGGGCGGTGCAGCGCTGCACGCCCACAGCGGCCGCCCACGCCGCCGGACACCGCTCGGACGCCGGACGCCGGACGCCGGAACGCCGGACGATCGCTCGCAGGGTTGCTCGATCCCTCAATCCTAATTTGACGTGGTACTTGATAATGCAATGGATTTTAGCGTATCACTGGATCGGTTAATGATTTGCAAATGAGTCATCAGTTTATTAATTTAAATTAGTGAATGTTAGGCAATGAGGAAAAACAAACAAGATACTGCATTTTGTATTTTTCTAATAACATAAATCAATTGTTTATTATTGTTAAGAATTTCCATATTGCAACTTCTTAAAAGCATCATCTTCGAAAAAGTCTTGTAACTTTCTGTGCCTAAGTGCCTGACACCCCTGCCAGGAAGCTCGGCCGCAGGAAGCGTGACGTAGAGCTTTTTCAGGACGCTGGCTCGTCCGCCTCGCGGCGTCACCACTCGTCACCCGCGGCTTAGCGCGTCACGCAGCGGACTGATAAGCCGCGCTCGTCATATGGGCCGGTGGTATTACGACACACTCCACGAATCCTTAATCCCACTATACTGGAAATCTCACTTAATTGTCGCCGAGGCTATTGACATTTCAATGTCCTTTCTTTAATTTATTCACGATAGATACGATTTGGTCAGCTAAAAATAACAATCAATGGAGTTTGGGCCTTTATGCTTCAAGGAACACATATTTATTACTCTTGTAGAGTTACTCGTATGAACACGACTATCATTTCCTTTAGTAGCTATTTTTATATCGATTTATTTCTGGTTTTAAAATTTTTTGTCAGGGAGTCTTCATGTAGGTACTACCCCAGTCTGAATCAAACGGAAAACATTGGTCTTTTAATATTTTTTTAGTACCGAGATCCGCATCTGAGATTTCCTGCTCTAGTTGTAGCGAATCAGACAATAATTATCTGTTTTTTGTTTAAAGCGAGGTCTAGCATGAACATCGAAAGATTTTGCGTAACGTTGCTTCAATTTTGTTGATAAAAACGCCGGGTTCTTGAGACTGCGTATTATCGGCGACGAAAGCAGGAGGCTGCGAGGAAGACAGAGGGGCGAACGGAGATAAATGACTCCCTCCCGCTCCCTAAGGAGGAGAAAACACGATCAAAAATGCAAGATCTGATTGTAATGTCATATTTAAGGGACGGTTTTAAAATGCAAATTTGAATAATTCCGTTTAAGCTTAAATCGGAAAGGCATTGCATTAATAATGACGTCTATTGAGTATTTTTAAATGTGCGAGTGTTTTGTCGTCATCAAAATGTTATCGACTTATCAGTGCAATCAATGTAATCTGTGTAGGTGGTAGTTTAATTGAGCTATTAAATATATTGACTTATTCTAAATTAGTTTAACAGATATATTTTGTTGGCTTCAAATTTGTTTGCTCTACGTCGTAGTATGACTGTGGTACTCGTAGCTGCGACTCTGCAATGTGCGTCGCAATTTTCTTACATGCGCCTTACAATGATACCACATTATAAGGCGTGTGTAGCCTGAAATATGTTGAGGTAGGTAGAGCTCTTGAGGTTGGCATTGACGTATAATCAATCTACATTACGGAGATGTTGTTCGTTGTTTCTATGTTGTTAGGTAGGTAAATAGTTGTAGCAAAAGTAGTAATACGATTCTTTCATAAGTAAAAAGTTTCGTTCTTGTATGGCAGATTCAGAAACACATTTGCCAAGTCACACATTTCACACATCCTCACAGAAAAAATAGGATTTTTCTTACAAAATATGTACAAATGTCAATTGAAATTAGTTCCATACAATTTGCTGGTTATTGAAAAATCGTCCCTGAAACCTTTCAGCTATCGGTTGCACAATTGATTGCTTAATGAAGAAAAGTTATCAAAGAAATCAGAACTTGGAAACTCAGTTATTGTTATTGTTTTAGTAAAATACGGATTGCACAAGAAAGACGTGTATTGTCTTACAGTTACAATTTAACCTTAAGATAGGCTTTCATTTGCGTTATTAGTCACCCCTCATGCGTCAGAGGTTTCGCGGGTATAGTCACTTATACATAACACTCGTATAGCACATTTTAGTATACTCATGTGGAATTTCTACATTTGCGTATTCATGCGACATTATGAATGAAACTGGTATTATTGACTGTATCGTGCGACCGAATGGGTGTTAAAAAAATCGTTACAAGTCTTTTATTTCTAAACTATCAAGACATAATTGACCTATAAAGTATAACAATAATGTTCGAGATGATCTGTTATTCCAATTGTTCGTTTGTTTTTGAATGCAATATTTTATTTCGAGTAGGTAGGTGTCTTTTGATCATTTTCATATTTAAGTTTTTTTTTTCAATATGCTACTAACAATTTGGAAAGTTTCAAACGCTACAATGTTAGAACAACAAAACACAGTAAAATGGTTATGCATTTCTCATAATGGAGGGCCGTTTTATAAACTCCCCGGCTATCGAAGTGGAATAATTTCGTGAATTCGCCCAAGTCCCTAGTTATTCGTCTTTTAATCGGTTTGCCCGCGCCCCACGGCCCCGCGGGGTTCCGTACGCCCCGCTATGGGGTACTTATGGACACCCTATTGACCCACTCACCTTATTTTATTGAAGATCTTGTGTCTGATCGCAGAAAAGATGTGTATTAAGTGTAGACGTTCTTACTTTGAGCTTTAGTTAGTTTGATTGTTTGTTCTTTTGCGATCTCTAGTAGAGCTAAGCTTCTAAAGCGTGGATTGTGTAAAGAATGTAATTAAGTTTCTTTTATTTTCGTGTACAAAACTCATCTATTTGCTAAAATAAAGTTGTCTTATAACTACTAACTACTACGAAATAGCAACTGAAATCTGAAGTTAAATGTGGTCTGTAAAACTTGAACTTAAAGTAGGTCACGTCTGTTTTTCGCATCATTCAAGTCTTGCCTCACTTACATAAAAAAACATGTTTTACCCTATCAATTATAGGTAATATTAGTGTTAATATAAAATTGAATACAAAATTTTCTCGCGTGCAATTTTTAAACTGTAATTATATTTGCAAAACTGCAATGTATCTATCAATCAGAGCGTCCATCAATCCCCACACCCACCGTTCTTTGTCTAACAATAGGAAAAACAAAGCAACCCAAATAATAATACCCGAACGTTTCCGAAGTGCACATCCAATACAATAGCATGGCCAGCGTTTGACTGGCCATCATCCGTCAAGCGGGCCGGCCGCTGTAAATCTTGTGGGGGCGCCAGGGGGCCCCGCCCGCGCCCCGCGGCGTTGCGTAACATCCGGAAGTGCGGATTAGGAATCAATAGTGCGCCGTAATGATAGTTGTATCGCAATCGCGCGCTGCGCTGCCCGATGCGCGAATTGTTTCTGCTGAGCGATGATGGAATTATTTTGCCTTTTTTACATTTGTTTGCTGAAATTGCTTTTTGTATTACACAGGATTATGTTGTTAAGTCAGTTTGAAAAGTAAAAGGCATACCAAAACGTAGTAAACAAAGCTGAAAAGTAGTTTTATATTGCAAAACTCAGTTTTCAGGAAATACGAAACGAAAGAACGCTGGTTTTCAGTGACAACTAGTATATCACTGAAAACCAGCTTGCTTATGTAAATTCACAAAATAATTCACAATTAAATATTTTTTCTTAATTTATGGCAGTTGTCGATTAATGTAGAGATCCCAGAGACATGCTGCATTTTATAATATTGCCAGAAAACCCAAGAATGCTTTTCTAATCTGAACCATATGACCTTTGACGACGGTGCAAAATGCTACTGTCATTTTATCGGCAGCCTAGCTCTCAGATGATTTTATTACATCTTACGTCCTTCAACTTGAGAAACTGTAGATAAATATTTTTTCTTCAAACATTAGAATTTAATTTGTAATTACGGGATGTAAAACAAACACGCTAAAAATATCATGGTTTAAGCTATGTTTAAACACTAAGCATTAATTTAAAAATGTATTTCTAACTTTTGTTTTCCCGTAGTTTCCCGTAGCGCGAGTAAATTGAAGATGTAGTCAAATTAAGTTTTCGTGGCTGAATGACGGGGGTCGTCGTAGTATGTAAAGTATTTTTTCAATCACTATATTTATTATGCTGTAATATTACCTATTAGTGACCGAGTAGAATAGATGCTTAGTCAAAGAATATAAAAACAGAAGTGTCGTCGCAGCGGCCCCCTCCGCGTGTCATCGCCTCCTCATCTGTTACGTGACCGGGTGACAAATGCCCCGCCAGCCACTTTATTAAAGTTGCCGACTTGCTAGTTGCTGCTACTTTTAGCTGCAGAATAACGTCGACATAAGTAACATGCAGATGGAAGAATGCTGCATCGTGAATGTGTGATTTAATTTTGTTTGTTAAAAGCAAATAAGTTATCAGGTTTTTTCCTTTGGACGTGGAAAAGAAGTCGGTACATTTAAGATTACGTTGTCACATCGTAGTGAAAATTATTAAACTTTTGGTTTTAATATTGATCATCATCAGTTTTCTTTCTTGAAGATGCTGTTAATAAGTTGCATTAAAAATTTCCATTATTCTTCATGAAATAATTCTGCTACTTTTATCTTATTCATGAGAAAGCTTTCTATGGAAACCCTCTTATGCTTATTTTCATAGCTCTATTATAGGGCATATTAGGTCGTTTAGTTCTAAATAAGTATCCTGTACCAAGTGAGCAGTGAACAGTTTGTGCTCCAATCCGCGAGCATCCCTCATCCCTCTGCGTCATCCATCATGGGAGGAGGCAACAACGCTCCTCCGGCCTCTTCATTAGATATTGTAAAAGATGAGTGCGCTGCTTACACTTCAGGGTAAACCAATGATGTGACGTTGATAAGCAGCTATTTATGTTGTCATCATTGGCTTATAATTTTTTTATCAAACATACTAAGATCAAGTCTATTCTTAGAATCATACGAATAAGTCGAAAAAAAATTTCAAGACAATTATTGTCTCTCAGTTTTCCTAAATTCGAAGTTCTAAGATTTTAAACATTTCGAAATATTCGGAATCCAAGGGCGAGTTGTTTTTGGAGGAATCCTTTATCCAGCAGTGGACGTCATTTGACTGAAACGAACGACCGAAATATTCCGCTTCTCTTCTATCGAGAATCATTTTCGTTCAGCGTTGTTTATGTGTTGTTATTGGATCCTATAAAAAAGGAGGCTAGGAGGCGCTGTTCCCCCTAGCAGACCTCCTGTCATCCTCCACGCGGCCGGAGGAGGTGACAAATTCCCTCCGCCGGCCATTTCATTACGGAGACGTACCTATTCAAATTCGCGCTTTTTAGCTGAGGATTACGCGCTGTATTGCAATTAGGAAAGCACTTAGAAATACTTCTATTGGCCGTATAGCACAGCGGAACATAACTTTTTATAGAGGAAGTTTTAGTATGGTAGTTTTTTTTATGCATAACAAGGCAGGTATTTGACCAGTTTAGATAGAACACACATTTTATGTGTAACATGCGAGACGTAGGTTAGTAAATAAATAACTGGTACAGAAGACTGAGCTCATGACATTTTCACTCTTTTCAAAATCTGAATATTTGATATTGTGGTGAAACTCTCTACATAGCTGGAATGCTATTATAATCATTCACCATTTCAGTATATTGTATGTATAATATGTGTACCAACATAGCGGCCTAGTAGGCTGTATGACACAGTCTGTCTATTACATAGACAGCGGTTGCCCTTGCTTGGCCTCCACTTGAATAGCTTTCAGCTTGGCCAACAAATTTCATGCATACCATGCTCTTTGGAATTTTAGTTTGCATCGCTGTTATTTCTTGCCCACCTCCAGATGGAAATTATATTATACCAAAGTAACCGATAATAACTAAAACAAAAGCAAATGAGAACCGCAAGTAGCCCTTCAATCATGAGTCATGTGATTACGCGTACCCCTGATTCACCGGGCTCGCCGGGGGCCGTCGCGGCCCCATCAGCCGCCATTGTAAGGGATGAACAATGTTATTGCAGAGTACCTACCTATAGTTGCGGTTCTGGAGGACTTCTCACTCACTGTCAGGTTTTCCACTTGTGTGTCATTGCGCTGAAAACAATTGAATGCGCTTTGTTTTTGATGCATAAACAATTGAAAGCGCATTTTTGATGCATTACGGAGTCAATCGATGCGTTCGACACAGCCAAATTACACTAATTTACAACGCTTGATCGTCAGTGAATAAATACATTAATTGCATTTCACGTGTGATATAGGGCGTAAATATTAACATCGTTTACGGGAAGAATTAAAAGCATGTCTGTCTGTAGCAACTAAATCGCGTAGTACCTACTTTTTCACACATTTAGACTTAGCTGAGGAGGAGGTGTTATAAGACTATGCGGTAGCCAACAGGACCAAATTCAAGACACCGTATCAAATGCATGCTTTGACCATTCCAAAGTACAGCTTAAGTGTCTCCTAATCATTAACCATCAATGGTTCAGGCTATTAAAAAGCTTATTTACTTCCACTGAAAAGAGTGTTATTTCAATTCTGAAGGTCTGTTTTAAAAACCGACAGTAAACGATCCAATTATAATTCCCCCTGCCCTTTATAGATGCATAACCGCAACCCCATGCATCGCCGATGGCAGCAGACATGGCTGCTATATCTCTATTGACATAAAGGGATGAACAATGTTGCTTTTTTGTGGAGCACTATTGTTTTGAGAGCTTTTGTGATACTGTTTGGAAATGAAGATTGGTTTTGGATAAATATGTCAGGGGAATTGGAAACTTCATTAAACTCAGTATCATGGAAGCTTCTGTAGAAAAAATCTCCCATGAATATAGTTGTAGATGTCTGTCCTAAAATAGAAAGAAAAGCGTCCTTAACTTTTTCCTTGAAGGATTGAAGACCCAAATGTTTTATTCAGAAGGAAACACCGTTAGTGGCTGGCGGTACGGTGCGGTTTATATTGTACTGTATTTTAGCTTGTATTCACAGTTACTTTTGGATTAAAAGTGGGAGTTATTTCAAAATAAAAATGCTCTTTTCATTGCAACTTTTTGATAATTCCAGTATTTCAAAAAACGCTGAAGTGTTATCAGGATCTACTTCTCTCAATACTCAATCATTTACTGCATTTCCAAGTACAAGCTCAAAAAACACAGCTTTCATCATCGTTTTCCGATCTCTTTAGTAACCACAACCAACCATAAAACTGTAAAATTCGAAATCCAGTGCGTAATCTGTGCTAGTTATATTACAGACACTGTGACCGCATGATTCACCCGCCAATAACGTAGGCATGTCCGCGACCGCAGTGGTCAAGCTCCCGTATTTATGCCCTTGCCAAACAGAGGCGATCAATCCAATTATACCAACGCAACGCCGTGAATTGCCATTATTTTCAATGCTATCACCTGCCCCCTCCCACTCACCTGTCTGTCTGCCCCCACCCCGGCTATTTGAGGCTCCACGCACCGGATGTGCGTAAAGCTATATCTAACCGAGTCGGGAAACTCCCGCCTAATTTCAGCGTTGAAATTTTGGATTTAGGACTGCGTGAGCCATTGTTATTTTTTATTGGAGTTTTATAGTTGTATCAAGAAGTAGATGAAAGCTTTATCGTAAGCTTTAAGCCTCTTCTTTAATTTATGATCTTGAAAAATACAAATGACATTTTAAAGTTAAAGTTACTGATGATATTGGATTGCCTACGTTTAATAAATATTTCAGCTATCGTACCATAATTTAGTGAATTCTAATTGATTTTCCATGCAAATTAAATCATAACCTCTAATTCTCTCAGTTTATCTAAAGGTTATTAACCTTTTATAGACTTTCCTCAGACAAGTAGTACTTAATATTTGGCGTTACTTCGCCGAAAATGCGATACAAAGGGCCCCGATCAGCCCTCGGTGTCGGGAGCGCTCGGTCGTTTCACCGTGGGTTTGCGCCTCGCGGGGTGCGGGTTCGTAAACCGGGGAGGCGCGGTCAAGCGTGCTTGATTTGCAGTGGTGAAAGTGTTTTGCTATCATCCATTTCATATTTCTTTGTGATAAAATGTCTGTGTTGAGCTCCTGCTCAAATGAAATGCTGAAATGAACAGTAATTTCAATAAAAATGCTTAGAAACGTCTTATAAAGATTTCATACATGTTATTATGACACTTTTAGTCTGTAAAGACTATTTCTGAATGAGACTACGTAAAAAATCAAAGTCATAGGATTGGAACGTATTAGGCAGNTGAGGCAGTGAAAATGTTTTCGAAACAGCGTCGTTCGCGACTACATCATTCGAGTCCATAAGCTTTCGAAACTTTGAGGCAGTAGAAAAAAAAAATTGTAGAGCGTTCGTCGAAAAAAAAAATTGTAGAGCGTTCGTCGCAACAGCGGTATTCAAAATTACGTAGGGGCCATTTTTGATGACATGATGCACCATCTTACTTTAACTTTGACACCGGTTATCGTTAAAGTTACGGTTAAAGTTAGGTGGTGCAACTCAGCCTTAAACTCGTAGAAATCTGTAAAACTGGGCTTTTCCAATGTCGTAATTGATTCCTGAAAGCTTGAGATACGGAGTCGTGAGTAATGCTATGACTCACGTGGAGTCACTACACAACTGAAATTAAAGCCTGATGCGTAGAATCTTATCGTTTGTTTGTTTGGGTGATAATTGTCTTTTGTAAGGTCTAAGGCGATGACGCTTATCAAAAAGACAAACGCATCTGGTACTTTGGTAAGCCTAGAAGTAATAAAGCCTTTTACAAATTCCGTACGATTTTAATTGTTTTGGGGTAATTTATAATGTGTGACAGTGCTGAAAAGTTTAGAAACACACTATTGTCAGCCTGTTTCTGAAACTAGGCATGAACAATGAACATGCCACAAGGCCAAGAGCTTCCTCCTTGTGGATAAAAATAAAAATAAAATAAATTACGTTTAGTTATGTGTTTTGTATTAATGCATGGACCATGTTATGTTTTATAGCGAGTTCGATGCGATAGTACCGTCTTAATATTGCAGGTGACTAAAATCCCCACCTTGTATTGTAATTATTTATTGAATATAATTTTTTATGACCGTTTAGTCATTTGCCATTATAATCACGTTAGGTTTATTTGTTTTTGCTAAATAATTCCATGTTATTGTTTTAATTAATATTAATAGTGAATACAGAATTTTGCTCGTTCGTTTCAGCCTAATAACGTCCACTACTGGACAAAGCCTCCCCCAAGAACTTCCACAATAATTTTGTATTTAAATCCGTATATTTCATTATTTTTAATGGATCATACTACGAAGGAAATATGAATACCTAGACTGCATCCCACTTAACATCAGTTGTGGTCAAATAATTGCCTTGTTATGCATTAAAAAAAAAGAAAAAATAGTTTTTAAATAAGCGTTTGTCCAAAGAGTTAAAGATCGCGTCTGATCTATTGTTTCTTCAGTAAGTTTTTCTCAATTTCTTTTATTGTTCCTTATTTTTTTGTGGCCAGCAACAAACATCAAAGCCATNTTAGGCAGTGAAAACATTTTCGAAACAGCGTCGTTCGCGACTACATCATTCGAGTCGAGTCCATAAGCTTTCGAAACTACGAGGCAGTAGAAAAAAAATGCTACAGCGTTCGTCGCAACAGCGGTATTCGAAACTACGTAGGGGACCCATTTATGATGACATGAGAATATGAGATACTTAGGCTGGGTTGTACCATCTTACTTTAACTTTGACACCGGTTATCGTTAAAGTAACGGTCAAAGTTAGGTGGTGCAACTCAGCCTTAAACTCGTAGAAATCTGTAAAACTGGGCTTTTCCAATGTCGTAATTGATTCCTGAAAACTTGAGATACGGAGTCGTGAGTAATGCTATGACTCACGTGGAGTCACTACATAACTGAAATTAAAGCCTTATGCGTAGAATATTTTGGGTGGCATGTTTGTTAGGGTGATAATTGTCTTTTGTTTATCGAAAGGACACACTTATTTGTGACTTTGATGAGCCTAGAAGTAATAAAGCCTTTTACAAATCCCGTATGATTTTAATTGTTTCGGGGTAATTTATAATGTGTGACAGTGCTGAAAAGTCTAGAAACACACTATTGTCAGCCTGTTTCTGAAGCTAGGAATGAATATGCTATATTTTTTTTAATATACTTTATTTGTATTAATACATAGACCATGTGATACGTTTTATTGCGTGTTCGATGCTGATCGCGATAGTATCGTCTTAATATTGCTGTTTGCAGGTGACTAAAATCCCCACCTTGTATTGTTATTAATTATTGAGTACATTTTTATGACCGTTAATTAATTTGCCATTATAATCACGTTAGGTCATTTGTTTTTGCTAAATAATTCCATGTTATTGTTTCAATTAATATTAATAGTGAATACAGAATTTTGCTCGTTCGTTTCAGCCTAATAACGTCCACTACTGGACAAAGCCTCCCCCAAGAACTTCCACAATAATTTTGTATTTAAATCCGTATATTTCATTATTTTTAATTGATCATACTACGAAGGCAATATGAATACCTAGACTGCATCCCACTTAACATCAGTTGTGGTCAAATAATTGCCTTGTTATGCATTAAAAATAGAAAAAATAGTTTTTAAATAAGTGTTTGTCCAAAGAGTTGAAGATCACGTCCGATCTATTTTTTCTTCAGTANATGGGGGTTTATAAGTATGAACTTTCCTCGTGTATTTTGTGAATTAGACTATTTCGATCAATGTAATTACTTTGTATAGTTAGAAAATTACTTTGGCGCTAATTCTGAGAGCAATTTAACTGCGGAAGTGAAACCGCGTAAAGGTGTCTTCACACTCAACGGGCTCTAGCAGAACTTATGTGAATGCACGAATAAAATATAAATTTGAAACGGTGCTACGTAGATAAGTTGAATAAATTCAGTTCCGAATGAAGCCTGCAATGTAGACTAGTATGAATTGAATAATATCATTAAAGAGCGGCATAATATGACGGCTAATTAATTACTTATGATGAGTAATAAACATAAAGTATCATTGAGATTGAGAATGATTTCCGTATAATTTGACTGTAGCTCAATGCTCTATATTTTAGGCTGCAAATTCACGTATTTTGCATTTTTTAAATTCATTTCTGATTAAGTATAACTTCACTGGAGCTTATTGAGATTTCACTGAGTAACTAGACACGGTATGGTATGAATGCACCTTTACCTGTACAAGCGCGCGATGCGTGCGCGCCGCACGCGACACGCCACGCGCGCGACAAATTACACGAATTAATGCGTTTACCCGCTAACGACGCTAAATTGGAGCCGAGCTTTAAACTTTATTCCGACTTCAATTGTTTCAAGAAATGGTTCACATTGAAGCACTAATTTTAAGTTATTTTGCAATTCCGTGTGAAAGAAATGGAAGCTTTGATATTTTACCCGACTGCGCAGGAAGGGTTATGTTTTTAAATTACAATAGTTACGTTCCTAATAAGTTACTCTACTTTAATTAATTTTGAAATAAGAGTTTTTTTAAGAAATAGTTATACAGAGTCCAAAGCTGGATTGTAACAAAATATTTTCTCACGATTTCTTCAGACAGTGCCTTGATTTTCGCCTGCCACTGGAATAGACTACACCAGAGGTCACTGATGGATTCCCTGCACCTTCTATTTTTTGTGTTCATTAGGTCTGAGCTGCTCAAGTAAGCTTATTAACAACGATTGCATGATTACTAACGAAATAGGGTAAAAATTAAGCCAAGCATAAATAGATTTTTACTTCCTCATTGTAGCAGAACTTGTGTTCGGCCATAATAAGTCTTAAAGTACACAATTACCGCTCCCCAGTACACCCCGTAAGCACGCCACCAATTTCAGTAATTACGGGGCTGCATTCGTGCCGGCTGTACAGCGAATCAAACTCAATTTACCTTCGGAACTTTGTTTATTGCTCTAACGAATGTTGCCGACTTAGAAAGAGTTTTAGTCGACGCGTAGTTCGGTAGCGAACATAGTATAAGTGTTAACACTGGCGGGGTGGGCGCTGCGGCATGTTATCTAATCTGTGGCTACGGTTACTGAGTTAGTGTTAGTGGATCCACAATTCGGATCTAGGTCTAGAACTGACTAAACCTAGATGCTCATGGCAGATAAGATATAAGTTAGCATTTCAGTCTGATGATTTTTAAATCCTTTTTCATGATGATTAGAAATGCATAAATCACAAGCATTTTTAAGCTTAGCATAAATATGGCAAAATATGGTGGGCGAGGGCCATCAACCTTCCTAGAAGATAGTTGTTTGGATGGCAGTTTTAACCTAAGTATAATGTCGATGATATAGAAGTTATTTGCAAGCTTTAAAATGTCACGTGATCATTTGACTACTTGAAAGCTTATGGAGTGCTTAAGCTATTGTATGGAAGTAATCATTCAGTTCGTACGTTTACTTTTACCTTACTTTAACGTCAAGCCAGGGGCAGATCAACAAGGGATAACAAAGTAGCCGCCAAATCGCAAAGGCAGCATGTCTGCTATGCCACAGCATAGCCTAACATTGCCAAATCGCAAAGGCAGCATGTCTGCTATGCCTTAGCCTATATTAAAAACAAACGAGTGTCGGCGTCGCGTGCGTCGGCGACACGCGTCGGTCGCGTTCGCTTCCGCTACTAAATCGCGCCGGAATCGGATCGGTGGAAATTGACTGACTGAACAAGTTCTAATGGTATTTTTAGTTCGAGGACTTTAATGTGAAGGTGTGAATAAACCTTAGAACATGTTTGTTCTGACGAATTAGGATGATTCCGTTTATGGTAATCATGGTGGTTTTATTTCTATTTTATGGTGAAAATCACTCGTAGAAGTGATACATACACATGGAACAAAAATTAATCCCTAATTATAATAGGTATCACTATCTAATAACTAACTGATTTACCAAAATATCAATCAAACTCACTAGAGTTT
The DNA here is from genome assembly GCF_004193835.3 of Ostrinia furnacalis. Lineage (NCBI taxonomy): Eukaryota > Metazoa > Arthropoda > Insecta > Lepidoptera > Crambidae > Ostrinia > Ostrinia furnacalis. The sequence continues at coordinate 169,423 of NW_021134758.1, forward strand.
AAAGGCGCGCTAATTCTGCAAACGATTTATATTAAACTGAAAATAGGAATGTTCAACGAGAAAAATTCGAGTAGTTAACAATAGTAAATCTAACAATCACTATTTTACTCTCACTGAAAGCGATTCGACATAATTATAAATACCTATCAAACTTATTTTTAGCTATCCTATTTCTGCGTGACCGTAAACGCAAACTCCAAAATATATAGCCCCTTATACTATGTCAACACCAAAAGTACATAAAATGCCCGTATAACAGGTGGTTTTTATTACTTTTTATTATTCTCTATCGTATTATCTTTGTAAACCCTAAAATCGCATGTCTCTATCCCTATCACAACATTTGCTATGAACGTTTGAACAAAGGCCTGTCACCACATTATTCTCCGCTACAGGTAGAGACAATTTTAATTTTAACTAAAATGCTTATTTTACTTCGAATTTTTTTGTTTTTATTTGAAATCTAACTTGTCTTTATCAAAATTACAAATCTAGAGTCATTTTCAGTTTTGTTGATAACGATGCTTTGAATGGCGCGCCCGGAGAGGCTTAGTTCCAACGATCATTGCAAACGTTGTGATAGGGATAGAGACATGCGATTTTTGGTTTTACGAAGGTAATACGATAGAGAATAATACAAAGTAATAAAAACCACCGGTTATAGGGGCATTTTTTGGAGAAATTTATCAAATAACCAAAAAAACACGAATTTTAAAGCATTTTTTTTTCAAAAAGTATCATTTTTTATTATTTGTTGGCCTTTTTTGTGTATTTTATGTATTTTTTTAGTATTGCCTGTTATTTAGCATTATTACTGTTTTTATTTTATCAGGATATACAGCTTAGTTTAAAAGTTATTACGTTTTCTTTACAATAAGTAATTGGAAGAAAAAAAATTCTATAAAAAATTAAAAAAAAATCTCAAAAAATTTTTGACCTCTTTTTTGTCGATAAAAATAGGTCTAGTTTCATCTATTTTCATATGTACACTTTAACGTGACTCACACTGTATAGATAGATAGATAGAAAAACACCTTCGCATTCATTCGCACACTCACCTTCTTCTGTACACACACAACCTATACGCTCACACTCATCATACACACGACACACACATTCACACTTCAGTCTTCTCTGTTAAGCTATTAATATGTAAGTTTAATGCATGCACGTCTATGTTATTACCTTATATAACGCCATTCGTTCCGGGGGTGAGGCCTGGTGACTCGTAGCACAGGTTTCTCTTTTGAAACCTATTTCAGGCACCAGTCCCTCGCACTTTAGGTTAAAAATCCTTGGCTTAGTTTCTATTGTATTGTGTACCTAAATTGTGAAGGGTAATAAATATTTTTCTGATTTGATTCGGTTTATCTTCGCAAGCTTCGTACATACTGTGGCTATACTTTTGCGTACATAACGCTTACTCTACGCCATACCTTATTAAATGGATTATAAAACACTAGAAGCCAGTGGCAGTTCAGCCAGGGACTCGTGTCGACAACAAACCTACACAGCGTCAGCCCAAAACTCCGCCACAAGAGTGGCGTTGTCAGTAGCCTTCATTAAATCTTCCTGCGTGCAGTTGTTGGACAGGGCACGACCAGGGCCGGATTAACCATCTCGGGGCCCCTAGGCACAGCTCGTTTCGGGCCCCCCTTTTTTTGTCGCGGAGGAACTGCTTTGCGCACCGTCACCACTGCCGGGGGACAGGGTGGTGTGTGGGACTCCCGACGCCCTAAAAAGGGTGCTGCTCTCCGTCCTGAAAAGAACGGGGTATACCCACTAAAACCTCCGCGGCGTTCTGTCATCGCCCAAGTGGGGGTGTCGCGAGTATCCGGCCGTAGCCTTAGACTTCCGCGACACCACCGGTGACAGCTCGCCTACACGGCGGACCCTACACGCCCCCCTTGCGGGGGTCCGACGGGAATGGCCCGAAACGCCAAGCCGTTCCCGTCAGACGGAGGTGACAAGGGTGCCCCCGCACCCCCGGCCTGCTGGCTGCCACCTGGGGGCAGAGTAGAACGGTCGTACAACCGCCTTCTCCACCCCCTTCTCCGCCTGCGGAGTGATGAGGCGAGATGATCGTTCTCCCGCTCGCGCTCCGCTGCCTTATCCTCCTCTTCGCAAAAGGAGGCAACGCCATACAACATCCTCCACTTCCCAACATGGCGTTGACCAGGGTCGGAAGCGAAAGATCCCGGCCCACGACCGCAGTGAGGACACGGCGCTGCTCCTCCCAGCCTGTGCAGACCGCGAGGGTGTGCTGCACCGTGTCATCCGCCGCGCCGCATTTGTGGCACAGCGGGGATTGCTCTCGCCCGATCCTATGCAGGAACGAACCGTAGCAACCATGCCCGGTCAGCACCTGCGCTAGACGGAACGTAAGGAACCCGTGCAGTCGTTCCAACCATTGGTCCAGAACGGCGTCCAAAGTGCGGCGGCCAAACTGCGCGCGAGTCATGTCTTCCTTCTAGCGGTCGATCATGATCTCGCGCTCTTCCTGTCTGACGGCGCCGCGCCCCTCCGGGGCCGGGCGCTTTCCACGCGCCTTCTGGTCTGCCATCCGGTGATAGATGACAGACAAGACCCCAGCTTCTAGCTCCCAATAAGGAGTACCAGCGAGGACGCACGCCGCAGCGTGCCCTGACGTGCGGTAGATCCTTGCGACTTTCTGCGCAATGGCCCGCTGGGGCCTGCATTCTTCCTCTTGTTAAGTGCGTCCGCCCAGATTGGGGCGCCATACAGCGCCATGCTCCCCAGAACGCCGGCATAAAGTCGACGACACCTCGTTTGTGGTTTGTGGCCCTCCCAAATTCGGGAGGAGCCAACTCAGTGCACCGGCTGCCTTGAGAAGGCGTGGCGCTAGCTGGTTGAGGTGCGGGCCCGTCAAGCGTGAGGCCCAGATATTTCATCTGGCCTTTGACGTCAATCCTAACGTCCTCAACCACAATGTGGGCGTCGGGAGGGGCGCGTTGGCGAGGCCCCGGAAAGAAGAGGGCCTCAGTCTTCTCCAGCGCGACTTTCAAGCCGAGGCGTCGTATCTTGCGAGCGACTATGTGCTGCCCGCCGACGCCAGCCGTGCCGCGGCCCCAAATGTCTTCCCCCGGGCAGTGACCAGAGTGTCATCCGCATAGCATATGACACTCATGCCCGCGAGAAGGGCGCCCCGGAGGAGCCAGTTGAAGCCTAGGTTCCACAAGAGTGGACCGAGCACCGAACCCTGCGGAACCCCGCTGGCTACGCCGCGCCGTTTGAGTTGGCCGTCTCTGTTAACATACAGGACTTCGCGGTCCCGTAAGTAATCGGCCAGTAGCGCTCGAAGGTACTGAGGCACTCTGTGATGTTGAAGTGCCTCAAGTATGGTGTAATAAGGGATGGTATTGAAAGCGTTGGCTATATCGAATGATATAGCCAACACACCCTCACCCCTCTCCCTAGCCTCCGCAGTGAGGCAGTCTCTAAAGGGCATCGACTGTCGAAACCAAAGCAGTAATGCCAACATTACGATGTTGATGAACTAGGTTCCACAATATCGAAATGTGACGATTGAATGTGTAAACCAAACAAAATAAGGCTAAGTTTTGAAGTGGTTTGAGTCTGTTGCATAAAAATATTTTTTAACATTTTTTAATCGGGAGTGCTGGGCCCCTGGTCATAGTGGGCCCCTAGGCACTGGCCTAAAGTGCCTTATGGATAATACGGCACTGGGCACGACATCATGTGCTTCGCTTTCAGGGACTCGCTTTCTTTCAGGGAGCATCAGTAAAGAGCTAGCTCTTTGGAAGCAACATTATGAAAACGGGAAGTACGAAACAACGAATTTCCGTATACACATCGATGCTGAATTCAGCGTATTCAAGCAATCAGTATTAAAGCAACCGCCAAATCGCAAAGGCAACATGTCTGCTATGCCATAGCATACCTACTAGCCTAACATTGCCAAATCGCAAAAGCAGCATGTCTGCTATGCCTTAGCCTATATTAAAAACAAACGAGTGTCGGCGTCGCGTGCGTCGGCGACACGCGTCGGTCGCGTTCGCTTCCGCTACTAAATCGCGCCGGAATCGGATCGGTGGAAATTGACTGACTGAACAAGTTCTAATGGTATTTTTAGTTCGAGGACTTTAATGTGAAGGTGTGAATAAACCTTAGAACACGTTTGTTCTGACGAATTAGGATGATTCCGTTTATGGTAATCATGGTGGTTTTATTTCGATTTTATGGTGAAAATCGCTCGTAGAAACGATGCATACATATAATCCCTAGTTAACACTATCTAATAACTAACTGATCTATCAAAACATCAATCAAAATCTCACTAGAGGTTAAAGGCGCGCTAATTCTGCAAACGATTTTAAACCGAAACGAATGTGGAGTATTCAATGAGGAAATTTCGAGTAGTTAACAATCTCCATTGTACTGTCACTGAAAAGCGATTCGACATAATTATAAGTATCAGACTTATTTTTAGCTATCCTATTTCTGCGTGACCGTAAACGCAAACTCCAAAATATACTATGTCATGTATGCATATACTATGCCCCTTATAAGTACTATGTCAACACTAAAAGTACCTCTCGATATCTATATTCAAAGATTATTACCACACCACCCGCACCCGTATTTGTAACAAAACTAGTGAGCAAACATCACCCCGCGCCCCACGCCCCGCAATAAAGTGCGTACAATTACTCTAGGTGTCCGCGGATGAGCCCTGATTAGTGACGGTCAGGTGGGCGCAGCGGTCGATAAACCCCCCTCCCCCCAACTAACCCCCACTGTTTATTGCTGGGGGGCGATCGCCTGAACTTAAGTATTGATTCGCGCGAAACGTGATTTGTACGCACTCATCTAGAGGTTAGCTTGTGGCTGCGTTGGGAAAGTTCATTGGTTGTTCATTTTCTTTCTTCCACATCCATCGCCGTTTTTCTTCGCTCGGTAACTCGAGACTTTTGGATAGAATCAGCAGTGTATTTGGTGGAATTCGAAGCAGTCGATCGGTTTTGGACTGGTCGATCAGTGATACGGGGTGGTGTTTACGCGTAAACTGCGGTCAATAGGCCCGCGGCCGCACCTACCGTGTCTTCTAATGCGCCCCGGCACGACATCTAGCGGACAACGGCAATGTTTTATTTGCTAAGTGCGATGCCGTTTCGGCTTAATGAGAAAGGAAGTAGGTTTAAGTAGGTGCGCTATCTGATAGGTTGATCTAAATGACAGATAAAGTAAATAACAAAGACTTGTCCAAGTTTTTCAGTAATTCTTTGGTTTTTTTGGTCAAAGTACGGTAATTAGGATTACAAAATACTGGTTTATACGAACTGAAAAATAGACCTTGCCGATATACGACTAGTAAGCTTACCTCTTTGAAGAAACTATTTCCAGTCGATTAAACTTTTAAAATTAAAGATAGCTTTGAGATATACTTATGTAGAAAATCCTACTCTACTTTTAGGTCGGTACAAAAGTTTATTACCTATCAAATGACTTACTTAATTTATATTTGTAATTCATTATCCTAAAAACAATCACAAATGAATGTTACCAAAAGCATTTGTTCACTAAAGCAATGTCAACTAGCCATAAAACATCAAACATAACTCTACCGCTAATTAAAATTAAACAAAGTGGACATAACTTAAGCACACAGTTGTACAAAGCGGATACAACAGTAACCGCATTAACAGGGAAATTAGGTGATGAAATCTCTTGAATCAGTGTTTAGTCGATAGGAAATAAAAGCTCTAGATAAAGCTAAACCTTGTCCAGCTTATCACGCCTGTTTGAAAAAATTTTTCAAGATTTTTCCCTAACGACCGCGAAATAGGTAAATCATAAACTTTTAAAACGAGTAAGTACTACCATAGACGTTAATAAAAGTTGACTAAACATAACTTTGAAGCGGAAACAGACGGATAATACCAGTTCTATAAAATACGCGGACAATACCTACATAAATCCGTGAGCGGATACAACACCAACATTTGGGAAACACGGCAATAAGTGTTTGACCCCTTACAAATCACGGCGCCCAATTAACGACGCGACAACGCGACCGGTTCCACGATTTAGTGGTACCGGCGCGCGCGCAGTACATTGTGTTAATTCATTACGGGACAGGCCTTTTATTCTTTTTTTAATTAGCATATCGGAAGGAAGATGGCTAGTTTCTATAATTAGGTACTAGGATGTGACTGAACGAAATTGGGACGAGTGTAAGCGCCCTGAAGAAGGTCTGAAGAAACGTAGGTGCTTTATACAAATGTAACATCTCGACGAAATTGTATGATGCCCCCCTAGATAAGTGGAAAAACGTGACAGTTGTAATGTCGAAAGATGGTCGAAAGGCGTTATAACGGATTCGATTTTGGATTCGATCAAAAAGTGCCATTTATCTAGACCTACTGATTGCGTAAGTGCTTTCAAAGAAAACCAGTGACTAACAAACTAGTATAGAGCACGTAATCATCTAATTAGTTTCCAAACATAGTTTTCTTGGGCTTTCCTACTAATCTTGAACAGAAAAACCATTTGGGATAAAACCAAATCATAAGCGATCTTGATTTACATACAAAGGAAACTACAAATCTAAAATAGACTAACATAAACAGCAATTCGGGGAAGGCCTGTGCTACGTAACAAAACTATTGGTCTCACAAAGCTTTTTTCAAATTATTTTTATTTAATGTGTTTATTACAATAAATCGAGCTTTGAAACACATTTTTCCTCCATTTATTCTGCTCTGTTATAAAATCGATTCTGACTGAACGTCTAATTCGTATAAACCTTCTGAATTTCAGCTTCATAGTTCAAGTGTTTTTCGAAAAACACGTAGGCGTTAGTGAGTAATTTAATTAATAGTATAAATTAAAAGCTTACTTGCAGTCATTGTAAGTATCTTTATAATACAAACAGCTGTAACTATCCTTCAATCCACCCGCAATCGTGGGCACAATTAACTCAATTTGCGCATATGAAAACAACACGAGTCCGATCAGGTTTGGCCGCCATAAATTCCGATGCAGACAGTATCCGTGCCTACAACTTTTATTACGACTCCGCTAAGTGGAATGGCTGAATGATAATTCCAAGTCGATTATATTTTCGGTGAAACTCACTGCGGGCATAGCGCACCGGAAACATATCTCACTTTTAATGTAGATGTGTCTCATTAACGATACTAGTTGTGACCGGGATCTTATTAGAGGGCGGGCGCGATTCTTGAATTGGTGAAAAGTGGCCGTCGACAAAAATTCGAACGGTGTACAACGAGGTAAATATGTAGAAGGTTTTAAAATGTGAGAAAAATAATATGTGGAACTCAACGCAATTTATATGAAAGATATATTACTGATAGATTACTGAGGTTTGCGTATACTACTTATTTAGAAACATAAAGATTAAACTATAGGTATTTAATATTAGTCCGAAAACGTAAATATTTTTTCAGACCACTGAAACTTTCTTCTATAACAATACTGATTTTCATTTCGTAGTATTGTTATTGTTTTTAATTAGGTAGACAATCTTAACAACCTTCAACTCATCTCAACGGTGAATTAATCAGAGCTGCCATTTATCATTCCGCAGCAAAAGTTCGTGCGTCACCAGAATAAGACCCCGAATGCCTTACTGTTAATATCGGTATTGAACCGCTCGTGGCTTTCCAAAGCGTTTGACACTCGTCCTTCTAACGGGGCTTCTTTGCTGTAATTAATGCAAAATGGCGTGCGTTTCCATTTATTTATAGATTCAACTGTTCAAATTAACAAAGAATCGGATTATTAGGCAGGACCTTCGAAAATTTAAAAGATTCTAAGTGAATTCGTTTGTTTGATTGATCATTTTATGACTAAGCTTGTGCGAATTATCCTCGTAAGTATCCGTCGGTAATTTATTCATGTTATTGAAGTGGTAGTTTAAATTTCAAAATATTTTTAGAGATTTGTGTGTATGAAAATTCACAAAAGTATAGTCTATAGTAGAGTTCTTAAAATAGGGTGAGGGAATAAAATGGAGGTTAAGTTGATATCTTACGTCATTTTGCACAAACTGTAAGTTACAGCTACAGATAGGTCTTTTTATCATGTATCAAACTAATTAGACAGAAAAGATTAAGGAACGTGACCTATAGCCGCTGAAAGACATTCGAATATTTAGAGCTTTTCAACGGCACTTATTAATAGTCTTCCAATCGGCATTCATTAAAGCTCGCCTAAGCCGTGTCTTTACTTGCACTTCGCCGTGACGAATGGCGGCCATCTGTAAACGTAAATACGGAAGGACACCCGGCCGAGCCGCGCGGAGCCGGTCACTTACGGAACTAATGTATTGAGAATGTTCCTATTCGGCTACTGAAGACTTATCTTTTCAGGATTTAAGTAGCATTAGCACATAATGATAATTTAATTTACTGCATAGATTCGTCTAAACGGTGTCTATACTTGCGCTTTGCAGCCGTATAAAGACTTTGGGTTTGAAAAACTTAACCTTTGAAAGTTCAGTAGTTAACAAAAACTTCTGAAATTCAGTTTACATTCAGTTTTCTTCTGTCACTTCAGTTCTTGCTAGCAGGCTCTCAACTGACCAACATTTCTATACCCCTTAAAATCGTATTTCACACACGTTCGTAGTTATGCTACCTGCATACCTATTGAGCAAAAAACATCCATCCATTACAAAAACCAATACCCAGACAGATTCATCAAAATTTCATCTCCGTAATGCATCCTTTAAAAGTAAAACGAGCACTAACATGATGGAGCGCTCATTCAAAATCATCCGGCGCACTTAAAAAACATCCCCTAACGTTAATTAAGTGGGGGTCCCGTCAAACGAAAGAATAGCCAAGTCTGGTCACCGGGGGTGGGGGCAAGGGCACGAATGAAAAATGGCGCAATTAGCCGCGCAGACAGTGAAAAACAAGTGCACTCGATCTGCCGCCCGCGTCGATATCGAGGGATGCGGGGATACAACCTTACAGTGTTCTGTTTTTGAGTTTGGGGGTGTCAATCAAATTCTAAATCTTTGTATGGAAAGGCTGTGCTGAACTGAGATTTTATGATCAAGTTGATGATAAGTATTTAATTAGATAAGTTGGATTTTTCATTGAAAATTTAACAATGATTTCGCACGTGGTACCTAATAAGTAGGTACTACGCATAATCTTAAATAACAAAAGTTTAAAATTTTGATAGAGTAATCGATGTTTTTAGCTAAATGAAAACACCGTCGTTAAGAAAGAATCTTCTTGGGAGAAAAGTTCTAGGTCTCAGTTTCCACCAGAGCCGGTGGATTTTGAACTGTAAAATCATAAAAGCACAACCAGTCCTAGATATTGTTAGATGGTTATAAAGCTACATTTACCCTCCACTGACAGCGGAGATAATAAATAGAGCCGCACTGACGGCATCGGAGTTATCGATGTGGGGACTACTCCAGATGTAACCAGGTTGGCTATTTCTATCTAGGTCATCTGCAACTTGCAGGCTAATGGCGCGGAATGCTGGCTGTTGTGGGACTGAAGACAGAAATAATTCANTCTTAACAACCTTCAACTCATCTCAACGGTGAATTAATCAGAGCTGCCATTTATCATTCCGCAGCAAAAGTTCGTGCGTCACCAGAATAAGACCCCGAATGCCTTACTGTTAATATCGGTATTGAACCGCTCGTGGCTTTCCAAAGCGTTTGACACTCGTCCTTCTAACGGGGCTTCTTTGCTGTAATTAATGCAAAATGGCGTGCGTTTCCATTTATTTATAGATTCAACTGTTCAAATTAACAAAGAATCGGATTATTAGGCAGGACCTTCGAAAATTTAAAAGATTCTAAGTGAATTCGTTTGTTTGATTGATCATTTTATGACTAAGCTTGTGCGAATTATCCTCGTAAGTATCCGTCGGTAATTTATTCATGTTATTGAAGTGGTAGTTTAAATTTCAAAATATTTTTAGAGATTTGTGTGTATGAAAATTCACAAAAGTATAGTCTATAGTAGAGTTCTTAAAATAGGGTGAGGGAATAAAATGGAGGTTAAGTTGATATCTTACGTCATTTTGCACAAACTGTAAGTTACAGCTACAGATAGGTCTTTTTATCATGTATCAAACTAATTAGACAGAAAAGATTAAGGAACGTGACCTATAGCCGCTGAAAGACATTCGAATATTTAGAACTTTTCAACGGCACTTATTAATAGTCTTCCAATCGGCATTCATTAAAGCTCGCCTAAGCCGTGTCTTTACTTGCACTTCGCCGTGACGAATGGCGGCCATCTGTAAACGTAAATACGGAAGGACACCCGGCCGAGCCGCGCGGAGCCGGTCACTTACGGAACTAATGTATTGAGAATGTTCCTATTCGGCTACTGAAGACTTATCTTTTCAGGATTTAAGTAGCATTAGCACATAATGATAATTTAATTTACTGCATAGATTCGTCTAAACGGTGTCTATACTTGCGCTTTGCAGCCGTATAAAGACTTTGGGTTTGAAAAACTTAACCTTTGAAAGTTCAGTAGTTAACAAAAACTTCTGAAATTCAGTTTACATTCAGTTTTCTTCTGTCACTTCAGTTCTTGCTAGCAGGCTCTCAACTGACCAACATTTCTATACCCCTTAAAATCGTATTTCACACACGTTCGTAGTTATGCTACCTGCATACCTATTGAGCAAAAAACATCCATCCATTACAAAAACCAATACCCAGACAGATTCATCAAAATTTCATCTCCGTAATGCATCTTTAAAAGTAAAACGAGCACTAACATGATGGAGCGCTCATTCAAAATCATCCGGCGCACTTAAAAAACATCCCCTAACGTTAATTAAGTGGGGGTCCCGTCAAACGAAAGAATAGCCAAGTCTGGTCACCGGGGGTGGGGGCAAGGGCACGAATGAAAAATGGCGCAATTAGCCGCGCAGACAGTGAAAAACAAGTGCACTCGATCTGCCGCCCGCGTCGATATCGAGGGATGCGGGGATACAACCTTACAGTGTTCTGTTTTTGAGTTTGGGGGTGTCAATCAAATTCTAAATCTTTGTATGGAAAGGCTGTGCTGAACTGAGATTTTATGATCAAGTTGATGATAAGTATTTAATTAGATAAGTTGGATTTTTCATTGAAAATTTAACAATGATTTCGCACGTGGTACCTAATAAGTAGGTACTACGCATAATCTTAAATAACAAAAGTTTAAAATTTTGATAGAGTAATCGATGTTTTTAGCTAAATGAAAACACCGTCGTTAAGAAAGAATCTTCTTGGGAGAAAAGTTCTAGGTCTCAGTTTCCACCAGAGCCGGTGGATTTTGAACTGTAAAATCATAAAAGCACAACCAGTCCTAGATATTGTTAGATGGTTATAAAGCTACATTTACCCTCCACTGACAGCGGAGATAATAAATAGAGCCGCACTGACGGCATCGGAGTTATCGATGTGGGGACTACTCCAGATGTAACCAGGTTGGCTATTTCTATCTAGGTCATCTGCAACTTGCAGGCTAATGGCGCGGAATGCTGGCTGTTGTGGGACTGAAGACAGAAATAATTCAGCTAGATACACGTTCAATCGATTGGAAATGTTTGGTTTGAGTTTTTTCCAGATCACACGTAGGGGATTAGGGAGGTGCTTAGTAATATAAATCCACATTGAAACGAAGGATTAGTGCGCTATGCATTGTATAGGGGGTGTTAATGTTAGTAGCCAAATGGAGTCTTACGATGTTAATACAATCAAATTATTCTGGAAATAGTTCTATTGACTCAAAATAATGTTACGTGTAAGTTGGTTTTAGAGAAAGTGACTAATTTATTAGAGTATGAAGAACGTGTAATATTTTTTTAGGATGCGACGGAATTTTATCGTCGGTTTTTTATTTTTGGGTATTTTCAATTAATCTTTTTCCTAGCCTGAAGCCTCAGTCACGTACTATAAAGCTCAACCCAAGAAGCGACATCTAGTGAGTTAAGGTGTTATGATTCTATTGAATGTAACTTCGGTGGTCAAGAAGAGAAGATTTATTTTGCAGTCATGAAACCGTTACAGACTTGAAAACTAGTTTGATTATCCCAATCAAGTTACGCATAGTGCAACCACATTATTGTTTTGCGCAAATGCGCATACTACCGATAGATTAAGTTTCATTTCAAGTTACAAGTATTTTAAATTCAATAACGAAAACTAAATTAACATGTCAATGTACATGGCTATTAAAAAGGCCTACGTTACAATCCGGAGCCTGTCACCATCTACCGACAACAACTGGAACCAGGAGGTATATTCCTCATTCCTGCAAAGTATTTTCGCGCCTATTGCTTTCGTAATAGGGTGGTGGCTACAAATGCATTGTTTTTGACCGACAACAGAGCTGTCAATGCATTTGGATGTTCCCGACCGGGTCACTACGCGGCCTAGTTCCAGGAGTTGACATAGTATAATAACTATCACATACAGTAGCTCTATGATTCACGAAACAGATGATGCGGAATTTTGCGGAACTAAAAATGCAAATGCAATGCAAATTGTTCGTTTGTTTCAGCCAAATGACTTCCACTGCTAGACAAAGGCATCAACGATTTTCATAACGACTGGCTCTGCGCTGCCGCATCCAGGTACTTGCCTTCACCAGATCGCCGGTCCAACTAGTTTGGGCTTGCCCAGTGCCCGCGCTACGTCTTCTGTCCCGTGGTTGCCACTCGAGAACTTTTCCGCCCTAGTGGCCATCAGCTCTTCAAGCGGTGTGTGCAAATTTTTATCAGTTGATTAAAATGTAGAGTCATATAAATTCAGATATTTACTCTTTACTTTCAACAAACAGTACTGGACCCATTTCCGGTAGGTGCTAGGTCTGAGAGACGAAGGTTTCATTTACTTACTCTCCATACTCTTAGGCGTTAAAACCGTTATACAAAAACCTGCTGAAAAGGTTCTTCATAGTGACCTTCTAAAGAATAATTAAACCAACCTAATATTTAGTGGTTCCAAAATTTAGACCTGGATATCTCGCTTTGTAGCATGAGAGCCAACCACATTAGGGGTCAACTGTGACTTGCACTGATTGTCGACAGCTGAATGCTGCGGTTGAAATGCACGACCTTTCATTAAGAGAGGCGGAAAATTAAACTAGACCGCTGGATGGCTTTTATACAGCATTTGTGTTTCACGGAGGTTATTTTTCTTTGTATTTTTATAATTATTAGATTACGGAATGNAGCTCCGTCGTTAAGAATCTTCTTGGGAGAAAAGTCCTGGGTCTCAGTTTCCACCAAAGCCAGTGGATTTTGAAGTGTAAAATCATAAAAGCACAACCAGTCCTAGATATTGTTAGATGGTTATAAAGCTACATTTACCCTCCACTGACAGCGGAGATAATAAATAGAGCCGCACTGACGGCATCGGAGTTATCGATGTGGGGGCTACTCCAGATGTAACCAGGTTGGCTATTTCTATCTAGGTCATCTGCAACTTGCAGGCTAATGGCGCGGAATGCTGGCTGTTGTGGGACTGAAGACAGAAATAATTCAACTAGATTCACGTTCAATCGATTGGAAATGTTTGGCTTGAGTTTTTTCCAGATCACACGTAGGGGATTAGGGAGGTGCTTAGTAATATAAATCCACATTAAAACGAAGGATTAGTGTGCTATGCATTGTATAGGGGGTGTTAATGTTAGTAGCCAAATGGAGTCTTACGATGTTAATCCAATAAAATTATTCTGGAAATAGTTCTATTGACTCAAATTAATGTTACGCGAAAGTGGGTATTAGAAAAAGTGACAAATTTAATAGAATATGAAGATATTATGTAATAGTTTTTGAGGATGCGACGGAATTTTATTAGGTTTATTTTTATTTTTGGGTATTTTCGACTAATCTTTTTCCTAGCATGAAACCTTAGTCACGTATTAAAAAGCTCAACCCAAGAAGCGACATCTGGTGAGTTGAGGTGTTATGATTCTATTGAATGTAACTTCGATGGTCAAGCAGAGAAGATTTATTATGCAATTCAGTCATAAAACCATTACTATCTTGAAAACTAGTTCAATTTTCTCAATCAAGTTGGGAATTCACTTTGTATTGTAGTGAAACTACATATTATTTTGCGCAGAGGCGCTGACTACCGATAGATTCATTAAATTACAAGTATTTTCCATTCAATATTGAAAACTAATTAACACGTCAATGTGCATTGCTATTAAAAAGGCCTTCGTTACAATCCGGAGCTTGTCACCATCTATCGACAACAACTGGAACCAGGAGGTATATTTCTCATTCCTGCAAAGTATTTTCGCGCCTATTGCCTTCGTAATAGGGTGGTGGAGCAAATGCATTGTTTTTGACCGACAACAGAGCTGTCAATGCATTTGGATGTTCCCGACCGGGTCACTACGCGGCCTAGTTCCAGGAGTTGACATAGTATAATAACTATCACATACAGTAGCTCCATGATTCACGAAACAGATGATGCGGAATTTTGTGGAACTAAAAATGCAAATGCAATGCAAATTGTTCGTCCGTTTCAGCCAAATCACGTCCACTGCTGGACAAAGCTCAAGGATTTCCATAACGACTGGTCAGGACCAGTCGCATATCCAGGTACTTTCCGCAACCTTCACCAGATCTTCGGTAGACGGACAACATCTTCGGTCCCCCCAACGGGGGGCCGTTGGGGGGACCGAAGATGTTGTCCGTCTACACATAAGTCTTCTGGCTCGTGGTTGCCACTCGAGAACTTTTCCGCCCTAGTTGTCATCAGCTTTTCGAGCTGTGTGTGCTAATTATCAGTCAATTTACTTAAAATGTAGAGTCATACTCGTATAAATTCAGATGAGATATTTACTCTTTACTTCCAACAAACAGTACTGGGCCCATTTCGGGTGAGGTCTCTGAGAGACTAGTGCCTGTTTTCACCATCAATCCCTAATTTTTAAGTGACCCCTATGGTAACAGATAACAGGAATTTTGTTTTCATATGGGTCATTTAAAAATTAGGGATTGATGGTAAAAACGGGCATAGGTTTCATTTATTTATCTACTCTCCATACTCGTAGGCGTTAAAACAGTTATATAAAAACCTGCTGAAAAGGTTCTTCATAGTGACCCTCTAAAGAATAATTAAACCAACCTAATATTTAGTGGTTCCAAAATTAAGACCTGGATATCTCGCTTTGTAGCAAGAGAGCCAACCACATCAGGTGTTCATTGTGTCTTGCACTGATTGTCGACAGCTGAATGCTGCGGTTGAAATGCACGACCTTTCATTAAGAGAGGCGGAAAATTAAACTAGACCGCTGGATGGCTTTTATACAGCATTTGTGTTTCACGGAGGTTATTTTTCTTCGTATTTTATTATTATTGTATGACGGAATGGTCTGAAAATGGATTAAATTATAGGAAAACTAAATATTCAGGAATGCAAAAACTAAATTGATCACAATAACACTAACGTGCGAATCCTGTAGCAAACCCCGAACAGTTAAGTGCTCCAATATCTGAAGGTTAATCCAGTAATAGTGATCGAACTGATCAAACAAGCAAACTTAATTGTGCTAATGTCTATCGGATTAAGTAGCCAGTCCAATCAATCTTTAATTTCGCTTGCAATAAATCAATAAAATCGCCATTAATTTTCGTGTATAGTCTTGGAGGCTGCTAAATAATGGACAGCCATCAGGTCTCATTATCGCCGAGAGGGGGCACCACGGGCGACCGGCGGCCGGGCGCCGCGCCGGCCGGCGCGGGATCGATACGCCCGAGGCGCGCCGACTGCACTCGGCCAGCCGGAGACGCCCGAGCGCGCCCGATCGCGCCCGAACAGCCGCCGCACATGACAAATGTCACCGCGGTACGGTTCTGCAGCCTTCAGGTCCCCCTGAAAACCGTGAAAAACAAGTAAAAAGTGCATCCCATCCGGTCGTGTGATAAACATTATAGTGCTCCCATTTACCCTGTGGATTAACCTAGTGCACACCAGCCGTAACGTTCCCCGGAGTGTGAGTACGAGCCCTTTTGTGTGATCCCTGTTTGTGATTGTGTCGCGGACGTTAATTCCTTTTTTTATGGTTTATAGGTGGTAAAATCTGTTATGACGTGATAGATGAAGTTATCTGTGACGTTATTTGTGAAGCTGTTCCTCTGTTTCGTTTATTATTCGCCGTGAAAAGGTTAATCGCTGCGGCAAAGAAAAACAGATTGAAAAGTGGGTAGTTTCACTAAAATATATTTGGTGAAATGGTCTTGTTTCGATTTTTTAATGCAAACCTGTGCTTTTAGTGTGTTTAATGTGGATAATGAACGAAAATAAGTGGTGAGCTAAAAGGTTTTAATAAAATTAAGGTTCTGGTCTCTACTGCGCATGTCCGAAGGCGACCTGCTTTGCGTCATACGATGTTTTTATCAATTGCTTTATGTTTAATTTGCGAGGTGATGTGAAAGAGATTAGAACATTTTTGACATGGAGATTATATTGTATGGCTTATGTAGCTCCTGAAAATGTTTCAGTTGGATAAATAAAAATAATAATTATTAGTTTCATATGGCCAGTTAACCTGTCGGAGCTGGGCCAGCTAGCACGTGACCTCGACACGGTTACATCAAAGACTGCAGCGGAGGCTCCGCATAATTGGGCCCGTGTCCACTCAGCCTCCAACTCCTTCGCTCGCGTGAAAGGAAAAGGGACGGCTGAAGATTGTAAATTGCTTGTTTGTTAGCTTACGTCAAAGTGACAGCGCAGTGTGGAGGATGACATGCTAGCTTTGATTCATATTATACCTAATTGGGTTTGAGTACGTACATAGTTGTAATTGGACGGTTAATTACTTTTTGATAAACTTAAGGTTTTTTTTTACTTTGAGTAAAAAAGGAACATGACAATTTTAAAAATAAAATAAATATCTATAAGTATTTCGCGTCGCAAAGAAATATACTTTTAAAAGGAGTAGGTATATTTAATCATCCATTTGTTATATCATTCATGAAAGTTTTGTTTTGATTAAAATGCTTGACCAAGCGTGCGTGGGCGCATATTCAATAAGCGGGTAAACTTGAGCAATGTCGCAATTAACCCACAAGCTATTTCTCTTAATTAAGTAAATGACACCTATTTTTATCGTCGCCTAATGCGTGACCTCGTTATATGGATTAGTACCCAAGCGCCCCAACAACTTTCCAGCGTAACCTTTGGTCCGGGGTTCGATGCCCGGCGTTGTCGCCTTATAAATTGTTTATTGCCGTTTTTTGTTTCATTATGGCCACTTTCATCGATTGTTGATTGTGAAAGTTTAGTTGTCTTTGGTTAATTTATTTTTGTTGATGTGAATTAAAATGTGATGCTGTTTTGTTAGTTCGATCACGTTCCAAATTCATTATACGTAATCATTATACTAGTACATATTACATTATTTTTTCCAAGGATAATAATTATGATTTCGTATTGCTTATAGTTTTACACATACTTGTCATTTATTAATGGATCTAACTGGCTGATTCTTATTTTGTTGGAGATTATTTCTTAAGTTTTTCTTGGTAGGGTTTCCTTGACATAGGTCCAAAGTCCAAAACGTTTCTGTACTGCTAAATTTCCTTCAGGGTTGATGACGTAGTGCAAGCATCAATAGAAAGGGCTTTTCGAAAAATTTGTTCATTCTTCTTTTCGGGATCGTGGCCATAAGTTTCTGGCTTATCGTTTCGGGTCCTTTTTCGTTGATGCCTGACGATGTTCAAACATTTTTTTTAATTACATCCGCTTATGTTTTGAGCAAATGAAAAAACATAGTTTCATGACACCCGAAGATTAAATTAATCACATACTGTATTTTAGAGATCGCTACATAGTGATAAAATCGGCAAATTTGTAGGTACTCTTGTCAGTTTTTGTATTTCTTCTTTCTTATTTTGTGTGCGTATTACTTTTTATTTTTTTATTTCTATTTTTAGTATTTATTTTGTATTTTTTCTCCAGGGCGGCGCACGTACCGTTGAGGGTATGCGCCGACGGCGCTGAGGCATGAGCGCGGCGCGCGCGCCCGAGCCCCGCGACCCCCCGCGCCAGCCGCACCGCTCTCACCCGCACCAGGTACCCGCTGTGTGAAAGAGAACGGTATAACATCTTCGGACTACCCGCGAATCTTCAAAAGTTCAGACAAGTGCGCTCAAACGCACGTCGATGGTGATGTTCTGAAATACGAGTAACTGCTTTTGCTGACGCAAAAATATACTTAACCTAGTGGCGCTACAAAATGTAGCTTTTTCTCTACATAAGGCTGAAGATGTTGTACTATTTTCTTTCTACTATGTTGACACTACACTATACACACTATGATAGTACACCTTTGTGGGAAAATGTGTGTAAACTGTATGCACCGGTGACGGTTAGCTATCGCGAGTGTTACATCTTATCTGAAAATGGTGCAAAGTTAGGAGTAGGCAGTTTGTAGGATTGGTCTGTTTATGACACATAGAATAGACCCGAGTGCTTACATGAGTACTCTAGGTTATTTTATGTTATGTGTAACAGGACAGGCAATAAAAGAGGATTCTGAACCACTGTTCAATTTTTCAGCACTTCACATCAGCACATGCTAAAGTTAGGGCAAAAATAAATATCCGACCACACTTATATCCGCTATAAATAATATATCTAGTTACCTACTTAATAAATATTTTCCTTTTTAAGGTTCTGTTTTGGATACGTCACTTTTTGCGACTAGGTAAATACAAAAAAAATTTACATTAAAAATCAGGCAATTACTTTTTATAGGCTAACTGTAGTTGAGCTAAAACACATCTTACTACTTAACTAATTATAATACCTACTTCTTAAAATGAACATTTGAAGAAAGGTTTAATTAATCGCTCTACTCATTTTAGTTTTAATTAAACTTTTTTGTTTAAGAGCGTTTACGCGAAGCACGGCGTTTCAAGGGGCATCATTGGAAATGATTCGCGCGCGGCGTTTTTTAATAGTTTTCAAATGTTTATAGCAAAACAATAACAATGAATTAAATATCGTTTCAAAGTAAATATTTTAAAGAAGATGTTGTTTTATTATATTAAGCTATTTTTATGTTGAACTAGCTGACCCGGCGAACTTTGTTCCGCCTTAATGGCAATAAATAACGGGATAAAAAGTATCCTATGTCCTTCTCCTGGCTCTAAACTACCTCCCTGACAATTTTCAGCNAAAGTGA
Source organism: Ostrinia furnacalis (assembly GCF_004193835.3). Taxonomy (NCBI): domain Eukaryota; kingdom Metazoa; phylum Arthropoda; class Insecta; order Lepidoptera; family Crambidae; genus Ostrinia; species Ostrinia furnacalis. The sequence continues at coordinate 188,613 of NW_021134758.1, forward strand.
CTAATTTCATAATCTAGCTAGCTTTACATCTTACGTAGGTACTTGTATTTAAGTTTCAATGACATCAGATTTACAGGCCTTGGTAGATTAAGATAAGTATATCCTCTTATTAAGTAAGGCAAGGTACCCACTGTATCTGGCAAAATCCGAATGATTTTATCAAAACTAACAACCGTCATTTGTAACTGTAAAAAATCCATTTATTAAGAAACATAAGTTCAATATGGTCATACACACTTTCTAAGGTTCGATGATATCAGCGCGCAAAAAAATGCGAAAAATTGCGGCCGGCACGCGATACACGATCGTAATTACAGTAATTAGCAAATAAACCGATTTTACTATGCGTATAGAGACAACGGCGATTTTGATTGTCGACTATTTTGCGCCACCCACACTATGTTAAGGGCAAACACTTGTGTTAAAATATAAAAAAATCTGTATAGCTAGGAAATTAAAATTTTAAATTTTTGAACGACGAAAATCTTCTTCTTCGTCGCTACACTCTTGCCAGAGTGGTCGTGGTCGTCACACCAGGTCCGGTGGCAAGTCTCACAATCCGTCGCCATTCCTCCCGCACTGCAGCCTTTCTTGTGCACTCGTGGAGTGGACCATTTAGTGCGGTTTTGATCTGGTCAGTCCAGCGCATGGGTGACCTGCCGCGCGCTCTTGTGCCCTCAACCTTCCCCTGCACAACAAGTCGTTCAACAGAAGCGATCTCCATGTGTTATATGGCCAAAGAAACGACGAAAATATATTTGAACAAATCGCGAGCTAAGGCAATAATTATTTCGAAGGCAAGGGGCAATGAGCTGTTAGTTGTATCATTTAAATAGTATAAATACTTTTGTGTGATGAGGTCTGACCATCTACTCTATACGCAGGAAAGTACACCAGTCTTTGAATATTTTTTTTTTAATGTAGATTGACTATCAAATCACATACCCTTAAATAAGTACGTCACTTCTCGGTAGATAGGAAGCAATTAAAAGATTCCTCTATGAGTAAACACTGTCCACCATAGTGTACACTCATGGTGCATATTTGGCAACAAATTGCCATTTAATGCCAAGATTGCGCCAGGTTCACGGCAGGGCAGCCAGTGACTCTTGGAGCAATTACTGAGGTGTATTGGTTCTAGCTATTAATTATGGACTTATGGGCTTTTAGTTTATGATAATGTAAGTAGAAACTTTTGAGACAAGTCAAATTGGATAATATTATTATGAGCTTGTCATAATGCAAACGGTCGACTTAGAATTGTAGAGCTACTTATAAAGAATTAAGGTATCTTTGTTTAATGAGAATTAGGTAGGATTGTGTAGAACCGCTAAGTACTACATAAGTTTATTGATGTTTTAAGTTATGATTATATGATATGATTGAAACAAACTTACATGTTAAATAATTATGTTTCGAAACTCTAAGAAAACTTACTATAATTAAGCGATTAACTAAATGAAGGTTATTGTGTATCTGAATTACGTTTCTGATTTTATAGATTTAACCGGTGCTGTAAAGATAAGACAAATTAATGAAATCAATCTAGGTGTAAGGTCATTAATATTCTTAATCTCTGGCCCAGAACTTAATCTTTATATTCTTTCTCTATTCTTCTTTTTTTTTTTTACTTTGACTTTGATAATCGCGATATCTCGCTCACAAAGTATTAAACTAAATGTCTGCCGATTTATTACTTCCTGCTAAATCACTTTTACGACGCCTTTCTGAATTTTCATTTAAATAAATACAACAACAAGAAAAAACAAATGTTGTTATAGATTTTGTAAAATAAGTATTATCTACTGTTTTCTCAAAAGTTTTGAAAAAGAATGAAGGTGATTCAAAATAGAAAGTTTAAGTACACACACTATTCAATAATTATTATAACAAATCACATTGATAAGTAGGATCTGCCTAGTTGCCTATATGCACTGCCATTTAGGTCTTACTTGCGTTGTAATATGGCGGCATTTATATGCGTGTAAGCAGTGACTTTTCAAAACAATTGTATAGTGCCGCCGGCGGCTACGTATCATTTCAGTCCATTAAGAACTAGAAAGGCTCGTTCCAATGACAAACAGAGCTAGACTTTACCATTTACAAACGTTTAAACGTGCCCCCCATACTTACGCACCGCGACGACAGTAACAAATGCCACAATAAAACGTATTCGATTTAATCTAGCAATATTAATACGTTGACGCTCTCCCGTGTCAGCCCCGGCTGATTTATCAAACGATATTAATTGATAAATTAGAATACATTAACGAAGTACACAAACCAGATAAACGTAAACTTACAAGTTCCAGTGAATTATGGAATCGTGTAGCAATGGTTTTGCATTAATCGTATTGATTTATACGTCATTTAATAACTTTATCTCGGAAATGACCGTTTTAGAGACACAATAAATATCTGTTCAGTAGCATCTAAACATGAGACGAGTGACTACTTACGGCTTGTTTTCTCAATATTCTAATCCAGATTCTATCTTATGTTCTTATTCAATAGACCAATTGTTAAGTTAGTTACTAAAATCGAAGCCAAATTACTAATGTAAACTTCGGACACGCTTTTCATGTTCGTTCGTTCCAGCCGAAAGACGTCCACTGCTGGACAAAGGCCTTCCCCAAGGATTTCCACAAAGACCGGTCCTGCGCCGCTCGTATCCAGGCACCTCCCGTGACCTTCACCAGATCATCGATTCACTTAGTAGATTTTCATGTAATTAAAAATAATTACATAAAAATCAATAAATGTGAAATGTGTTTAAAAAAACACATTTCACAGACAAGTTTTACTAACGTATTTGTAAAACTACTAGCATACATATCTTTTAATTATGATCTTCCAAGCTCATTTAAAGCATTATTAAAATTAATATTTGGCGTGCATAATGCTTATCCCCACCACGCAATGGGCGGGGCTGCGCACGCGCCGTCACGCACTCTGACCCACTGATATAGTTTCTGCGGGAATATGCTTTTATGACGTCTTAATTAAGCTATATACTATGAAGGTATAATGAAACGGAGGCTTTCTGAAAGGTTGCATCATTTTTATGGAGAAAGTTTGGATTGAAGAACATTTTTGCTTAGTGAATGAACAGGAGTAGTAAGGGGTATTACAAAAAGTTAGACTCTGGTTGAACTCTAGTTTAGATTTATATTTAGTATGGAAATGACATTTTAAGCCAGTGTTCGTCCTAGGTTTAACTTTTTTGTAATATGAGGGTGAGGAGCGTCTTGATTACCTGAGATGCTTGAAAAATATTAGAAACATTTTTAAATCATACAATGAACATTTTGCCACAAAAAATGCATATTTCGGTAGACTGCTTCTGTGAACCAATCCATATCTCTGCCTCTAACTATAGTCTGGACCAAACTTATCCTTATTTATATCAAACAATTCCCCTTATCCCCAAAAATAAACGTCACAATAAAGACTAACCGAAACGCGACGAACTTTTTGTGGTCTTACGTAAGAATAGCGAACATAACTGTGCTCGGGAACCGAACCGGCATACCGACGGAGGTTCCGAGAAGCGGCGCGCGCGCATAAATCCTGAGGGCTCATTATGCCTGCCTACATTCCCGGACGGCGGGAAAAAGTTTGCCACAGACTATTGTTCTAATGTTTGGAGGATAAAGGAACAGGGGGCAGTGGAGATAGCCTATTTTATAATTTAGGCTGGGTTGCAACATCTTACTTTGACTGTAACAAACGTCAAAAATCTGTCAAACTCCATACAAAAATCACCGGTTATCGTTATAGTTACGGTCAAAGTTTGGTGATGCAACTCAGCCTTAGTTTATCAAACAATGGTAGACTTTGGTAACTTTTGTCTATATCAGAGAGACGATCCGTTGATTTGCGATAAGTATCTATGTATTTTGTTATCTGATAAAAGATTTCGCAGCTACAACGGATTATAGTCCTTTATGCCTCATAAATAAAAAAAAGACCACTTTTCCTTCTTTTGTTTTGGCTCTCACTTTTGATGGTCGTGACTTCGTGATCATTTTGTGAAATCGACTCAAGGAATTAGAAGTTTTTCATGAAACTATGAAACCATGCTGTAACTCCTAAAAGATACCTAACGACTGATAGAATGGGGTACATAAAAAAAGAACATTAAAATAAAATGTGTCTATGTAAATAAAGTCGCCTCCACCGCATCCCTGTCCCGCAATCGACGCGGAAACAAAGCGATGCGACAACGCGACACCGCGCGACAAAACGAACGCGACGCGACAAACGACGTTATGGCGACATTTCGCTCAATTAAATACGGTCATTCGCTCAGCTTTTTTGGCCATTTAAATGTCTATCTGCTATTAAACCTAGCGGGATGGTGCGAGTTCCCATAGGAATTGTAGGATAATTGATCATTATCGTGACCTGCCGTAAAAAGTGGCCTAGGTTTTTGCTGTAATTTTGTATTGACGTGATGGTGTCTACATATTTAAGTTATTTTTATTTAGACGATCTATAATGGCTTGCATTTGCACCCCTCTAGATGAGAACGTTTTTGATAATAACCATTCAACATTTTTCAATTATATCAAGCCTTTAATTACCATAATTTATACATAAAGATTTTTAAATGCTAGAACTTATCGTTATTAGTAAAATGAGCTTTTCATTAAGTCTGTTTGATGGATGGATGAATAACAAGTTTTTAATTATTATTTTAATAAAAAAGACATTCATAATTTTCTTAGCGACGCTCAGATTCTGTCTTAAGCTTAAGAAACTAGCAGTATTTTAACTTCTTCAGTTCAATCTCTTTTCGCTTCACACCTACCTACACTACATGTATAGGTAATGCCGTCAAATATAGCAATAACAGTTACTAAAACACTTATCTTCCTATTCCACGGACGTCGGTAAGGAATAAAGTGCGTAAACACCTTTTTGGTGCGACCATAAAGGTGCCCACACACCGGCTAATGAGCGCGCGAGATTTACGGGCTATAAATAATGTTACTTGCGCGCCATATGCGACTCATGCGCACGGTACGAGCCGTCTTCACTGGCATACAGATAAGTAAGGTGTTGCGTGAACTTGTCATGTCAACTTTATAAAAACATTTCATCATCATTTCACCCACAGGACGTCCACTGCTGAACATACTCGTAGGCCTCCCCCAATGACTTCAACATCGCACGGTTGGTAGCGGCCTGCATCCAGCGCCTTCCTGCTACCTTTATTCAGGTCGTCGGTCCTCCTTACCTGCCTGTAAATTCAAGTGACAGTGGCCCGGTATTATCTATCGCAGAAGGGAAGTAATCAGGTTCTGCATTGGAGACCATGTATACGACACGGCATACCTACGCATTGATAGACGCTCTTCGATATAACGAAGAAGATAGCTGAAATCGTATTTTGTGGCGTTATTTGAGGAAATGCTTGCTATCTACTGAAAGTTTCAGCAGTGGACTGCTGACAGCTGAAATTATTAGGATTGTTGGTCTTATACAAAACCAATGTTTAGATATCCCAGATGTTTTCTAAGGAAAACGCTACGCATTGTTCTGGATTTTTTATATATTTTAATGTAGATCAGCTTGAACACTTAACCAGAATGGCTTCAATAGTATAAAATATTGATGATCGTAAGCCTATGCTTATGACATCAAATAGATTTTTTTTAAATCTGCTTTCCAGTCTGCGTTCGATCAAAAGTCAGTCAGCCAGCAAATTCTGAAAGTATAACGTTATCTAAACAAGCAAAAACTCGTGTGCGCACAACCTTCGCTAGTGTGGGCGCGTCCTTAGATAATGCTCGCGATTGTATTCGGTGAGTTTTTGGCCGTTCGGTATAACAGACGAAGTATAATCGCTTAACTCATGAATAAAAGCGAGCTTTGCCGTTTGTTGCGTCTATTTTTGGACGACAATAAATTGTAAATAAGACAGAAATAAGTATTGGTAGTCTAACAGAATTTATGTTTAAAGGTAAAGCAACATGGAATGTGCAAATATTAATTTTACTCAAATTCAATTGATTAACCTTACCAACCGGGTAACATGGAAAGCATTGGGGGAGGCCTATGTTCAGCAGTGGACGTCCTATGGCTGAGATGATGATAATGATGATGAACCTTAAGGCTGGTTTTAGAGTCACGCTGACGCACGCTGACCGTCAGCGCTGACAGCCGAAATGTATGAAGCGTCAGCGCCGAGCGATCAGCGTCACTCAGGAACGTTCCCTTCAATTACATACATATTGATCTGTCAGCGTCGACGATCAGCGAGCGGTCAGCGCGATTCTAAAACCAGCCTAAATGTACCATTTAGTTAACTTACTGTGTGTGTTTTATAAGGACTTGAATGAAGCAACCATAATGCGAAACCAAATCACTTGTCAGTTCGTAAACCAGCAACTCATCCGAATTATTTTTTGGTTTAAACGGTTAATACAAGAGTTACATTTCGAAATTGGAAAATTAGAGTTTATGTTTTGCCGCCTTCCAGCATAAATAGGCAGCTTTATCATTACACAATTTAATCTGGAGTGCAGTAATAACATAAAATAGCGTCGATAGTCGTTAGCGCAGCAACTAGCCTGATTTACCGCCGTGGGCTGTAAACACACTTTAAACATACAATAAAACTGAAGTGCGCCATAACACGCAATAAGAACAAGTATTAAAGCAATCAGACATCGTAAAGTAAAAATATTTATCTTTTAATTAAGACTTGTACGTAGATACTGGCTATGACTCATGCCGGTGCAATCAACCTTATGTCCCGAGATTTAAAGATGTAATTAGTAGTAGAAAAACAGAAATAGACGATTAAAAAGTTAAGCCATTATAATGCAAATTATAAAATAATACATGTTCAATAGTTTAAATTGCGGGTCTTCGAACTTAGTTGTACAACGAAGAGCAAAGTTAACATACTACTTTTGTCTCTATCTTCATAGCTATAAGGAAATATAAGGCAGAACTTGTGCGTTTCACTGTACGAAATCATTTTATTGCTGTATGTCCAAATTGATTCTACGTACATAAGTGTGAATAGCACGATACTGAGTCAGACGCAGTTTTTGGCGATATTTCCTTAATTTCGGAATCTAAACTGGTGATAGCTGTAGAATATTCTAGCGAAATTGAGGCGGACGTTAACGAATGTAATTAGAACGATACAATTTACAAAAAGCTAAAAGTATTTTGTTAGGATGAAATGAACTTCTTTTGTTCATTAATTTTCCGATTGATGCGTTTTACTTTACGTAGACAATTAGGAGTATGTTCTTAAAAACTAAAGTTAAGCAAATTATAAACTCTAAGTTGCATCTTGCAATGTAAACCAAAAAACGATTTCAAAGTAATTAGTTTGTACGTAATGAAGTAACTTTGGATAGTGTCTCTTCCTAAATTAACCGCAAGGGCGCTGCGTTCGTTTTACTCCTACCCTCTAAATAACCGAGCTTCGGATGCACTTTTAATTAAATCTGCATGTCAAAGCGATGTTTAATTAACATCAAAGGCACGAGTTAATGTGTCATGCAGCCGCGGTCGGCAGGGGCGGATTAAGCTTAACGCCGGGTTAAATTCACGGGTTACTGTGGGCCATGTTAATCTGCCGATCGGGTTTGTAGATTGGTTTCTGACCATAGAGCTATTGAGGTTTTAAATGCAGAGTACTGTGCTATTAACGGGCTTTAGTAGGATTTTTTCTATGAGATTTGGAGAAGAAAATGAGAAGTAGGTTTTAAATGCAGAAGGCTGTCCTGTTTAATGGACATTAATGGGTTTCGATGAGTTTAGAGGAGAGAATGAAAGGGTTGAATTTATGCACAATCGAAAGCACATCAGTGGTTATGTAGCAAATCAACATAGCTATCAGATTTAGAACTATGTATATAAGATGCTGCTTTACAGTGCTTTGCTTATGCTGTCTTCTGTGTCTATAAAATGTATTTTTTATGTTATACTTTTTATTTAAAAACATTTTTTGCAAACCAATGAAAAATTCTGATTGCGCCACTAGCATATTTATATTACTTTAAATGTTACGGCGGCACTGTCGATGTACCAAAATAACCCCCCTCAAAACGAATCTGTCGCTGACAGTGAAACTAATTACAGTTGCAACACTTTATCTTAATTGCAGTTGGAGTTACTTTGCAGTTACGGGAAAAATCCGATTCTGTCGCTCGGTAATGAACCGGGCAGTCTTTGCTTTAATTTCTGACTGCCAGTTTTAACGTGACACATAGGTATAACAACAATGTAGGTATTTTGGGTTTAATTCCAAGGTCTGATGTTTGATTCATAGCAGAAAATACCGATTTCGTTCAGCATATTGGATAAACCTGATTTTCCGATAAAAATGATTTCTTGATCGAGACGAGTAGCGGTAATCCGCTGGTCAGACATAATAAGCCGCCCTAGGCGTCTGCCAGCGAAGCTGTTACAGTTACAGCCATATGGTAACGTGACCCCAGCACCGTTACACATTCGTGCTCGCTACATCTGACAGACGAGAGCCTAGCGCCATCGGCAAAAGGTTATTTAAAAAAGAAAATACAGAATACATAATGATGTTATCAAGCTTCTACACGCATCTATTTTGATACTATCGGTTCAGTCCGTCCCTGTCACTCTTGAAGTCTTCCCGGGGAGAGGGAGTCCCGCCGAACGTATCGACATCGTTTAGTTAGGGCCCCGTACGCACAATCCCGTTCGTGCGTACCCGCAACGGGACCGTGCGTGGTGCGTGCGGTTTTTGCCGCTGCGTGGAAGAAAGTGCATTTCGATGCGCCTGCGCTCCCTTTTCCTGTTACGCCTTTTTGTTGGATCGCGCCGAGGAATCACGTTTTTTGTTGTTGGGTTAGATCAGGGTTTTGTTGTGGAAATGCACTCGTTGTGTGCACATTTCTTTTGAGTTAGAAATTGAAAAACAAGGCTTTGTATGTATTTGGATTAATTGCAAGTATCTTTGAGTAAAGACGTATGACTCGGAAATGGAGCAAGACGTAATAATTTATGCATAAGTAGGTATAATATCTGAGAGATAAATAATTTATTAGAGTTAAATATTACTTATCGTTATTGTGACTTTATTAACCCTTTCAAGTTGAAATCCATTAACTTCTACCCACAACGTAAAATTAAAAGCGATTTTCCCTGTCATTATATTGGTAAAAAACATCTTGCATTAAGCTGCAGCTCTAATTTGACGGAGCACTTCGCAATAGCTAATGAATAATGTATCACACAAGCAGTTTAATGTGTTTATGATTTCTGGACGAGCACAGTGGAAAGTTACTCACATAATTAAGTATTTGTCGTCGAATAATTTCGGGCGACAGTTCGTAAATATACTGCACAGTGGGCGGTATGAAGCCTCACGCGGACTAGAAATTGTTTTATTCGTCTGCGAATAAATACATGTATTTCTATTTTAATTCGCTGGGAATTGAGGTTGTTAGTAGAAAAACTCTTAAATTATTTTTATAGCTCACTGGCTACTGGCTGCACCACTGGGGGCATTAATTTTATGTCGAGGTAGACTTTGGATCCTTAAGATAAACTTTAAACCACTGATGTTTATGAACAAAAACCTTAACACGGCCTTATTCATGGAGTGCATTTTTCGCATGGCTCAATCAAAATTTTAAACTTTTCGTTTAAAGCTTATCAAATAAGAAGCAGACTCATTGAATAAAGTAATTTCTGTTCTGATGAGTAATTTAATGTAATATTAGATTGTTGATGTTTTTATAACAATAAAATCATCGCAATTCCAATGTAATAATATCATTCGACTTTAATATCATTCCTAATGCCTTCGTGATTACAACGGATGTGCTTTATTTACAAAGTGCCAAGTTTATTAGCGAAAAAACAAACGCAACATGACCGACTTCCGACTGTTTTATTGCAAAACTAAAGCTGGGTTGCACCATCTTACTTTACCTTTGACAAATGTCAAAAATCTGTCAAACTCCATACAAAAAGCACCGGTTATCGTCATAGTTACCGTTAAAGTTAGGTGGTGCAACCCAGCCTTAGACCTGCAGCACACCTGCAGCTATCGGCAGGTGTCGCGTATAAATCTCGGCAAATAAACAACGCTGCGCCCGCGCATGGAATATGCATGAGATCGGCTTGCTGTGAATGGTTTCAATGTACCGAATCTTTTCGGCAGTCCACTGCTGGACATGAGCTTAGACTGTGTTGCACCACCTAACTTTGACCGTAACTATAAGTCGACGTTGTATTTTTGACGTTTGTCAAGCCTTATTGTATGCTTCGAGCCCAATACTTGGGTATAGTTCTTCAACTGCTGTTGGCAAAGGAATCTTCGTTGGTAACACCACTGCTAGACGTAAGCTTCGATACTCGACGACTCTTCTTTAACTGCTGCCAGCAAAGCTGCATAGGTATACCTCTGTCTCTATATTTTGATGAATGTTTTTACGCTGAGCTTGTCAAGAGGTGGTTTCCACTCGGAAAATAGTAGAAAGAGAAGTAGAGCGTTTCTAAAGAGCTTTTTTACACTGAAAAATATGGACAGTTGAACTATTTTGGTTATAGATCTGTCACAAAACCTACAGGAATCTAGTTGGTCTATGATAAGATTTTATTTCATTTCAACTCAAATTTGTATGTTTTTTGGGAGATAAACATTTTTTTTACCTCTTGTTGGATTTAACAGTACATTGGCTATACTAAAAATAATCCGTCCAGTCTGCCTTCCTTTCCATCAAACAAAGAGATCGTTGTAACCACCGCCTACTGAACTAGTTTACCTACTCGATCCATAAAAGAGATTGTATCTATTGTAAACCGAAACTATTCCTCGATTCTACAAAATACGAGCTTGCGCAAACGATGTCACCAAACTCCATATCGGTTTGAGATACCGATCGCCGGATTCTTGCCGCTAACGGTACCCACACAGCCGTCATATGCAATAAAACCTAGTTACACACACATTCGTTTCGATGTCCAACATTCAATTCGTCCGACGCGACTTTCTTTTGTTATCTTTATTATTGTTATATTTTATCAACTCAAGAATATTTTTATACCTACGTCCAAAAATTGGCTATTATTTAGAATTCTAAAGAATCCATTTGAGTAACCCGCTACGTTTTTTACGATTAATTTCAAATTTCAATGGCATTGTTGAGAAGTCGTAGATATTCATGTCGCTGTAGTTTCATTTAGATACTTTTTAAAAATTCATTTTTAAGAAAATGACAAAATTTCTTATCTCGCTATCTACTGGCCTTGATTAGTTTGACTTTTTTGTCTTCGTTACGTAAAGAGCAACCACTTTTTACAAGCTTTTCTACATTTATAGGCTCAATCAATTTTTTGCTCGGCGATCATTGCCAGATTTCAGATGGTCATGATATTATGTTATTCTTTGTGTAGTTCAATCAAAACTATATGGCGAGTAATTGGCTCCCGACGATTTTGATCCTTCTCGGTGTACGTTTTGCCTTTCCTAATCCCAATATTGGTTATCAAAAACATTAGCACCGGCTCTCATTGCTCAACGGGACTTGGTTTATTGCAGACGCGGCTAATCCCCGCCCGGCGGCATTACGCTCGGTGACACAGTGTAGATATATGTAGTTAGCAAACTTCTCACTAAACCCGAAGATGATGTGTCCGCATAGAACTATAAAGTAAAAGCTCCTGTATACAGAAATTCAGTGACGAAAACGGATGTGTTCTTTTTTCAGGCAGATCTTTGTTTGTAGAAGGCATCTCTACTTTCATACGCCGTGGAATAAATAATTAGTATGATTATAGGATTTTTATATCCTCGAAGTACTTATATTACATGCCTGGATCACCGTAACATAAAAATACACACATGCGTCAAGAAAAAATGTTCCTGAAATAAAGCCTCCTTGATAGTTTTCAACTTACTATTTGTAGCTGTATTGTGTCAATATGGTGTGTTAAAACGTTTTATGGCTAGGTGTGAACCGCCTTTACAACTTTAATTCGGCACTCCAATATTAATTTTAATGGTTGTGTTGGCGGCGCATGAGTCGCTCGCCTAGCTGCCGAACTACACGTGATGCTACTTGTAAATTACTTTGGTGTAAGCTTCACAAAACATCACTAATTACTGAGCCCCAAAGTAAGTTATTTTATTATGACTATTAAAAAACAGATAAATAGATTACTTAAATTAAAATACTGTGATTATTCAGCCTCCTCGTGCTCATCGTATTAGCTAGGAATTAGCAATACACCAGTCAGAATTATTTTGTAAATACATTTATTGTTTCAGAGTACTGGAAAGTAATCCGTTCTTGTTTAGATAGATTATTATGTTTATTAAAATTGTTTCTCTCTTTTACTATAGACGGGAATGGGAATAAAAAAAAAGACCGTGAGGTAAAAATACAGCGTTAAGTAGATAAAGCTCATTTAAAACTTATTATAAAGCTTTTGACAGTGGCATTGCTAGCGTGTTACTTTAGACTGCGTTTTATCCTCTTAGGAGGTGAATTTTGCAAAATCCTTTCATAGCGTATGTCTATGATAAAATAACTATCTGTGTGCCAATTTTCAGCGCAATCCTTTCAGTTGATTTAGCTGTGTGTTGATAGATCAGTCAATAACGATTTCTATATAGTCGTCGAGTACATATTACCTTTTATTCATTTCTTAATTAGTTACAAAGTATTCCCTTACTTTACCCCCAAGTTAAAATTGCAAAATGTTGCATGATGAAGGCTTCGCTGGCATCTGTCGTCCACGTGCCAGAGAAGCCTCCAGTGGGTCAGCGCGTCCTTGGCATTGCGCCCGCGCACAATGGCGTTGCAGCGAGGCTTTACTGCGCAGCTGCCTTCGCCTGTGTGGATTGTGTATAAAACAGGACGCTGAAAAGTTGTTTGTATCGATTTATTTTGTTATTGCTTAATTCGTTATTAATTCTTAATCAATCAGTCGTTTGTTCTTTAGTTAATACCTCATATCTAATGCTACGACAGACGACAAAGATTAAACAGTTTTGTATAAATAAATAAATCTTTGGAAAATTTCACACAGCGCCAGCTAGCCCCAAAGTAAGTAACTTATATGCTTGTGTTATGGGTGTCGTATACTTCCTGAACAAGTCCATTAATTGCGGAATATCCGTCAAAGCAAAATAGTCTTTATTTATAAATAAGGCGTATAGATATTTGTACGTTAAGTATAAGATAGAACACACGTTTACAGGTGTTCTATCCATTTTTCAGTATCATTTACTTCAGAAAAAAAAGAAAATAATCGCATTCTTCAGCCTCTTGTGCAAATACGATTTCCAATTACCAGTCATTAACCATGGCGAAAACCTTGAAGACCTCTTAAGACTAAAAAGCAAGTGTTATTTATGTGTCTGTATTCAGCAAGCATTTGCCGGGACACGTGCGCGCGCCGCGAAGGCTCTCCGGGAAGTGTGTCGAGTCCTTGACATTGGCGTGCGCGGGCGCACACAAAACGACGAGCGCGGACCGGCTGCGCCCCTTTGGCCTTGGGCGGGTTAGAGCCTGTGCCCAGTGTATAGTGTTGTTGCGAGTTAGGGACAGAAAGGCTCACGGCACGAGATGTGACTTGCTGAGAAGTGTATCTTTTTATTTCTTGGAAAATCGCCTGAAAACTTCAATGCGATTTCACTGATTTTCTGAGCGTCTGCATCTAAGTAATTTCTGCAACTGTATAACTAGTGTTCGTGGATCTCATAGAGTACCTAATTAATAACTTTATACGCCGTGTCGTTATGTTCATTCGGCCTGAATTGTCTGAGCTTTCCTGAAAAGGTTCAAACTTTAAACCGCGTTTTATTTATACAGGTTTTGAGATCCAAGGTCACACGAATTTTTTAACGTCTCGTCTTATAATAAAATGGAAACAGACTCTTGCAGTTGAAGCAGTGTTACCAAGTGTATTTTTTGTTTTATTTATAGGGATTAGTTCGGAAAAAGTGCGCCTTTGTTTGCAGTTTGAAATTGTAGATCGGTTATAAGACAAGGATAGAAATAGAGGGATTGTGTTGCTATAATGAAGCAGGTTTGCATTTGTTTTTTTTTACAGAAAATCATTTTGGATTTATGTAGGTAACATGGATCTTTTCTGGGCACTTCCTAGTGTCTATTATTCAGAAATTCAAAAAATCCTACCTATTTGGTTTCTTGATGTTATTCTTACTTAAAAACCACGATTGATTTTCAGATTAAAGGTACGAAATTACGACGTACTGTATTAGAAAGATAATTGAAGGCTTCTCAAGACACTCACAGTAAGAAAACAGTTACAATCAAGTCACTGGAGTGCTTAAATGCTTCATACCAGAGCAGTTAAAGTCTCACTAAAAACCTAATATGCAAAACGATGTTTGCGTCCCAGTATTAATCGACTCTTTCTTCCGTCCTTGGGTGCATTCCGGAGTAAAAGAGACAGATAGAGCCGATTACGTCGTAATTGATTCGCGAAGTACACAGGGGTGACCTCTGCGCGGGCGCACGTAATTGTTATTATTAGCGATCAAAGAGTCCGCAGGTGAGCGCTGATTCGCCCCTCGGCTCGTTTGTTTGCACTGCTCTTGCAGGCGGTAATTATGGGCAAATAGCAATCAAAATGTGGATTGTGTTCTTTGTGGTGTAAGAAAATATTGTTTTTAAAAGCCGTACATTTTTTTCAAGAGAGTACTTACTCGTAGCGTCCTGTGTCAACAACTCTCTCTCAATCTCACTCTCTCTATTTAGCGGTCAAATAAGTCATAAATCATGATAAACTTGACCATGGTATCATAACTTATCACATAATTCTGAAAAACACATTTAATTAAATTAAAACTTACAATTGAATAATTACCTACCCCAAGTNTAATTGAAATTACAAAACTTTTACTCAAAATCGTGATAACGTGTAAAACAATATCGATTGTCTATTTTTTTAACTACTGCTCCTTTTCGTTACCTAATTTGTTAAGAATGTGTGGTATAATATTTTGCCATAGTTTTTTTAAAGGCTTGAAATTTATTGAAATCCAATTTAGTAACCATGTGGTACAAATTATCGAACCGGTTGGCTAAATTGGACCGAAGCTCTGACCTCGTATTTTGTTGATTTGTGCTAAATATACAACAATTATGTTGATTAATACCTATGAAATAGTAAGTTGAATAATTTCTCTTTAATTATATACCATGAACATTAGCAAAAACAAAAGAAAACTATGTGTAAAATGGGATTGAAAAAAACTGGTCCAAATTGCCGGACTCTCCCTTATTACCTTTTATTCATTTCTTAATTAGTTACAAAGTATTCCCTTACTTTACCCCCAAGTTAAAATTGCAAAATGTTGCATGATGAAGGCTTCGCTGGCATCTGTCGTCCACGTGCCAGCGAAGCCTCCAGTGGGTCAGCGCGTCCTTGGCATTGCGCCCGCGCACAATGGCGTTGCAGCGAGCCTCTACTGCGCAGCTGCCTTCGCCTGGGTGGATTGTTTATAAAACAGGACGCTGAAAAGTTGTTTGTATCGATATCTTATTTTGTTATTGCTGAATTCGTTAATATTTCTAAATCAATCAGTTGTTTGTTTTTTAGTTAAAACCTCATACCTAATACTACGCTACGACAGAAGACAAAGATTAAAAAGTTTTGTATAAATAAATAAATCTTTGGACAATTTCACACAGCAGCTAGCCCCAAAGTAAGCAACTTATATGCTTGTGTTATGGGTGTCGTATACTTCCTGAACAAGTCCATTAATTGCGGAATATCCGTCAAAGCAAAATAATCTTTATTTATAAATAAGGCGTATAGATATTTGTACGTTAAGTATAAGATAGAACACACGTTTACAGGTGTTCTATCCATTTTTCAGTATCATTTACTTCAGAAAAAAAAAGAAAATAATCGCATTCTTCAGCCCCTTGTGCAAATACGATTTCCAATTACCAGTCATTAACCATGGCGAAAACCTTGAAGACCTCTTATGACTTAAAAGCAAGTGTTATTTATGTGTCTGTATTCAGCAAGCATCTGCCGGGACACGTGCGCGCGCCGCGAAGGCTCTCCGGGAAGTGTGTCGAGTCCTTGACATTGGCGTGCGCGGGCGCACACAAAACGACGAGCGCGGACCGGCTGCGCCCCTTTGGCCTTGGGCGGGTTAGAGCCTGTGCCCAGTGTATAGTGTTGTTGCGAGTTAGGGACAGAGAGGCTCACGGCACGAGATGTGACTTGCTGAGAAGTGTATCTTTTTATTTCTTGGAAAATCGCCTGAAAACTTCAATGCGACTTCACTGATTTTCTGAGCGTCTGCATCTAAGCAATTTCTGCAACTGTATAAACTAGTGTTCGTGGAACTCATTGGGATAACTTTATGGAAAATCTTACTTCCGAAACTACGGTTAACCTGTAGCTGAAACTTATATCATTATCAACGCTGACGTTATGTTCATTTGTCAGTAATAAGGCAGGACCGTGCCTAACTCTATTGTCAACTTACAAGCATAACGATTCATAATTTCCTCGTTAAGTCAATCCGAGCTTTCCTGAAAAGGTTCAAACTTTAACTGTGTTTTTTTTATTCAGGTTTTGCGGTCCAAGGTCACACGATTTTTTTATCGTCTCGTCTTATAATAAAATGGAAACAGACTCCTGCAGTTGAAGCAGTGTTACCAAGTGTATTTTTTGTTTTATTTATAGGCATTAGTTCGGAAAAAGTGCGCCCTTTGTTTGCAGTTTGAAATTGTAGATCGGTTATAAGACAAGGATAGAAATAGAGGGATTGTGTTGCTATAATGAAGCAGGTTTGCATTTGTTTTTTTTTACAGAAAGTAATTTTGGATTTATGTAGGTAACATGGATCTTTTCTGGGCACTTCCTAGTGTCTATTATTCAGAAATTAAAAAAATTCTAACTATTTGGTTTCTTGATTTTATTCTTACTTAAAAACCACGATTGATTTTCAGATTAAAGTTACGAAATTACGACGTACTGTATTAGAAAGATAATTGAAGGCTTCTTAAGACACTCACAGTAAGAAAACAGTTACAATCAAGTCACCGGAGTGCTTGAATGCTTCATACCAGAGCTTTTAAGGTCTCACTAATAATCTAATAATAGTATGCAAAACGATGTTTGCATCCCAGAATTAATCGTCTCTTTCTTCCTTCCTTTCCATCCTTGGGTGCATTCCGGAGTAAAAGAGACAGATAGAGCCGATTACGTCGTAATTGATTCGCGAAGTACACAGGGGTGACCTCTGCGCGGGCGCACGTAATTGTTATTATTAGCGATCAAAGAGTCCGCAGGTGAGCGCTGATTCGCCCCTCGGCTCGTTTGTTTGCACTGCCCTTGCAGGCGGCAATTATGGACAAATAATGCAATTAAAATGTGGATTGTGTTCTTTGTGTTGTAAGAAAAAAATGATTTTAAAGCCGTAAATTTTTATCAATAGAGTACCGTTTGTGGGATAGCCACTGGCTAATTTACTCGTAGCTTCCTGTGTCAACAACTTTCTCTCTTTAAAATAATAATGATGAACTCTATCAATGGCATCTTATTTAATTGTGACGAAACTTATAATTCTCAAAAACATACTTATTTAATGAAATTGAAACTTTCAATTTAATAGCATTACCCTTAATAAATCTTCCGTCACCAAGTTTTAAATTGCAAAATTAATTTCATATTGTATTTTAATTACAAAACACAAAACCAAACACGCTGGTTGATATTGTTGTTTCATACTTTTTTCAATTTATAACGCGGTATTTCCGGCGGTAATCAGAAGTCCCGAATGCACTTGAAATTCGTTTTACGACTTTTTACGATCACTTGCTCGGTGTTTACAGCTCATTCCTCGCTGGATTAAAAATAAGGATGATTTGAGCGCAATAATCTCTGGTGTATTTTTTGGCAACACTTGCTTTGCTCGTGAGTCAGGACTCTACCAGTTGATGGAGTAGGCCCACACGCTGTTTAAGTACTCGTCACGGAATAAATTCTTTCTGATTCTTACTTTTTATTTTTGTTGCGGGTAAAGCCGGGTCCAGACGGGCGTAATGTGTATTGTAAGATTACGTGTAATGTAATACGAATTCTACGTGTGGACGGCACTACGAGCATTACATGTAAAGTGCTGTCCGTACTATTTTCCATTTCATTACACGGTGGAGTACATTACGCGTTACACCCGTCTAGACCCGGCTTAAAGCTGATTTGTGATTTTGATTGAAACCTCTTCTTCTACACTTTTGTGGTGGGACGTGTGTCTTCAAGGTGTAGTGACGAATTTCTAGGTTGGTTCATAAGAATTTATACTCCATAATATTGCTGATAGTCACTGGTCACGGCTGGTCACCGCGGGGGAAGTAGACCACCACCCTCCATCAAAATGATGGAGGAGGCTTTTACCCAAGTGGGGCCACAATCAAGAGAAATACTTAATTAATTTTAAATAAAACTGTAACAACTGTGGATTTATAAAGCTATAATAATAATAATAATAATATTGCTGATTGTTATTTATGTATATTTTAAATAAGTAAAGTCTCTGTGCTTTCTTTCACTGTGGCTACAAGTCCGCTCTTGATTGTTTGGTTTCGACATTAAATATGCCTGTTTTAGAATATGAAAATTTACGCAACAAGTACCTACGTACCTACTTGCAAATATTACATTTTTTCCAGCGACCTTTACCAGATCGTCGGTCCATCTAGTAGGAGGCCTTCCAGCCCGTGGTCGCCACTCGAGAACTTTCCTGCCCCAACAGCCATCGTCACTACGAGCTGGTATGGAAAACCTTGGGGATGCCTTTGTTCAGCAGTGGACGTCATTTGGCTGAAACGAACGAACGAACGATTACATTTTTAAGAGTTTTGATATGTCTTAACCCCTGCAGTTAGCTAAATAATGTATTAGGGGTGTATATTCCACCAAATAGTCCAGCGAATCTCACTCAATTCGAATATCAATGGCAACTTACGCGTTCATCACGGCTACCTGATTTAGGGTTTTTTTAATATTGATGATACGACTCTATGTTGCCGACAAGTCTGACAACTGACTATCGTCTAGATAGGCTGATAGCGCAAAGGGCGGTGGATCGCCATAAGGGCGAGGGGTCCCAAATACGATTCGCTAGCGTCTAGACGTGCTGACAGGGACCCTTCGATAAGAATCGATGAAGAACGAATTCATAATACAATGCTGAATTTTCTGATTTTTAGGATCTAAAGCTTTAATAATTTGTGTGTTGTCTAGCGCATGTTTTGTGAGCTGCGGTTTCCGAACATGTCAGTTAGCCCCTTCTTTTATGAAACCCAACCATATGTCAATCAGTATGTTATTATAATAATGCTTTTTAATCATTAGCCATCATATAACAAGATACACCCGTTTTAGCAGCCCATTATTCCTTCAATAAAAAACAACTGGTCCTTTAATAAGTTAATCTGGAAGCCCTAATGAAACGTCACGCCGCGACAAAGACGGATATTCATACTTCTCAACTGGTCCGTGTTGAGTGCCTTGAGGCGAGCGCGCTAAAGTTCATTATTGTGTGATTGATGGATCAAAGTTTTTGGTGGGAACGTGATGGAAGCAGTTCGTGTGGCGAGATGGCGCGATATGGTTGGTGCATGTACCTACCTGCGAGTTTTTAGGGTTGATAACTTTTTATTAATTTAATAATTGCCTACTGTTGGTTCCTTTTGTTTAAGTCAATGCAGCTAAACTGTAGTAAAGACATATTATAAGCATGTTCTGGGCCATTATAAACCATGAATCGTTTTGCGAGCTTGATGTTTTGTTCTCAGACTTGGTCAAAGTAAACTGTTATAAAGATCGATGTAGATTAAAAAAATACTGTAAGTTTATTTCATTGTCAACCCTGAAAGACGCGAAGAGGACATAAACTGCACGTTGTTCATTGTTTTGCTGCTCTCTCGACACAGTTTACGGTGCTTTTCGACTGCTTATATTAATTTTAGACAGTATATTTTTTAAGCCTTTGCCTCTGAATATATTGGAAGAAGTTCCGCTTGCTGATGCGGGCTGCGTTCACTTTGACCTGACCGCAGTCCGCAGAATGCATCCAATCTTACAATTAATGCTTTAATAACCAGATATTAAAGGATTTGTAAGACTCTTGCATACAACAGCCAAATATAATGAAAAAAAAAACAGTATTGCCAGATGTGTGTAGTAGGATGAAAGTAACCTACCTACAACATACGCAATTTATTATTAAATTATTTAATAAAGTAGGACTGGTTATGTTTGACAAGAAATATTATTAATAACTTAATAAAGAATATAATTGAAAAAATTATAAATTCCAAACCGTCGATCAAACATGATTTATCCTGTATCATTTATGCTATTAATTTAATTAATGTCTCACTAATGAGCCCGTTAACATTTTTTCTTGTTAAAAGCATCTGAAGGATGACTTGTACTAGATTTATCTTATTATTTGGTTAGCAAATGAATTCACGTTTTAAACAAACAGCCATTTTAGTTTTTATAATGGCTATCAACTATTTAGATCAATGTAATGTTCATATTTGAACGCTCTTAACTGACTAAAATATTTCAACGACGCGATCCACATAAATGTATGTAATGAACCTTGAAAATCAGAATCTAAAATATCAATAGCACTATTTATCTTCCCTATTCACACGGTTGCGTAAAAAGTACAAAATAACTTGCATCTTTCAAAATTCTCACGTATTAGCGAGACCTTCATAAATTATAAATATGCATTGACAATGGTATGAGAAGTCGCGAAGTCACATGCACCTGATGCCCCCACTTGGGGGTGGGGGCGGGGTTGGTGGGGGGTAGGGCCGCCCCCTCGGCTGCCCCCGCGTCTGCACAAAAAATAATATTTTATCTCGTTACTGGATCTACCTTTTGTGCAGTGAGATGGACCGCGCCACAAATCTTTGGATGCGGCATAAAAATTTATCAAATCAATCATGAGATGTTTGATAAAGTTAGGTTGAGTATGTTGAGCTTAAGGTTTTTCGGTATGGTACTTGCTATGCGTGTAATATAATAAAAGTGAAAGTTTGGATGGATAAAAGAAGAATTTCAGCAACTAATTAGTTTTTTTACCTACATTGAAATAAAATCGAGAATAAAGCCGTTGGAGAGTTTTAACTAACGACCACAAGGATATTTATTACATTTTAGAGTTTCAGAACTCTTATAGGCCATTAGTTAAACGGAATTACGATCTACAAAGATGTCCATTCAATTTTGGAACAAAATACCGAATACAAATCGTCATAAGCCATCTCTAATCTTATTCTCACATCGCATCGACCCGCACAATACGGCTAGATGCACTCTCGTTTTTATGCACTCAAATTGAACGTCGCAACCTGCGATCACTTTTTTTACGCAAAGGCATATTTCCATTTATCTTTACGGTCATGATCCTTCCATTGTGCCGGGCGTAAATACGCGTAAAAAACTTTTCGAATGATACTGGCCGAAAAGTCACGTTTGAAAAAGGTTAGCTAAAAAAGCGGCTTAAAAGAAAAAAGGTTGATGCATTTTTATTGTAAGATTTTTGGTGAGTAATCTGTGGTTAGAGAACTTACAATGTTGTATTGTAATGCAGTAGTCAAGATATTTGCTAAAACTTAAAATTTCATGCGATTGGACTTGTAAAATTGAAGCACGTGTAACCTGGATAAAAATACCTGTTGAATCTTAATTATTTTTTATCAATTTTAGTCTGCTTCGTTATGAATTTTTAACTATTGTAAACAGTTGAGAAGCAGTTATTTTTGATTCAAATAAAAGTAGAGTCATTATAATTGCTATGCTACTAGCTTTTTCCAATTTCAAAACCCGTATTCTCATAAGCTTCTGACCGTACAACCGGCTAATAGCATTATGAATGCCCTCAGTTTATAGCCGAAGAGAATAATGCCTTTCTGTTAGAGACACTTAATGCGTTTTACCAAAAACTTCTTGTATCGCTAGTCTGTTTTACAGTTACAAAAAGATACATAAACGTCAAGTAAATTAACTGCAGGTTTAGTGATGCGCGGTTTAGCGAGTCTAACAAAAGTTTCTGTAATTCGTCTATGGTTCGTTGTATTTTTGTAAACCAATTATGATTTATTACAAATCGTTTAGTGGCGAAATCATTTGAAGCGTTTTGGTAAATCCTAAAGTGTACTGTTAATGTTTATACATTAAGACCGTAGAAATCATGTAAAATATGAGCTCTTATGAATTTATTGTAATTTAACTTATGAATTAGCATTAAATTTTTCTAGTATTTGCTAAAAGTTAAATATCATAGTGTCATTATTAGCAAGCATAACATATCATAATGTTTTTACTATGAATAACAAAATTAAGATACTTATGTTGACGTGTGAATAAAAATCATCACTTCGTTCACTTATAGATTCAAAATGTGTGCAACACGGCTGTATTTCCTCAGTTTATGCCCACTCGTAGTATTTTCTCCGTAGCCTATTAAATCGGTCACATAAAAATATTTCCACCTAAAACACGGACATAACATCTTACCTTTCACTTAATGCGACATTCTCCAAAGTGCGTCACTAATCCATCGATATATCACAAACAACGCGCAGTCTCAAATATCCCATTACCTCTCTAACTACCGCCATCTAAATATAAAAAGCATTATAACATATCTGTCGTTGCTCGCTTAATATATGCAAACATTAACACACATACGCGTAGTGATGATACTTGGCTATGTCTCCGCCGTTGCCATAAATTTTGGATATTCAAATGATTCCGATACGAATTTGGTATCGCAATTAACACGCAAACTGGTTGTTTAGGGATGGGAAACCAGATAATTAGATAGGCAATATCGACGCATGTACTTTTCTTAATAGATGTAGTTTTATTTTATCGCATTTGCTTCTTTTGACAATAGTGACGAGTTTC
Source organism: Ostrinia furnacalis (assembly GCF_004193835.3). NCBI lineage: Eukaryota > Metazoa > Arthropoda > Insecta > Lepidoptera > Crambidae > Ostrinia > Ostrinia furnacalis. The sequence continues at coordinate 211,557 of NW_021134758.1, forward strand.
TTGCGCTGCTTCTTCTCAGCATTGGCCCATTTATTGTCCCGAAGCAGTGGTAGGGTTACTACTGGGACGTGTAAAAGTGATTTTAAAAGCCTACTTGCAAAACATGAGTCTTATAGGAGTTGTTTTCAGAGTCAGTGATGATGAATCTCATTTTATAAGTAGTTATAAGAAGTTTTAGTCAAAGTCATCAAGTTTACGTATATTTTCGGACTCCTTGAACACAATCTTGCCATTATTAAGTCTAGTTGTACCTATATTGAAAAGCTCTAGCTAGTATTTATTTCCTGTATCCTGAACATACAAGCTTTTTCAAAGCTCTAATTTCTTAATCGCTTTGTCTTGCGCCTCCTTTATACATATTGGCACGATCAAATTTGTTAAAAGCATCGATAAGGCAATCGATGAGTGTCGCAGCGTTCCCATCACTGGCCCCCAACAAAAATGGTTTTATTCGCTCTCTAGCCAATAAGTGTGTAATGAATCTTATAAGTACCTACGAAATGAGATAATAACCAATTCGGCTAAGTGTGGGCATGGCCCGTTTTAATAAATTTATGTATTTCGTACCGGTCCGCCCGATGTCGCCATTGCGCCGTGCCATATTATTTATATCGCGTACCGTACCGCAGTACTGGTTATTTTCCGTGTTTTTTTGTTTATTCATGCATCATTTATCTTTAAAATCATTAAAATCTATAGTTTCAGCATATTTTAGTAATATTTTTCTGATTCCTCATACGTGTTATGAATATTTTAATCAGTATACCAGTAAAAAGTTCATCACACTGGCTTAATTACTGACAAATATGGTATGTCATGTAATAATACCTAAATAGAAAATATTAACCTCAATTTTCATTAGACTATGTTATTTATTTTAAAACTACATGATGCTACTTGTGTGTATAATGTGAACTATGTTTTGCTATTTCAGATTATGGCTATACATATACAAGTCCGTTACTCATTATTATTCAAATGTAATTGGTAATTGAATTTTGTCAATGACATAAAACTAACAAGCATATAAAATTTGAATAATAAAGCAATTGATTAATTCTAAACTTTCACTTCTAATCGCCGATCCCTGCTGCAATCAAACTAATTATATAACGTACAAAAGCCTAAACCATTTGTTATTAAATCTACGGAGTTGACAAACTGGTCAATGTTCACATGGCCTTATGTAATGCTAAGAGCAATAACGCATCAAGATTTATATACTTTTGTGAAACTTACTGCTTACCATTAGTCTGGAGAACGAAGAGCAAACAGACGTAAGATATGCCAATTAAAAGTTTAATGAACGTCAAATTCCATATTTAATAATAATGCAATGTCAAAAGTCGTAGAAAGTACAAGTCGTCGCATGATTCTTTTGAAATAAAGCCGCCAACGCGCCGGGCTTTCAGCGGACTTGATGTGTAGAGTCCTTTATATATGATAATAATAATAGTCTTGGGATTTCTTCCTGAATTGAGTAGAACATACAGACTTGTAAGAGACTTACGCCCGTATTTACAAACATTACTATGAGATCTCTCACAGTGTGTGTGGACGCACAGGATGACACACGAACCAATCACAGAGCTGTATTCAACGCTGTGCGTTTGCTGCTTCACTTAAGCAAGAATCGTTTGTGAAAACGGGCGTTAATTTCAAGGAATGTAACATAATTCAGTGCTTTGGAGGGCACCAGGGTGAAATCTGTTTTTACAATCCAAACCATAGAAGAAGAAGGGATATTTTTGATATTTGATTATTTATGTAAATAAATTAATTACTTTATTGTAGGCCTGCGGAACTCTGTGCTCTAAACACAGCGTCTCAAAGTCTCCACCAGCCGGTAAACTAGTTTCTGATTCATTTAATACATTAGTCGATCGACCACGTTTACGATGGCCATAGAGGTCTGTGCTCGCAGCGACATACGTTTCACATACTTGTTCCAAATACTTTGTTTTATCTAGTGATACGTTATTTTATCGGATTTCGTGGAAATTGCGGTCAGATCTTCGTTTTGATTTCAGTTCATTTAATTTATACTTGCAATAATGAAAAGACTGTCACTATCGCGAATAATAGTCTTAATTATAATATCTTATTTGCAAACTTCGTAGGTATTAATACTTGCTAATTTCTCCTTATATTTTTTTCATGTAGCCCGAAATTCAATCTTACTACATAATAACACGGAGTGCATTCAGTGGCTTTGTAGGTCTTCACGTATGGAATTTATTTTGAGCAAGTCAAACGTTTTGAATTTCTGAAATGTTTAAATGCTCAAAGAGATATGTACTGTGATTTTTTTATTAGCTCAACCTACATCTTTTTGTGCCCGCCGCGCCCAATTGTTATTCATATCATAACTAAAGCAACGAATAAGTCCGATCACAATCGCAAAACACACATAAAATACCAAAATATCACACCCACACATACTCGCAACATAATTGAGCACCATAAATAATACTTTTACATATGTTTGCGTAAGACACATAGTTCTCGGAAAGATATAATAAACTACGATTTGACTAAATTACTCGAAATGCGCGGCGGAAATGTCGTGAATCATGCTTATGCGATTATAAATATCGATTAAGATTAACTAAAATCGTATCGATTATAACCGTCTTCATTATTTCCAGTTTCGGCTGGACTTGCCAATATGATTCACGAGAATGGACAATTTTGACCTCGTTTCGAAATCTAGTAATTAAGTGGTGATAGACTCCTAAATAGAGTTGGTCTTGGAAAAACCAATTTATCTGTATGTTCAAAGACACCAAAAGAAGTCTACAAGTACTTGACGAATCAACTGGGGCAACTAAAGCTGCATTACTGAAAAAAAAATCTTAACCATAACTGGCAACACCCACCTTATGATTGCGCGAGGAGCAAGTCAACTATGTAACACAAGCTGAATAATAAACGAAAACATTTCAAGAATAAAACAAATATAAAATGTTCATCGGCCTTTACATTATTTCTATTGATCAAATATGAAATTAACGAGTTTCCTACAACAAATATGACCGCGTACAACCCTTGCGACATTTGTCACGCACTTTCGTCACTTCGCCGTAACGTAACAAACACATACGACAAAAGGTGATAGCTAGGCTCTGTTACGGATACAATATCCCCTCCAAATTGAACCTTAAGTCTTGATAATAGGGGCGAATAAAAGTTTTATGAGTAGTAAAGCTAAGGGTCGGCAATAAAGGTCGCGCCAGCAGATTTACAGGCCTATTAAGGGGTCGGTACACGCGTTCGCTTGAAATCGATACATTCGGGTAGTTGGAATGTACAGTACAGTGTAATAAATATTAACTTTTAATGTTTATGGTAATGACGCTAAATGGTAGTTAGAAACGCTATTTTGACATCATTTGGAACGGCTTCCAAAAAGAATTGTCTTGTGGGGCAAGTTTGGTAGGGTTCTGTGTTTTGTTTAGTCTTTATTTGAGATATATTACACAGTGGAAGAAGCTAAAAACTACTTTTTCAATTGTTTTTTCTTATCTTTTAATGCAAACATTTCTCTTACTATGTTACAAATATTTTTAAAGTACCTAATTCACTATGAGTATCTTAAGCACCAATCACACGTAAACAGAAATTTTAAATTAATACACATTTTAATAAATACACAGGTATTTTTTTAAACGTAGATCATACATTTGTTACTAACACTTTAAACTATGCTATAAATAAATATTTATTAACTTAAAATTTATAAACAATTGATTGAGATAGAGATGGCTACAGCAACTAAAAGTGTATGCTACATGTTTAGATCATTATAATTTAATTTAGTTACTGAAGACATCTCAATAATTAAAATACAAATAACATAGTTTTAGAGAGCTTTTTAGTCGCTACACGATCACACATTTCGAAGCTTCACTCGTCCGCCACAGGAGGCCCTTCTCATCCATGTCAACTATTGCATGTACATACTATAGCACTCTCACTACATAACGTAGGTCCTATACATGCTTGTATATGTAGCACTGTGAGGTGTTTTAGATTATAGGTACGTCTTTGCATTGGAAGGACCATTGGATACAAACGCACATTTGTCAACATAATATGACGCCGTTAAAAGTTAGAAAAGGTTTACAGTTTTATATCAATTTGTTTATGAACTAAATTTGATTTGAGATGGTTGTGATATCAATCCAAAGTTACATCTGTGGCCAATGTTTTACTTTAAAAATCCTTTTACAAATCTTTTAGAATGTTTAAAGTTTCGTCTAGGCATATTGGTCGCTAAAGCTTAATACCATATTAATTTATTGAAGCTTTTTATACTAAAGCAAAGTGACAAAGTCTCTACAATGGCTAGTAATATCCACAAAGGCGATACTCCCCTGTCTCCCCTATGTTTGATTTTGTCCTTAGCCCTTCAAAATATGTAATGTACGAGTAATTAGCAAATTCAATAGCGAATGCCATTTGGAAATACGAAACATATTTATTTTGTAGCTAGCCGTAAGTTTAAATCTTAAAACTGTTGAATAATCAGTTACTAGCTAGCCTGAAATACATGAGGTAGATAGTAGTATGTAGAGTTACCAAATATTTAGTAATTAGAGAATTTGTAGTTTGATTTGAACCTAGAAACGCATTATACGACCTTTGTGTAACTATTCCAGAGTTGTGAGTACTTTCTTTCTTTCACTTTGGTTTTTTGAAGTTCGATTCTAAGATTATGTCAATTAGGTTTTGGTTTTTATTATTCTGATACCTCCTCTCTTTATAACTTAGTCATTGTCTCTCCCTTTGGTACCTGGTAGATATTGTGTCGGTTAGGTGTGATTATTTCGAGTTCGATGTCGTTCTATGAAATCCCTGAAACGGTTTTTCAGAGCAGTCTCGTATTATTGACGCAGAATTAGCAGATATTAACTAACGAAAACTTTTCATTTGATTGAAACATGGACATTAAAGAGCTTTATAAGCATATCAAATACTTGAGTTTTACTTTAGACTTTTTGATAATACATATATTAATTTTAAACAATGGAATTTAAAACTTTTGTAATTTATTTTTTACTGAAAATTGAAGTTACTCGTTCTGCTAAAAATGAGAAGAACTTACAAATTAATTTGTAATTTTCGTCTTTAATTGAGTTGCAAGTCACAATTATCGTTTACTTTGAATGCGCCCATAACAGGAGCTATCTCTGAAAAACCTCACCCTTACCTGTCGAAGAAAAGTGTAGCCCCTCTCGTGTCCTCTGCCAATGTTACGGGACCATCACTTCAGTTAGGGCCAATCGAAGTGTGTGATCTGTGTGCGCGTGCGCGGTTGTGACCGTGGGTTCGCGTAGGGCGGCGAGCGGCGCGGGCGCGGCAAGCGGCCCAGCGGCAGCAGCGCCGGCTCCGGCTCGCTCCCGCGCGGAGCCCTCTCCGACCCCGACATCCAGAGCCGGCTGCAGCCCAACCTCACCACTTTCTGGGTTCGTATACCATGTATAAGGCGTCGGCGCTTGTAGAGGATTCAGAGGATTTTTGCTTCACGCCAGTTTTACGATGGCATATCTTGCTTTGACGCTGTGGCATTTTATGTAGTTATAGGTGCTTTTTTGCAAATGAATAGTGTGATGTGCTGTCGACTGTACATTGTAGGTATATGCAATAATATTTGATATGTCGCGTCGCGTTTGTGACATATCAGAAATCTTGCAGCTTCTTTTTATAAAAGATGTATGTATTTGAGATGAAAACGGCTGCCAGTGACTGGATGATAAAGGTAGGTTTTATACGTAACAAAACGTACATTGCTTCAGTATAGTCACACGTTCTGACAAATCTATTATACCTTCTTGTTTTGTTATGCTGAATTCAAAGCAGCTTAAAATGTCAGCGATAGACTAATAAATAAGCCAAAAATATGTTGACAATGGCCTTACAAACAGCACATTATGATTTGCGAAACAATTCTGTTCCAACTAATTTGTTGTTAAAGCACTCGAGCGCGAACGACTGCTTTGTGTAAATTACTTTGATGTATTAAATTCTTAAGACAATGTTTAATCAGCCAGCGAACTTGCAAACGAATTAATCAAAATCCTAAACAGAATAATTTATGTTTGAATTGATCCATAAACAATAAATAATATCAAGTAGTGCTGGATGTGTTATAAAAAGTGCTATTTATCGAGAAAATAGTCGTGCCTTAAAAATCAGTATCATATTAACGAGATATCGAGTTCTATTGATTAAAATTTATGAGTTCTCTACACCCACGCGCCGACCGCCTGCGCCCGCGCTCTTGATCCATACACATCCCTTCTTCCATGTAGGTATAGTGAACAGTTCCATGTAGCTATACATTTTTATTGCAAAATATAACCTATCACAACTGCTTAAGATGCCTCTGTGTTCACCACGATGTGCCATCATCGGTACACTACTAGGGTTTTCAATACCGGTATTCCGAGACCTCGTAATAAACGTTATTACGGATTTATATCGTTCTTTTCGAATCTGATAAGATACGAGTATACCGTAACAGCCAATACCGTTATCGTGGTTTTACATGAAATCCATATTTATCGTAATTTATTATAATTATGATATTAATATGATGCTACAATCGTCACCATTGGTACTGAGTAAGGAGTTGATACCAGTGTTGAAAATTCCGCAATTCGAAAGCCCTACAAATACTTATACACATAACCCATTTGCCTATTCATACATGCACTGCACTTTAGTACGTAGTTTTGGCTTGCTTGTCTTAGATATAGATTTCTTATGTTGTTGAAAATATTTATAACCATCACCAAAGTACAATATTTTATCACATCCATCACACGGACAGTAGGCAAATGAATATGCACAAACATAACGTATCACATTACATACATGGAGTATACCACCATCAGTAGCGATACATTGCATAAATAAACTTCTATCCTCTTAATTATAATCTTAAAATTCAATGGGTTTTTAATATGGACATATTTATCACAATAACAACGAGGAAACGCAAAGTATTTAATTACTCGAATATACTATGACCCCGGGCTCTAAATACAAGTAATTATCATTTTTTATTCAAATCGTAATTTATTGTCCGCAGATGTTTGGCAAGATATTTGCATTCATTGTTAATGGCGGTTTGTCTATCGTCCTTAAACTTTGAGCAGATGATACATACCGGTTACCAAATACTAACAATTTTTATTACCTACTTACCAAATCTTATTTTATTTCGGTACAAGGCAATGTGGACTCTGCGCTCACATGAATAAGAGTGGGTCGTTAAAATTCAGGTCGGTCAGTCGTTTTATTTATTGCACATTGCTGAGGCGGCCGTTCCCAGACGTTATTCTAATATCATTCGTATCGAAAACACCGAATGATTTTAATAGAAACCATTGACATTGTTTATGCTTGAGTACCGTCAGCATTCAGGTTTTCAAACTGTGAGATCATTTCTATGTATGATACATAATTTAATTCAAAATGGCTAGTTAACTCATTGATTTATCTAACTAATCTACGTTGGATTATTATCCTACAAGTACATTTAAAACCGTTTTTAGTTTTTCAAACAAAAACCACGTTAAAATCTTACAAATATTTTCATCGAAATCCAAATTTATATTTATTTGGACTAATTAAATTATTACTTGCAAACGTCAAAAATTGACTGACCATCACTGATAGGCGATAGCTGTATAACGACTTCTTCGGTCTATTGGCCACAGAAGGCACTGAGCTTCATACTACGCGTCATCATTTCGACGTAGCTACGAGATCCGTAGCAGCGCGCTACGGCTCGTAGCAGACCGACTACGGCGCAGTTTGGGAATCGCTTGCGCATCTCTGCCTCGTGTTTTATGGCGCATTATGCTATAATAATATTTTTTACTTAGCACATTTGTGTGTGTGCGCGGGCGCTGCGATCGCTTAACCTGTAATTAGTCGCGTGGTCTACCAGACCAGACGAGTTTTTGTCTATCAGGCGGTTACGATGTTTGCGGGTTAATGTATTTGATGAAATTGTTGAAAGCAGTGTTTGTGTATCATATTTAATTACATCGTGTATTGTATATTAAATCAAACAAAATCACTGCGTAAAATGTTTTTGTTTTTGCTACGAGCTTACTTCAGCTTACTCTCTTTCGTACTTTGCGACAAACTAGGGAACGTACCTCGTGCCGCTGCGTTCTGACAATTGATAAGTGCTAATTTATAAAGGATACGATAGTGTTACTTTGGTTCTCCTACGGATCTCCTCATTTCTGATTCGATCACGCAGGGAAACTCCGAGCATAGCCCGCTCCATCGCCCTTTGGGTGACCTTGAGCCTTCTTATGAGGCCCATAGTAAGCGACCACGTTTCGGATCCATATGTCAACACTGGCAACACACACTGCTCGAAGACTTTCGTCTTGAGACACTGCGGTATTCCCTGCGTGATCGAATCAGAAATGAGGAGATCCGTAGGAGAACCAAAGTAACCGACATAGCTCGCAGAATTGCTAAAATCAAGTGGCAGTGGGCGGGGCACATAGCTCGTAGAGACGATGGCCGTTGGGGCAGGAAAGTTCTCGAGTGGCGACCACTCGAGAACTTATAACACGTATAGTAATAACATTGACGCATTTCACGGGTTAAATTGACAAAAATGTCGCTTGCCGCACACCGCGGTTCTAACAGCTGCCCAAGTTTTATGTTCTTTCGCGGTACAAGATTATGTTACACCGCCCGTGACTTTTTACTTTCCGAATATTTGGTTTTACTACGAGGCTGTTTTAGGTGACATTTAATTAAAAATCGACTAAGCACGGGTGCAATTTTAACAAGATTTCTGTATGAATATTGTGAATAGCTTCTGCCCATGCCCACTTACTTGGGAAATGTTTGGTTTGGTTCTTTCTTATACCGAATTATATGAAATTCAAGCCATTTCAATAAAATCTATTTCCGAACTATTGAATTAGATATACTCATAACATAAATTGTCGATAAACCAGTTACCATATTTTTTATTAAATATATTAAAATTAACTGCTAATGGTGTCAACTCCTCTACTGAATGCATTTCATTCAATATGAGATATTGTTGTGTTAGTTTTGATTTACTTTTTTAGAAATATTTTAAATAACTTTCACTTATGTGATACAAATGCTAGTAAATTATTAATTATGCGTGTCTGTAATCAAAAATATTTTTATATCAACTTTTAAGTAAGTTACCTCTACTATTAACGTATTTAAAATAGATTAATCTTGGCATTTCATAAAATCAGTCTAACAGTAAATATTTAGTGACATATTTAAACCAGTATCGTTTAGGCTGGGCTGCACCATTTTACTTTAACTTTGACAAACGTCAAAAATCTGTCAAACTCCATCCAAAAAACACCGGTTATCGTTATAGTTACGGTCAAAGTTAGGTGGCGCAACTCAGCTTTAGTGTTCTTCTCAAAGTGTATTAAAGTACAGACATGCACATTCTGAGTTTGTATGTGTGGCAGCTTTTGTGAAACTAATCCGACCGCGCGGCTTTTGTTACCAATGATTTATGCCTATGAGTTTGGCCGCGGTGGTATAATATCCTTTGGTATAATTGCGAAATACTAAAAAAAATAGGAGTAAACTACGCGTCGGTTTTTACGATGGTAGGGCATTCGAGGTCGACGTTATTTAGTGTCTAGTTTCGGCCTAGATCTGGATCATTGGGCTGTAATTGAGGCCTGGCTGGCGTTAGTTATCTAGATCCAATTCATTATGGTCGCAATGGGCGAAAACAATGGATTTTTAACCCCAACGGTTCTTTTATGGTGTGGATCTGTAGTTAGTGGCACTGATTGAAAAAGGTATTTTCTTAACCCGGCTTTCAAAAAACAGTATTTTTTCATACATCATGAAACTGTGAACAAAACAAATTGAGATTTGAATATCATTGTGGAACAGTGGTAGGTAAATACCGTAAGTGCATACAAATCTTCTGAAGAAACTTGTAAAATTCAGAATGCGCTTTTTCCCAAATACCTACATTTTCCCAAGTACCTACACAATAAATTCTCTTGACATAACTCCGAATGCAGTAACGCACAGATCGTGGGTAATTACCATATCTTTAAAGTTTCTATCCAAGTTAAGTTTCTAACAATAAACCTTCGCGTGTGGTCCCCCAATTAAACCCGTAATTTATACGGAGGTACTATCGAGCCATCTGTCCCGCCGGTAATTAATAGGAGTAATGCACTGTACCCGTACGTAAAATACGATTATCGACCACTTCGGCATTTTAATTAAATTTTTAAGTTACACAATTGTACGCGACGGCCGGCTAAGCTGACGAAATCACAGTACCAAGTATTATACTTTGTAATCGTAAATAATTACGAGGTCTTAGGCAATATAAAATACTGAGAATTGCCTACCGTCGTTTCAGCCACATGACGTCCACTGCTGGACAAAGGCCTCCCCCAAGGTTTTCCACTTCCACAATAAACGGTCCTGCGCTGCCCGCATCCAGATTCTTCCCGCGACCTTTACCAGATCGTCGGTCTACCTAGTAGGACGCTTGCCCACGTCTTAAGTACTTAAATGTAAATTATTTTAGAAAATTAGCAGCCGACCGTCTCCGATTCACCCATGACAAAGTTCATTCGTCCAAATTGGCGTAACCGAATAAAAAACACGCATTAAAACAGTCGTAACAGTTCCTACTTTATACACGTCATTCGATAACCAAAACTTCTCAATCGCAGATAAAAATCTTCCCCAACTATTCCGGGTTTAATTGAAGTTTTTATTTTATATAGACAGTAAAAAACTCAACACCTATCAAGTTGTTTTTATGATAAGTTAGCATTTAGGGCATCTCCCTTATTAATAGGATATTTATGGTGCTCGGGTTTTATTCGGGTTTAACGGGCGTTTTATTGTGGGTTTATGCGGCCGGTTAATTAGGTAAGGCGATTAAACATCTACAATCAATAGTGTGGTATGTGGCATCTTCGTGGAGTGCTTGCATGGGAATGACTGGCTGCTGAGAGTTCAGTACATTATTACAATTAAAGTGCCTAAACTAAGCATACCTTGTAGTACAACGAACACTATCGAAAATGCAAAATAAAGTTTTGTTGTACGAGTAGCAGTAGGTATCTTACGTATTCGTAAGTTAATAAAACCATGATTGAACACGTGGAAAAAATTATCCTACTTCATATCCTACTAATATTATATGCGAAAATTTTTGATGAAACTTTACAGTATTATTGTTTATAAGCCAGAATAGTATATTGTTTATAGCCTATATGTGGCTATAATTTATGACGATCTGTGACACTAAATTTCACGCGGGTGAAGCCGCGGGTAAAAGCTAGTATTTTATAAATATGTCGAAACTATTGTGCTACTCGCGTCTATTAAAGTTCACGCTCATCACAATAATATTTGCGAGATTTGGATAATGATAAGCTAGGTTTCTAAACGGTTTTGACAGTATTCTGTCGATCCCAAACAAGCCGATTTATGTTTCTTCACATAAAAATACTTCACTATACTTAACCAGTGGCCAGCTCGGTAAACAATTTTAACACCGCTGCGATCTGATAGATTCTCACATAAACTCTTTATTGGTATATAATAACTGCTTACTTTTATACACTTTTGATGTGTATCTGTTTATCTTTATATCGAAATCGGTAGAACAATACCTGACGTCAATGAATGGAGAGCATTCAGTTATGTAGAGATCAATTCAGTAGGCTCTTTCATACTAATGTCTTTACATTTTAATTTTGTACACGAAAATAAGTTTACAGTCACTACAATGGTTGCTTAAAAATAAAATAACTCTTAAGTCTTTGGCTAAAGCAGAGATTGCCTTCAGAAAATTTCATGTTCTCTTCCCTATGACCTACATAAAGTTGTTAGGCCAACGTAAATTAATTATAGCATCATTTTTAGAATCTTATTTAAATAGGTAGGCCATAATACTGGGTGCTTCAAAATTAATATTAACTGTTATAAATCCTTATCTTTTTAGTATCCTGTAGCAAGTAGGACTTAACGTTACTGAACCTACTTCTGTTGTAAAGTTAACAGTTGGATCTTAATAGTTTCGGAGGTAAGTAGGTTGTTTGTCAGAAATCAAATTGGTCGTAGAAATTTTATTAGAAATAAAATCGGTAATATATGAATAAGATAGTTCGTATGGCCTTATGGCCAGACATGCGCATTAAAATTACGTGTGCTTTGTCTGTTACTGAAATCTCAATAAGAAACAACAATTACGTTTACAAAATAAAAAAATACAATATTTTTTGATACGTAGAGATGCCATAATTGGCTACACAATACACATTGTGGCACTTTAATTTGGTAGAGCCAGGTGCGTCCGAGTTTTTTTCGTACTAAACTATATGCTCTTACGTATAATTTCGGAAAAGTTTTGCGAAATAAGTTACAAAAAACTTTTCTTCTATTTTGTTTTCAACCGATTTCATAAATAAGATGATTTTCAATTCGGTTCTTTCCTTATGAGTTTCAGAGCTCTTCAAAATCTAAACAAAAATTTCAAAGCTCATTCCTTACAAACAATCTTAAAACATTCATGTCTGCATTATAATAGACAAAAATATACTGAAGTCTATCAAACATTTTGAACGTTGCGCCCGCGCACTCGCGCGACATCAATACGGCCACGAAACGTGTTCCGTCTCAAATGTATGTGTTCTATGTATGTATGTATGGGAGCGTGTTTTCGGGCAAATCTCGTTATTCCTATTTTATTGTATGAATATGTAATGACATGGCCGCTTGCGACACCGGCAATTGGTGAACTTAGCGCTACGGTAAAATTTACAAAGACTAATAGAAACAGTAGTGGCAGTACCTATTTTAAAGCATCTTTAAAATTCCCTATGTTGCTAGAAAAAAAAAATGGTAGAGTTACCGAACGCTGAAAAAATATGTTGGGGCGTGTAAAAGTGCTCTTAGAAAGTAAACTTACTGAAATAAGTAAATGAATTTTATGATCTTAATAAACGTAACAATAAAAAAGCTTGTAAATTGTACATATTATGTGTAATTGTTTCATGTCAGGAAGATGTTTATAATCACATAAATTGTAGTAATAGAGCTTTTTTAATCAGGAATTACAAGTTTCAACTAAATTACGCGACGCATTTTACTTACCATAAATGAAAAACTCAAAAGAAGTTTTCATAAATAACAGCATAAAATATCTTTCCCTGTTCTCAATTGCAAATTGACATAATATCTATGCCTACATTCAAAATTATTAAAGGTAGTAGAAATGTTTTCTGAAAATCAGTCTGAAAATCAGCGCTGAGCTTGTAGCTCAGCATAATGCCGAGACTAGTACCTTTTGCTTACCTATAAAACTGTAACTTCCTAAGGTTGAGTTTTTTGTTTATATGTTTTTCCTTTTCTTTATTTCTGTATAATTACTTTATTCACATGTAATTTAGTTTTTAGTTTTGAAGCAATAAAAAAATGTATTTGCATTTTTTTTTTATTTTCATTTTAAAACTTAGGCAGAATATAAAACGTCGCTTCTGCACGGCGGAAACTCATAATCTACCCGCGACAAGAATTGAATTTGATAAGTAGGTAGGTGGCATATGCTTGTTTACGAGTAGCCAGTATCTTTATTATTTAAATCTCTCCGGACCGGTCGGCGTTAAATTTAATTGCTTACGTACTCGATTTACACGGATTCTGTATACGTTTGTAAGTTTTATGGCATTTTTTCTTCTTCTATCGTGATGAACCAAACCCTAGCACGCCTCGATAAGCTTTTATCGCGCAATTTTATCGATTTTACACGATAAACCTATGCATTTGTTGTCATGACGTCAGTTTTCATACGACAAGGCGAGTGCCGTTTTCATATAAAACTTCAAGATTTGTGGAAGGTATAAGTTTTTACTATTTTGAAATTGGTAGGTAGATACAAAAGGAAACAAGGAAAAGCATAGATTATATTTATATTACCCGACTGCGCTAGAAGGAGGTTTATGTTTTATTACTTTATCAATTCTAGGCTCTGTCTGTTTAATTGCCTATATGTATACTTATTCACCGCACGCTACTTACAATTACTAGTAAATACTTAATTATTCCAATTAAGGTAAAATGCTGTTTCTAAAAAGCACATTATTTCAAAAATTCTCAGACAATATACATAGTTAGTACATCGTAAAGATAATGAGAAATATATTTCAATAAATATGCAAATTCTATGTTCGCGACCGCCAACAATGTTACATTGACAACAGTAAAATGTAAAACGATTTGATTACTAATAAAATATTTAATTACCGTGTTCTTAGTAAGAAATTGATTATTTTTATGGCTTCATAAATTAAACACATTATACTTATTATAAAATGTCTTTGTCTCTTTTAACTTTAGACGTAAAAGAATCTATGCTCGATGAACTGACGACCTCTAACAAATAGCTGGCAATAATAGATTGAAAGAGAGATTTTATGCGATTCTTGAGGGAAACTAACAAGTGGACTGTCATAGGGTGAAAATGTGATTCTTAGTAAGAAATTGATTATTTTTATGGCTTCATAAATTAAACACATTATACTTATTATAAAATGACTTTGTCTCTTTTAACTTTAGACGTAAAAGAATCTATGCTCGATGAACTGACGACCTCTAACAAATAGCTGGCAATAATAGATTGAAAGAGAGATTTTATGCGATTCTTGAGGGAAACTAACAAGTGGACTGTCATAGGGTGAAAATGTGATTTTTAATCAGAATGTCAAAAATCTATACATTAATGAAAACAAATATTCAATATTAATGGTATCACGTGATTTGAGTTTAGATTTTACATATTTCGTCTCATTAAAATAACTATTTATACATATAGTAAATTATTGGCATCATAGAAAGTAAATTACAGAATATAACCGTTAGTATTAACATTAGTAATTACAAATACTTAGAATATTGTGTAACGTTATGAGCGCACGTTCCCGAACCACGTGGAAATCCGTAGTTGTAGCGGTGGGATATACTTGTTCTCTCGTTTATTACCAGTTTGAGGCCCGTATTACTAAACTCTACTGTCTGAATCGTAAAAATATATCGTTCTTCTAAAGTTCGCCTTTCATGAAATAACGTGATAAAAGGTAGAAAGAAAAAAGCTATAATGTAATAATTGTATTTTCCTGCTTTCACGAAATCAATTGTTAATTTTTATTTCAAGGTTTTTAAGCCTTTATGTTGTGTTGTTTTGTGTACATAGGTAGGTACTGGCATTTCCTTCAATGTCCTAAAATGCATTTTTTATTTAAAAAAATATTGAGCAAACTGCACCCGTTCCGTATGTTACAGAACGATCACGACGAGGGATGTCGTGATGTATGGAACTGCATATACAAAACTTAACGTTAAATTATGTTCTAACCGTTCAAACTCGGTGCAATCAATTCGTAAACCCCATTAAAGTTTGGTGCCACTTAGTAGTGCGGGTCTCTGAGACATGCTACGCGAGCATTGCTCAAGTTCGCTTGAATTAGCTTCGTCCAAATTTATTGTAATTGCTAATGCTTGTACGATAACATTTTTCTCACGGTTTACTCGATCTTGGATTCGATGCTAGCGGTTTATCGATATTCTTCTTTCGTGTTACATTTTAGCTAAGCTTTACGTAATCGCGATTAAGTAGGTGTTGCTGAAACATCATGATACTCATTAAGTACGAGTGACAAATCAATACTAGTACTGTCAGTGGTTTATGGGTTAAAATATGTACAAAGGTACGGGCAACAATATTATTCAGCTGAGATTGTCGAGTCATCTTATGTCGAATTGGAATCGGTTTTCCAATAAAAATGTCATGATATAGATACACTATAAATTATTGTGCTACATAGTATGTATAAACATCAGCTCCCTGTGAGACTCGAACCCTCAACTCATCTGGCGCTGGCGTTGTTAAATACGGTCCAGTACAAGTCCCAGCCAGACAGTCGTGAACTCACATTAGATGTTTCAAATGACCACATGCCGGATTCAATTTAGTTACATTAATTACACTAAAAGCCATTTATTTTTGGGTCTATTATTGTAGGATCCACAAAAAACACGCGGCGTGTACTGTAAGAGACTTTAATTGCCCGATGGTAACTAATTATTGAAATACATTTACTACTTTAGATGAACCATAAACGAGTTTGTCTGTAACTTTAATCAGTTTTGTGATATTTTTAATTAAAATTAAGCTTAATAAATGTCACCTGGCTGATTTTTATTGGTGTCTAGTAAGTGTAAGCGTTTATACGAAATCATAAATAATTTACTTTAAATTATTGTTCATCTGTGTAAGCTCGGCTTAACATATTTAACCTTTTCATGCCAAGCGTCAAACTTTGATATATTCGTCCTAATCTATGTTTGACAGTTTGTAAGATTGGTTAATTTTTATTACTATTTTCCACAAGAAATGTCGTCAAATTGTAATGAAATCTTCAACTAAGTAATTACTCGAATAAAGTAAGTAGGTTTTTTGTTACATAATTTATAAACATACACTCAAAATCATTTTATACTGTGCTTAGATAAGACATAAAACGCGAACAAAACGAATTTTGTTAAATAAGTAATTCTTAGGCATAGTATCGAATTAACTTTTAAATATTTTGACTGTTGTAACATATTTACATTGAACGCGTCAAGCCGTTTGCAAGCGAATGACTCTTCTGACCGTTCGACACGAGTCTTTGACATTTATACATACGTTCGTTCGTTCGTTCGTTTCAGCCGAAAGACGTCCACTGCTGGACAAAGGCCTCCCCCAAGGATTTCCACAAAGACCGGTCCTGCGCCGCTTGCATCCAGGTACTTCCCGCGACCTTCACCAGATCGTCGGTCCACCTAGTGGTCCACGGTAACGTATGTATAGGTCCATCCACCTATACATACGTTATACGATGTTAATCAGCCAAATGTCTTTTTCAACCGTTAATTCTAGTAAGTTACAAGTAAATATCAAATTAACAGATTTCTCGTATAATTTGCGTAGTTTATTTATTATTTATTCATATTTACCGCAAGAAGTAATTTAATATTGTAATTTTTAGCTAGAATTGAACAAAATAATATTTTGTGAACTATGAACTTTCAATTTTTTTATTATCTGGAAGATAATAATATAATACTAATACCTAGTATATAATATAGATAATACCTAGCAAATGTGCATGGCGTGTGCATTTTACAAGGTTACAACTAACAGTATAAAGTTATCTAGGTTTTTCACCACACAATTTCGCTTAAGCTTTCAGAGACTACCTTTTTTTTCTGAAGTCTGACAGCGTCTCTGAAAGTAGAGTGCTTTTCTGAAGTTATTTTTTTATCAATATTTGAATGGTTCTTCGTGCCAGTTTTCCTTAACTAAATTAATATTCAAAAGCAGTAAATGAAACGTTTTATATCTTATAGAAAGATAATAAATAGAGTGTTAAGAGAAAGGTTAAAATACTAACGATGTCAGACTCATTTCGTGATCGCTTCCCACGGTCATCGTGGGCTGTGACTTTATTTTGACAAAAATGTGATTCGCTGTCATCAAGTATTGTAATTAGCAAATTATTCATATGAGGCAGTTTTCGTGCACTTTCCGATCCTGGCCGGCGGAAGTCAAAGTGGTGATTTGAATAAAACAATATATTTGGCGACCTTTCACTCGCTTTCCCATTTTATTGTCTCCAATAAAATAAGACGGTAATAAAGCATTTTTGAACTCTGATTAGAATTATAGGTGGGAACTCAGCAGGCTCACTTTGAAAAGAGTTTACTGGCACAGTTCAGTTTTTCAGGGATGGACACGAGTCTCTGTGGTGTGCTTCCGGAAAAGCTTTTATTGCCTATAATAAGCATCTATTTACAAAAATAATAAAGATATGAGACTAGATGACGATAAGTAAAATATCCAAAGATGCAGGCTAGGTTTCGGTTTGAATGAAAAGAAGCACAATTTTCATACTGTTGTATGTAAGTATTGCAGTGACGCTTGTGCGTTTGAAATGTATGAAAACAGCCCCGCCACAACGAAAATGTAGCCTCAAGTGTGTACTTTCTGTATTAATTTATATTATGACAGTAACCACGCAATTTTGAACTTAACAGTAACGAATTAGGTTTACAAAATGCAAATAGGCTAGTAAATTAATCACCGCTTTTCGTGATTTATCGAATTTCTCACTTCAATGCCGCCGATGCGTGCGCGCATGTCGCAGACCATACGTCTGTCATCTGTGACAATGTTTGACCTGATAGGTTTTGCTGACGCTGTAAATTGTACCTTAGGTATTATAGATAGAGTATGAATTTAGATGAAGCTTGACATTAGCATTTTCACGGGTTATCTAACTGTGGCGAGTTTATTGGTGGAATATTTAAATATTCATCAGTTCTAACAGGGTTGTCAGAGGTGAAGAACCTAAATTAGATTAAGGTGTCTGTCTATCTTATATGTATCAGGAAGTTAATATCCTATTATACCGATTGGAGACTGTTCGTTATACGATATATTTGAGACTGTTTGCACTGCTATTAGTGACTTGGAGGCAATTTGATGGGAAGCTAAATAAATATTTTAGTGATTTTATAGAAATCCTGATTTACTTATATTTATTGCTGTCCGTAATGAAATCAAATCATTTCTGAGCGTAGAGATTGGATATTCTGGATTAAAGGTACGAGTATTATGATTTTGAATTTTATTAGTGTGATTGTATTTTTGTTTCTACTACTTCCTTGATGTGGGTATCTGTTAAACAGTTCCTACACTAATTATAGTCACAATAAAAGCCAACTTAACGTTGGTAGCCCTGCGGAACTGGCTCGCGCGCGCCATTGAGGCAGCGCCATGAATGGGCGACAATCGCATGGATCGGGCGCGTGTGAACCGCCTAATTATAGGATCCGTATGCCTCCGCCGCCGACGTGACCCGGCCCTGGATTCTTTGGGTACACTCAACATTCGAAAATAACCTCCTTTTCATTAAAAATACGTATACTTATGACACCGCGCCGTTGCAACTAAAATACTATGTCTATGCAAAGATTTTTATGAATAGAAAATTTGCATGGCTTAAAACAGCTTTTTTTTAATGCAAGCTTGTTTACGTTTTGTAATTTCACATACAACTTTTATGCGAAGATAACATGATTAATTAAATCTGCCTTGCAACTTCCAGAGTAGGTACAAGTTGGAGTTAGTTGGGTCGTCATGCCACGTTACTTTATAGTAAACTAGCGGCCGCCCGCGACTTCGTACGCGTGGATCCCGTTTTACCCCCTTTTCCCGAATTTTCTTTGCTATAAACCTCACGGAGCCCGAGACCTTTCCAACGAATGCAAAACCGTGGAAATCGGTTCGTGCGTTCTGGAGTTATAGCGTCAGGGAGGAAAACCCGACTTATTTTTATATAGTAGATTATGATTTATCTCTAAATTTTTAGTCAATTAAAAACAACCTTATTAGAATGCATGAATTAAATAAAACTCATCTAAAATATCAATTACATTTTGATAATAACCTACATGTAGAGTTCTCAGTATCTTCCGTATATTTATTCTCGCGACTGTACAGTTTTATGTCTACAACGGTGACGAACTACGATACCTTTATCTAAATTGATATGATAAAGATAATTATTTAAGTGTACACTAAAAGTTGGGGAATAAGAACCGTTCTAATGCATTTTTATTACTTACTAGCTGACCCGGCGAACTTCGTACCGCCTTAGCGTAGAGATTTTCTTAATATTTTTTTCCGTAAGAACCATCCTTGGACTTCCACAAACATTTAAAAAAAAGAATTATCGAAATCGGTTCAGCCGTTCACATGTGATGCCGTGACAACGCGAAACGGGTTTCATTTTTATATATGTTACTGTAAAAGCTCGAACTACGGTTAATCTTAGGATTTAAGNAGTTAGTTCAAGAGTAATAGTCGTTTTACTCATGTATTATAAAATTTCATACCTAATAAAAATTCCTTAGAAGAAAATATTAAATGTGACTTTAGATGAAGTAATTGCTTACATCTGAAATATATTGTGATAACGACGGACAACTAAGGAACCCTACACTGCGCGTGGCACGACACGCACTTGGCCAATTTTCTTACTTAAGATTTAACCCAGTTTTCTGGCAAACTATTTCTCTATTTCTTGTGGAAAAAAATACGTGATATTTCCCGAGACCCCCCCTCTCCCCACGTGAGATTTGGTGAGGTTTTTGTTGACCCCCTCCCCCCCCCTAAAAGCCTCACGTAATTTATGGACGCCCCCTAACGTTTTTCTCACGGTTTACTCGATCTTGGATTCGATGCTAGCGGTTTATCGATATTCTTCTTTCGTGTTAAATTTTAGCTAAGCTTTACGTAATCGCGATTAAGTAGGTGTTGCTGAAACATGATGATACTCATTATGAGTGACCAATCAATACTAGTACTTTTAGTGGTTTGTGGAAATTATGGGTGAAATATGTACAAAGGTACGGACAACAATATTATTCAGCTGAGATTATCGATTGTCGATAAAGATGTCATGATATACGATAACTATAAATTCTTGTGGCATTATAAACATCAGCTGCCTGTGAGACCCAAATCCTCAACTCAACTGGCGCTAGCATTGTTAAATATGGTCCAGTACAAGTCCCAGCCAGATAGTCGTGAACTCACATTAGATGTTTCAAATGACCACATACCGGATTCAATTTGGTTAGATTAATTACATTTAAAGCCATATATTTTTGAGTCCATTATTGTAGGATCCACAAAAAACACGCGGCGTGTACTGTAAGAGAATTTAATTGCCCGATGGTAACTAATTATTGAAATACATTTACTACTTTAAATGAACCATAAACGAGTTTGTCTTCAACTTTAATCAGTTTTATGATATTTTTAATTAAAATTAAGCTTAATAAATGTCACCTGGCTGATTTTTATTGGTGTCTAGTAAGTGTAAGCGTTTATACGAAATAATAAATAATTTACTTTAAATTATTGTTCATCTGTGTAAGCTCGGCTTAACATATTTAACCTTTTCATGCCAAGCGTCAAACTTTGATATATTTGTCCTAATATATGTTTGACAGTTTGTAAGATTGGTTCATTTTAATTATTATTTCCCACAAGAAAGACTGTCAAATTGTAATGAAATCTTTCCTAACTAATTACTCGAATAAAGTAAGTAGGGCATTTTATATTGTGCTTAGACAAATAGTAAAGAAAGACATAAAACGAGAACAAGGCGAATTTCGTTAAATAAGTAATTCTTAGGCATAGTATCGAATAAACTTTTAAATATTTTGACTGTTGTAACATATTTACATTGAACGCGTCAAGCCGTTTGCAAGCGAATGGCTCTTCTGACCGTTCGACACCAGTCTGTGACATTTATGCATACGTTATACGATGTTAATCAGCCAAATGTCTTTTTCAACCGTTAATTCTAGTAAGTTACAAGTAAATATCAAATTAACTTTTCGTATAATTTGCGTATTTTATTTATTATTTATTCATATTTACCGCAAAAGGTAATTTAATATTGTAATTTTTAGCTAAAATTGAACAAAATAATATTTTGTAAACTATGAACTTTCAATGTTTTTATTATCTTTCATTACCTAGCAAAATGTGCATTGGTGGCGTGTGCATTTTACAAGGTTACAACTATCAGTTTTCTTATAAAGTTATCTAGGTTTTTCGCCACAGAATTTCGCTTAAGCTTTCAGAGACTCTGTCTGAATTCTGAAAGCGTCTCTGAAAGTCTCTGAAAGTAGAGTGCTTTTCTAAAGTTATTTTTTTAACAATATTTCCTTTACTAAATTAATATTCAAAAGTAGTAAATGAAACGTTTTATATCTTATAGAAAGATAATAAATAGAGTGTTAAGAGAAAGGTTAAAAGAATAACGATGTCAGACTCATTTCGTGATCGCTTCCCACGGTCATCGTGGGCTGTGACTTTATTTTGACAAAAATGTGATTCGCTGTCATCAAGTATTGTAATTAGCAAATTATTCATATGAGGCAGTTTTCGTGCACTTTCCGATCCTGGCCGGCGGAAGTCAAAGTGGTAATTTGAATAAAACAATATATTTGGCGACCTTTCACTCCACTTTCCCATTTTATTGTCTCCAATAAAATAACACGCTAATAAAGCATTTTTCTACTCTGATTAGAATTAGAGGTGGGAACTCAGCAGGCTCATTTTGACAAAGTTTACTGTCACAGTGCAATTTTCAGGCATGGACACGAGTCTCTGTGGTGTGCTTCCGGAAACGCTTTTATTGCTTATAATAATCATATATTTACAAAAACAATAAAGGTATGGGACAAGATGATGATAAGTAAAATGTCCAAAGATGCAGTAAGGCTAGCTTTCGGTTTGAATGAAAAGAAGCGTGAATTTCATACTGTTGTATGTAAGTATTGCAGTGACGCTTGGGCGTTTGAAATGTATGAAAACATCGCTCCGCCCAGCCCAGCCACAACGAAAACGTAGTCTCAAGTGTGTACTATCTGTATTAATTTGTATTATGACAGTAACGACGCAATTTTGAACTTAACAGTAACGAATTAGGTTTACAAAATGCAAATATGCTAGTAAATTAATCACCGCTTTTGGTGATTTATCGAATTTCTCACTTCAATGCCGCCGATGCGTGCGCGCATGTCGCAGACCATACGTCTGTCATCTGTGACAATGTTTGACCTGATAGGTTTTGCTGACGCTGTAAATTGTACCTTAGGTATTATAGATAGAGTATGAATTTGGATGTAGCTTGACATTAGCATTTTCACGGGTTATCTAACTGTGGGGAGTTTATTGGTGGAATATTTAAATATTCATCAGCTAGAGCAGGGCTGCCAGAGGAGAAGAACCTAAATTAGATTAAAGTGTCTCTTTATATTATATCAGGAAGTCAATATCATATTATACCATAGATTGGAGACTGTTTGCACTGCTATTAGTAACTTGGGAGACAATTTGATTGGAAGCTAAATAAATATTTTAGTGATTTCATAGAAATCATGATTTACTCATATTTATTGCTGTCTGTAATGAAATTACATAATTTCTGAGCGTAGAGATTGGATATTCTGGATTAAAGGTACGAGTATTATGACATTGACTTTTATCAGTGTGCTTATATTTCTGTTTCTAACTACTTCCTTGATGTGGGTATCTGTTAAACAGTTCCTACACTAATTAATATCACAATAAAAGCCAACTTGACGTTGGTAGCCCTGCGGAACTGGCTCGCGCGCGCCATTGAGGCAGCGTCATGAATGGGCGACAATCGCATGGATCGGGCGCGTGTGAACCGCCTAATTATAGGATCCGTATGCCTCCGCCGCCGACGTGACCCGGCCCTGGATTCTTTGGGTACACTCAACATTCGAAAATAACCTCCTTTTCATAAAAAAATACGTATACTTATGACACCGCGCCGTTGCAACTAAAATACTATGTCTATGCAAAGATTTTTATGAATAGAAAATTTGCATAGCTTAAAACAGCTTTTTTTAATGCAAGCTTGTTTACGTTTTGTAATTTCACATACAACTTTTATGCGAAGATAACATGATTAATTAAATCTGCCTTGCAACTTCCAGAGTAGGTACAAGTTGGAGTGAGTTGGGTCGTCATGCCACGTTACTTTATAGTAAATTATGATTTATCTCTAAATGTTTAGTCAATTAAAAACAACCTTATTAGAATGCATGAATTAAATAAAACTCATCTAAAATATCAATTACATTTTGATAGTAACCTACATGTAGAGTTCTCAGTATCTTCCGTATATTTATTTATTCTCGCGACTGTACAGTTTTATGTCTACAACGGTGACGAACTACGATACCTTTATCTAAATTGATATGATAAAGATAATTATTTAAGTGTACACTAAAAGTTGGGGAATAAGAACCGTTCTAATGCATTTTTATTACTTATTTAGTGGCGCATAAATTAATAATTTAAGCGATACTTGTTTTATGTAAGGCCGAGCTTATATGCCACTTTCAATGCCTTAAACGTAAAAAACAACGTTTTGATTTTAGATTTCTTTTAGGCAATTCTAAGATCACTAAATATACTGTTTTTTTTATTCTTTTATGCAAGACAAGGCAGGTATTTGACCGCAATCGCACGTGGTGTTAAGTGAGATGCAGTCTAGGATGGTACATATCTGCCCTGTAAGTGCCTATTCACTCTCGCCTTGAAAAGGCCCGTGTTCAGGAAATACAGCAGCATCCATTAAATTCAATTTATCCATCACATAAGTACCTAGCCAAAACTTTTATGAAACTCTTAAACGTGGTATTATCCTACCTATACCTCCGTCATAATCAAAAGTTTAAAATAGCGCTTTTGCTCTATTTTCTGCTTTCCCAAAGGTTGGCTCGGGTATATACGAGTATTCCCTATGGTATAAAATTCATTATTTTGTACTTTGTATCTATGCAATAAAGTTTATAATTAACTGAAGTATAGTTAGTTACGTATGCCAATGCTGAGAAGAAGGCTCATTCCGGTTTCAGGCAAAAGTTAATTAGTTTTTTAATTACTGCATGAAACTCACACGTTCTTGTTCGGGCTTAGTAAGAACATGCATAACGAGGTTTGATGTAATTTACACATTTTCCCAGAACGTTTCCAATTCAGTATGCAATCAACGCGTATCTTAGTAGTTATATCTATTATTCCACAGCTGCAAACATACATTGAACCTTATTTCGAAGGCCATAAGAGTGTTAAAATTCGGATTGCGCACTGTCAATCCGGTCCAATATTGTACTTTCGAATTTGACGTGGACATTAGCGCACTAAATTATGTACATTTAATTTATATGCTGATTTTGACGATACCATTTCGTATAGCGGAAACAGTTGAGTATTACGACCACATTACCAGCATAACAACATGTCTCAGATTGTATCATACGGACCTAAATATTACACGAAAACGCCGCGGTTTACGCGTAGGCAATGAGCAAAACAGAACTGAACGCATCATTCAATGTAAAATTATGTAACTCAAAGTCGTAAGTTTCATTTTATTGTTAAACTGAAAGTCGTTTCAAACTTGATACGAGATGCAGCTGTGAAGTATTTATTACCTATAGGTAGGTACTATTATCATTGTATTGCATATCTCTTGATATTGCAATTAGGAATCTAGTTAACTCGACGTAAACATACATACTCCTTATGCACTCACTAACAGCATTAGCAAATCGATGCCTACGATACCTACGATACGGGTAACACAAAACGAATTTTGCCTAAAAGTCGCGTCGTGTCTGATCGTTGCACACGCCCGTGTGTTTCCACCGCAAACGTGCTTTATTGGCCACGTCTCGTCTTAATATATTCAGATTGCGCATAAAATGATTTTAATTAAGAACCGCTATAGATTTATTCTCTAGTTGCTTCAATTTTTTAATGTTGCCTTTCTCGAATCGGTAACGGTATATTTCCCTAATGGCCGCGGGTCATCGCGTCGCCTACTGTGGAGACAATGAATTTATTTACTCATTTACAGATTTTATTAGCCTCTATATTTATTGGGGGGGACGTCAATATTTGGAACTTGGAACTTTCACATTAATATCATCGTAACCTGTCATGGTTATTGAGATATTAACAGTGGACGAACAGTCTTCTTCTTCTTCCTCGGTCCCTCACTAATGAGGATCGCGACCACAGATAGTGTTCCTAGAGTTTGCATCGTGCGGTCCACACAGCTTATGACCGCAGTCTGTGGAGGAACACTATCTGTGGACGAACCGTCAGACGTACTCAAATTAATAGGCGGTGTTAAATCAAATACTATTTCATAAAACTTTGCATCTGTGCCTATTTCATTAACATACTATCTGATGTTTTGATACAGTCAAGGCGCATAATTGCTACTGGTCTATCCTTTTTATTGCTTTTTAGAAAGGATGTCTACATATTTTATCCTGATTCCTGGTATAACACGACTTTTGGCATTAAATCTATTCATAGTTTAATAATTCGTGTGATGTTGAGTTCACAGACCAAAATAATTCGCCATTCTGGTATACATTTTGGTATTCTTTGTAAATTTGTAAAATGTTTGCACCTTATGTATTATGTATTTTTTGTTGTAAACATACTATTACACATTTATCTTATTCTATTACTAAAATCTGTGTCTACTAAGTTCACAAAAAGTTAAGGCTTTAAAAAGCGCTTTTCTAGTACCCATAGAACAAGTTTTGCTTCGTTTGGGACTAGAAGCGTAGTGTAAAAAATGTCCAAGGATATTTATTTATTACTATTTATTATTATATTATACTTCACAATATTACGTTCAATAAATATGCTAGAGCTTATAAGAATTAGTATTGATCTTATATTTTTCAATGGATTACGGATAGCCAAATGTCTTTTACAAGAAACGCATGTCAAGAATTGCAATAAACAATTTGGGTCCCGTCTTAAGTTAATGAACGTTTTTACTAGGTGTCGTTTTTGTGGCCGACAGATGGACGCAGCGGATGCGCCAAATGTGCGCTTGCGCCGCATCAAGTGCGCAGTTTGCTCTTGTTTCTATTGTGGTTCAGTGGCTGGAGCGAAAAACCCTTATAGTACTGTATAAAAGTATTTTCTACAAGATAATTTTTATAACTTGAAAGTTATAAACTTACTCGTAGTAGTTTTGTAATGAATTGATGTTATACTCGTAAAGTAAGCTTACAAAACACCTAAGAAACCGTTCCATAATAGATACAGCAGATTTAATGTAAAACCAATATTTTAATCACCTAGAAACTTATTGAACTTACCAAATAAAATGTAAAGAATGCATATGTCCTACATAAACATAAAAAATACATAAATAAAACATACAAAAATCGTAAACTCGATCAAACTGACGGCAGTGCCCCCTGCCGGGTTAATCCGGATGTCGATTTGCGTATTAGCACTTTCAAATTGATTGTTAATAAATAATTCAGAGCCAATTTACTGTTTTCACATATTTGTGCTCAGGCAATTAGGGCGCCAGGGTCAAAGTGCAAAAGATGTTTATTGGTATAAACGTAAATATAACATAATTATTATGTTTATTTGGTAGACGTCTTAGTAGGTATATTTACGGATATGCCAATTTTTCCATGAAAACGGGACTATTCCCACCTCTCATTCCTATGTAACCAGGATCTACAGCTTTGGATAAAAGCTTTTTATAAAAAGTTATGTAACAAATAGAGTTTCTTGCTAACAAAGGTAACCAAGTTTCTGCTGCCTTCTTCTCAATACCAGGCCGTATGTTGTCCTGAAGTGGTATTAGAATGCTATATTTTAAAATGTTACGCTCTTAAAATGCTTGCAGGCTTTCCTAAAAACTTTTTTACCTTACTAAAGACTTTGAATTTTAAACAATTAATTTATACCCAAAATATGGTACCAAAAATTACCTAATAATCTACGGGTCCCTTACAACTTTCCAGCCGCCCATACTCACTTTTTGCCGCGGTTTTTGCCGCAATTTTCGGAAGTGCATGAGTGCCGCATCTGCGTGTCGCGTTACCCGGCCTGTGACCCGCCCGGGCCGTGAACCCATCCGGGATCATCTGTTTGCTTGACACTTCTGATCCTATGTTTGTTCTTGGGCCAATGGTCGAAGTGAAGTTATCTTTAGTATTCGTGGCAAATTTTAATCTATATATATAAAAGAAAGTCGTGTTAGTTACTTCGCTTATAACTCAAGAACGGCTGAACCGATTTAGCTGAAAATTGTCAGGGAGGTAGTTTAGAGCCAGGAGAAGGACATAGGATACTTTTTATCCCGTTCGAAATTAAAAAAAAAGTCTGCTTATTTATTGCCATTAAGGCGGAACAAAGTTCGCCGGGTCAGCTAGTTTCTGATAATTTTAGAAGAAACCTCATTGCTAAATGAATCTACACACACCGGCAGANCGTTTGATCATTCAAAAGTGATTGTCACGTCACACTAATTGAACCAATCATAAACATACATATATAGGTATTATGTGGTATCTTCGATTTTTTAGTGAAGTTATAATGTATAATACCTTTTTTATACTTACTTATTTGGATACCTTCGTATAGAGACGTTGAAAGTTGTGATGTTTAAGGCTAAGTTGCACCACCTAACTTTGATCGTAACTATAACGATAACCGGTGTTTTTTGTATAGAGTTTGACAGATTTTTGAAGTTTGTCCAAGTCAAAGTAAGATAGTGCAACCCACCCTAAGAATTAAATATCCTGCGATACGTAATCAATCACATAGGAGATAATATCGATAAGCAGCTTCATGGAAGCGGTGTCTTCGTAAAAAGGAATTTGTTATCTCTACAGAACCCAATAAGAAATTATTAGTCTCGGCAGCCGATCAAAGGGCACTCGATCTTGCGGCTTAACAGATTTCAATAAAGAGATCACTTGAGACCGCTTTTTTTGAAGGGACGCACGCTGGTAGCTTTTTTTCCAGCTTCACCGGGCAGAGTGGCGAGTACAGAATGTGCGTGCCGAAGCCCAGGCTCGTCCGCGACGGTCGTAGACCGACGTTCGCGATCGGACCGTATCGAGCGCATATAAGGCGCCCGATCAGTGGCGAACCCAACTAGAGGGTTGCCCACCGCGGTGTTGGTCCAAAGTCCAACCTACACGGCGGGCTCACTCTAGTGGGGCCGATCGAGGGGTTGAGACCTCTAATGTTTAGCTCAGTGGGGTTTGTTTGTTCCCATCCCGTTTTTTGCAGGAACAGTTTTTAGCAGAATACCGTTTAGTAGCATCTTTCACGTTCACATGAACATCCCGTTTGCAGTGCCCCGCAAAGAACCGAATTTCAAACGCACATGCATTATGTGTGTTTACCCGACAGTTCATTTTTGGGAGGTCCTGCATTATTCGATCTCGCCTGAATTGCCATAGGAATGAGCTCTTGCCTTAGCTCAGATCAGCTTAGCTCCATAGCGCTAAGTTTAAGTGGTTTTCGGGTTGATGTTTCGCGGTAAATAGAGAAATACTAAAAAAAACATCAGGTAATTGTCGCCCGTATTCACAATCATTACATGAGGTCTCACAGTGTGCGTGGTACGTCCATTTATTAGATGGTCACACACGAACCAATCACAGAGCTCTATTCTACGCTGTGCGTTCGATTTACTGCTTCACGTAAGCAAGCATCGTTCGTGAATACGGGCGTAAGTCCAGTGGATTGGTTACTAAATTTTTGTCTGTGATAAAACATTGCAATCCAAATGGACAATGNCTTTCTTTCTTTCAATCGCACGTGGTGTTAAGTGAGATGCAGTCTAGGATGGTACATATCTGCCCTGTAAGTGCCTATTCACTCTCGCCTTGAAAAGGCCCGTGTTCAGGAATTACAGCAGCATCCATTAAATTCAATTTATCCATCACATAAGTACCTAGCCAAAACTTTTATGAAACTCTTAAACGTGGTATTATCCTACCTATACCTCCGTCATAATCAAAAGTTTAAAATAGCGCTTTTTCTCTATTTTCTGCTTTCCCAAAGGTTGGCTCGGGTATATATTCCCTATGGTATAAAATTCATTATTTTGTACTTTGTATCTATGCAATAAAGTTTATAATTAATTGAAGTATAGTTAGTTACGTATGCCAATGCTGAGAAGAAGGCTCATTCCGGTTTCAGGCAAAAGTTAATTAGTTTTTTAATTACTGCATGAAACTCACACGTTCTTGTTCGGGCTTAGTAAGAACACGCATAACGAGGTTTGATGTAATTTACACATTTTCCCAGAACGTTTCCAATTCAATATGCAATCAACGCGTATCTTAGTAGTTATATCTATTATTCCACAGCTACAAACATACATTGAACCTTATTTTGAAAGCCTTAAGAGCGTTAAGTTTGGGATTGCGCACTGTCAATCCGGTCCAATATTGTACTTTCGAATTTGACGTGGACATTAGCGCACTAAATTATGTACATTTAATTTATATGCTGATTTTGACGATACCATTTCGTATAGCGGAAACAGTTGAGTATTACGACCACTTTACCAGCATAACAACATGTCTCAGATGAAACATACGGACCTAAATATTAAACGAAAACGCCGCGGTTTACGCGTAGGCAATGAGCAAAACAGAAATGAAGGCATCATTCAAAGTAACATTATGTAACTGAAAATCGTAAGTTTAATTTTATTGTTATACTGAAAGTCGTTTCAAACTTGATACAAGATGTATTTGTGAAGTATTATTACCTATAGGTAGGTAGGTAGGTACTATTATTGTATTGCACATCTTCTTGCTTTTGACATTGCAATTAGGAATCTAGTGAACTCGACAGATATACATAGCGAGGTAAACATACTACTTATGTACTTACTATCAGCATTAGCAAATCGATGCCTACGATACGGGTAAAATAAAACGAATTTTGCCTAAAAGTCGCGCCGCCGTGTCCGATCGCTGCACACGCCCGTATGTTTCCACCGCAAACGTGCTTTATTGGCCACGTCTCGTCTTAATATATTCAGATTGCGCATAAAATGATTTTAATTAAGAACCGCGATAGATTTATTCTCTAGTTGCTTCAATTTTTTAATGTTGCCTTTCTCGAATCGGTAACGGTATATTTCCCTAATGGCCGCGGGTCATCGCGTCGCCTACTGCGGAGACAATGAATTTATTTACTCATTTACAGATTTTATTAGCCTCTATATTTATTGGGGGGGACGTCAATATTTGGAACTTGGAACTTTCACATTAATATCATCGTAACCTGTCATGGTTATTGAGATATTAACAGTGGACGAACAGTCTTCTTCTTCTTCCTCGGTCCCTCACTAATGAAGATCGCGACCACAGATAGTGTTCCTAGAGTTTGCATCGTGCGGTCCACACAGCTTATGACCGCAGTCTGTGGAGGAACACTATCTGTGGACGAACCGTCAGACGTACTCAAATTAATAGGCAGTGTTAAATCAAATACTATATCATAAAACTTTGCATCTGTGCCTATTCCATTAACATATTATCTGATGTTTTGATACAGTCAAGGCGCATAATTGCTACTGGTCTATCCTTTTTATTGCTTTTTAGAAAGGATGGCTACATATTTTATCCTGATTCCTGGTATAACACGACTTTTGGCATTAAATCTATTCATAGCGTATCATTCATGTAATGTTGAGTTCACAGACCAAAATAATGCGCCGTTCGGGTATACATTTTGATATTCTTTGTATTGTAAGATGTTTACAGCTTGTATATTATGTATATTGCGTTGTAAACATACATATTAATCTTATTCTTTTACTTAAATCTGTGTCTACTAAGTTCATAAAAAGTTAAGATTAAAAAGCGTTTTTACACGTCCCAATTATTTATCTAGCTACGTTAACCCACCACCTTCGGAACAATAAATGGGCTAGTGCTTAGAAAAATAAATATTGGTCTAATATTTTTCAATGGTTTACGGATAGCCAAATGTCTTTCTTTTACAAGATACATGTCAAGAATTGCAATAAACAATTTGGGTCCCGTCTTAAGTTAATGAACGTTTTTGCTAGGTGTCGTTTTTGTGGCCGACAGATGGACGCAGCGGATGCGCCAAATGTGCGCTTGCGCCGCATCAAGTGCGCAGTTTGCTCTTGTTTCTATTGTGGTTCAGTGGCTGGAGCGAAAAACCCTTATAGTACTGTATAAAAGTATTTTCTACAAGATAATTTTAATAACTTGAAAGTTATAAACTTACTCGTAGTAGTTTTGTAATGAATTGATGTTATACTCGCAGAGTAACACCTAAGAAACCGCTCCATAATAGATACGGCAGATTTAATGTAAAACCAATATTTGAAGTACCTAGAAACTTATTAAACTACCAAATAAAATGTAAAGAATGCATATATCAGCCACACCTATTGTGTCCTACATAAACATAAAAAATACATAAATAAAACATAGAAATATCGACCAAACTGACAGCAGTGCCCCCTGCCGGGTTAATCCGGATGTCGATTTGCGTATTAGCACTTTCAAATTGATTGTTAATAAATAATTCAGAGCCAATTTACTGTTTTCACATATTTGTGCTCGGGCAATTAGGGCGCCAGGGTCAAAGTGCAAAAAATGTTAATTGATATAATCTATACTTATAATAAATCTGTAGAGAGGTCAAGGAAACTTGGTACAATTATTCTTCATACTCCTGGGCAGGTTATAGTATACTTAGGAATTCCCACGGGAACGGGAATTAGCGGGAAAATCCTTTTGTATGAAAAATCTAAACCGCTTAAGTTAGACGCTTGAAATTTGGCATGCAGGTACCTTAGTAAACTTAAAGCTTAGTTACAATAGGATATTGCAAAATTCCCACGGGATCGGGAGTTAGCGGGAAAAACATTTGTATGAAAAAATCCACCTCTCTTTCCCACCGCTGCAACTCCTGTGTAACCAGGATCTACAGCTTTGGATAAAAGCTTTTTATAAAAAATAGGGTTTCTTGCTTACAAAGGTAACCAAGATTCTGCTGCCTTGTTCTCAATACCAGTCCGTATGTGTATTTCAAATTATGTATACGCACTAAAAATCCTTGCAGGCTTACCTAATAACTTTTTACGTTACTAAAGACTTTAGATTTTAAACGATTAACTTATACCCAAGATATGGTACCAAAAATTAATACGGGTCCCTTACAACTTTCCAGCCGCCCATACTCACTTTTTGCCGCGGTTTTTGCCGCAATTTTCGGAAGTGCATGAGTGCCGCATCTGCGTGTCGCGTTACCGGCCTGTGACCCGCCCGGGCCGTGAACCCATCCGGGATCATCTGTTTGCTTGACACTTCTGATCCTATGTTTGTTCTTGGGCCAGTGGTCGAAGTGAAGTTATCTTCAGTATTCGTGGCAAGTTTTAATCAAAGTAGGTTTTTTTCTGATAATTTTTAGAAGAAACCTCATTGCTACTATCGATGGATTAATGTTACTAAAATTATCTGTATTAATACTAAGGAATTGTAAATCTAGACACAGCCGTTCTTCATCTTCAGCCCCTAAGTGCTTTCGAAAGCAAAGCTTTAAATAGGTAGTATGAGTGTAAAGTCAGACAAAATAAAGGCGAATAGTGTCAATTAACTCAAATCAGTGTAAAAGATGAACAATTTAGATGCAAATAAATTCATTAAACTTAAAATATGTACTATACAGTTATTATAATACATATCGCATACAATTTTCCTCAATATTATAATTTGCTAAAATTTAGTATTGTGAGATTGGGGATTCACTAGAAGTTAATATTTGTTATCATCCATATTTCTTGTATTAACATATGTAACCAATAGTCTCCGGTAACTTTGAAAGTTACCTAGGTATGTATGTATATTAATAATCGACTCTACCATAGATTGGAAATACTGTTCACAGTACGGAGACGACTGTGAACATTATTTCACTTTGCAATTAAAGATAGGTTTAGTCAAGTCAATGGAGACTTAAAAGCTTAAGTGTTTTATGTTATTCGCCTTTATATTTTTACAAGATTCCCGTTCCTATTGGCTCTGGGATAATAACTCACGTTATCCATCGTTCTCATCGTAAATTAGCCCGATCTTCAATTAAAGCTTAAAGCTCACAGTAAATAAAAGAAAGCTTTTATGAACATTTCCATTCTAATTTTATAGTGGTTATTGAATCGCCTCGCAAATAATTATTGTAATAAATTACCGATCTGCTTCGTGCAATATTATTTTAATTAACAGTTAGCCAAATGATACATCGGTACGCGATTAATAACATTTGTAACTGGATACTTTATAGCCTACTTAAGGCTGAGTCTACTCGTACAATAGCATACATTAGCATTTCATCTGTAAGTATAATTAGATAATAATTAGAAGCCCGAACTAATTACTAGTTACCTACTAGATTATGGCGTAGTAAATTACAAAAAACTTAAATATAGTATCATTTTGCCATTAACATAGACATGCCAACGTTTATGTTACCTACTGATATCTCTTTTCTTGCTAGATTAATCTTCATATTATTACTTAGGTACTGACTGTCTCTTTCTTAATTTATAAGACGTCAATGTTTGTTGACAATTAATTAATTAAATTGTAGGTAAACATACCTGCGTGTGATTAGTTTTTTCTGCTTATTTGACTTCCCCTTAAGAATTGTGTTCAAAGAATGTATAGAAGATATCAAATAGTTAATCACGAATCACCCATTAATTTATACCCGGATAACTCCGCAAACCTAGTAAAGTGTGTCTCAGGTTACAATCGGACCAGACGATTTTTATTATTAACTAAACATAGGGTGTTAAATTATTTCTTGTGATCATTGTTGTCAGCAACTTTTAACTATTAGGTTATAAAAAGCTTTTTATTTACTTGACTTATATTTTTCTAAATTTTCCATTGAAAAACGTTGCACGATTTCACTAGGTAGTTGAAAAACGGAAACAGATAATAAACAATTTTCTTTTTGTTTATTTTCCTTTGATCTAGTACTTTTGAAGCTAACCATTATCAAAATAAAAGTTGTTGTCATTTCTTAAAAATCGAGTCCCTATGCATTGCAAGTTTCACACTTGTATAAATAAATCGATGAGTTACGCAACATTACAATAATATTTTGAACTTGCAGCACAATATGCATGCATGCACGAATTGCACGTGCAGTTAAAATGTCCGTTTGTAAGGCTCGCAGTTCTCATGTCATGTAAAATTGACAAAAAATTTGATTTATCGTCAAAGTAACGCACCATGATTAGTTCACTTCCCTTAAATATAAAGGTTGGGTGTTATTGATTAGGGAAGTTAATCTTAGCTATTTAGATAATGATTTAAGGCTGATACATAAGAAGTTGAATTTAATAAGTAATCCAGTGTGGTGTTTCCTCTTTCATTAAAAACACGGGTATTTCTTAAGTAAATCAAAACATGGATTCATAAAATTAATAGAGCTTTTTTCAAACTGAATTTGAAGGTTATTAAGGCCTGTCAAAACAAAATGGAAGGCCATAGAAATGTAAATATTTTAATCTTTTTTCTTAATTAAATTAAAGTAACTTAATATTTTATAAATTCGCTGTTCAAAATGCTCATATGCCATGAAAAAATACATAAACAAGGGAATGAAATAAGATTTTAAGATTGACAGTTCGTTAAAAGTAAGTGGACTATACAATTTGTGAAGGCGCTAGCCTATGAACATACTTCACAACAGATTTATTCAAATCGTAAATTGCTTCCCATTTTGCGTCTACCTGCTGTCTACGAGTAATAATAATATAAAATAGAAATAATAGACGTGTCATAACGATCCGTAAATATTGAAAAAATACTACCTGCGAGTGTGACTTTTAACTCTTGCAACATCTCACTATCCCAGTACAGTTTTCTAATCCAAGTTCGTTGAATTTTGGACTTTATTTAATGTTAATAAAAACTATCTGATCGTGGGGTTCGATTTCGCAATACCAAAATAAATTTTATTACAAAAAAGACACACAATGCACGTTAACGTGAACTTTTTATTCGTATAACATTTCGCCATAAAAACGTCTAAGTGGAACTTGAAATTGTATTTTTATGCCAATAGAGTGTAGTTTTGTTTGGTTATTCATAGTAATATTTAGAGCTCGTACGCGAAGAGCTCTGACGCAAGACGTAACCCAATACAGCGCACGTTCGGGAGAAAAAACTTAAACAATGCATAGGTTTTTATTGAAAGGATTTCGTGGTGGCCGTTACTGTTTTATCTGTCTACAAACGATGCATGGATGATGTGCCTGGGGATCCTTGAGTCGCCCAAAAAACCGATTAAATGTACTGCCTCACTTTATTTTGTTTATCTATAAATTGATTGGTAGAGCGTGTGTTTTTGAACGTGTGTTGTGTACATAACTGTTTAAACCGTTAACCATCGTTAAGTAAAATAAAGATGTGAACAAGCTTAAAATTGTAGTTATTGAAAATCTTGAAGCACATAACCTAAAAAAGCTTAATTAGGTAAGTTTTGTTACGTCTGCAGATAAGGTTTTTTACGAGTAGGTACGTTCCTGAATCAGACGTTTATGACTTCGAAATTTTCAAATGTACCTTTAATTTAACTGCAAAAACGACTAAAGATTTAAATAAATACAATACGAGTATAAGCGTTCACTCTTGACTTTATAGCGCATATCAAACCACCCTGACCTACGGGTCCCACGCCAACAAATCTAACAACGAACGACCAGATTTTTTAAACGTTTAAAGGCAAAGACATACGAAGGGTACGAACGAAAAAACCCTTAAAAGCATTGCTCGCAGTACTCGGTACCTGACTGTACACAAAAAAATGATTAATGATCGTTGGAAATTAGATAAATTTGGTGCAGGTAAGTGGCGATTTTTTAACCGGTGTCCCAGCGCTTTGTGCCGCGACCCTATTGCCCTGACCCATTACGATGTAGTAATTATACATTTATGCCCATTGCCCGTACATTAATAGAGGAAGAACACTGATTTATTGTTTGGCATGAATTCGCGTTATTATTTTTAGTAGCCAATAAATAAATATGGTCTACCGAAATATATTTTTAAAGCTAAGCTATGGTTTATTTGATTCTAAATGATAATTTTAAGAACCCTAAATAAGGAAATTTTCAATCGTGTGCGCAGAAACTAATCAGTACCACTAAACACACAGTTTTTTTGTCAGGTAATTATTATATGTTTTTTGAAGTCCAAATGTATCCATATCGGAACATAACTCTAAAATAACATTACAAAAACGTGTTCCAGCAGTAACAATCAGAGTACGCGCTTTCGAGGCTGTAAAATTTTAAGAGCGCGCAGAATGTAATTGTAAATGTTATTGCGCATTGGAACAGTATTTAACATTTTTACATGTAGTTACAATGCATATTGTGTGTTTTATTGGCAAAATTTTACCGGTCCATTTATTGAGCATTTCAGTTCGTTCACGCGCTTGGCCCTTTATTTTTTTTATTAGAAATTTAGAATAATATCGAAAGTAAATTATTGTTTTTACTATTTACGACAGTATTTTTATAAAATAACTTCTTCGATCTTAACTAAAAACAGGCCTTGATATTGCTGCTGGCAGCATTTTCAAATTGCACGTGTACAACCGTCAGAATTGTAGCAGGCAAGTGTCAACCGTCCCCGTAGGTAGCAGCGGTGTTTGCTTAGGACGCGCCTAGCCCGATAGCCGCTTATTTGCCCCAATTATGCCCTTTGTACAGCCATTATGCGATAAAGTATGTAGAAGGGAGGATCATGTTTTTTTAAGCGATGAAAGTCGCGGGCAAATGTGACATTTCAGACTATTGTTGCGCAGGTACATTCATATTTACATACGTCATATTCACAGGCGTTTATTATTCCCTTTTATAGCTCTATGTGGTTTAGTTGTACCGAATAGAGTTCGTTATGATTTTATAATGTGTAAGGTCCGGTAAATGTCTACTTTTTGATTTAATGTGATTAAAGAAACAATTTCAACAATACATCATCAATTTTTATTAGTCTTAACAAACGTTGAGTGAACGCCTACTTGTTTGATGGACCGATTACTACAAGAAGGAAGCTAGCAATTAGCTGGATGAAAACATTGGCAGA
Source organism: Ostrinia furnacalis (assembly GCF_004193835.3). NCBI lineage: Eukaryota > Metazoa > Arthropoda > Insecta > Lepidoptera > Crambidae > Ostrinia > Ostrinia furnacalis. Next base: position 249,243 of record NW_021134758.1, read on the forward strand.
TCGGCTTTCCAAAGCTTACGTCCAGCAGTGGATTGCTAAACGCTGAAATGATGCAGTTATATCACAAGGTGTCAACAGCTGAATTAAGTCTTAATATCACAAGATTTAAAGTAGCGCCTATTACTTATATTTTGAAGTCCATAGAGCAGTCTCAATAAGTCCCACTGCAATCTGGCAAAAATACTAGCAAAACCTAGATAAAAACGTCAGTCTCTTAGTGATGCGACCTAAATTAGCCATTTGCGGGAACAATGCTCGGGGCGAGTGGCGCTCGCTGCGACCCAGTTGGGGACAAAAACTGGCCCCGATGCGCGTCTGCGCCGGTGCGCGCACTTGCGCTAAAAGCTGCCGTACGCTATTGAGGCAAGATGCTATGGAAACTGTGTCTATTGCCCGTTGGTGTGAGTAGCTTCAAGGTTTAAGCTACCAGATTCTAGTATTGAAGAAGTTTATAAAACTGTATAGTTTTGAGAGCAAAAGGGCGACAACACCCCTACCATTTAGGCGTTGGATTGTCGAAAGAGGAAGTTAGTTCGATCCCCGTCGACATTGTTGAGATGTGATACAAGTTCAATATGAAGAGTATGGTTATCGACTTCCCCGACAAATAAATTGGTAGTGGTGTGAGATTAGATAAGATTTAACATAGGTAGTTTTGACATGGAAGTTACCTATCTAATATTAAATTCTTGTAGACAAGAAACGACAAACCAGAATATGTTCGCCTCCCATTTTCCAGAAACTTCTACAGTACTATTAGATCCTTGCCCTCGTGCACGTCAAGTTCAACCACAGCTCGCTAATCTAACTTGCGCATTTACTATTGTAATATCTCATCGTTATTCCGCTGCCAATTCCAAATGTACATTTCATCAATACATTATACTTTCCCATTCATATATTCGTACAAAATCGCGTTAAGATTTCAGAATTATCAATTCAACGTTTAATTTAGCCATTTTTTCAATACTCGTTTAAGCCTCTAGAACGTTCTATTGTAGTAGGAGTGTACAATCACCTCTGGGTCGAAAGCCAATGGTTTTTTTGACTCGCAAATAAGTGTCGAGCGGTTAACGCACTCCAGATTTGAAAGTACAATCGCTGTATTGAAGTTATTATCATAGAACTGATTCCAGATTCGGACAGCTGATCTCAATATGCATTTCAAATGTGCGAAGTTAAAGAATGTGTGGTTTACTGAATATCAAAAGGACGCCATTTTGTATTTTCAGTGGCGGAGTTCAGTGGACTCTAAATTTTGCGGCGGACGGCCGGATCGGCGAGGGTGCTATCGATTATGCTGAACTACTGTTTGTCTATTTGGTACTTTTATGCACAGTTTCTTTACTGTCGTTGCGTTGTTTGTACTTTTTTATTGACTAAACTCAACAGACATAGAGCGGTAAAATGCCCTGCTTATGAAATTAGATGTTTCATCTTCTTGATAATTGTATGAATTTTGAAGATATTTTCTCATTGATGTATGATAATTACATCAATATAACTTTGAGGTAGCTAGTAACTTTAACCAAACTAGAATTCAAATTGAGACCTTTTCTCTAATTAAGTTAGTTAAGCTCGGCAATACGATCATACATGCTTAACCTTAACCTTAACCCTATAAAAAATTGCGACATCGGTTCCTTTCTTGAAGTAAAAAAGTAATGCAACAATACGAATACAGAGCCCAATGGCATCTGTGGTTTCAAAAGTAACGCTTGGAATCCTTGGAATTGCGTAGGGCTGTCAACCAATGCAGAATTAAAAAATATATCTTTTTAAATTACTAGCAATACAAATCTTCATTTAAGTACCTACAATATTCTTGTTTGGGAATGTGATTATTCATATGAACAGGAAGTACGATCCTTAGGTGGCGTGTTTACTGATTTATAATGGTCGTAGAGTTCGTAAAAGGACGTTCAAAATGTACAAAAAACCCAAACTGACTAGCCAATACCTATGCCAATTAGCGAGGTATAGTGAGTAATCAATACAGTAAAAGTAACACTGACTAATTTCATGACGTTTAGGAGTTATGCAAAATAACAAAGGGATGGTTGTCAGAAAACAGAATTTGAACGCAGTGTCCATAATTAAAATTATTAATTAAAAACAATTGATAAAGATTCGTCAAATCTTGGTGTTATAATTATTTTGTGTAGTAGTAATTAATTAATACACCACATTAATTGAAAGTACGTTTTATTACGTATCACAATCTATTACAATGCATAGACACCGGGAGGCTGTCATCGACAACAAACTGTCACAGACAATAATGCATACTATAAAGGTAGCAGTGCACTTAGTAACATAACTATATAGCACTCTTCCCCACTTACCGGAGAAAAAAATAATAATAAGAGGAAACTCTAACAAAACAAAACAACGATAACTTCTTACTTAAAGAAAAAAAATTATAAGTTACAAGTCTTGACTACAATGCAGAAGTTGGTTGGCATGTCGTTTCCAGTGCAAGCCATCTACCTCTACCACATATGTTACCCCTGGAACTATAATTTCAAGAACTTTTCCTAATGACCAATTTTTTTTAGATTTTCTCATGTCTCTCACCATTACTTTTTCACCCACTGCAAATGTTTTGTAATTATCTTTACTACTTATCGTTAATTTCACTTGTTCCAAATCAATTTTTGCACTTGCAGTACTTGGTCTCAGCAATGAGAAACGACATCTCAACTCCCTCCCTAACATTAGTTTTGCTGGGCTATGGCCTGTGGTTTTGTGGGTTGTACATCGATAGTCAAAGAGGAACAAATTACAAGCGTATTCGAGTTTTCTACCACTCTCTACAATTTTCGTAACATGCGACTTAAATGATTCTACAAATCGTTCTGCCAACCCATTGGTTGAAGGATAATAAGGTGGGGTAAAAGTCTGCTTGATGCCTGTGATTTTACAGAAAGATTTAAATTCTTCACTAGTCCATGTAGGCCCATTATCGGTCACCAAATGTAATGGATACCCGTACCGTATAAAAATGGTTTTAAATACTTCAATTGTCTTTTGAGCTGTAATGTTACTCATAATGAAAGCCTCTGGCCACTTTGAATAAGCATCTACTATTACTAGAAACATCTTTGAATACAGTGGGCCCAGAAAATCTGCATGTAATCTATGCCAAACCGCTGGTGGTTGTGGCCACACAGTCAGTTTGTTTTTGACTGGATTTTTATGATTTTGCAAACAGTTAATACAATTACTTGTAATCATTTCTATTTCTTTATCCATTTCTGGCCACCAAAAATACGATCTTGAAATTTCTTTCATGCGATTTATTCCTAAGTGACTAGCATGTAACTCATCCATTACATTTTTCTTAATATTCTTAGGTATTATAACCCTGTACCCCCAAAGTAAACATTCTTTTTCTAAGCTGATTTCATTTTTTCTTCTAAAATATGGTTCATAATCATCACCTAAACAATTTTTTTCAGGCCAACCATCCCTACAAAATCTTAAAATATCACACAAAATTTTATCAGCTTTTGTTGCAGTTTGAACGGTTTTCCAATTTAATATGTTTAAATTAGATGCATTTATATAATTAATTGTGTTACTTTCAAAACTTTTATCAACAATATCATTATTTTTATAACAATTTTCTTGACCCGTTGTGGCCACTCGTGATAAATAATCTGCTGGGTTATTTTTGGATTTTATGTGTTTGATTTCATAATCAAACCCGCTTAGGAAAATTGACCAATATTGTAGTCGCCTCGCTGCCATTTTTGGTATGCCATGTTTTGGTCCTAAAATTTTTGTTAAAGCTTCATTGTCAGTTTCTAAAATAAACTTATGTCCAAACAGAAATTCATAAAATTTGTTTACACCAAAAATTATTGCGTATGCCTCTTTTTCTAATATTGGGTATTTCATTTGAGTGTCATTTAATTTTTTACTCGCAAATGCCACTGGTTTCGTGACATTATTACTATCTTTTACCGAAAGTACAGCAGCCACCCCACTGTCTGCCGAATCACAAGTTAAAATAATTGTTGAATTTTTATCAAAATGTGATAATGAAGTTGTATTAGCAAGAGCTTTTTTTATTTCATGGAATGACTGGTCACATTCTTCTGTCCATTCTAATTTACTTTTCTTTAAACAATCATATAATGGTTTTAAAGTTATTGCCATGTTTTGCAAAAATCGATTGTAATAATTTACTTTACCTAGAAACGATCTAAGCAGTTTGATAGTATTTGGACGAGGCAACAACAACAAAGGTTCTATTTTACTTTTAATAATTTTTATTCCAGTTTTGTTTACTTCAAATCCAAAAATATCCAGTGATTCCTCAAAGAATTTACATTTATTCAGTTTTAACTTTAATCCTGATTCTTTAAGTTTCTGTAGTACCAATTTCAACTTATCATATGTCTCTACTAATGTTTTTCCACATATATATATATTATCTATATACACAATAACGTCTAAGCCATTTAACATTTTTGTAATTAATCTTTGGAATGAACCAGGTCCTGTACTTACACCAAACGGTAAATATAAGTATTTGTAAATCCCTTCTTCAGTTACTATTGTAACTAAGTCTTGTGATGTTTTGTCTAATGGAGCTTGCAAATACGCTTCTCTCAAATCTAACTCACAGAAAAAACTGTTACCTTGTAGTTGCATTAAAATATTATTAATTGTAGNTTTTAAGCATAGCAGTAAAGATAAAATATGTCTTGAACAGAACTCGAGGCCAGTAGAAGTATTTTTCCCGGTAAATAATATTTCATTACCTTCCCCCTTCTTTTTCACACTATTACACAATTTAGCACAGCAAGTTAAACTTTGTTTTAAATGATTCTCAACACTTAAACATTGTGTGAGTGTAAATTTTGTATTAATATTGATTAAATCTTTCCACGAAAGTAAGTAAATATTTTTAAGTTGAAGGAATATTGTGAGATTTATGAGTATAGTGAGTGTACTGCGCAGGCACTGGGCAGCCCAAGTTCCGCAATAAGATGTCGTTAGTGTCCGCGCTGGACATACACTCGGAGCTAGAGTGACAAGAGAGTAGAAGCAAGGTGACAGGCTTTGAGCTAAAGACACATGAGTACCTAGTAAAGCAACCAATTGCAATAATTATTATGTCTGTAAATGTATACCTACGTTTTGCATGCATGCCCAACGTCCTAATCTTAGTAATTTGTAAAGCTTTGGCTTTATTGCATTAAAAAAATGTTATATTGTATGTGTCAACATTAAATTATAAATTAGGTTAATAATATAACTTCAACTAACCAAGCCACAAACCTATTTCATTAACAACAGCGAACACTAGGCCAAACTCTTCGCTACACATAAACAGGCCAATTAGCATACAGCCAAAGTTTTCGAGGGCTAAATTGTTGGGAGCCTAGCCCCAAGGCTAGTTCAGTACCGCGTTGCTTAGTTAGCGAACTATTCTTTTCAATTTCGCAAAACGACTGCCGCCAACTTCCAAGGACTCTAAGTGGGAACACCGAGTGTAGTGTGAACAGTTTATAAAGCACAACTTTCCTAGTACTTTCAGCATTCATGACGTGCTGTTACGAAGTCCTTGTGAGAGAAGTTAGTGTTCTTTGTGACAGTAAATTGGTTTAATGGTGTACTACGTTGCTAATTGGTTTTGAGAAAGAGATGGATACGTTAGTTTCAAACTAAATGGGCGTCAGAAAATGTTGTATGAGATTGTTATGTAAGAGCAAGCCTATACTGCAAAAAATCATTTTGGTCTAACCCCAAAACCCAACACTGATGGGGTCTTTATTCGTCGAGCTTGTAGATTATGGCTATATAGGAGTATAAAAAAAAACTTATCTCTGTTGCACAATAATATGCTCGTACCACTAAAATATTTTCCATTTGACGGCTTTTTCTGGCTTACTTTGTAGATAAAGCAATTTCAAATTACTGTCTCCAATCAGAAATATGAGCAACTAACATTATAAAAGCTTCACGAAAGTCCCGCTACTCAACAAACGAAAATTTACCTGGCGATATTAAACGTGGCAACGGAAAATTCGTTAAGAACAACATTGTTTCAAAGTGTGGGCACGCTAGGGCGATGCATAATACATTTCCCTGCAGTACGATGCAGTGAGTTAGTTCGAATTCTAGATTTTAGGCTAGTAAAGTGGCTCACTCTTTCTTTCTTCTTTCTTCACCTGTCAAGCTCTTTGCGTAAAGTATGTCGTTTAAGACGCAAAAAGGTGTTTTTGAGGAAATAACCATTTGAAGCTCAGATCTTAGTGCTTGTTCACGTAGGCACGCGCGGGCGCGGGCGCGGGCGCGGGCGCGGGTAACGTCGCGAGCTCGTGTTCATATTGACGACCAGGCGTTCGCGCGATTGTGACGTATTGTCAGAGGTCGAATTATGGACGACGATCTTTTATTTTTAACCGAAAATTCATACCTAAAGTGGGAGATGCTAAAAATTAGAATTGGTGTTTTGTAACTATAAGGTGAGTTTAAAAAAAAGATTTTCTTAGTAAGTAATTTATAATTTTCAATCAAAATCAAATTCAAACAAGGTTCCTCTTTATTATTTAATTTAATTAATATTATCGTTATCAACTAAACAACATTTCTGTTCATAATTATGATGACTTACTTTGCCAAATAGGAGTTCTAGCCTGAATAGCACTAATAAACTCTTCTGTATTGAACGACATGATAAAAACGTGCTATCGTTTCTAGCGACAAGATCAAACTGGTTGAACTTACCTGACGTCGTGAGTGAAACGCGCGCGCCGCCGCTAGTTTGACATGAACACACATAAACATCTTCACGCGTTGAAATNAAAATATTATTAATTGTAGGCAAAGGAAAATGGTCAATTTGCAAATACTTATTGATAGTTATTCTAAAATCACCACATAACCGGACCGCTCCATCTGGTTTTAGGACTGGCACCACTGGAGTACCCCAATCTGAGTACTCCACTGGCTCAATCCTTTTATTAGCCACTAAACGTTCAATCTCTTCTTTAACTTTACTCTTCAACGCAAATGGAACAGTCCTGACAGGCATGAATATTGGTTGTACATTTGGTTTAATTGACAAATGAATTGGTTCCCCATTGAAATTTCCCATACCTGGTTCAAATAAGGTAGAATATTCAGTTTTAATGGTATTCAATAATTTGTCTTTAGTAACTCCCTCACAAATATTTTGATCAAATCTTGGGGGCCATAACTGCAACATTGCAAGCCACTCTTTTCCTATTATTCTAGGTAACCCATTGTTCACTACAAAAAGTCTTTGACCATTAACATTTACAGTCTGGTAACCAATATCTAGGTTCTCAATTACCCCCATAGGAGTTGAGGTCGACTTATCAAAATTAGTAAATATTACATTGCACTGTTTGATTTCTAAATTTTGAAAATAAGTATGTTTGTCCGCCAATGTAATAGTACTCACATCAGCACCAGTATCTACTAAGAATTCTAAAACATTTCCATTTACATTAACCTGCAATGTAGCTGATGGGATCTTACTTTCATCACTAAAATAAAAAATGTCAAATACCTCAGTTTCTTCTCTACTATTTTTCTCTTTATTGTCCTCACCAGCATTATTTTCCTGGCACGTAGCTTCCACTAAATTCACATTTTTCACTTTCACAGACTTATTTTTAGCACACACTCTAAAGATATGACCTTTGATACCACACTCACTGCAGAACTTTTCACGGAGTGAACATTGTAGTTTCATATGGCCGCTCTTCCCACAGCAAAAACAGGATACATTTTGTTTATTCATTGGTATTGTATTCTGCCGGAACGCATTAGATTTATTCTTATTCAAGTTCTTCCCTTGTAATTGAAACATTTGTGTTTGTTCCTGGTTCTTTTCATGATTGAACGCTAACTTAAAAGCAGTCTCCACTGTTTTACCAATACTAATCAGAGTTTCTAATGGTTGATCAGCTTGTTTCAGTAATTCGAACTTCACGGTGTCCAAGTAGATACCATTTAGTAATCTTTCTTTAATCTCTTCATTTAGATTTCTAAAATTGCAATTCTTTGAGAGTTTCTTTAGCTCCACAATATATTGGTCAATAGTCTCATTTGGATTTTGGCATCTCTTTCGAAATTCTGCTTGGTGTAAAGCGTAGTTTTTTACCGGGTGATAATATTTTCTGAGTTTTTCACATATTTCTTCGTAAGTTTCTTTTACTGGTGATGTCGGTGTGCATAACGTTGTTAGCAAGTCGTAAACATTCGTACTAAGTTTTGTAATAAGTAATGGTACTTTTTTTTCTTCAGGCACCTCATTCAGTAGAATAAAACACTCGAATTGTTGCTGATATGCATTCCAATTTTCACCAGAAAATATCTCTAAACTGGTAATGGACGCCATGATTACGTTGGGCACTCCGTCTTTTGTTTTTAGAGCGTCTATATATTCCCGTAAATAGCTCCTGACGTCTTTAATAGGGTCCGAATTCGAAAATAATGTCTTTTCGGCTAATTTATTTGCTATTTCAATTAATTCTTCTTTAGTTTTCTCCTGAATCCATGCTTTTTTTCCTAGTTTGATGCACTCGTTCACCAAATCCATCAAAAGCAACTTTAAATTTTGAGAACTGTGGCTGGTCTTCAGGTTTTGTTTTCGAAATTTTTCACACGTGTTCCGTTTACAATCGTCGCCAAATGTTATAACTAATTTGTGTAGTAGTAATTAATTAATACACCACATTAATTGAAGGTACGTTTTATTACGTATCACAAACTATTACAATGCATAGACACTGGGAGGCTGTCATCGACAACAAACTGTCACAGACAATAATGCATACTTTAAAGGTAGCAGTGCACTTAGTAACATAACTATATAGCACTACGTCTTACAGCCCGTTGCGTAAATAAAATTAAGCCGCAAATACTTTTGAAGCTTTTAATAATTTGTTGCTTATCTGATAATTTCTACATAATATAGACAATCAATACATTTATTTGTACATTACATATTTATGCTCTTCGTTTTGTGTTGTCCCTAAATATTTTCCTTTCTTTCATTGAGATATTAAACTTCTCGGAACCTCCCAATCATCTAACGTAACTTTGCAAATATTTGTTGTTTGTCTAATAAATCAAGATATTCGCCTTATTTCACAATTATTTAATACTAGCGGCCGCCCGCGACTTCGTACGCGTGAATCCCGTTTTAACCCCTTAGGGGTGGAGTCTCGTAAAATCCTTTGTTAGCAGATGCCTACGTCATAACATCTACCTGCATGCCAAAGGACAATGGGCAAAATGGTACCCGGCTCCAATAGATATGTGTCTAGTATCGTTTGAAAGGTCTTACCAAGATGAACAACTTTTACTATGACCACCAGCCTCAGATCTGGTTGTGTACGAAGATATACATACTTTTTTGCTAATGGTACTCGGCTCCAATAGTNAAACTATTACCAATCATAGACACCGGGAGGCTGTCATCGACAACAAACTGTCACAGACAATAATGCATACTATAAAGGTAGCAGTGCACTTAGTAACATAACTATATAGCACTTACCATCAGGTAAGATACACGCCAAGAGCTTCCTCGTTGTGGAAAAATAGTTTTAAGCACAGATCCGACCCTGCATGGAATACTGCTGCCACCTCTGAAATTGGTCTGGCACTGCTCTAGACTGCATCCCACTTAACATCAGGTGCGATTGTGGTCAAATAACTGCCTTGTTATGCATAAAAAAACAGTTTTTGGGGACTGAGCCTGAAGTGTCACTTTTTTTTTATCTTTATTAATTAACGAGGGTTTATTCACTTAGTGAATATGAAGTGTCACATACCACATGGCCATGGTAGCGTACGGCAGCCAGCACAGCGCGAACACGGCGACGATGGTGACGGTCATGCGCAGCGTGCGGCGTCGCGCGCGCTCCAGCACGCGGCGGCCCGAGCGGCGCAGGCGCACGTGAGCGATGCCGCTGCGCGCCGGGCACTTCTCTGGTGACAATGGAAATAGAACGCTATTAGGAATGGAAATAGACTTAAAATGGCCTGAACACAGAGCCACAATACACAAGAAACGAGGGAACTGTAAATGTCCCACACTGCCATCAAGCTTTTACTATGAAAGTGGATGTACCTACATAAAAAAATATAAACACGAGTAGCTATTATTTAGAGAAAACTAATCAGAGACTCCAAACCAATACAAAGAGATTCGTAGGTTGATAAACACACCAAGCCAGCTGTCCTTCAGGAATCAGTACGGGGCAGAATTTTAAGTACCGGTATTCTTACTTCAGCTTTTGCAAGTTTAATCAATATTTCTTGTATTTTACACGGAAAGTAAACACTTTTGCTTGCTTTTATGTTTCACGTCTGTCTCCTTATCAACTTTAAAGGCCAGTGTATAATAGTTTTATAGTTACTTAGCTTAAGTTCTTCTTATTATGTACTACGTCGTATTAAAGATGAAATAAATAAATTTGTTTGCTTTACATTATACTTTATACAGGCACATAAATCCCATTAATCTTATTGCTATCACGCGCGTGATATTTCCATACAGGCTCTGTAAACAAGCGTCGCGCACGTATTGTTCATTCGTTACAAATGAGAGATGCTGAGAGCTTACGGTATCCGGGTTTTATTACGAAAAACGAAATAGAAACAATCAAATTATTTTATTTTATTATTTTTGCACAAATCGATACCTCTGCTCAAAGGTCGTAAAGGACAAAGTACGACTATTTACCCCGACTTTTCAGGAGAAGCAAAAAACGTTTATATGTATAGTTGTTTATTTGACAGTAACTTTTTTGTTTTTTGAGCTATTAAAATATTACTAAGAAAGAAAAGTGCTTAGAATTCACAGCATTTTCCGAGGAAGTATTATAAAACTGGACTAGAGCTGTATTTACTGAGATAGATTTCCTTTACGCCCTCAAAATTACAATAAAAATACCTTTACACCCCTCAAATATTCGTCCAAGGCAAGTTACTCAGGACAAGAATTACCTGTTAATAGAAACTCCCATTACCCCATGTGTTATGCTTGTGTGGAGTGGGTGTAGAGCGGATCCATCACAACAGTTCAGGGTTCAGACCGGGTTCGATTGAAGTATCGACCGAGTCCGACACTGGCACTGCTATTGTCGCCAAAGTTTAAATCGTATTATTAAATTATAGGGCAATCACACAGGGATAGCTCACTTCGTTGGACAATTCACCCCGAGTCTCTATGCCAGATGATTCTCTATTAAAATTTGTTGTCCGTTCAAAGCACTGTCGAATTACAACGCTAAGTCGAAACAATTTAGTTAGCATAGTAAGTAGGATATTATGTTTGTACTGTTGACAATCGCAGTATACATTTGTGTTAGGCCCAGAACAGACGGTGAAACGCAACTGCAACGAAACTGCAACTGCTAGTTACTTTTGAGTTGCATCTAAGTTTCTGCCATAGCGTCCGTTGAGTCACCACACATGACGCGACCAGTTTGAAACTTTCAGTTTCAGTTTCATTCATCAGAATCATCACAAAGTTGCAGTTTCGTTGCAGTTGCGTTTCACCGTCTGTTCTGGGCCTTAGACTAAAGTTTTAGCTGGAGCCATGGTAGATTACACTGTCTTCTTCTTCGTTTCAGCCGAATGACGTCCACTGCTTAACAAAGGCCAAGGATTTCCATAACTAGTTCAAGTTAGACCGACGATCTGGTGAAGGTCGCGGGAAGTATTAAGATGCGGGCAGATTACACTGTACAAAGTGCATAATAGGGATTTTTTTAATATGGCGAATATTAACTATGTAAATTAGTAAACTTGGGTTGCAATTTTAACTGACCTCACCATCCTGGTACGAATTTGGCGGACTTATTAAAAAATCCGTTGCGCCCCGTGTAGGGAAATTAGGAAGTCCGGGCAAAGAGCTTTATTAACACAAAAAAATATTTCGTGGCATAAGCTTAATACATATTTCTGCAAAATTGTGTATTAAAACGGAAAAGTTCGAGCCGAACTCATACACTGTGGGATCCGTTCGAATGTTGAACGTAATGTTGAACCAATATTTCAACACCTTTCTTTTTGTGATTGGGGACTTAATTTGATTTTTTAAAATTTTAATTATTTTTGGTGTAGCGACATACCTACTCGTAGAATTAAAGTTTTTTATCTACTTACATCCCGCTACAGAAAAACGGACGTATACCACAATAATAAAGTCTAGTTTTGCATGCTTTGGGTACGGAACTCTATTGGGGAAACATAAGACTTAAACAAATATAGATTTTTATCAAGCTTTCTGAAACGTAAAAATTCAGTTGAAAACACTGGACAGAGTTCAGTGGCGTGTACATTCACGGGAAACATGCATATTCTATCCAGAAATAAAAATACAGTACTACTCGTACTGTATCTTGTTTTTGCGAATATTTTTGAGAATCTTGTTTTTGCGAATAACAATTTGAAAGTAGGTACCTATCTATATGACCAGAAAACTTCTCCCTTCCTATATTTTAAACTTATCAATTTTCAACTCAATGGTCTTGTTTCTTCTGCTCTTGAATGGCAATCAAAACTCTTTGTAGGGTTTATTTGTGCCAATGCAAGTGGAAATTGATATAACTCGAATAATGGAACAAAGGTGTTCTATGTAGTTGTATTGTTTTTTCATGGAGTCCATGGATGGAGACATAAAAGTACCTATTCCCGTAGCCATCGGGTCCATAGCAAGTTCATTGTACGAGGATTTTATTTAATCAGAAGTTATTTTTAGCTTTTCACGCAGTTCCGTCCGTGTGATTTTGGACTGTCGGTGTCGGTTTTATGCTACCGAGGAAAACGAATATTTTTTGGGACTAAAGCTTTTCGCACCACGAATGATTCGACCCACGGTATAAATATGCCGAACAAGTTCTACTTCTTGTTCCTCTCTGCAACTGCTTAGATAGCCAGGATCTATAAATGGTTGCCAATGAAAACAATAAAATAAAAATAAAAGGTTAGCAGTCTCAGGGGATAGCTTTTTGGAGTTATTTGGATTCTCTGTTTTGCCTATTTTGCATGACATGGGGGCTAAGGGGGTCTAGATGATGATAGTAAGTTATTTACGTTTTTTCGGGGATTCCCGCAAATAATACATATGCGTAGGCACTCGCTCTGAGAACTGATTAGGGGAATTACCGCACATTAGGGAAATTACCGTGCGCTATTCACTTGTCCAATAATTAACTCTCGTGCCGACACTGCCCATTGAGAGAGTCGTAGTCCGCATACGCGAAGCCGGCCGGTAAGAAATCTGCTTACGTAATACTTGAACGGCACCACATTGTAAAAACAAGCTCCTTGTGCTTGACCGTATAGCAAACAGCGCTCGTTTTTGTTATTTGCCATAAGCTTTGCCACAAAACCATACAAGTGTAGGAGAAAAGCAACATGAGAAAAATGTACTTAAGCTTAGCCTGGTTCTGTTCTTTCTTAAAATTATTACATAAGATACACGTAGTTTTGTTTAAGTTAGTGTGTTTTATTAGGCATTGCGCATTGGAATCAAAAATGGCATTTAAATATAGTACATTGAGCAAGAAACTTAATTTATATGTATGTATAAAAAATAAATATGAATTCATGTTGACTCTACATTTTCCACAGAGCGGCTTTTAGCATTAAAACTACAATATTTTTATTCCCATAAATTGAACACGTTTACCTTTGAATTTGCATTACATATTTTGAAAGTGGTTCAACAAATTTTATCTTTTAACGTTAAAAATGTTCACTTTAAAAATCTCACGAATATCAAACAGAATGCGAAATTGAGTTAAATGTTATTTCAACGCAGACTTATTGAAAAGTAAAATGCGCAGTCCAAGTGACTGTAAAGCTTCAGTGTTTTTTGTGCGTTATCTTTAATTTTTAATTTATTTGTTTACATAGAAAATATACTGAAATTTTCAAATGCAAAGAATCAAAGACCTTCTATAATTTCCACCATATCACTTGCAGGCTTATATTTCACTTAAAAATCAACTCCCGAGATAAGTATAATAATATTTCAGCACCAGGGGCAGTTTTATCTTCTCGGAGATATTTTATACAGGATGTAACGGACAGGTTGGAAGAACTTTGACGGTGAAAAATGGAAACGTTATGTTTATATATGTTACAGGAAATGTATGAAATCCGTCATTGTATACAATTCCTAGGATTTGTGTATAAGTCCTAAAATCACCCGGAAATGTGTGATGTAAATTACATTAGACACATTTCCTAGGAAATTTACACATTTCCTAAACAGCAATCGGAAATGTAATTAAGATTTCTTTTTTTTCTCCGAAACTTAAATGGCGCTACCGCGCCGCGGCCGCTGTGTATGTGTACGGTCGCAAGTCTAACCTAACCTAACCGAGACTTTGTTATCCAGCTACAGGAGTACTAAAACCTTCATGCTAATAGCAGTTTAATAAAAGAGATGTTAAAATTAGGGTTTTCCAATACTTCAGCGTAATATTATGCGTGATGCCGAAAGAAAGGTATGCCAATAGGCAAATATTTTTTCAGTCAAAGTATAATAGTGTGAAAACAACTTTCAGGCTAAACAATAATAGTTGTGAGTTAAAAGTACCTATCGGCCAATGTGGTTTGGCTAAATGAAATTTTAGACGTACCTACTGAGGGGCACCCGATCACACGACCGTGCTTGTGTCGCTTAGTTTTATACATTTCCTAATACAATATTGGAATTCTATAAAATTCCTAGGAAAAGTATACATGTCCTAGGATATGTGCGTATTAAAAAATCTCTGAAGCAATATTTTATACATTTCCTAAATAGCTTCGGAATTGTATACATTTCCTAGGAATAGTATACAATTCCTAGAATTCATACATTTCCTGTAACATATATATTTAATTTTAATTTACGTTGTAAAAATTGCCCTTATGACATTACTGTTATTAATTAAAAATAAATAATAATCAAATAACGGGTACCCACTTATTTGTTTATTTTATTAAGGCTGAGTTGCACTACCTATAACGATGACCGGTGTTTTTTTTACCGGTGATGGCCGGCAACCCAGCCTAAATATATCGTTTCAATTTGGCAGCCTGTAACTTTACACCTTGTATCTTCAATTTATCATAGCGAATGTAAATTAATACAAAAATACCTACTCCATTCCATTTGAGATATTTTATCTTCATAATAAATCCGTTATCTTTCTGTCGCTCTTCCTTATTTCCAAGTCGTTGTCAGGTTTTCAAGATAACAAATTAAATTGAAAGTTAAATATCGAGAATAAACAAAATGTCCACTTAACCCTACACTGCATTCAGTCCCTTATGTGGGACAACCAATATAATTGATGCTTTTTCTGATTTAAGCCAAGTAGCGGCATCTATCATTACGTAAATAAAGTGCCAACAACCAATAGCATCCATTTATTGCATTCGTTGAAATTAGATGGCAACACTATCTCGCTTAATCAGTCATTTAATTGAAAATTTTGAACGTCAGCCACGCGCCGTGCGTATTCATTTTGAAAATTTAATAAAAAATAGTTGTTTATGGAATGCAACAGTGGATAAATTGTTTTCATGTCGAAATATCAGTCATCTAAACAAATGTAAGTATATCTTTTTGTTTTGGCCGTGTTTCGATACTAAATTTTTACAATTACTGTGTGTTCCCGATGTGTCACTTCATGCAGTGATGATACAATTTTAGATATGTATGCTAATGGCATGATGTTGATTATTTTTGCATAGTGGCGAAGAAAACCTCATCCAGCGCTCAAATCCAAAATTATTTGACAATACTATTAGGCAATGAAGATGAACAAGACTCCTCAGGCCGAAAGTGACGATGACATTGCCTCAATTAGATCTACCCTCAACAAACTTTCTAAAACATTTAGCAATAAGTACGGATGACGAAGAGCAATTTTTTTAACTGAACAGGTATGAATTAGCTGCACCATTATCAGGGTCATATGCTGGTGATATGCAGCAGCATAATATACCAAATCCTAGTGGTTAGATCCTGCTGTTCCCTACATTCAGATTCGTGATGCAGTTGGCTTCACGAACACGTCATTCAACAGTTGTTTCTTCCGCGTCTGCTGCAAAAGACGCTTCTCTTACACCTGCTGTTTCCGTCGCCAGAATAAAGCAAAATATCAGCTGGAAAAAAAATTTACCATCCAACAAATCTTGAGTTTTGAGGGCAAACCGATCTAGAACCAGAAGTTGAAATTCCTTTGCAATATTTCTTGTAATTATTTGCCATTGATAAGAAACACCATGTCAGTAAGTAAACCAGTTTCAAAAATTCAGCAATATCTACACTTCAATGACAATACAACTCAGCCACCAGCAGGCACTGCAGGATACGATCGTCTCCATAACTCAGACATCTAATAGAAATCCTAAAAAAAATTTCAAGCTATTTACCCAAACGAGAAGCATTGTCAGTGGATGAGCAGATGTGCGCTACTAAGGCCTCTATCATGCTGCGCCAATATTTACCTAATAAGCCTCATAAATGGGAGTAATCCTTGATAACTACTACACATGCCATGTATTGATTACGCTTTAATTTAGGTAAGTCATTGCATGCAGTGCCACATATGGAACAAAATAAAAAAATCAATTTTCTCCTCAACTATTAGTTTTTTTTAATTTTAGCTGTGCTTCCCGTGTTCTAGACCACAAATATTACCTGAAAAGATTTTTTTTTCTAAAAACAAAAAAATCATGCAGTGTAGGGTTAAGATCAAAGATCTCGGCTGCCATTTTTCACTTCCCACCACAAAGTAAATTTTCTGCTGTCGCTTTTCTAATAGGTACTTACAGTTCACGGCTTCGGGTTCAAGTACTTTTAAGCATCTGTGTTTCTCTCTATTTATAGTTGTTGCTGATTTTTCATTATTATAAGCCTGAAAAATGTTAAGTGCGGCAACGATGGCGCGTGTAAGTAAATGAAATCGGCCATAATTTCATTACGATGTGATTTCGGTCGTCATTACGGCTGTCATTCAGCGGTCTACCAAATTATCCGTTTATAATTCTATTGGTTATTTCTGTTCCACGCGACGTGACTAGTGTTGTTATAATTATTTTGGATCAAATTAGATTCTGGTCGGTCAAAATTAAATATATCAAGTGAATTTTCAGTCTATTTTTCTATTACGTAATGAACGGGGTGCATGTTAAGCCGTTCAGATTGAGCCATATCAGATGCACGCATGAGGCAGTTCATTAAATCTGATCTAGGGATGTGTTTGTGACCACAGATGTGTCAATAAAGTTGGCACACCCTCAATTTACATATTTTTATGAGGTGTCATAGATTTGATTGATTTCAAGGCTACTAAAAATCTAATTTTATACTGGATTGAAATTTCATTACAATTACAAATTTTAACAACTTGTATAATATTGGAATTATTTATTAATTTTGTTCGGAAACCAGGGTTTGTTAGGTACTTATTGGTGTTAACAACCTAACTCACACGTAAGACTGCATGAACTCGCCTCGGGCGCCACGCAAAGTTTTCATAGTTCTGCCATAGTGTAGCCGATACCTTAATTATTAGTGTAACTAATTAACTATGCACCACTTTGAGTATCATCTTTATTAGTTTCCATTTAATAAGTAACGCGTGTTACACAAGCGCTACTTTTTTGAATTTTACGTAAAATGTAGACAATACTATTTATAAGCACTACAAAACAAAAATAACTTCAATATTATAAAAACGTGATTGAAAAATAGATACGCAAAGCCGTATTAAACAGACAACTTTTGTTTGGATCAGACAAATCTGATTATACTTATTGTTGTGCCAATTTGTATGGCTTTGAAGTACAAATCCAGAGATTTTTCCTCAAATACTGTTACTGTTCCACTTACTGACTATTTAAGTAGTTAGGTATGTAACTTGTGTCAAAACTATTGAGAATATTAAATAATATCTTGTGCTTATTTTCTGACCTGATGGTGTCTTAAAAACGTACAATGTTATTATATTAATTTCTTTTTAAATAATACGAAATTATTTTCGAACTGAGCTTTTTCAATGATGGAACTTTTGGAAGCGGATTAGCTTTTTGATATGTCGATATTGGTGAAAAAAGTTGTAAGTACTTATTGTTACATCAGAATCTCTCTTTTCGGATCATCAAAGCTTTTCGAAGGCTGTTTAATATACATATAAGAATCGGGACATCGTGTGATGAGAACTCTACATCACTAGACAATCGAATTATTAACATTGTGCCATTACCCACATGTTAATGCGCCGGATCGACTCATCGTTCGGTTTCATTTCATTTACATTTCGATCAGCCAGGCCTAAGCTGTGGAATGTGAGTTGCTATTCATTCTGAGCATGAAATGTTATTATGGCGAGTACCTACTTCAGCCACTAAATGATGGATGGATGAATAGATTTGAAATTTGGCATTGTGAAGTAGGTAGGCACCCGCCTCTGTGGTCTAGTGGTAAGACCACCTGCTTCAGACGCAGAGGTCCCGGGTGCGATTCCCAGTGGGGGCAGATTTTTCTGTTCGGTTTGGTTGGTGGTAGGGCTTGTTCTAAGTCCGCCTGGCTAGCTACCACCATCTTACCTAAGTCTGTCGCCATAACAACAATGTTAACAGAATTGTTGTGTTCCGGCAGTTAGAGGTAAGATAGCCAGTTCCTCCGTGGTTGAGGATTCCGGGTGAAGCTCGCTTCCACCTACGGACTGATCGTCACATACCATCAGGTGAGGTACAGGCCAAGAGCTTCCTCGTTGTGGATAAAAAAAAAGTCGATTATTAATTTGTTCTTCATAATTTGCCTTCGGGATATTGCATATTTCATTTAACTGATAGCTTTATCATGTTAACGAACACTTACTGATCGGTTAAATAACGGAAGGAACTCTAGATGCTTATTAGTCTCGTTTCAGAATGTTTAGTATACTTGATAATGAGTGAGAGAGAATACAGTATTTCATTTCTTGTTTCGACACAGTCTTATATCTTATAGTAAAGTTATTCTTTGTGTTATGTTTCACAGAATGGTTCTACAGGCATAAAACTTAATATTTATAAATAGATATTGAATCAAAGTATAAAAAGAATCATCGGAAAACGACCGCTCTGGCAGGTACATTGTCATGCGTAGATACGTAATATCGTCCGCCTCCTTCACGCGTTAATCTCTGCGCACGAGCGCGCACTAATAAGGTCTTTGTCCGCAGGGTTGCTATGGAATGTGATTGGTACGTACCAGGAATAAAGGGCTGTTTTCCACTGAAACGGAGACGAAGCGAGGTTTTTGATCCACAATAGAGAGGATCTTGGCCAAAACCTGATGGAAAGCGATGATCAGGCTGGTGGAAGCGAGCTTCACACGGAATTCTCAACCACAGAGGAACTGAATATCTTATTTCAGCGTCCAAAACACAACAATACTGTTAACATTGTTATTATGGCGACAGACTTAGGTAATGCATTATGCGTGGACTCGAGAGCCATATCCGGCAGGTGACCTGCTCGCTCTATCAAATCGAAGCGGAGCTCCACGTTTCGACTAAGAGGAAGAGCAGACGTGTCATCAACATTATCATTTCAGCCACAGGACGTCCACTGCTGAACATAGGCCTCCCCCAATGACTTCCACATCGCACGGTTGGTAGCGGCCTGCATCCAGCGCCTTCCTGCTACGTTTATTAGATCGTCGGTCCATCTTGTGGGTGGACGTGTCTTGCTGTGTTTTCCGGTACGTGAACTCCGGTCCTCCAAAACCTTGCTGCCCCATTGGCCGTCAGTTCTGCAGAGGAGGCGTATAAAGAACGAAATCGTAATTGGTTTCGTTTCGGATTTGGTGGAAAACAGTCCTACCATACGGATGCGACCCACAGGAACATATTTTTTCCGAGAAACACCACCCTAACTTGGGACACTTATTAGGAGCGTGTAAACCTTCATAGATAATCTTTTACTAGAGAATTGTCAGATTCGGCCAGGAGTTACAGGGAATTCTGACGAAAATAGATTTATCTAAGTAGTCTGATTATATTTTTAGGACTGTTATTTTTGTATTTATTAGGTTTTCATTTTCATCAGTTTTATTAATAAATTTCATGCTAAAATAATCTTTATTTCATAAAAGTACTTTTGGTATTTTCTGTCAGAATTAAAAAGCTCTTAATATCAACAGAGATAAAATTATTAATAGAAACGAGTAAATTAGTAGAAAAAGTAAATGTTATCTAGTAGACGCCTACGACAAAAACAGTTTCCGAGTTGTAGCCATGTTTTTAGGGTACCGTATTTACGACATAACAAGAAACATATGAACTTTTGAAGTCCTCCAGCTTGTAGAAGTCTAACTATAGACATTTGCGTCATAAGAACTTTGCGAAACTTTGTCAAAGTGAGGCTGGGTTGCGCGATCTTATTTCAGCAATATCAAAGTACTGGTTATGTAAAAAATAAGTTGCAACATGTTTACCGACCATGGTAAAAATGAAGTCATAATTTTATGCTACTGTAACCACCTAATTCAACCCAAGCTTTAACGGTTAGCGCTATTGTTTACGTTTATTTGATTGCCAGATGCTATCAAATTATTGCTGAAGTGGCGTCACCGTGGCCAGTAGGTACGACCCGAGAAATTCTTGCTGAAAGTTTTTCTGAGAATTCTGAGATTTTAAAATGGTACAAAAGAGAGTACGACGATACAATAATCCATTTCCCTACACGCCGATTTTCCCTTTGGCTGTCTGTTCTACCGATAGACAACTATATCGATAAACTATGTTCTCTGTAGAATTGTTTCATTTCTGGTTCTATCGTTCTTGGAAATTGCGGGCGTTCAAGTCTCTCTGTCTTGAGCAACTTCCAATTGGCGTTTAATGCCGTTCCTCGAAGTGCTGTGAAGGAATACATCCGCAGTAATGCCTTTGACAGCATAGAGATTTAATACCTATGAGGAACTATTGCAGGAATTAATTGGTGCCTCGTACATATTACTCGTACATTAAAATAATTATTTATACGGAACGCTCTACATTCAAGTTACTGTTAGCAGAGCAGATAACTAGGTCTATTGTAGTATTCCGAAGTATTTTCAGTATTCAGCAGATAGTCTATTTCTGTTTATTTTACATTAGTTTAATAGTTTTATTAACATCCTCAATGTAATCGTAATTTATGATATTTTCTGTCTTCTATTTAAATAAACATGATAAAAATATTACGGATCAGGCCATATCAATTAAGAACGGGTCGCCTGATTTATGTAGTGATAATTTTATATACTTTTTTGTTGTGATCGTAATCGTCTAAACAGGTTTCTAAGAAAGAAAACTTTGAAAGATCCCTGTGAAAAAGTCGGATATTTGTATAATATAAAAGCGAATACTTACCTACTTCTTTGAAACTGTTTTCCTAGGATGTCTTTTATCCTAACGTACATCCGGTACATCATCATTTACTGTAGGTAACTCAATTTTGGGGCGGCTGTTACGGTGATTTACTAGAGCGCAAAAGCACTCCAGTTTGATTTCCGAGTCGTAAAGATTATTCTGAAGGTACCCTATTTATCTACAAGTGGTAAAGAAAAATATGTAGGTATGTGAATTTGGAATCTTTGCGTTAGTATTCATGATGTCATCCTAGCGATAGATATGTCGCAGTAAGATAGATAAAGCCGTAATATAGTTATATCCCTAGGGATATAATTATATACCGTAACATAGTTATAGGAAAGCGATTCATTACTATCTCACTAGGAATATAGTTATAAAACGGCCCAAGTTTAGTGTAGTTTATATTACTAGATTAAGTTTAGTGAAATAGCTTTCGGAGTGTGCGGCGCCTATACCAAATGAAAACTTGTCACTGGGAGAAATATGCCAAAAATTTACGTGTTTTGGTGGCCTGTAAAAATCGAACATACAGTGTTCTGCTAAAAGATGTCATGATTCCTCTTCTTGTCTGAACAAAAATTATAAAATACTTTTAAAGAAACCAAAGAGACCAAAGACCACATACATAGAAAGGCGATTCTTTCTCTAATTAACTCAATAAAAAACGAAAAGAAATAGTGCCAGCTAAGTCTAGTGTTCCTGTAGTTTCATTTCTGTTTCCTTTTAATTATAAGTATTGTCTTAGTCCAAATACAAAGTTGATTGCCTAGTTACTTCAATGTGAGGTATGGTTTGATTCCAATTGTGATTGTGATGGAAGTTAGTTGTTCATGATATTTTGCCTATCATTCTATACTATAAACAGTGAAAGAAATAGAGCAGAATGAGTTATACCAAATTGTAACTATTTGTTGAAGAAACATTATGTGGCCTGCTCCAATTTGAAGTGGAGATACACCTATTTAACATATTAAAATATCTTCATTAATGTTCAGTGACTAAGTACTAAAGTAGGTACTAAATTGCTGAATGTTTAGCAAAATAGACTAGCAACCTAGTACACTAAAGTAAACAAAAACACGTTGCGGTTGGTGGTGCTTCACTAATCATTTATACTGAGCTCTGTGACCGCGTTCCAAGCGTCCTAATGTTTTTGCAGCTATAGAAAGTTCAAATTATATACAAATAGAAAGAGAAATTGGGAACGATTAATTTGCAGAAACTTTAGTGTCGAGTCAATCGACGGAGTGATTACTAATTTAGAGTATTTCGTTCATTAGAAAATACCCCACTCTGTGTAGTAATTACAGATTTAATTGAACTGTTTTTATCACGCAAATTGACTCCGATTTTCTTCAATTTTGGTAAGGATGAAGGCTTGAATCAACCTGATTTTATAACCAAGCACATAGGGGAATCTTTTTGCCTGTATCTCACCTATCTGACCTGATGATTTTATGAGACTAAATACGGCACTCTCCGGACAACGGCATCCTTCCATGGGTTTAAAAGGGTTTTTGAGTTTGGGTTGTTAGACTCCACTTAAGACCTTCGTTTTTGAATTTAGCCTTTGGACAGTCCTGAAACAGCTCACCGTTCAGTTTCTTGCTGCTTTTGCGGATCTCACTAAAGGAGAAGAAATTTCGCACCTAGAGGATATCTAGGAAAACTCACCATCCAGCTCTTTACTGCTCCTCCGGATCTCGCAGAAGATGCACACGTAGCAGACGGTGATGACCACCAGAGGCACGAAGTACATGGCACAGAGGCAGAACACGGTGTAGGCCAACTCTTGCCGCTCGCTGCGGAACGCGTCGAATGAGACGCACTGTTCGAAGCGAAGAAGTTAAGCTTCTAAATAGATTCTAGAACTTACCGTCCAGTTTCTTGCTGCTGCTGCAAACATTCCCAGAAGTCTCGCGAAAAATACACACATAGCACAACGTAATGACGATGGGCATGAAGAAAGGAGAAGAAATTTAGCACCTAGAGGAAATCTAGGAAAACTCACCGTCCAGCTCCTTGCTGCTCCTTCGGATCTCGCAGAAGATGCACACGTAGCAGACGGTGATGACCACCAGAGGCACGAAGTACATGGCACAGAGGCAGAACACGATGTAGGCTACCTCTTGCCGCTCGCTGCGGAACGCGTCGAATGAGACGCACTGTTCGAAGCGAAGAAGTTAAGCTTCTAAATAGATTCTAGAACTTACCGTCCAGTTTCTTGCTGCTGCTGCAAACATTCTTAGAAGTCTCGCGAAAAATACACACATAGCACAACGTAATGACGACCGGGGCCATGAAGAAAGGAGAAGAAATTTAGCACCTACAGAAGATCTAGGAAAACTCACCGTCCAGCTCCTTGCTGCTCCTTCGGATCTCGCAGAAGATGCACACGTAGCAGACGGTGATGACCACCAGAGGCACGGAGTACATGGCACAGAGGCAGAACACGATGTAGGCTACCTCTTGCCGCTCGCTGCGGAATGCGTCGAACGCACTGCTCGAAGCCATGCGAGATAAAGATAACCAGTAGGACGAAGGAATTACGCTTCTAGAAAATTCTAGAACATCTCAACGTCCAGCTTCTAGCTGCTTCTTCTGTTCACGCAGATGATACATAAATATGTAGAACACCCTGATGACGATAGCATGATGTAGGAGAAGGAAGAAGAAATAATTTAGCTCCTAGAAAAGTTCTAGAACAACTCACCGTCCAGCTCCTTGCTGCTCCTCCGGATCTCGCAGAAGATGCACACGTAGCAGACGGTGATGACCACCAGAGGCACGAAGTACATGGCGCAGAGGCAGAACACGGTGTAGGCCACCTTCTGCCGCTCGCTGCGGAACGCGTCGAATGAGACGCACTGTTCGAAGCGAAGAAGTTAAGCTTCTAAATAGATTCTAGAACTTACCGTCCAGTTTCTTGCTGCTGCTGCAAACATTCCCAGAAGTCTCGCGAAAAATACACACATAGCACAACGTAATGACGATGGGCATGAAGAAAGGAGAAGAAATTTAGCACCTAGAGGAAATCTAGGAAAACTCACCATCCAGCTCCTTGCTGCTCCTCCGGATCTCGCAGAAGATGCACACGTAGCAGACGGTGATGACCACCAGAGGCACGAAGTACATGGCACAGAGGCAGAACACGATGTAGGCTACCTCTTGCCGCTCGCTGCGGAACGCGTCGAATGAGACGCACTGTTCGAAGCAGAGAAGTTAAGCTTCTAAATAGATTCTAGAACTTACCGTCCAGTTTCTTGCTGCTGCTGCAAACATTCCCAGAAGTCTCGCGAAAAATACGCACATAGCACAACGTAATGACGACCGGGGGCATGAAGAAAGGAGAAGAAATTTAGCAACTAGAGGAGATCTAGGAAAACTCACCATCCAGCTCTTTACTGCTCCTCCGGATCTCGCAGAAGATGCACACGTAGCAGACGGTGATGACCACCAGAGGCACGAAGTACATGGCACAGAGGCAGAACACGGTGTAGGCCACCTCTTGCCGCTCGCTGCGGAACGCGTCGAATGAGACGCACTGCTCGAAGCCTGCCACGCGAGGGTGTCGCTTCACTCGGAACACGATACTCTGTTGACAAAAAAGAACGTTAAAATTAAATATTTTCATGTCAATCAACCAATCAAAAAAAAAAATTCAATCGAATACTAATTCTATTCAAATACCGTCATACCACTCGTTCTTTCCCACCACCATTAAGTGACCTGAATCGCTCTTTTCTAAGTACGTCCCAAATACAGATAACATCACTTCTAGACTAAAATTACGGTTGGTGCTGAGAAGTGAATCATTACAAAGATTGAAAATGTATTTTAGAAGCATTTATATTTTAATTCGCATGCGATATTCACAGAAATCGAAATGAGATAATATTTTAATTTTAAAATACAGTAGGGGGGGGGGGGGGCGCCGAGGTGAGTTGTAACAGAGGAGAGTGTGACGTTGTTGATTTTTGGAAACCTATTAACTATCAACGAGCTCGCAACAGCGCGTATTTGTTAGCTCGGGAGTTGAACTAAACAACGGCCATTTTTACGAGCTCATCAGCAGATAAGTTACAACAATTCTTCAATGTCACAAGTCTCCTCCAAGCTCTGTTACAACTCACCTCAGTCTCCCCTATCGCTATGATGTATTCATGGTAAAAACAGCGGTTTGATTGAGAATAGGTATGCAGGCCACGTCTCAAGCAAAGGCAGTTTTACAATAATGAAGTCACGTTAACTGAGCAATTCAGTAATTCTTTTCCAATTGCTGCTAACTTAAGTATATCGTCTTTCATCTCGTCGAAGGGCGTCTTACAAAGTCAACAGGGGCCTAATTGAAGTAATTTTAGCAGTGTTTACGTTCGTATTCGGCAATCCACAGAATGTACTTGTATTTACCAAAAGTATTGTGCAGGCAAAACTCATCACATTACAGAATAAAATAGTTTCTACTGCGATGAAATAAGATTACTTAACACAATATTTAAATTGATGAGCTGTCATTACAAGAGTGCGGCAGCTTAATTCAAGCACTTAGATTCCGCCCTTGAGTCGCCTGGCTTGAAAAAAAGTATACAATATCTAATGTCATACATTAAAGTATGTGTATGTATAATGTACCTTTCAAATTAAGAAATAATGTACTTAAAATAATAAGCTCTGAAGTACATACAATATCTAACAACATTTTCATGATCCCAAACGAATACTTAGTAATAGAATTTGCAATGCACGCTAACTAGCAACTAAAGCTTTCATGTGCATAATATCGGCACGTACAAAGTGTCGAGCGGTATTCAGTCTGAATGAAGGCACGAGCTTTTGGGAGCTTTTCTATTACTTGACGCAGGCGTCGGGTGCAGCTTCGGCTTGTCGAGGATTTTGTACTTTGGCTTCCATGCCTTTTGACCTGCTAATGAAGACTCGCTGTTTTACGTGACTGTATGCTTCATGCTATACTAATTGCCTTGAATATACCTAATAGTAAAAATCCTACTTAATATTATAAATGCGAAAGTTTGGATGTCTGGATGTTTGTTACTCTTTCACGCAAAAACTACTGAACGGATTTTGATGAAACTTTACAGTATTATTGTTTATAATCCAGAATAA
The DNA here is from genome assembly GCF_004193835.3 of Ostrinia furnacalis. Classification (NCBI taxonomy): domain Eukaryota; kingdom Metazoa; phylum Arthropoda; class Insecta; order Lepidoptera; family Crambidae; genus Ostrinia; species Ostrinia furnacalis. The sequence continues at coordinate 275,780 of NW_021134758.1, forward strand.
CATATAGGCTATAATTTATGACGATCTGTGACAAACTAAATTTCACGCTGGTGAGGCCGCGGGCAAAAGCTAGTGTTAATATAGATTCATATTATTCAAGTGAACAACTCATAAATGGAGGAGTTAGAAGTTAGAAGAATACCTATTACCTACTTTATATCAAATCAGCTGTAAAAAAAGCTTTAATCAAGCTGTAATTTAGCAACTTGTATTCTTTTCAAAATATGTACAATATTATTAATTTTAAGCTCATTTAAAAAGCGTCTATGTTGTTTAAATCTTAAATACCAAATTATTTTACGCCTCTCAGACCTTAATATACGTTATAATTACTCTTTAATAAAGAGTTTCGTATTGCTTAATTAGGTGTGTGTGGATCATGAATAAGGACTCGTGAATAATGTAAAGTAAATTATGTTAGTAAGTAAACAATCTTGAAAATCAGGATTATTTATTCATAATAAATTAGGCAGGCGGATCAGATAGGAAACATTAATAGGTAACTAGGTAAGTATCTTCTTTATACATATTAATTTTAGAACAGGTGTTGGCAAAGTAGGAAAAGTAGGACCAGTGCTTGTTACCTAAAGAAAATATCGTTGTATTTATCCTTGCAGTATCCAATCTACACTGGATGCACTCAAAGGAAATGTAACTGAGAGAAACGCCTAGTATGTTATTTCAGTATCTTAATGTATCTTGAACGCCTGTCTCAGGGTCCTTATAAAAAGAAGATATTAGGAAAAACTAGAGTAGATAGGTACTTTCATGAATTGTTGAATAAGATGCAGTACCTACCTACTAACTAAGCATAAAATAACTGTATCGACGATTGAAACATGAAACCCCCTCAAAGAGAGGTTTCTAAAATACTAGAACGTGTGTCCTTTTATTTCTATTTATAGGTGAAAATACCAATTTTCAAGTGCTTTATTAACGACTAGCTTTTGCCCGCGGCTTCACCCGCGTGAAATTTAGTTTGTCACAGATCGTCACAAATTATAGCCTATATGTTATTCTGGGATATAAAGAATAATACTATAAAGTTTCATCAAAATCTGAAACAGTTTTTGCGTGAAACAGTAACAAACATCCATCCAGACATCCCGATATCCAAACTTTCGCATTTATAATATTAGTAGGATTAACAGCGATTAACGGTGAATTTTGATACTGAATGGGAATTTCCCTTTTGGGATCTATCGTAATTAGCCCTGACACGAATCCGTCCTTAGTCTATGCCTTCTAAGACCTATAAATAAACTAAAAAAGTAGCTCGACAGCTCCCAGAATTATCCTTATTTGTATTTAGTCAGTGAATTAATAGTGACAGTCCACTTTATTGTCGGACTATCAGTTTTTATCAAATACGCTATTGTCAGCCTCTTTTTCAAGGGTTTAGTCTTGATGGTGTACTCTTTAAGTATCCGCGGAGTAATCCAACTGTTTTATTCTCTATTCATTTTTATCAGCTTATTTTTGTCGTCGTTTGAGAAATCTTGCTACTAAATATGCATGGGCTCGGTCTATCCCACTTTGATCAGTTAGTTACATATAAAGTTGTTTAGTAATCTCCATGCCAGTATCATTTCAAGTGTTAACATATTGATACAAAACTAGTGAGCGCAAACTATTTAGCCCTTATTTTGCCAGAAGTCTCCAAAATGTGTTTAAGCACAGCATGTTTATCATCATGATCATCATTTCAGCCATAGGACATCCACTGCTGAACATATGCACATCGCACGGTTGGTGGCGACCTGCATCCAGCGTCTTCCTGCTACCTTTATCAAGTCGTCGGTCCACCGTGTGAGTGGACAGCGTGTTTATAGTCAATTATTTTTTAAGAGTTTAACAAGGTTCATACAATATAGTGGCAATAAATGTGACCTTTATAAAGCTCAAAAGAATTCTGCCTTGCCTTTGTGGCTCGGCACACGTGTGATCAAGGACAAGGTAAATACCATATACTCCTTTTGTTTTACTACGCCAATGGCATACGATCCAGACTTTCATGATATCGGGTGTCACTTAACTTTCCTTGAAACGCCAACCAAGGTCCCGTTTGTAACTTGATATCTGAATCAGAGACTCAAGGTCAACTGACGCGATGTTCTCTGTATATTTAACGCTGCCTTTAGTTTTAAATATATATAGTATGTCTAGCATAAGAAGGGTAAATCTTTCTTTAAACTAAACATTGGTATACCTAATAGTTTATCCGACTTATTTGTCTGGATATTGCTTTAAATAATTTTATTTCTGAAAGATTGTGTAGTTCAAAGATAGATAGATATATGGTTTATTTGCAAAACACACTGACACACAAGTAGCAAAAAGTAAGATTAATAAACACAGGAGTAGCAGAAAAGATATAGTAGGTACATTACAAAGAGTAAAAAAGAAAATCCTGCGCTAAGGTATGTGTGCCGCAGCGATGCAAAAAAGCAGAGAGCTCAGTGTAGACACTGCTCTAAAATGAGCAGAACACTGATTTTCAGCTCTTGCTCTCAATGGTAGAGAATAAGGTGGTGAAAATGTTGTACTATTGTAAACCTACAGAAATATCAGAAATTAGGGAAATATAATAATTATAACTATTGTTCTTATATGGTTTATACATACATATACCTACTATCTGTCTATGAATAGGAGTATGAGACTTAATAGTGTAAAATGGAGAATTTAGTTAGTAGTTAAACATCACAACACGTTATTTAAAATCACAACACGTGTTTTCAATATCCAAGTTGCACTAAAACTAATTAACGATAAAACGTTACTCTGCTGGAAAACGCCCACTAATTTCGACTGTTTATTATTCATCCCACTCTAGTTCGACTGTTACGAGTAGAACTGTGGTTCAACTGGGAACTAAAAGCGTTTATGTAATAAATATACACTCGAATCGAATTTATCGGGGTAACATTGAGGCGTTTCACGATTGTTGTTTTTGTCAACTTTATTGCCGTGGAAATAAAGGTCTAGCGTCTGGCCAATGGTTTGTAGAACATTTGTCAGCTTGAGTAAATATTATTATGTCCTATGTTTTGAATCACGTAGGTAGTTCGAAAAATTTTTCATCACCGTTTTTCTTTCTTTTGTTTTAGTCCAGTCAAATTAAACATGAACCCTGCAATAATTCGCATACAGCTGAAAATTGGTACGAATGTTCGGAGCACCATTATGAATTAACTGTGAAAAGTCCCCATCGATCCGACATGTGCTAAAAAAAAAATTCAAGGTCAAACTTAAAAAATACGGGTTTTTGAGATTTTCAGCCAAACGGTAAGTTTTATCACAAAAATATGTATGACAAGGTTTAAGACCATACAATTATCTATCAAAATTGTCTATACACTTTCTTCTAAGAGTCAGCGTTTCTGAGATTCGATGATCCGAAGAGTCAAAAAAGTGTTTTCTTCATAACGGTCTTACACATAAATCCAATGTGATATCGCCTCGTGCCACGACTCAGCATTGTATCATGATGTGTTTTCGATGTCGAATATAAAATGATCAACCTCAATGTCGTCTGTCATCTTTAATTATCGAAAAATGGATGCAACTTTGACGAAGGACTGCACCGTGAGTTTCTACGATTCGTAGTTTTCGTGTCGATTATGTTTAAGAGCTCTTATATGCACACGTCACTACTCTACTTGTAACTCTATGGTCACTCTTTTAGCCCGACCAAGTTAGATAGTCCAGGTTAATATAATAATAATTCACATAGAGCTGAAAATTTGTGTGAATGTTGAGAACACCATCCTTAATGAAATGTCAAAAGTCCCCGACGATCCGTCATTTAAAAAAAAAAGTTTTCGAAGTCCCAAGTTTTTTGCATTTTTCGGCCAAGTAGTAATTTTATCATAAAAATAGATAAGAAATAATAGTAGATCATAAAATTATCTATTAAAATTGTCTTTACCCCTTTTTCCTAAGAGTCACCGATTATGAGGTAGAACGATTCAAAAAGTTACTTAAGATGTTCTCGTTATATGCACATGTTTCCACAACACCTATGAGAGTTATTTGGCGCATTTTTTTTACCAGGTTTCCCCAGTAGACCTTTTTTAAGATGTATTTGTTATCCTATTCAATTCCAAACTATTTCAATAGAGTTGAAGTTGTGGACTTGTGGAGTAGTTAACAGAATGCAAATTCTCCAACTTTTTGCATCGTTACCACATAAACGGTGACTCTTAGGAAAAAGGGGCAAAGACAATTTTAATAGATAATTTTATGATCTACTACTATTTCTTATCATTTCTTATGATAAGTTTACTGTTTGGCGGAAAAATCCAAAAAACTTGGACTTCGTAATTTTTTTTTTCAAATGACCGATCGTTGGGGACTTTTGACATTTCATTAAGGATGGTGTTCTCAACATTCACACAAATTTTCAGCTCTATGCGGACTATTATAACCCGGATTTTCTGACTTGACCGGGCTAAAAGAGTGACCATAGAGTTACAAGTAGAGTAGTGACGTGTGCATATAAGAGCTCTTAAACATAATAGACACGAAAACTTCGTATCTTAGAAACTCACGGTGCAGTCCTTCGTCTAAGTTGTACCCATTTTTCGACAGTTAAAGATGACAGACGACATTGAGGTTGATCATTTTATATTCGACGTCGACAACACATCATAATACAATGCTGAGTCGTGGCACGAGGCGATATCACATTGGATTTATGTGTAAGACCGTTATGAAGAAAACACTTTTTTGACTCTTCGGATCATCGAATCTCAGAAACGCTGACTCTTAGAAGAAAGTGTATAGACAATTTGGATAGATAATTGTATGGTCTTAAACCTTGTCATACAAATTTTTGTGATAAAACTTACCGTTTGGCTGAAAATCTCAAAAACCCGTATTTTTTAAGTTTGGCCTTGAATTTTTTTTTAGCACATGTCGGATCGATGGGGACTTTTCACAGTTATTTCATAATGGTGCTCCGAACATTCGTACCAATTTTCAGCTGTATGCGAATTATTGCAGGGTTCATGTCTAATTTGACTGGACTATTTAGTCGTTTCACTTGGGGTGTGCCCGATAAAGAAGTTTTCTATTTTATTATTATACGCTATACTATTAGGTATCCTATGTAAAAATGGTGTCTGCATTAATTTAGCTAAGCTACCCAGAGGCGCCTGATAACGTATACTCACTTGTTATTTATTTCTTGTCGAAGGTATACAAATAATTGTCATCATGTTGACCATAAGGTCAGAAGATGTGTTACAACTCCTTTATTTTTTATTTTCAGATTCATAGACGGCGAGCAAAAGCAAGAAAAGCAAGAAGAATAATATTGCCTGTTAAAGGTAAGTCCGAACAAATTCTAACTTATATTTCATTGTATCGTATTCTATTGTCCGCAAGTCCCATATTACTTTTAGCAAAACGTCACTCGGATAAAATTTTCATGTCTCTAAAATCACGTTTTCCCCGCTACCGTTTTCAACTCTAGTGCGATAAATTCGTAAAAAATATTGTAGTTATACGAAGTTCTATACTTATTCATGTGTGACAAGAGTATGTGTGAAGGACAGGTTGGGAAAACATGAAGGGTGGATTCAGACCTTATCGTTTGTCCTGATAAATATCTACTACCTAAGTGGATTTTAGATGTACTAACTCTTGTAATTTATCTAGTTTACATTATTGAAATTAACATAAGTACATTAGGGATATAGCGATTTACCGAGGCTCTTGCCTTAGATCTACCTCAATTTCGAGTCTAATCAATTTGATTTGCATCACATTTGGTTACAAATTAAGCAAGACTGTTTAGGACTTTAAAAGCTAAATAATACTGTGATTTTCAGTAAGGATCTACATACTTAAATCGCTATCAAATTAATCTCTATCTCGTCTTATAGAGAGGTCGACTCAAGTTCGGGAGTTACATTTGCTACGTCACAGACCCATCACTTCCAGATGACCTTTGAACCCAAAAATATTTGATGTTTGATTCTCTGATATGGTCTCGACAAAAAAACCGGCCAAGTGCGTGTCGGACTCACGCACAAAGGGTTCCGTACCATTGATTTATGAAATTAAAATTATATTTTTTTAATTTAAGTTATTTGTATGAAAGATGACGCGGTAATAAGCGGTTTACGATTTACGAGGTATTAAAAAAAAAACTACTTACTATAGTCTTTTTCACGTAAGATGATCCGTATGACACTTCAAGGTTATCCATATTACGCATACTACATATGCAGAATATTTTTGAAAAAATATTTGTATTTTATTAGCAATATAATAAAAAAAAAATTAACTACTTGTCTTGAAATATATAGTAAAATCTGAGTCTATTGATTATATTTTAATTAAATACTATGTAAAAATAATTTTTATTTAATGTACGCAATGTGTGAAACGGAATAGATTTAGTGCTGGGGTATTTCTTGAATAATAAAATCGATTATTTCCGCGGTTCATTAATCGATTGCAGTGAATACTTAGTTATTAAAAACATCACAAAAATCAACTATATTTTTCATTTATTGACTTTAATAAACGCATTGAAAATAAATTAATAGATTTTAATTTAAAGAAACAGAACCAGTACTTTTTAGGAATCGTTTTTTTTAACACGAACCATGAAATTTGAATATTATCAATAAAAAATTGTTACAATAATATTTGTAATTAAAAAATAAACATGTTTTTTTTGTTAAATAAAACCTATACAAAATATTTCTCTAAAAGTAGGTTTTACTAACTCTTCGAAAAAAATCGGTAGATAAATCGCTATGGTTTAGTTATGTGACATCTCTAAATCTTTCAAACTCGAAACGTCATACGGATCATCTTAGGTGAAAAAGACTATGGCAACTTTTTTCCACTTTGGAAGCGTCTGTCACGCAAACTATTCGGTTTAGAAAAAAAGTATTTTAGAAACCTCGATATCATTTTTGAAGACCTATCCCCCACACGTATGTGTTTGACGAAAAAAAAAATTTATGAGTATCAGTTCTAAGTATGGGGAGCCCCCAATATTTATTTTTTTTTTTTTTGCATCAAAATCTTAATGCGGTTCACAGAATACATCTACTTACCAAGTTTCAACAGTATAGCTCTTATAGTTTCGGAAAAAAATGGCTGTGACATACGGACGGACAGACGGACGGACGGACGGACAGACAGACAGACAGACATGACGAATCTATAAGGGTTCCGTTTTTTGCCATTTGGCTACGGAACCCTAAAAGACGTTAGTAAATCCAGCTCTGAAGGGAAAAGAATACGTAATAAAACAAGGATAAATAAGTCTCCGTAGAAAACAGTCATGCGAGAATTATACCGGTTTAACATTACAACAACAAGCACGTAAAAAGGCTACTCAGATAATTTCCCGGTGAACTACAAGAACTTTAATCTTCTCTAGGACCTTTCTAGTAGTTAAGCCACTAGCTTTAACCCCTATATACCTCTTCTTTGGTATTTTCTCAGAAATAAGGACTAGACTTGACTTTAAAAGGAAAGGAAAGTAAAATAAATTCTATTCCACCCAGAACTTTGTATTTCAAGTTCTTCAACTAATAGTTTTGTTGTTTGGTATCAAATTTCTGCAGAAGTTAGCAGGATAAGCTTCTAATTTTAGCTGCTTCAGAGCCAAACGTCCGTTTAGCTTTACAAATTCTTGTTTGACTTACGGACAGCATTTGCATCAGATAGCGAAACAATTTCTCGAGGATCAAGCTGGCTTATCCATATAAAACTCTGTTTATTTAGGAGTTCTTCTTCTCAGCACTTGCCATGTATGTCTTGAAGCGCTGGCAGGGCCTATCTTATAATTGAATTGAATAAATTAACTTAATTTCATTTAGCTATGTTTTACAGTTACAGCCATTAAACGTTCGCGTCGCGTAAATTATTTGGCAAGGTCTTTTCTAAGTAGTAATTAATTAGTTATGCCTACGTTTGTGGTTTAATTAATGGTCTAACCGTTCTAATAACTGGCCGATTTAAACAACTGCCAATGACAATTGCGGTGGTTTAACCGAAAATTGGAATTTCGTTTGATTTATTTTCGGAGCTTCCAGTGAAAATTATACTGTCTTCTTAAAAAACACAGCTGCGTGCTTACCATGAGTTTACGTTAGGTGTGCTCGCTAGCGAGTGCGTCAATAAATTCTATGAAGATTTTAGTTCTTGAAAGTAGCCGCTCTAGGGGCGCTGTACAATCTGTCATAATGTCATTTATTACGCAGTCGCTAGCGAGCACACCTGACGTAAACTCATGGTAAGCACACAGATGTTAAGCGTAATTCGATAAAAAAAGTCCTTCAAATACGAGAAAAATTATCAACAGGATAATATCTGAGATCCCAGGGAATTTATCAATCTCAAGTTTTGATTTATGAGAGCGCTGGTAATGCAATGCTTGGCGACCTCGTTCCATTTATTTAGTCATTCGCGGATATCGAGGGCGGATCTGGAAATATTTGACAAATCAGCGACACATTCTTATTTATTTTGTGTTTTCAGACGATAGGTATATTTGCGTTTCCTCAAATATCTGTGGATTCGGCTATGAAATACCAATACTTTTAAGATCCGAAGAAAAATAGTGACGTATTCAGGTTGTAGACCGTATAAACTCCCAAACGGACGGACCGATTTAAATATAAATATTTTTTTGTTTGACAACGTAACGAGATCCAGTCATGATATCTTCCCGATGTCCTCGTTAATACAAGAACTATAAAAGTAATGAACGGTAATTACATTTTTCACCTTACACCGATGTGACAATAATGGTACAGCCATGCCATATATTTTGAGTAAGGCGTAGAGTTTGTGAAGTTATGGCGGGCAGAGTTGGAAGCTTGACTCTAGGTTAGATCTGATAACGTTTTCATGGTGCGAACTGTAAATGGTCTCTTCTTGGCAACATTTAAAATTAAAATGTTTGTGGTGGGATAATACTTACTTTGACAAATGTAGTATCATTTCTGGACCCGCATATTCATACGTCATACATCAGGTAATGTATGAAACATGCACAGACCCTGCCTGTCTGAGAAGAAACGCACTGACGAATTACTGGCATGTTTCCCCGTCAAGTCAACTTGTATGAAATGCTTAACCTCACTTATATGCAACATTCTATTTTATTGTGGCAATAGTGCTACACACGAGAAAATAGCTATACATTAAAATAATTCAAATTGTAATATCAGTTTAGATAGAATAACGGAATCACGGAAACGTGTTGTTGACAGCTTGACAGTTTCGCGTCATTAGTCGCTAACACACATTTCCATCTTCCATTGTTTCAATGTGCTCACAAAAGTGAATATACCTACATTGCATTATCCTCTGAGCTTTTGGAGCTTATTGAAGCTCTTCTGCCGTATGTAAATATAATGAATCGCCTTTGTCGTCTGTCGTTATTTCTAGGTAAGAATGATAAACGGTGCCTATGTATTTCATGTACAAAAAAGCGTACATATTTACATAGGAGGCATTTTTTGTCCACTATGAGGTGATGTAGAGTTATACTTAGTGGTTAATAGAGCAACCTGGACCGGTCGTTGTGGCAATATTTGTAAAGCCTTTGTCAAGCAGTGGACGTTATTAGATTGAAACGAACTATAGTAACATGTAAAAGATTTAATGTAGATTCCCCTTAACATCTCCGCGAATCCTCGCCATATGGGGGAATCCCCCCACGTCATATTCAATTGACATGATTTGCTCGTACGTCTTGGCATTTAGATAGTCCTTGTAAAAAAAGTATTGTTACTTGAATCTTTGGAGCTTTTGGTTTGAAAATTTTTCAGCTACGAAAAGCTACATAAATAAAAAAAAAAATCATTCTTGCTGAATTTCGTGCGACACATCAAGTGAAACACATGGTATCTTGTTCGGATGTGATAATTATATTTATATGTATATTTTTGTGACAAAAAAAAAACTGTTCTATCAGTAAGATATTTCTGTTGCCAAGCGATATAAATCTTTAATGGAAATACTCAAAAACAGCTTGACCAATTCGGCTTAAATGTTCAAATACGATCTGTTGAAGTACGAGGAAGGTTTGTATAAAGAGGAAAATTTGAAAAACTTCTTGGAAATATTTGAAACTTGGTAAATCCTAATCGCCTTCCTATCTATGGGATATGGAGTTTAAGTAAAAAAATAAGAATAAAGTTACTGTGTAGGACTACCATTATTCATACTGAAGTAGTTAAAGCCTTAAGAGCTTTTCAATTCTCCTTAGAAAGCCTCACGCATAATAAGGCTGTCAGACCTTATTACACGTACAATATTAAACATAGTTGAGTAAAAAAAGATCCATTTTAATGCTGAAATTGATCGCAGCCTTAGAATAATGAAACGTCAATATCGAAAGCCAGATTGAGTGAGTCAAGAATGACGTAAATCGTTTTTATCAATAAAATTCTAAGAGCAGCCATTTATAATAAGACTAGCATGATTGTGGCATTAACACTTATCATATTATTTTATTAAAATGGTTTTTTGTCCCAAACACCTCATACTTGAAATAGGAGGAACCAAAAGCCTTGTGTGGTTTTGCAAAAGTTATGATGTAATGAAAATTGAACTTTAAGTAGGTACAGTCACGGAATGAAAAGGTTCGTCAGTTTTCAAATTGATTCCTTCAACGAATCGCGAGCTCATATTACCTTTTGAAACTATGTTACAGAATAATCTCGAGTTAGAGAAAATAATCTTTAACTGTTCGTCAGTAAAGTTCAAAATTATTCAGATCAAAGTTGTTTGACGATTTATCTTGTCAAGAAGATTATTATGATTGATAAACTAAAACCTTGTTGGTTCAACCTGCCATTATTATTTCTATTAAATAAAAAAAACTATTGTCAATTGGTTAATGTCATCATTGCATTGCACTGATGGGATAGAAAAATAAACAAGCAAAACCTTATTCGTTAGCAAACGTCATATTTATTTAAATATTAGCAGCACTGTTTCTTGCACTGTTATGTTAGCAGGTTTGACTCTTACAGTACCTAGTGCAAGCGAAAACCGACACTAAGGTGACGAACCTTTTCATTCCGCGACTGTACATTTAACTCTTGCGTGATGTTTGTGTATGTCACTTAAGATGGCTTCTGCCCGATGTCAATGTGGATGCCCGCGATTTAAGGCCGTAGCACATTTATCAACCCGGAAAGGGATCGTAACCGTATCAACTCGAGGCGGTCAGTATTCTTTGTATGAAACTCCATACTTGTTGAAGTACATAGCAGCACAAGCACACTTATCCGCACCGTAACGTAAACGCCTTGCCTCGCGAATGACAGCTCACGAAAGGTGATGACAGCGACACGGTGTTGATCCCTTTCCGTATTGATATGTCTGCTATGACCTTTAGTCGTTGGCATGTCGTGTACATTCCTTTGTTCTCTATAAAAGGCTGTAAAGGTTATCTTGGCTGCTTTCACAGCTTCCTCGCATACTTTATTAATTCGAAAACAAGCCTTACCCATGAAAACAAAATTCTTTGAGTTGAAAGAGTTTTTGTCCGTATTGGGCTCACTGTTCCAACTTTTATCAACAAACGGCCGGATGGCCAAGTTGTGTAATATCGAGAAGGCGAAGAGGCTCGAATAAAAGGACTGTTATTGACTATACCTATAGTCTAAGATTCCCTTTTCTTACTTAAACACTGCTTCGACGCGACCTTCGTCTACTATAAATCTGTACGATCCGCGTTTTATTATGACAGAAAGGGTTCGAAATTCAAGTCGTTATTGCTTTTGTCTTTTACTGCGGTGGGTCGAAGAACCAATTGTAGGTAGTTGACACCAAAAATTCCAAGACCTAAACTTTGAGCGTTAGCGTGCTAAAATAATACTTAGTTTTGGTCCTAAAACCGAGAAAACTTTAAATTAGCTGTAAAATTAGATGAGACGTCGTTGTTTTAGGCAAAATTTTCTCAAAGTAATGCAGTTTTCTTAATGATACTACCCGTTCGCGCTAAGTTTGCCGGTCCGTGGAATGCGCGTCCCCTCCCCAACCGTGATTAAACGCAATTAATGTGTCTTATTTTACCAATAAAAAATATTTTAAACTAGCTTTTGCCCGCAGTTTCATCCGCGTGAAATTTAGTTTGTCACAGATCGTCATAAATTATAGCCTATACGTTATTCTGGGTTATAAAAAATAATAAAAATCCGTTCAGTAGTTTTTGCTTCAAAGACTAACAAACACACAAACTTTCGCATTTATAATATTAGTAGTATAAGTAGGATATAGTTTGCTAAAGTTATAGAGGCTACACTTCGAGTGACGTCATATCGCCAGCGGCAAACTTAACGCGAACGGATAGTACATTCATAATGAACCTGGTACACTACTAGATAACTGTCGTTCTGCCGGTGACTTAACGGGTTGCACCATTTAACTTTTCTTAAACATATTTAAGGATTTACATATTTTTTTAATATTATATGTGCAGGACGACTACTAATTCGTCTCACGGAACCCTAAAAATCTCACAAGAAACCGCAGTAAATACGTATACGCAACTATAGCTATAGATATGTAATAAATCATCGGCGCTCGGCAAGTACATCAAAAGACAGAGACAGCGCGAGTGCGCAAAGGACAGCGATAGCACGCGCGCCCTCGATAACCGCCCTTACGATCTACGCGATAAGGCTCATATCCGGACGCCTTATAGTTTGTTTACAACTTCCGCGAGTTCGAGTAAGTACTTGCGTATTCCCGAATACGGGCGGACCGCGTATGGTTCTAGAAAATAGGCGGGATTTTATGGGTATATAAACCGACTGCCGGGCCGCACCTAGCATAGTCTGCTACAAACAACCGAAGAGAATAGTCTCCGATAGTACTACGAAGAACAGTCTACTCAAGAGTCTCAAGAGCGCATAGTGAAGATAGTGAATAGTAAAACGTCTTTAGCATAGACCTCGGACACCGTTTATAGCATAGCGACTTCGGATACCATATAGACCGGACTCCTACAGCGTGTGACATCGACCGCACCGCACCATAGCGTCACACCGCACATAGTATAGAAGCCACGAGGTACGAAGACGTGGCAACGATCCACCACCGATTATAGTATAGTAGTGCAGCGATTGGAGACACCGTCAGCGGAGCTTCTACAGTCTACAGTCCACCGCTCTCCGTTTCACCGCTCTCCGTTTCACCGCATCCGTTACAGCCTCAGATCATAGAAGGGAATAGATGTGAAACGGGGGCGTGGCGCGTGTCTCCGCGATATGCCCAGAAACGAACATCGCCCGCGACGCCAGGTTAGTCGCGATTCAGTCGTACTGAGGAAATGTTCTCCGATATTGTTGGATAATGCGTCGTAACGTGCAATAACATAAGTGAAACGAAGAACTACAGGAACAATGAAGTCATTTACCACATGTAAGTATTGCAAATCCATTGGTATTTTGCTTATAAATAAAAAGTAACTTCATTTAGTCCCAATAATTGATTCTGAGTTTTTCGTCCATACAAAATGGAACTGACTCCTTTATGCAAAAATCGTTAAAGAACATAATAATAACGTATAATAATAAAAAGGTTTTCATACAAGCATTTTTTAAACCAATTTCGAGCCTTGCCCCCAGGATTTAAAGTATCGATATCTTATCGACTCCATTTTATCTTTCTTCTCTCTAATTGCTTTTTTCAAAGTGTGCGTCACGTCACGCGGCCATTGATTGGCCATAAGGCACGCCTTCTGGCCAATCACAGCACTTTTAAGCCGGTTGCACATGTTGTCGTAGACTCTCAGTCGCTTTGTTTTTACACAGTTGAATGTGTGTGTGGGAGCTGTGGTGGGGGAAATGTGGGGACACTGGTTCTCGTTGTAGTTACGCGCGACTTCATATCTATTCTCTTTCTATGATCTGAGGTTACAGCCCACTCCGCTCATTCACTCCAGTCATCAGTTATCTGGCCTCCGACAGTTTCGTACAGTTTTTAGCCGGATAATAAACAGTCCTGCACATTATATCAATTTATCATGAGATCAAATTGCCGTTCCGCGCCAAAATGCCTTGAGCTTGATATCTTATTCACTCAGAGCTCTTATTATAAATTATGAAGTAATAAAGCGATTTATAGCAAAAAAAAGAAGAGACGTAATAACCAGGTGTTGTTAGGAATATAGCACACCAAGCTATATATAACCCATCAAGCTAACTGCGCACCTCGCTGAAATGCGACTCTCCCGCGTTCGCCTCGTCGTGCCAGAGCGTCGACGTGACGTCACGGCTGCCTGGTGCGCAGTTAACTCGACAGGGTTGTAAATACAATGAGGCCATAAGAAAGAGAAAATTTGCTACAAAAATGTACAATTTAATGTACTGTCGGCTGTATTTACATTCGGAAACATTTCCTGCAAAGTTCCTTGTTATTTGTAAGATTGACTTATAAATATTTATTCCAATACGTAGAGGTATCTCAGGTGAACATGATTTATTTATCAGTAGATATACAAAGAAAAAACAGTACAAAATGTTTCCGAAAAGTTTTCTATTGGTTGAAACTAGAGATGAAACGGATAGTTGTTTGGCCGGATACCGGATACCGGATATCCGGCGAGCTGCTAGGCCGGATAGCCGGATATCCGGCGGCCGGATAGTTGTCCCATTGTCATGTTGCATGTCGTAACGAGTTTGGCGCCGCATAGGTGCTTCGAGCGCGATCAGTGGGTCTAGTAGACTAGACAAGTCACACATTTCGGAAATCGAATTCGTTCGAATAGAATGTCAGATTTTGCCACTCGTCTAAGGGGCAGATCCATTCGGGCGATTTCGGTTGCCATCGTGAGTATGTGATAGAATAGCGAAAATTCAATTAGTTTACTTGCTGCGTAATCTGACTGAACTGCATTATACATGGTGACTTTGATGACATGATTCCCCAAATATGACTTATATCAATTGAATTAAAATTTCAATATTTGAAATCTTGTACAGACGACAGCACATCAATCTTCATACTGTGGCATCTTATTTCAATGTAGGTATTAAGTGTTATTTTGCAACAAAATGTATAGGATGATGTGCTGTTGACGGGTGCGCACTTTCTTACATAACTTTTCAATTCCTGTCATTTGAGGTCTGAAAATATTTCTCATACCATTTGTTACCCTAATGATCATTCTTCATAAAAAAATTAAAAACTACATAATATTTAAAAACATACTCATTGTAAAAAATATGTATTTAAAATGGTTCTTGTTTGTAACAGTATTGTTAAAAAAAATGATTATTAACTGTTATCAGTTTCGATGGTAGTAATAAAAAATGTATGAATACAAAAAGTATGAAAAATAAAATTATGAATAGAGATTATTATCAACACAAATCGGTAGTAAGACAAAGAATAGAATTTAGAATATTATGTGAGCCAATGTTGACTGTACAATAGTTTTAAACTCTTTATAAGAGCACACTAATACAAATACATAGTTAAAATAATGACATAAAATATCATTGGATACTATTTGGGGAATGCACTATGTACCTATCATGTGAAGTCTTATATTAAAAGGATGCCAACGATTTCAAAGTCACTCTGTATGTCATCAGACAAAAAAGATCGCCTATTTTATTTGGCCATATTTCGACATTAAGAGTAGACGCACACCGTTGATTTTTAGTTGGCCGATAGTTGTGTTGTGCCCGATTTTAATTTGTATGAAGTATCGGCCAAATCGAATCGGCGTAGTGTGCGCACTACCATACATGCCCATACTGATTAACTGCCCGACTAAACTATCGGCCGACGAAAACACAACGGTGTGCGCCTACTCTAAAATATATTACTATTTATGTATTCGTCATTAGAGTGAATAGCCCAGAAAGGAAATTAGTTTTTTGAAAGGCCTTATTATGGCTTTTTGTAACTGTCTACTGACGGACATTGCCCGTGGGCGGCGTGACCGGAGGGAGCGGCGAGCGTTCGGCGAACGAACGAGCAATGTTCGGTTCGCGAGCGAACATGGAAGAAGACGATCCTGACGCACTCTCTTCAACTACTTTGCACTAAACGGTCTCAATATCATTGTGAATTTATACCTAATAGACAATTAACTTTATACAGTCCACTCTTTTCATTTAATAACTTCCACTACACTCACTATCGAAGTAACAGTAACTTTTTGGACTTTAGATAAAAACCGTCATTATTATAAGCCATTTTATTGATATTTATTTAACTCAAAGATTAATGTGTTTCATTTTATTATAGGAAATTTTCGTAGTTTTTTAATATCCGGTATCCGGCCGGATAGTGAGCTACTATCCGGTATCCGGCCGGATAGTAAATTTAGGCCGGATATCCGGCCTACCGGATAGTTGCCGGATATCCGTTTCATCTCTAGTTGGGTGACGCCACGCCTCTTTGAACCGTGTTTACTTTGGCAGTTATATTCTATATTTATTCGATTCTAAAATATATTCCCAAAAATTTTGAAAGTTGTTTTAATTTGTATCACTTGGATATGATTTGTATTAGAAAGTGCTGCGAGTGTGACGCTTGAACGGAAGGAAGTCAACCTAACCTAACCAACTGCGTATTTCTATACTGTGTAGCCGCGAGAGCTCTTTGGCGCGCTGTCTTCGGCGAAGTATTGCGCGCGCAGATTTTGACAGCGCGAAATACCTACTTTAGCAGAAATACCAAGCCTTAATCTCAAATCCAGTCGATTAAACTTATCAAATTATTGACACAGGCCAAGTAAAACAGACATTTCATTAGTGCAAATTAATCAAAGCTAAGTGGCAAAAGAAATAAGAGTCAGATCCTTTTAATTCGGACTAAAAGCACTAACTACTTTCATGATTATTTTTTGTCATGTTTTATTTTTTGTGTTAGAGTTGGATCATTTGGATTTTTACATCGTAATTGATTATGAAGTGTTGTTGTGTTTTTGTAACGTTCAAGATTAATATTTAATTTCTTAAGCCTTGATCACACGTACCGAGCAAACGGGCGAGACAGTGCTCTCGGCCGAGTACTCGGTGTGTATGAACATTACGCCGAGTGCTCGGCCGAGCGCTCGAGTATGTGACTCGCCCACCCAACTGTCTCGACCGAGTAAATATTTTACTGTCTCGCCCGATTACTTTCAAATCCTGCAGCTGTATAAATACCTAATTCAGAAGTTAATATGACTTTTAAACTCTGACAACAAGCATTATGTAATCAATCAGTAATGTGGCCTCAATTTTAACAGTCTTCTCGATAAAGGAAAATGAGTTCAGAATGGCTGGTTTATTTGTGGTGTCCTGAAATATGTTTACTTATTCGGGGCATAAGACAAAGTTAATCGAATCAACAAAAACTTAGTCAAGCAGCAAAATCAAACAATCGATTCATAGTAATAATCTTACTTTATCTATTTGAGAAAAGTTTTTTGCCCAATAATCAGTAGTAATCTTCTAGATCTGGCTTTTGTGATTTTTCTATCAATCGTTAAAAGCATGAAAGTTTTTCTTATCATGATTAGATCGGTATAATAAGTACTAGAAATAAAAATAGGTCCGTCGAATCATTTTGTGACATTATTGGAGCTTCACAGCTCCAATCTGTTAGATAAGTATAGTTTGTCAAAATTGGATCAACAAATAATTTGTGCAAACTTAATAAACAAACAGACAGTTACGCATTTGTAACTAGTTATAATCCTTGCGGCTTGATGACATCTGACAGCAAAGTTGGCAACTTATCTTAGGGGGGTCCTTTGCTAATATTCGCAGAGGTTGACGGGACCACCCTTAAAGTTAAAGTTGTGACGCCCTGCTCTGGGATTTTGGATCGTTTTGTCCTACTTCACAGCTTTGAATTCGTCGCTAAGTTTAAACTAGTTCAATGACAGTGAGATTTGTCAATTTTTTTGTTCTAATGCATGGGGGTGCAAAGCTGAGTTTGTTCACAAACAGATGACTGTGAAGCGAAGAGGCGACAATAGCCAATTCTAGTTTAGAGGAACTTTAGTCAGATTCCCGTCGACTGAGGGACTATTCCTTTATTAGTCTTCCCTTTTTTCCTTTGATGAGCAAGACATTCAATCATACCCACTAATTAAGCTATTTTAAATGTAGTTACCTATTAGAGATATCTTTAAAATCATGCAAAAAAATCACCTATGTTTATTAATAAAGAACCCAACTCTACTTAGTTTGGGGTCACTCGCTAAGCGTCCTCGGTCAAAGTTAATATTAATTGCGCCCCAGACTTCATCCACAAGGATTTAATTAAAAGCGGTAAGTAAACATATAAAGATGATGAAGTTTCTCATGTGAAGCCGAGTTATTAATTTGCAGTAGGCACCATTTGCTGAAACATCTATTTTAATTACTGTGATGTTATGTTACGCGTTAAGTATTTGAATTTGTTACTTCATACTTCAACTTCTGAGGCAGCCACTTTAAAAAAATGTAATTTCATATGCGACTAACAATAACTGCTAGGAAAGGAAGCTTGTGTATTAAAATATCCTATAAGAATTATCTGAAACAATGTAACCGGCACCATTGTCCACGGATCAGGCAAAAGTTTTACAAAGCGGGCTTAAGGAATGTTTAACAGGTTGTATTCATTGACTATATCCAGCCATTCATGAAGCTAACAATACGAACAAAGGGTGCTAGGAGTAGATTGGGATAGGAAGGTTAAAATTTATTAATATTTCGCTAAATAAGTGGTCTATTGGTAATGGTATCTGGGTGATCAACCCAGGTGATCAAAGTGGACTTCAAACGACAATTTGGTGTCCTTTGATCACCCATGGATAAGATGACCTGGGTGATCAAAGTGGACTCCAGTTTAATTAATATTTTAGTTTAAATGTGGATAAAAATAGACCATATAAGTATACGCTGCCGATAATGGGATATATTTCGCGGAAATAAGGTAGGTACGTATTTTTGAGCTACCGAAGATGGTGTCGATCAACATGGAAAGCATTGGGGGAGGCCTTATATGTTCAGCAGTGGACGTCCTATGGCTGAAATGATGATAAAATGATAAATTTTTCAGGTTTGACTTGACCTTTTTGTATTGACCGCACCTACATAATTCATTCAGAGTAGGAACTCTATAGATGAGTGTTAGTATACACCCACGCTAAGTTGCGGGTCGTTTGTATAACATTACTTATTCCTTCTTCAAAGGCTTACGAGTCTAAGCCAAAAGTCAACGACCGGTCCTGTGCTGCCCGCATCCATAGTATTACCTCAGATAATACACTCGACATCAAATAAATCGCACCTCCCGCGACAAGCACTTTCAAAAGTATGCATCCCCACTTCCCACCAATATTGGCACCATTTAAAAGCTTAGTTCTAAACTTCATTTCATTAACGGAATGGTTTTTACCCCAAAAATGTGTCTTTAGAAGGATCCAGAGTCACTTCTTTAAAAAACAGATAGTTACGCTTGAGCCAACTTTTATGGCTATAAAACTGTTAAGTTGGGATTAAACGCTATCCATCTGTTAAAGAGGAAACGTGAGTTCATTATTTGGTTTTATAATCATAAAAATTGATCTAATTGATCCCAGAGTGCCCAAAGTGAGGTCTTTTTTCAAGTCACATTTATTGTATATGTTAATCATTTATTAAGAAATTAAATGTGTTTTTCTTTAAGGATATTTATTGGGCTTTCAAATAACACCAATATTGTTGGGGCACCATGATTGTGTCAGAAGAAAATCTTTAAAGTTCGCGTCGCGTAAGGTGCGGTTTATTTGATGTTGAGTATATAATACTCAATATCCTTCGCATATTTTTGGTGCAGTTTCTCATCTCTCAGCAATTAAACAATAGTCCTTGAATGTAGCGGTCACTGTATTTGGCTATATTCGTCAATATTGCATACTCGTAGTATTCATTAAGTTCTTCGTAATGAGTCCGTGTCCCACAAAGCGTTTCGATTGGATTAATTCGTAGAAATTATAAAAATCACTTTGATTTCATCCATACGTTACGTTGATTTATCGTAAAATGTAACTACCTATTTGTAACTATTTTGAGAGACTAGCATTGAATAATATGTTTCTTGTGAAATTGAATTGAATGCAGCATAATAATTGTAGACAGTTTTTAAAACCTCAGAGTTTTGTTAAATGTATTCTTTGAAAGATACGTCGTGCCGTTTCTTCAAGTAAATTTTCAGAAAATAAAGAAAATGTTATGATTCTGGAGAAAATAGCATATTGCATGTCTTCTGAAAATGAATAATAAAAGTTTTCTTAGAAGTATTGAATCAAAATTCTAAAATGTTTTATAATATAATAACTTAACATTATTTTTCCAAAAGAATTCTTATTATGTTTTATCTGAAAAAGAATATTCAATAGGTACTCTTTATCGCTCGAGCCAGAGAATTGAGTCTAGTTCTTATAATCTATAATGATTATATCGAGAAGTACCACTTAGGTCTTTATCGAAAAGCCAAGGTAAGTACCTAAATCGGATTCGTTCGTAAAGTGATATCTGATAATACTACACTAAACCCCTTCTTAAGTATTCAAGGGCGAAAGTTAGCGTAAGTACCCAAAAAAGGGGTTTATTTGTACGCGAGCCTGAAAAATCCATTTTAGAGCTTTGGCTGTTGACTGAAAAAAGACAGATATCAGTCCCGGATTGTCAGTGTCGAGACGTGACGAGTCCGGGACGAGGGTCGCACTCACATTTCCCTTTGTTTGTCATTGAGTTATAATGTACTACGTACTAGAGAAGACATGTCAACGAGATTGTTTCTGGCACGCAAATAGGTCCGTGGACCGAATTTCAATTAGTATGTGCTCAGCGGTTGCTGTGACAACACGCTTGGGTGCAGTTTTGTTTTTTGAAAATATACCATCCTATACACGAAAATACTGTTCAAATAACTCCAGAAACATATTAAATAAAAATCAAGGAATGACTTTTTACCATTATGTTGTACATTTATGCACTTTAAAACACTAATTTAATTTTAATTTGTCAATTACAAGGCGGCACCGCGGCGGCAGCCATTTTACGAAAATTTCAAAGATTAAAAATCGCAGACTTGACACTGACTCATAAATTACTATACGAAAGGAAGGTTAAATAAAGCAATAAAAAGATTTTTTAACGATTATTAGCAATTTGTATTGCACTAATTACTAATAGTCCCGTCCAGCCCCTCGTGTTAAGCTAAATAAGCTTGGGTTATCATCATGGATCAAACTTGTTCGAATCTCACTGCTGTTGTTCGTATGCGACTGGTTAGTTAGTAAATCACCCTAATTATTGACACCTAGCTCACGAGATTATAGGCTAAAATTATAATAATTATACAGTGTGTCTGGTCACCAGTGTCCGACCCGTTAGGGCGCAGTAATATGATCAATTTTATCGACAAATCTACTGATAAAACATTTTATCCCTACTATTTAAAAATTACAGCTATTTTAATTTTTTTATTTCTGAGTCCGGATGGATTCTTTTATTTAGCAAAATCTACCGATGTACACGACCTATAAATATAAAAGTGAATTCGTTCGACAGCTGAAAAAGTAAGCAATACGTTGGAGGAGGCCTTTGTTCAGAAGTGGACGTCCAGTAGCTAAAATGATGATGACGATGTTTCCTTACAGTATCCAATTCAATAGGCAGAAACTAAACGTAAACGAAGTGTCGCCTCTGTAATGGTATCATTATCTATAACTCATGATATTTCGTGCGCTGTTGGATGACAGTTTTAAACTAGAGATGGGTCATTTTTTTATCGAATTAGAAAATACCAGTTAACGATTCTCAAGGCGATTGTCGATTACATTAGATTTTAATCGGGAAGAATTTAACCTGCTGCTGTCTTTCCCGAAAACTATAATCCGGGCCTTTTCAAGGCGAGAGTGAATAGGCACTTACAGGGCAGATATGTACCATCCTAGACCGCATCCCACTTAACATCAGGTGCGATTGTGGTCAAATACCTGCCTTGTTATGCATAAAAAAAAATTAAAAAAAAACTTATTAAAGGCTTAAGCATCAGTATGAAGCCCATACGTAGGTACTTGTAGCACAAGTAACACAATTAGCCANATGGAGCATCAATTTTTTCATCATCTGTCTCATCAAAGTTGCATAACATTGACTTTACGTTACCATCAGACAATACTAAAAAGGACCATATTTCAAGTCACGAGTGCCCAAAGTGTCACCAGTGACACTCGAATTATTGACGAAAATACTTATTACAATAGAAACATTTTAATAGTTTTATCACACAATCTGAGAGATATATTACCGTAGCACACAGAAAACACAAAACAATACCAAAAAACTTATTTCAAATAATATTTTCTTTTCCTGGAATGTGTCATGTCGGAGGTCGCGCGAATTCAAAATTTCAATTAATGTTTACAAAATCAAAAACCCTTTCGTACGAGGCATAGCAATTTTTTGGATATTTGACATATTCCAACGTTTCACACACTTTTATTAATTTTCATAAATACCAATAAATGGCGCTGTAAAAAAAATATATACTCAAGTGTCACGAGTGACACCGGGGGTCTCAGGAGGATAAATTAAGGCGAGGTAATTAATTTGACAGTTGCTTGAAACAAAAGTATTTGTATGAGCAATTGAGCATAATTTGTACGAGATATAATGGGAAAAACTTTAGTTATGATTTATAAACTCCGAAAATATCAATCATAAAATGTTATTATTTAGTAACTTATTTTTAACTTATTAAGTACCTACTTATTCAACATTTTGGTGAATTTTTTTGGAGATGATTTTAATTTAACTAATTATTTAGGTAATTGTCTTTGCAGTCGGTTTTATCATATCTACTTATACCTAGATACTTAATGACTTCTGATTAACATCGTATCGTTTCTCAAGACAGCAAGGCGACTCCCGACTCTACCCAGCGCTTAAGTAATCGTTGGGTTTGGATTGCGGGTAGATGTGTAGTGTCTGGTTACAGCGATGTTGTTATATTAATGAGCAACTAAATAGACCTTGCCTTGTAAGTCCTACATCGAAATACATCTGCCATTTCGTTATCCATTTACGTAATTTTATGTACTTACTTATCGAAATAAATCATGAAAAACACAGTTATAGTGCATCATCTTTCTTATTATTAGCTGTTAAAGCTTGCAGACAGACGAAGCGTTAGAGAAGTACGCATTCTGGGAAATGATTTTTTTTATCCATAACGAGGAAGCTCTTGGCTTGTATCTCAATGCCTATGTATAAGTGATGATCAGGCCGAAGGTGGAAGCGAGTTGTTTTGGATATCCAGGGTTTTTCAATATGTGTTTGGTAACTCTACGTGAGATACTTCTTGTTCACATACGAGGGTCGAAGCCACATTAATAGGTTGGCGTATCTCTGATCAAAATAATAATTTATAATTGATGTTACTAATATATTGCATGCGGTGTTTACCTTAAATTAATTGTGCATTAAGTTATTACCACTATGGCTGTATGTATACTGTGTAAGCATCAATGTAACAATTTCTGGTAAACCAAATAAAATAAATAAATAAAATAAATACTTTACTACACTATAAAAATAGACATTAAAAATAGTATCAATGAACGTTATTACGGAAAAATAAGAAATCCACAATACCTTTCATATAACCCTTATCAATCATTCAAATTCGGTACTTTGGTTTCAGCTGAAAAAACGATTAACTACCACATCCGGCTCTTACTGATCCTTAGTTAAGTAAAATTTCAGAGAATATTAGAAATTGATACGATAAATTATTTTCCTCCTTCATAAATGTACGTGTACTTAGTACTTACATCCGATTTTTTCAGTCTACCAAAGCAGGGTCATTAATATAAATTATTCTGAAACATGCTTTTCCTTGTAAAATGACGATAATTTAACAAAGTGCTGGAAACCTAGCTGATAAAGCAAAAGTTGCATTTATTCAATGTATTTTATTTCTCCGAGCGTATAAACATACTTAATATTTTTATGATTTTATTGTATATTAATACAGTTATTTAGACAGTTAAATATTTCCTTACTTACTTGGGATTTTTACTGTGAATCAAGGTTATTTCTTCTTATATTTTAACACCATAAGACCAGATTCTACTCTTTTTACTCCCCAGAACTATGGAAAATTTAGTTGTTTGATAAATTGGTTTACCAAATATTGTGAGACTAGATGAATCTGTGTAAAATTGCAGATAAATAGTTTTTGTTCTATGGATTGGTGATTGGTCGATACGTATCATTGACGTTTAAGGATCAAAATGAACAACGTGATTGTTTACAGAACTTGTCTGAAATTATCATACGCCGCCAAATTGCCGTCTCTGTCAACGAGTCGTCTCTATCTCACTTATCAATCTTTGATGGCATATTGGCATCCATTCTGGGGATATTTGGAAGGTTTCAGTATTGGGATCAATTGGTTAAGCATTTTATTGATTGGAAGGATTTTATTGTTAGTTGAATTCGTTGTTATTCACAATTCTAATATGTATTTTTATTTGTCATGACAGCCAATGGAAGACTGACTTTTATGAAAAATAATCGATATATTTTACTTGTGAGTTATTAACTTCCAAGACAATAAAATATCCGTCAGGCAAGTCAATTTCTATAAGTAATACCTAAATCATATTTCATAATATTAAGACGTTAGCTCACACACTTGTGTATAGTTCGTGGACACGTCATTATAAGACCATGAGCCAGTCATAGAGTTGTCAATCTTCTTTGCAATTCCCTTATTACAAACTAAATTAAGAATAAGTTAACACTTTAATTCCCATAGACACTAAGGGAGGAATACCTACCTATAACGAAGGGCTGGTCTTCCAGTACATAAGATCGACCCGACCCTGCCGACCCAAATATGGAAACCCGATAGCCAATTAATTCGAATGTATGTTCGTATCGTTACGCGTTACGGAGTCAAGGATCTATACGGAAAGTTCTGTCCTAACCAAACCGACAAACTTAATAATTGTTGAGTATCCGAAGCTTGTTCATTATTTGTTACTCAAAGTAAAACTGGTAATTGAATTAACCGTAAGTTGGGAAACTTCAAATATAAAACCACAAAAGAGGGGGGAACAGAATAGCCGGTTGTTTTGATTATTGTGTTGGTTAGGTATTATGACCTGTCATTAATTACGCTTAAAATCCTTGGTACTTTCTGAATCAAACTTTTTGTAAGCTACTCGTAGTTGCCGGATATATTTATTTGTTTTTTTATTCAATAACTTTATTGCACACACAAAAAATAAGCGGTACAAAAAAGTGAACTTAATGCCATGTGGCCCACCGCTGCAACTCCGGTGTATCCAGGATCTATAGCTTGACCGCCAATAAAAACCCAACTAGTGAAGGTCAAGTTTGTCCCTGGGGAAAGTTAAACTGTCATTGGACCAGCAACGAAATTAATCAGAAGAACAAAGGAGGAGTTCGAAGTTAAGGTTTGACTTCCCAGTAATATTACTTCAATGTTGTTTGTTTTGTTTAATGTAAAGTGCAAA
This sequence comes from Ostrinia furnacalis, assembly GCF_004193835.3. NCBI lineage: Eukaryota > Metazoa > Arthropoda > Insecta > Lepidoptera > Crambidae > Ostrinia > Ostrinia furnacalis. Next base: position 301,305 of record NW_021134758.1, read on the forward strand.
ATAATTGGGAATGTAACTGTGTAAAAAGTACAAAAAGTGCTCTATGGTGCTGAAAAATTGCCAAAAAACAGTTTTCAGTATGAAATGGAGTAAGCCCATATATCTGGGGTGCTTAATCAATGCTCAATCAAAAAAAAAATAATGTGGAAACTTATTGGAAGAAAATTGGTTTGTTTGCAAAGTTATACCAATAACATAAAAAAGTTTTACAGGAGCGCGAGCGTAAAAAAAGCAGGACACCATTTTATTATAATAAATTAAAATGATTTCTTGAAAATACCCACAGTTAATTTTATTACGAATAACTGGAACTGTAAAAGGTAAGATAAGCGTCTAGACGGGGATGAGTGAGATAATGTCTTTTTTTGTTGTACTTGATGGCTTTAAATTGCCCCAAATTCTATTTCCATCCACTTAATAGTGAAGTAGTTATAGCATTGAATTTTTTGATAACTCTTTTGATACTTTTGTAGAGTTTCTTTTTGCTTATGGAGACTAGTTTACAATTATATTTATACCTCTACATTAATATTACTATTAACTTTTATTTATTTTACCATAAACTGTCGTTAAAATGTTAACAATATGAAACAATTCAATAGAGCTGCAAAATGTAAAATGTTTGCCTTGTAAAATTGAATGCAAGCAAATTGATTTAACCCTAGGCAGTGGCAGTATTCCCACCATATTGTGAATATTAAAGGTTCATGAACAATGAAATTGTGTATCCATTAAAATGGTATTTGCTGATCTCATGAACGAAGAAACCCAAACTATCGCATGAGCAAACTATTGTTTTCTATTGTCTGCATCTGCAGGTACTTGACAGGTTAAGTTTAACGTCTTGTCCCCAGATGTTTAATCCGTTGTCTAGACGTGGTTAAATCAGCAAAATTTCTAAAGTGTCAATTCAGTAACTCTAGTCCACCATGTCAGCTCGTTATCTCATAATTGCGCCAAGGAAAGCAAAAAGGGTTTTAATGTACTATTAATCGCATAAATATTTTGATGGCCTAGGTATTATTTCTTATGCATTATTGAAAAACTGTCTGATAAAATAAGTCAGACAGTAAGTAAAATGTAAATAGAAAAATTCACAGAATTTTAATACTTGTCTAGAATCTGGCTAGATTATGTTTTGGCTTGGACATGACTAAGGTCGCAATACGATTGTCTGAAAATAAATTCAATTTCGTGCTTCGGACGACCAGACAACCGAACATGAAAAAGCAAAATGCTGATATTTTTATACCAGCTGTCTATCACTACTTTGTATAGAACCAGACTCAGTTTAACTTGAAAAATAGCTACAGCACCTTTCTAGCGAATTCGAGAATTATAAAAATAGAAATATTTTATGAGATATCACAATGTTCTTATCGCATACAGGGTGGAAACGTTAAGTGATCTCACTCGATTATTTCTAAACTATACAAGATATCGAAAAACTGATTACTGATTCTGAAAGTGCTTCACAAGCTCTTTCAAACGGTACCAATAATAGGTTACAGAATAAACTGGATCTATCCGAAAATTCTATGTTTCCAGCTTCCATACATTTAGTAAAACCACATAATATTAAAAACTATACAAGATATTCAAAAACTGGTTATTGATCCTGAAAGTGCTTCACGAGCTCTATCCAACGGTACCAATAATAGGTTATAAAATAAACTGGATCTATCCGAAAATTCAATGTTTCCAGCTTCCATACATTTAGTACAGAAACAGGCATGGCACTCATGTCTTGATAATATTATAGCAAGTAAAGCCTTAAACCAATGTTTTCAAAGAATCATTTTGAATAAGAATGCAATTTACGAGTTCATTTTAAGTGTTTATTATTTAATAAAAAAAATTAATACTTTCAATATTGTTTGGCTGGCATACATTTAGTATGGAGGCTGGAAACATTTAATTTTTGGATAGATCCAGTTAATTCTGTAACCTATTATTGGTACCGTTGGATAGAGCTAGTAAAGCACTTTCAGGATCAGTAACCAGCTTTTCGATATCTTGTATAGTTTAGAAATAATCGAATGAGATCACTTATCGTTTCCACCCTGTATAGTCCCCGCTAACAAACCACTATTGTACGTGATTCGAGAATATATTTCTACAGTGACCTTTGAAGTTTCATTCAGTAACCTTCTGTAGAGTCAAGTAACACCTTCATATAGCCCTCCAAGAAATATACCAGTGTTACAAGAGATTTTTTTTAATGTAAGACAAGGCAGGTAATTGACCGCAATCGCACCTGGTGTTAAGTGAGATGCAATCTAGGATGGTAGATAATAATATTTGCCCTATAAGAGCCTATCCACTCTGGCCTTGATAAGGACAACAACAGGCAGCGATTTCCAATCCCTAGTTGTTCGCATTATAAAAGAGTTATCGAAACGCTTAGTGCGAGCTGGTGGAATGTCGACAATGTAGGGGTGGTACGCTAACCTGCGTCTGGTTCCCCATAAAAACATGATTAATAAAGAAAAAGTTGACGATACCTGCGGCAGGCTGCAAGCGAGCGCGGCTGCCCACGCGCAGTATAGCATCTGCTTGCTGCGCCGCCGCGCCACCGGCAGCCGTAATGGGTATAGTACCGCGAAGAACCTGCAACAAATAAATAAAATATACTAACGCCCGTGTTCACAAACGATGCTTGCTTAAGTGAAGCAGCAAATCGACCGCACAGCGTTGATAGAGCTCTGTGATTGGTTCGTGTGTCATCCTGTGCGTCCACGCGCACAGTGAGACCTCATAGAAATATTTGTGAACACGGGTGTATGTTGGCAACGCAGGACAGGTTGTTGTGAAAATCCTTATTAGGCCTTTGTCCAGCAGTGGCCGTCGTTTGGCTGAAACGAACGAACACACTTAGCTTTAGAGCCAATCCGATTATTTCCAAAGGTGTCAATCTCAAGCGCTAGAGCGTGCTCTGCAGACCTTATGCAGCTGCTTTGGAGCCAAAGGGGCACAACTTTTTGCAACCCACAGTTTTATTAAAACTTCATAATGTGGACGACATTAATCGGCATAACTGGGTTTCTTCATCACTACAATTAAGCAGTTTAATCTTACTTTCCTATCCTACTAATATTACGAGTATCAATGTAAAAGTTTATGAGGATGGATGGATGTTTTGATTATCTATTCTTTCACGTATCAATTACTAAACCCATTCAAATGAAATTTTGTAAAGAGATAGTTCAGGACCCAGGGAAAAATATAGGATGGCTTTTATTTAGGTAACCTGAATTAAGGGTTATTACACACATAAGCGGACCAGCATCACTGGCCACAGACGAGCGTAAAATAAAATTATGTAAATGAATATTCGGAAAAAAGCCGCTCGGTTTTGCCGCAATACAATGGTTGTCACGAAAATTAAAAACATTACGTAGAATTGTATTTTTATGTCCACATTCTGATTTCAGTTTGGCATTTATTTGGAACTTTAAGGAACTTGTTTTTTCCTTTTTATCAACCAACATAGACGTAGTTATGCTGGCGTACTCTGATGTTTTCGAATATAGTAAACTCTCATAAAAAATACGTGTAATATGTAGTTTGTGTGAAGGGGCAGGAAACTTCCATGTTTTGTCACAACCTTTTGCTTCCTGTAAATCTGTTATAACGCAAAGTTTTCCCTCCACAAAGTCTGAAACCAATAAAGTACGAAACTCAAAAAGAAACTCACATTTATTTTATATTATGTTGGCGGACAACTTAAGAACGTAAAAGGGTCAAAACCAATATCAGTACGATGACGTAACCGCCCTTATTAACTTTTATTATGTTTACATTATACAGAGTGGTTAAATAGGTAGGTATAGTTGGACTAGCCCTTACTCCATTTTATTATTATCCTTTCAACGTTTACTATTATTATAGTCTAACGTCTAACTCTAATTGAGACCTACAGAGAATTTGGGTTGACCTCATCCTATCCTATTACAAGTAAGTAATTTATTTATTCTGTTTGTGTAAATGAAGTCTCTCAAGTGGAGTTTTATTAAACTGAAATAGGGCTTTATTTAACTGAATTTTTCAACGATGATGTCCGATGTCCGATGACAATAAATTATGAACGTGCGTATTGCAGAAAGGAATTCAAAACTCCATTCAATTTCAAGCATTTATTGTTGTCTTGGATCAGTTGACTTTTAACTCCAATTAGGTCATTTAGGACAAAATCTACGGCTGAAGTTGTCTCAGGCTTTAGCGTTGTTTTGTAATACGAACCCTAAAGGTCCATAAGGTCACGAGACTCAACCTTCGCTTGCTAGAAGTTGGATCTTCTTACTGGGGCACCTTTTTATGCTGCGAGCCAAGGCCATTCCAAAAGCTAATTTGAAATACCTAAGTTTTTATTTACTTAATTAACTATTCTGCACCCTATTTCAGGAGAAACATTGTGATATTGTAGAGGCATGATGGAAATAGACATAAAAGAACAAGTTTATTTATAACAAATCTCGAAATAGGTCCAGTTTAATGGTAGGGTTAAAATTATACAGCGACGCCTATAAGCTTAATTGCCAGAAATAAACGGCTTTTATGACTATAGTGCGAGTTAATTGCACACGCAACATTCTCTGTGGCGAACATCTTTGCGTGACAGCTGTCGGTCGTGTCGTGCCCGACTCGACACGATATGGGTCATGTTTTAAGGCAATAATTCACGGACTGCATTCATGTGTACTAATGCGAGATTGGATGTTTATGTAATATTTTGGTATATTGGATGGATCATATTCACTGTTCGTTCGTTCGTTTCATCCAAATGACGTCCACTGCTGGACAAAGGCCTCCTCCAAGGTTTTTCACAATGCACGGTCCTGCGCTGCCCGCATCCAGGCTCTTCCCGCGACCTTTACCAGATCGTCGGTCCACCTAGTAGGAGGCCTGCCCACGCTACGTCTTCCAGCCCGTGGTCGCCACTCGAGAACTTTTATGGCCCAACGGCCATCGTCTCTACGAGCTATGTGCCCCGCCTACTGCCACTTGATTTTAGCAATTCTGCGAGCTGTGTCGGTCACTTTGGTCACAAAATTCACTGTTACTAATAATAAAATACTATGTATGTAAATCGGTCCGAGGGCTTAGTGTGAGTTTACATCAAAAGTCCTCACTAGTGAGCGCATAAAAAATGACAATGTATGACGGTATAATCTTTAAATTTTTTTACGCATTCACTAGTGAGGACGGTTGATGTAGTGTAGTAAACTTACACTCACTCACTACAAACGATTTGCCATTGACACCGCTCGAGCGCTCTGAACTCAACAGTGCGAAAGCCTCATTCAATAACAGTTCTTGGCCCGAAGTATTTTCAGCAAATCTTGGACTACAAGTATCGGGAATTTTCCAGATCCACTACAATTACTTAGGTCCCAGATAGTAGTCGTCGGAGGCATTACGCCATCTGCTTGTATAATTGGATTAGTAGCCGCCGGGACTTGGATGAATTTCGCTTGACAACGTATTTTATTGGTACTAAGAAAACAATGGCGGATTTACTAGATAACGGGATATTAAACATTTAAAGCAATTGTTTACTTCTTGTAAATGATAATATAATATTTCATTAATGATTTCAAAACATCATGAACACCAAAATAAAGTATTATAACGATTGCTTTTTTTAATTAATACGATGACTTAAAAAGAAAACTTGGCTATTTTATTAAATGCGTAACCATTTATAACTCAGAAAGAAATGCGAAGATTCCAGCTAATTACTGTGGCGATAAGTTTTTAATTAAACAAAAACTAATTTATCTGCTGGTCTAGACAAAGTGCAAATTTTAATCGCAAACCAGTCGAAAAGTGGTCGAAAAGCCCCTTTTTTGTATGGAGTTTTGACGGATTCGATTTTCGATTCGATCAAAAAGTGCGTTTTGTCTAGGGGGGCTGATGTTGTATTTCTTGTTCGTCTAAAGATCATAATGTTTTGTGAAATCATTAAGGTTATATTTCCAAAATTCATTACATAAAACCTCGGTACGATACTCATCTCGTGACATGACACATCTGACGTTATTAATCCGTGACAAAAAGTTAGCAGTGTTCGATTTAAAAAAAAGGGCCGTCAGGAATTTGGAGCAAAGGATTAAAATAACATTTGGTATTAGTTTCATAACTATGACCATAGTTTCACGTAACCCATCCACTGTCACTGAGAGAGACGGTTTCAGCCTGACATATTAAAATTGCTTTGCAGGCCAAGTTCGATTTGTGAATTGAACACACAGGTATTCGAAACACATGAAAGCGAATATCTACGAGTTTCTTTTTCAGTTGCATGTCGAGGTTAATTGCAATGGACTGACTTTTGGTGGTCGTCAAAGCGCTTTGTCACTCTAAAGGACATCGCACACTTATCAACCCGGAAAGGGATCGTAACCGTATCAACTCGAGGCGGTCAGTATTCTATGTATGAAACTCCATACTACAACGCACACTTATTCGCACCGTAACGTAAACGCCTCGCCTCGCAATTGTCAGCGCGCGAAAGGCGATAACAGCTTGCTAAAGGCGATACGGTCTTGCTTGATCCCTTTCAGAGTTGATAAGTCTGCTATGAGCTTAATAAGGGAGAGTCCGGTAATTTGGACCAGTTTTTTTCAATCCCATTTTACACATAGTTTTGTTTTGTTTTTGCTAATGTCCATGGTATATAATAAAAGAGAAATTATTCAACTTACTATTCCATTGGTATGAATCAACATGATTTTTGTATATTTAGCACAAATCAACAAAATACGAGTTCAGAGCATCGGTCCAATTTAGCCAACCGGTTCGATAATTTGTACCACAGGGTTACTAAATTGGATTTCAATAAATTTCAAGCCTATAAAAAAACTATGGCAAAATATTATACGATACATTCTTAACAAATTAGGTAACGAAAAGGAACAGTAGTTAATTACATAGACAACGATATTATTTTACATGTTATCACGATTTTGAGTACAAGTTTTGTAATTCCAATTATCGTAACGCACACGTGTACCTAATCTACTTTGCCAGTCTTTTGCTTTCATTTATTGTTAGTCAAACATAACTACGCTATTATACCTTCAAAATATGTGCTACTAAAAAAATTTTCAAAATCCTTTGGTAAAGTTTCATACAACTTGATGTGGTACAATTTAACCGACTAGGTTATAGTGCTTGTAAAAAGTCGGTAAAAAATATAGCTTATAAATACCGAAAAATGTTTCAAATAATCGTAATCCACACTAATTTACGCTTCTAATTAATAAATTAGAAACACTGTGTGATTAAATTTAACAAAATTACAAACTAAACATGCATTCTCAAAAGTTACTTGAAAACAATGAAAAAAATCTTTTCAAAATAAAACACACGTGTTACACGGCAAAAACCATATGGTCAATATTCAATGAATTTAGTTGTGTATCGCTGAGTGTTGCAATTACAGATATTCAATAAATACTTTACGAAATATGAGGGTGGTACAATTTACCCGGCGGTACAATATACCGAACTCTCCCCTACATAACAGAGACGCACATGACGTAGGACGTGTTTTTAGTGTTCCTTAGGTACTCCAATAAAAAACCTTACGTAATCAGGATACTTCATTTTGTCTGTCAAAGCGCTTTTTGGTTAAGTACACAAGCAATTAAAGAGAGAAACATGACACTCAACGCGATATTTTTGATATGGGATGTAATGGAATGCGATAGTTTAAAATCATCATCAATCAAGGTACATTGGCCGTTACAAATGTCTAATAGATTTTGGTAGAGAATTGAGAAACTATATTTGTAGAAGGCAAGGGCGGATCCAGCTTTGGCGCCAGGAGGGGGTCACATAGTCGTGTACAACTCAAAAACATATAATTTAATTTTGATTACTATACATATAAGTAAAAAGTAGGTATTTCATAAATGTTTACGTACATTTATGAAATAGTACTGCACTTAAAAATATTTATTCTGTATTGTACACTTAAAAAACTTGACATTTAATTACTTGAACATACACATACATATTGCCATCCTAGAAGGGGGAGAGTGGGGAAGCTGTTTCTATGCGACTTCTTCTCGCACTTAACCGTTTTTTGAAGGTTGTTTATTGAAGTTGAGCTGTAAATGGATTTTAAGTAAAGGTATTACCCAATGTTTTTTTATAATCTAAAATGTGGATACCGTCTACTTAATTTCAGAGACGTTAAAATATTAAAGGTGACATTCAAGAGTATCTAGAGACAGTAAAAAAGCGATAATTCATCATCATCATAATCATCATGTCAGCCATAGGACGTCCACTGCTGAACATAGGCTTCCCCTAATGCTTACCACGTTGATCGATTGGTAGCGGCCTGCGTCCAGCGTTTCCCTGCTACCTTTACGATGTCGTCGGTCCACCTTGTAGGTGGACGTCCCACCGTGTCCCAATACCGTGGCAATACCTACCTTATGTGGATTTGACAGTCGTAAAAAACGTCGTTATCTACTATCCCAATTGATATCAATTTCTCTGGACTTATCTATCAGCGTATTTGTCGATTTATACTTGTCTATTACTTGTATTTCAAGTCTGCCTGTCAGGCACAGAGCACTAGCACATCAGGCTATTTTTTCGAACGGCACGTAGATGTGTTTGTTTAGGCCGAGGCGATGTCCCATGAAGAGGCATGTCTGTGTACTTATCTTTATGTACTTACTAGCTTTCCGCCCGCGGCTTCGCCCGCGTGGAATTTTGTCTGTCACAGAAAAACTTTATCGCGCGCGTCCCTGTTTCAAAAACCGGGATAAAAACTATCCTATGTTCTTTCCCGGGACTCAAACTATCTCTATGCCAAATTTCATCAAAATCGGTTGCGAGGTTTAAGCGGGAAAGCGTAACAGACAGACAGACAGACAGACAGACAGACAGACAGAGTTACTTTCGCATTTATAATATTAGTTGGGATCAATCTTTCTAAGCCGTCTGGCCACCGTGGGGAGTACAGGTAAAATCTTACATTTGCCTCTAGTAAATTAGAGAAGGTGGTACTTCTCAGTGGAGACTAAAGCCCATATTTACAAACATTACTATGAGTTCTCTCAGTGCGCGTGGACGTACGTACAGGTTAACATATGAACCAATCACAGAGCTCTATTCAACCCTGTGTGTTCGATTTGCTGCTTCACTTAAGCAAGCATCGTTTGTGAATACGGGCGTCAATAACTTGATGATGACCTAACTGAGGGAAGTTGAAGTCGGATATTGTTTCGAAATCTATACTAATCCCAACTAATATTATAAATGCGAAAGTAACTCTGTCTGTCTGTCTGTCTGTCTGTCTGTTACGCTTTCCCGCTTAAACCTCGCAACCGATTTTGATGAAATTGGGCATAGAGATAGTTTGAGTCCCGGGAAAGAACATAGGATAGTTTTTATCCCGGTTTTTGAAACAGGGACGCGCGCGATAAAGTTTTTCTGTGACAGACAAAATTCCACGCGGGCGAAGCCGCGGGCGGAAAGCTAGTAATATTATAAATGCGAAAGTAACTCTGTCTGTCTGTCTTGCTTTCATGCCTAAACCTCCGAACCGATTTCGATGAAAGAAGAACGGTCACGCCCCATACAAAAAAAACCCAGACCCGACAGAAACGAGACATACCTCAGATTTAATGTCATGTCTTAATTAGTAAAATTATATATTTTTTATATTCGAAATCTATGTATAACACCTAATTATTACCCTTTGTTTTTGTTCAGGCGCCATACAAAAACTAATACAATAGCCTATTTATCACCAAAATTGGTAAATGTATGTACCTAAATGTCTATTACAGCTGCTATGGAATGTATCTAGGTGACCTGGAGATACAGCCGGATTATACAGGGTGGTTATACATATGGAACCATAAGTGATCTCACTCGATTATTTCTAAACTATACAAGATATCGAAAATCTAGTTACTGATTCTGAAAGTGCTTCACGAGCTCTTTCAAATGGTGCCAATAATAGGTTACAGATTATGGAAGCTGGTAACATTGAATTTTTGGATTTTGTAACTTCTCGTTTCCACCCTGTATAATCCGGCTGTATCTCCAGGTCACCTAAATACATTCCATAGCAGCTATTTAGGTACATACATTTACCAATTTTGGTGATAAATAGGCATTTTGTATTAGTTTTTGTATGGCGCCTGAACAAAAACAAAGGGTAATAATTTGGTGTTATACATAGATTTCGAATATAAAAAATATATAATTTTACTAATTAAGACATGACAAAAAAATTGAGGTATGTCTCGTTTCTGTCGGGCCTGGGTCACAGATGACCGTTCTTCTTTGGCATAGAGATAGTTTGATTCCCGGGAAAGGACATAGGATAGTTTTTATCCCGGTTTTTGAAACAGGGACGCGCGCGATAAAGGTTTTCTGTGTCAGACAAAATTCCACGCGGGCAAAGCCGCGGGCGTAAAGCTAGTATTTTTATACCTTCTATATTCTGATTAAATTCGTTGCGGGTTTCAAAACAGCTATCTCCAAGCTGTAGATCCTGGCTATACAGAAATTAGTGGGAAGGGGTGATGGGATAATTCCCGTTGATGTGACTTACCTATCTATAGAGATGCAGACGAGGATGTTGGAAGACAGGTAGAGCCCGAAGGCTCGCACCACCAGCAGTAGCTTGCAGAACAGGTTCCCAACTAGCCACGCATTTGTGTACTTCCAGCCAATCTGCGAACAAAATAATAAATTTTAAAACAGTTTGGAAAAGAATTCAGCTCAAGCGATGAGGCCAAAGAGTTTGTTATCAAAACCTTTGTGAAATATCTAGCAAGTTTTGCATTGTTTTACAATTCGGCTGCTATTCCTGGTAGATAGATATCTACGATAAAGAGATACTGTCTTTGGTGTCTCGCTGGACCTCAATTTTGCGTGTATTGTGGGCTTCGTTCGAGGTACCTATCGTAGATATAATTAATAATCGAGATTCGGGGTAAAAAACAAGTTGTATTACTTACATTATTTACATTAACTTATATTATTATTCAAAATATACAAATTCGAGTCGTGAAAATTCATAAACTTACGTGAAAAACTGAGGGTCGAGCGAGAAGAAAAACAAAAGAGTGTCGATATTCGGCGATGAAAAAAGAACGCAGTTTTTCTTAGTGGCCAGCGTCGCGCGGCCAAGGAGGCCGTACCGAATTATTATGGTTAAATTGATACCATGTAGCTGGGGATCGAATCCCAATAGTTATTACTTAATTATTCCTATCTTTGATTGACGCTTAAAGTAGTCATATACATAATAATATGATAAATGTATCCATGTTAATGTTTATATCATAACAACATGGATTTTCCTCGAGGATGTGGAAGTTATGTCTAACAATAATAAGAGTTTAAACGTGGCCGCGTGGGCGATTGTACAAACTTAGTAAGTAGGTAATTGGTGTTAAGTTGGAACAGCTTATTAAAATTATGAAAGAAAATTACACATTTCTTTCGAAAAGTTTACTTAGTTCGTTACGTTGTTCTTTATTTTTGGATTTTCTTCACTAGGAAAACATTTAACTTTAAAGTTTGTTTAAACTTCAACTTTAATATAATTATTTTGTTCGTCTCGTACATACCTACATTAGTGATAAAAGTTTTACAACAAATAGAAATGTAGGCAGTTTTAGTTTGCAAGTAATGAATGTAAGTTTTGCAGACATAAATGAGAATATTTTGTTGAAGCCAAATTTCACGCGTACAAAGTCGTAGGGAAAGGTAGTCTAAACTAATATTGTTAAAAGAGGAAAGATTTCATTGTATTGAATAGAACAAAAAAAAAACATTAGAGTCCCTACATTATCCCTGATGATACTTAGACTTTATATTTTCAGAAAGGTCGGTACCAAGTTCGCCGGGTGTGAAGTGTTTTAATTGGGATTTCTCGTCTCAACAGTAAATAAAAGCACCAGCCAGTTATGTTATTTGACACAAAAACAAAATAAAAAACAGAACAAAGGGACTTAAAACTATACACGCATATTTTTGTGCCATAAAGGCGCCCGCTCAGCATTAATCAAGCCACGCACCCGTGCATGCACGCGTGGCCCGACGCTGGTTTTCAGCGGTTTGTAGGTAATCGGATCACCAGCAGCTTGTTTCATTGCACAACTCCTGGCATCCCGGAAAGCTCTCTATGGCGGAGTGCAACGTGAGTTTTGCAATAAGCTGAGTAACCAAGTGCTTCGTATTGTGCGAATAAACAGCGACTTCAGAAACTTAAGTTCATTTGTTGAAAACTAAGTAGCTTTGGATTGATGTTTGCTTGCCAACACAAAAGATGTTTACGTTATATTAAGATTATTTAATGTATTATGTAAGTAAAATATGTTAAATTTTATGTTTGTTGTGAAGGCTGATTTACACGTACCTATTAAGTAGGTAACTAAAATTTTACTTAATTTTAAGTGATTAATTGCTGTAAACACGTTATGCAAGTAAAAAAGTTTACAACTAAATTTTAACTTGCTACTAAATTCTGTGCTTACTTGCAATTAATCACTTAAATTTAGTTACCTACTTAACTACTTAATTACGTGTACTTAAAATCAGCCTTTATTAATAAAAATCTGTGAACTTTTAAGTTGTCGTCTTTGGAATACTTGAACACGCCACGAGCGTCCAACCAACCTCCAACATTAATAGTATTAAATTGATTGCAATTCTCGTCCCGTTAAACAAAACACGTGCCCATTCCGTTAATCCACTTAAGCAACTCGTATTCCATTGCGCAACGTTGTTGCGAACAACGCGGCAACGTCGGCAACGTTCGCAACGTTCCTGGAATAATGAGCGATCTAATATGGAGCTGGGTGGAGTGCAGCGAGTTTCGGGAAATGTACGCTTGGTGATTTCGGCGTAATTATGCGCTTTCTATTGTTTGGTTGATTGAAATCAGTCCTGCTGAAATACCGGCCCGTATAATTTATTTTATCAACCGACTTCAAAANTTGTTAATCAGTATATCTGTCACCGTAAAATTGTGAATTCCGTCAGATTATAATCTGACGTAGTTAAATTACAATCTAACCTAACCTAACCCACTGTTAGTTTACAATCTAACGCGTTATATTATAAACTGACAGAGTTCACAATTTCACGTTGACATATCCAATGGCCCGAGTTTATGTACAATAACTACAAAAACTACACCTGGAACGAACCTGCCAAATTTCAAGTATGTAGGTGTTATAGTTTCTGAGATTTCATGATGAGTGAGTCAGTGACCTTCCGCTTTATTATAGACTAGCGGCCGCCCGCGATTTCGTACGCGTGGATCCCATTTTACCCCCTAAGGGATGTTTCGTAAAATCCTTTCTTAGCGGATACCTACGTCATAACATCTACCTGCATGCTAAATTTCAGCCCGATCCGTCCAGTGGTTTGGGCTGTGAATTGATAGATCACTATGTCAGTCAGTCAGTCAGGCAGTCAGTCAGTCAGTCAGTCAGTCAGTCACCTTTGAGTTATAATTACTTAGATTTAATAAAACTATTTTTTCTCAGTAACTAAATCCGCCTTATAGTTAGCTTATAAAATGTTCTTTTCATAACTACTATGGAAAGATGAATAGTAAGCTTGTAAGAAACCTTTGCATGTTGGACTTGAATTAAAATTTTCAATGAAAAACTGAACAATATCTACCCTACCGTAAAATTAAACTGGCTGACATAATGTTCTTTTGTGGGAACAATTAATTTTAAACATAACTGGTTTCCTCCACCAGCAAATGATTTGAATATTCATTTTTAACGCTGAAGATTGGTTTATAGAAGTTTAGGTTTAATATCGTGATGTATTTCTACGCTGTGGTCTTTCAGCAGATTGAAAATTATGTCAATTTCGGTGTCTGACAGACGTTACTTAATTTAGGTTTTTATAAAAACAATAAACGATATACGAGGGGCGGCTGAAAAGTTTTGAGCCTAGGGTATTAAAAATGCCGATAGAAAAGTATAAAAAATATATTTTTCTATTTAATCTCCCTCTACTACAATGGACTTCTTACATTTGTGTAAAAGAGCTATTAACCCACTGAAAAAAAATTCGCAATCTTTGCCTTCGAAATGAGCCTTTAACGCCGCCTTCATTTCTTTGTCACTCAAAAACCTTCGTTCCTGGAGGTCTTTTTTCCAATTTGAGAATTAGACAAAATAGCTAGGGATTCGGACTAAACTGTGTGGTGTGTGATTAATTTCTTGAAATCCAGTTTTACCCGGGGCAAGCCATGCAAAATGCGCGGTGTACGTGGGCGAATTGTCTTGCAATAACAGATTTCCTTTCGCCAGTTTGCATCTTAATATTTCAACAACCACTTGACGCACTTTTATCAGCAGTACAGCATAATAATCCCCGTTTATTGTAGTTTTTTTTGAGTAGGTAGTCAATGAATAAAATTCCTCCACAATCCCAAAAATAGTGGCTATGAGCTTGGGTGTCGATCGTTCCACTTTGAATTTCCGCGGCGGCGGTTTCCCTTTTGAATCCATTGCATTGACTCTTATTTTGACTCTAGATCGTACTGCCGGATCTATTATTTATCAATAGTGACAATGTGAGAAAAAAAATTGTTAGGATTATGGCCAAAGATGTCCTAAAACTCCTGCGAAGTTGTGACTCGACGCTGGTTGNACTGATTGTCGAGGGGCGTGAGCATTTTTGGCACCCATCGCACGCACCCCTATTTCATGTGCAAATGAGTATGAAAAATATCGCAAATACGTTCCTTGCTAATGCCTATGGTTTCAGCTATATGTCACAGCTTAATTCGCTGATCTCTAAATCAAGATTCTTTAAATTTTCATTATTTTATTCGTTAATGGCGAAATCTGGCCGCCCTGACTTGAGGTCATCTTTTAGCGACTCCCTGCCATGCTTGAATTATCGGATCCAATCTTTCATGGTGGCAAATGAAGGCCCAAACTCCCCATAAACTGTAGACATCTCTTCAAATGTTACGGTCAGCGTTTTGTTCCACTTTTTGAGGTATTTTATGACAACTGTGTACGCGCAATGTACGATGCGCGGATGACTGAGACATGATGATGTTTACGGATGAATTACTAAAAGACTGATGACGCTAATGAAATGAAACTTTGTACATATACTAAGGAGGCCATTGGCAAATTAATTAAATTTAGCGTGAGTCAATAATAACACTTGAAGATACTTAGGCTCAAAACTTTTCAGCCGCCCCTCGTAAATATAGACATACTATTAGAGTCCCCGCAGACTCCAGACTTTCTATTGGCCGATAGTTTAGTCGAGTTGTTAATCAGTATATCCAATGGCCCGAGTTTATGTACAAAACTAGCGGCCGCCCGCGACTTCGTACGTGTGGATCCTGTTTTACCCCCTTAGGGGTGGAGTTTCGTAAAATCCTTTCTTAGCGGATGCCTACGTCAAAACATCTACCTGTATGCCAAATTTCAGCCCGATCCATCCAGTGGTTCGGGCTGTGCGTTGATACATCACCATGTCAGTTAGTTAGTCACCTTTGAGTTATATATGTCACCGTAAAATTGTGAATTCCGTCAGATTATAATCTGACGTACTTAAATTACAATCTAACCTAACCTAACCCACTGTTATTTTACAATCTAACGCGTTATATTATAAACTGACAGAGTTTACAATTTCACGTTGACATATACATTTAGATACCACACATAACACTGATTTAATATTAGCTGATTCCTCATAAACTGCAAGCCGACAAAAACTATCGGCCCCAAAAATTAAATATCAAATTAATATTTCCGGAAAATACCAATCATAATCGCAAAATGCCCATCATAATTGCTCACCAAGTGGCTTCCTCGGTAAATGGCTAGCTCATAATGTATCGTTTTTGTAAGCCATTATACCTACATACCCGTTGAGTGGGGTAATTTCATAAAGAGTAATTTACCCCGAGTTTGTGTATTCAGTCACGAAAGTTGGGTAATTTGCGAAGTGAGCTCATGTACTTACTTGTACATGTGCTTATAATTATGTCTTAAGTTACCCGAGTACGAAAGGATTTCAGTTTCTTGATATTATATTATGATACTCGTAATGTGAATGTGAACCGAGAACATTTTCATTAGCATTCGTTGAAACGTAGCTGCTTTTATGCATAAAGATAAGTGGATTGGCGAATAACGGTAGATTTGACCCACAGGATGCCAGTCGATGTTGGATAGAATCACATTGGGTGTAAAAGTAAGTGTGATGAGTAGGTAGCTTATTTTTTTATCCACAACGAGGAAGCTCTTGGCCTGTATCTCACCTGATGGTAAGTGATGATCAGACCGAAGGTGGAAGCGAGCTTCACCCGGAATCCTCAGCTACGGAGGAACTGGCTGTCTTACCTCTAACTGCCGGAACACAACAATGCTGTTAACATTGTTGTTAGGTATGCTGTCAGCCGTACAGTCAGCGACAAATAGTCTGTGACAACCAAAGTGGCCATTATCTGTGAAACGCTTTGTTTAACTGACTTTATCGTACGCTATGAACTGTCAAATGATTACGATTACTTTACACAATTCCACCTCAGAACTAAGAAAAAAAATTGGTTTCTTATGAGATTAAGTAGATGAAAATGTATAAAACTGCCGATAATTTATTTTTGTTCTATGAATTGGTTGATACGTATCATTGACGTGAACGAAGTGATTGTTTACAGAACTTGTCTGAATTATCATACGCCGCCAAATTGCTGTCTCTGTCAACGAGTCGTCTCTATCTCACTTATCAATCTTTGATGGCATATTGGCATCCATTCTGGGGATATTAGGAAGGTTTCAGTATTGGGATCAATTGGTTAAGCATTTTATTGATTGGAAGGATTTTATTGTTAGTTGAATTCGTTGTTATTCACAATTCTAATATGTATTTTTATTTGTCATGACAGCCAATGGAAGACTGACTTTTATGAAAAATAATCGATATATTTTACTTGTGAGTTATTAACTTCCAAGACAATAAAATATCCGTCAGGCAAGTCAATTTCTATAAGTGATACCTAAATCATATTTCATAATATTAAGACGTTAGCTCACACACTTGTGTATAGTTCGTGTACACGTCATTATAAGACCATGAGTCAGTCAAAGAGTTGACAATAAGTCATAGATTTAGTGAAGATTCTCAATCTTCCTCGCAATTCCCTTATTACAAACTAAATTAAGAATAAGTTAACACTTTAATTCCCATAGACACGAAGGGAGGAATATATCGAAGAAGGGCTGGAACTAAGGGAGGAATACCTACCTATAACGAAGGGCTGGTCTTCCAGTACATAGGATCGACCCGACCCAGCCGACCCAAATATGGAAACCCGATAGCCAATTAATTCGAATGTATGTTCGTATCGTTACGCGTTACGGAGTCAAGGATCTATACGAAAAGTTCTGCCCTAACCAAACCGACAAACTTAATAATTGTTGAGTATCCGAAGCTTGTTCATTATTTGTTACTCAAAGTAAAACTGGTAATTGAATTAACCGTAAGTTGGGAAACTTCAAAATAAAACCACAAAAGAGGGGGGAACAGAATAGCCGGTTGTTTTGATTATTGTGTTGGTTAGGTATTATGACCTGTCATTAATTACGCTTAAAATCCTTGGTACTTTCTGAATCAAACTTTTTGTAAGCTACTCGTAGTTGCCGGATAATTATATTTATTTGTTTTTTTATTCAATAACTTTATTGCACACACAAAAAATAAGCGGTACAAAAAAGTGAACTTAATGCCATGTGGCCCACCGCTGCAACTCCGGTGTATCCAGGATCTATAGCTTGACCGCCAATAAAACCCAACTAGTGAAGGTCAAGTTTGTCCCGTGGGAAAGTTGAACTGTCATTGGACCAGCAACGAAATTAATCAGAAGAACATAGGAATTCGAAGTAAGGTTCGACTTCCCTCCATTATCTAAAATACGGATTTTAGCATACTTTTAATAAAAGTTGATTGCATCAGCTGGAATTGCAACCCATGACCTTTTGCTTATTAGACGACTACTCCACGGTAACAACTACTCTGATCAACTGAACTACGGGAAGCTTTATTTCAGTATAACATTGAAAATTTTCAGAACAGGTCTACTAATACCTAGTATTTTATAAAATAAAGCCTAATTTATTAAATATTAGACTGTCCAAAGTTGGTAATTTGCCTGGCGTAAATAATTCATTGGCTTGGCGAACCTCGTGTTCAAATTATCGAATAACAAAGCAAAGTTAGATATTTTGTTGTTAACTTTTACAAGTTACGAATCGGATTGTTTTCTTCCAATCGTTTGGCCTAAGTATTAAAATAACGATTTTAAATCTTAATATCGACTGGAAGTTTGTTTTGATCAGAATACCTTTCTTTTTGATCCATTTAAAGTTTGGAAGCCAAAACCACTGAACCAATTTAGATGAATAAATTTATATTGGTACAAGTGGCTAATAAATGAATAAAAATCTCTTTATTTTATGCTTACAGGACAGTGTTGGCACTAATCAATTAATTTTTTAATCAATTAATTAATTTGATTAATTTTAATCATGATTAAATTAATCCTGATTAAAATAATCATGATTAAAAAAGTAATCATAATCATGATTAATTTGTTAATCATTAATCAATAATCATTAATTTGATTAACTTGATTAACTTCTTAAATGTTCTATCGAAAACAATGTTAAAACATTGAATTCTAATATTAGATGTTTGGTTTAAGGCTACAATTCTATGACAGGTCATAACCTAGATAAATATAAGGTAACCTAGACTGCCCCCCGCCCCCTTCCCTCGCTGAAACTTCCGGTGCAGTCTTCCGACCTCCCGTAGGAGGATATTATCAGTCCACTTCCCCTACCGTTCCAGCACTTACTTGCAACCCCACACTTACATTGCCCACGCGTGGGCCTCCCCCGAAACTTCTGGTACGAAGTCTCCTGCACCTCCCCAACACGTAAAACTTCCTAGCTTAGCAACCCCACTCTTCTATTGAATTGCCCACGCGTGGGCCTCCCCCCGAAACTTCTGGTACGAAGTCTCCTGCACCTCCCCAACACGCAAAACCTCCTAGTTTAGCAACCCCACCCTTCTATTGAATTGCCCACGCGTGGGCTTCTCCCCGAAACTTCTGGTACGAAGTCTCCTGCACCTCACCAACACGCAAAACTTCNGAATAACAAAGCAAAGTTAGATATTTTGTTGTTAACTTTTACAAGTTACGAATCGGATTGTTTTCTTCCAATTGTTAAGCCTAAGTATTAAAATAACGATTGTAAATCTTAATATCGACTGGAAGTTTGTTTTGATCAGAATACCTTTCTTTTTGATCCATTTAAAGTTTGGAAGCCAAAACCACTGAACCAATTTAGATGAATAAATTTATATTGATATAAGTGGCTAATAAATGAATAAAAATCTCTTTATTTTATGCTTATAGGATTTTTGTTACTAACCTGACTTGGGTAAACCTGCCCTTCTTACCGAACGGGTTGGATACTAATGAGTGATATTTGTTATAATAAATAATTAATAACTAACATAGTTGTATAAGGCACCCATTTACTAATCATGTGGATCATTGTTATCTTTAAATAAATAAGTTGAATTGAATTGAAATTAAAATTTGATGGTTGGTAGCGACCGTCCGCGACTTCGTACACGTGGATCCTGTTTTACCCCCTTAGGGGTTGAATTTTGCAAAATCCCGTCTTAGTGAGCACATACGTTCTAAACAGAACCCCCTTGCAAAATTTGAGACTGCTAGCACTTGTAGTTTCTGAGATTTCGTGATGAGTGAGTGAGTCAGTCAGTGACCTTTCGCTTTTATAGATATACATATAGATGCAGCTATTTAAACCTACTATGCTTCTGCAACAAACAACGCAGTCCTAAAGTATTCATGGCAAATTGGCTTGTTTTACAATTTGTGCTAAGCGTTCGACAGATAGAGTTGGCTTTCAAAGTTGGCCAAGCAATTAGCTTCGTTACGATTTGCATAATCAGCTCCAGAGTGAGATTAAATTCACTAATATCTTTGTAACTTCGGATCGGCGATTTGGGGTTGATCGGTTTGGACTGGAACTAATTAAAACAAATGAGGTGTTGAAATTAATTTACTGATGATAGCTAATCAAAATGTTGCAGTGTTGAACGCACTCGCATAGTACGCAGAACTGACGGCTGATGGGGCAGCAAGGTTCTGGAGTGGAGGCCACGTACCGGAAAGCGCATCGTAGGACGTCTACCCACAAGGACCGACGACCTCATAAAGGTAGCACGAAGGTGCTGGATGCAGGCCGCCACCAACCGGCCATTTTATGAAGAGGAGGCCTATTGGATATAGGAGGAGGTTCAGTAGTGGACGTACTATGGCTGAAATGATGATGATGAATAAGGTACTTACCAATAAATCAAGGCCGGTTGGTCATTGCTTAAGTACCTGAAATCATATTCTATTATTAGAGTGTATTTTTAGAGAAACTTTCAAAAGTCTCAAAACGTGGAAAAGCAAAACTATTGAGGGTACGGAACCTTAGTCAGAGAACGCAACTTGCCACCTGTCCAGTTTCTAATTCGTAGAAATGACTCAGTATTTATTTTGTATTTCTAAAAGGTTGTCACCAAAAAAACTATCTAAATACATTTCTACGAATTCAAACGAATACCACTTCGTCTATTGTCTAAGCTAATGGACAACAGCTTACTAAATGGACTTTAAAACGCAATTAACCGTTCATTAGAAATCGAAAAAACAGCGTCAATCTGTGTACTTATTACAGAATCCATTAGCTTTTCAGTGGCAGTATAAAGGCTGGCTGCAAACCGCGGGTTTATTAAACAAAGGATATTTTAATTACAGCTGCCAGACAATCTTTGTGATGGATGGTAATTCTTTTATGAGAACGGTCGCTGACACATTTTGGATTTACACGTTCATTGAGATAAAACGTTCGTTATGTTGCTGAGACTGATTTTGAGTATTTACGTAGAATAATTTGTGGACAAAGATTAAATTGATACTGATTATTTCATTGATTAAGTTGTTAGCTTAGACTGCACAACAGCATTGGTTTTGATGTAATCTTCTTAAAATCAAATAAAAATGTATCTCTTTGTCTTTTGAAGCGGTCTGCGATCAGCCCAAATTAATCATAAATGTAGCAGGCTGCGTTTACATTGACCTGCCGAAAATCGCATCCAGTGTGATATTACTCTAAGGAGCCTTCACTTTATATTATGTCATTATTTTTTTGCCCTACTGCGCTTCGACTAATAAGAAGAACCATAAAAGCTTTCAACAAAAATAAGTAAAAATGAAAATTCATCAAAAAAATGGCTCAAGGTCACCCAAAGGGCGATGGAGCGTGCTATGCTCGGAGTTTCCCTGCGTGATCGAATCAGGAATGAGGAGATCCGCAGGAGAACCAGAGTGACTGACATAACCCGCACAATCGCTAAAATCAAGTGGCAGTGGGCAGGGCACATAGCTCGTAGAGCTGACGGCCGCTGGGGCAGGAAAGTTCTTGAGTGGCGACCATGAGCCGGAAGACGTAGCGTGGGCAGGCCTCCCACTAGGTAGACCGACGATCTGGTAAAGGTCGCGGGAGGCGCCTGGATGCGAACGGCGCAGGACCGGTCTTTGTGGTAAACCTTGGGCGAGGCCTTTGTCCAGCAGTGGACGTCTTTTGGTTGCAACGAACGAACGAAAATTCATCGTAAAATAGTAGATTTATCAGTTGATTTCACGCGTCTTTCATCTAAAATCTATTCTTTCCGCCCCCATCCGAAATTCAAAACACCCCGTCTTAGAGCGGCTTATCCGAAACATTTTTCCGGCCAAAAGCAAGTTTCCGAACAATACAGATTCCTCGGATACCCCGAGAACAACCACTGAAAGGTATAAATATTCAATATGCGTTGTACATAGCATTAAGCTGGGGTTAAGGAGATAGAGATATACGGAGCTGGATACGCGCCAAACCTTTTACGAAAGAGTGAATTTCTATGAATTTATGATGGTCGGCCTGATGGAATCAACTGTGAATGCTAATGGTGGTACAACATAAAATATTTACATCTCCTTTTATGGATTCACGCGAATGTCACTGTTTGACTGTCCGGATTAGTGGCTGGAGCTCTCATGACTATAAAGTACCTAACCTGATGATGATGAACCATAATACACTGGTCATCACAAAAATCGACCCTCCCGCGACAAGGACTTTCAAACGTATGCATCTCCACTTCCCACTAATATTGGCACCATTTAAAAGCCTAGTTCTGAACTTCATTTCATAGGAAAGGTTTTTACCCCAAAAATTTGTCTGTAGAAGAATCCAGAGTCACTTCTTCAAAAAATGGTAGTTACGCTTGAGCCAACTTTTATGGCTATAAAACTGTTAAGTTGGCATTAATCGCTATCCATCTGTTAAAGAGGACACGTTCGATCATTATTTGGTTTTATAACCATAAAAATTGGTCTAATTGATCCCAGTGGTGAGCCCAAAGTGAGGTCTTTTTTCAAGTCACATTTGATGATGATGATGATCGTTTATTAAGAAATATTAAGAAATTAAATGTGTTTTTCTTTAAGGATATTTATTGGGCTTTCAAATAACACCAATATTGTTGGGGCACCATGATTGTGTCAGTAGAAACGAGTTTTCCTGTAAAACGTAGGTGGGCCAATTTTTGTGATGACCAGTATATTTAGGCTGAGTTGCACCACCTAACTTTGGCCGTAACTATAACGATAAGCGGTGTTTTTGTATGGAGTTTGACAGATGTTTGACGTTTGTCAAAGATAAAGTAAGATGGTGCAACCAGGTCATAATGTCGGATCGTAATAATACTATAGAAAATATGGTTACTAGCTGTGCGTGTAAAAAACATAGATAAGTGTAATATGCAATCATGATTGATTATAAATCTATTTTAATCCTATTAGTACATATCTCACTATTTATTGGGACCGGATCGCCAGATCGTTCATGGACAAAATAATCTTGATAAAATAATCTCTACCTAATAAGCAAAGCCATCTATTTATATAACAGGATAGATTCTTATGAAAATAAACATGTAAGTAAATATCCACGACTCATGGTAAAAATTATTATTATTATAGTAGATCCCGTTGCCAAGGCAAAAATAATATTTTGGAAAGCTAACCCGAAGACCAAAATACAAAAGCATTATCTTTATCGAACCAAAAATAGACCAGATTAATTTGTCGCGGCAAATGTAAAACATAACGGGGCGGACAAAGGGATTATACCGCCTGAAGCATTACTGCTGAGCTAAGGCCCGCCCAAGCCCAGCCTCATAATTATCGCACGAGGTCAAATCGCAATGGTTCCAGAAAAAACCGTTATCCAGCTTCAATAAATTAATTTGCCCGCGCTCAATGTACCGTGCGGTCTCAAATCTGAGGGGAATCCGGTAGAAAAGTTTCATTAGAAACAGCTCACTGGTTCAGTTTTGGTCCCGTTACATTTCCCCTTTTGTTTCGGATGGAAATGGTTATAAAGGCGATTGGGAAACCGAATAACAGTTATTTCTTAATGCTGATGCAATTTTCTAGGGGCTACGTCCAGTGTTGTGCAGTTTCAGTGCAGTCCGATTCTTTTACTAAAAACAGTGGCTCAAAATTAGTTGGTTTAGTTTGANGTGGTTTGACGACCACGCTCATAAGGGAATCATGAGATCAAAGTACTAGATTTTTTAAGCTTTTTATTGCTAGTTGTTCCCGTGACTTCCCTGTTGTAATATAAACGGAAAACAGAGTTCAATGTAGGTACATGTTTATGATTTTTTTTTATGCATAACAAGGCAGGTATTTGACCGCAGTCGCACCTGGTGTTAAATAAGTCTAGGATGGTATACATATCTGCCCTGTAAGTGACTATTCACTCTCGCCTCATTAATTTTTGGTAATTTAAGGGCCTTGTATATTAATGTATATGGCAGAAGCTGAATTATTTACCAAAAATATATTGAGTTTTCTTCATTTTGATAGGTAACAAATTCAAACCAAACCAAATTGGCCATTCAATCGCAGGCTTATTTTTATGATTGGACCATCACATTGAGAAAAACAAAGTATTTTTATGTTACATCCCCGAAAGCGAGATTTGTTGAAACACAATTATTCAACGTCGGTTTTTCCATCAGTCCGTCGGGTCATTAATCACTGGTCTATCTGCGACAGGAATCTATTTTACTACTGTCACTGCAGCGTTCCTGTTTAAATTGTAATCGATCGTGTTGAAAATCCCTTTGCAGTTTGATTTTTGAGTCGGGGGGCAAGATAGTAATTTTAGCAGGTCAGCCCTGTACGTATCTATACTAATATTATAAATGCGAAAGTAACTCTGTCTGTCTGTCTGTCTTGCTTTAACGCCTAAACCACTGAACCGAAATTTGGCATAGAGATAGTTTGAGTTATGTCCTTTACATAGGATAGTTTTTATCCTGGTTTTTGAAACAGGGACGCGCGCGATAAAGTTTTTCTGTGACAGACAAAATTCCACGCGGGCGAAGCCGCGTTCGGAAAGTTAGTGTTGTATAAAGGCCCATCATCATCATCATCACCGTCATTATCATTTATTTAAAAACTGTATTGCGGAAATTTTATACAAAAGGTTGACTTAATGCCAAAAGCAATCTCCTTCATTCATCATCATTATCATCATCTCCACTGTAGATCTCCACGAATTCTTTAATTTAACAACGGCAAATGGCTAGTACTCTCTCCACGATGTCCAGGTCACATATTTGTCCCTTAGTCACCTTTAACGATATCTACGAAAGGCCTTCATAATCTGATTTTGAACACAGCATAACATTTTATTACTAAATTGAAGCGAAAAATACATTTTTGTATCACCCAAGTCTAAAATTTAACGGTGCGTGCATCGCAATGCACGCTCCAGCGATAACTACGTGCGATTACGTCATAGAGTTGTAGACGAATTGAAAATTACAGACAGGACGCGACGTTCATCTAGAAAAAAATATGTTTTATCTAAATAAATTCGCCGTAGCTTTTGTGGTTTTCTATCAGTAAATATTTTCTTAGAATGCAGTGCAAAAAGCTCCTTTTAGAACAATACTTAGGCTTATTATGAACACACAAGTTTATTGTGTAGTTAATTGTCAAAAGAGTCCATAGTCTACATACTTACAACCTCCATTATGTTAATAATTATGACGATGATGCAATTTTAGGAGTATAGAAGCATTAAATCATTGTTTTGCACTATTAATATAGTGTTCTTAGCAAGAGGACTATTCAATTATTATTTTTGCGACCTGTTGGTTCATAGAGATTTCAAATAGTATAGATAGAATATAGGTTGTAAAGGTGCAGAGGACGGGAGATGTATTAATACATCGAGATCTGGGCAATGACTGTAGAAATATTTGACAGTTCAATATAAATTGATTTCAGAATACCCACAAGTACTTCTTTACAAAACAATAATACAATAAATCAATAAACATGAGTAACATCTAATAAAGTTTTAGCTGAATCTTATCCTATAAATAACTAGCATGATCCTTGTTCTTAGAGGGCCCTAAATAACTTGTTTTAACTACATTTCTGTAATAAGCTTTAAATAGATCAGTTTTAGAACTAGCAATATTCCTCGAACTGAACAAATGACCATTTATACGTAACTATCAGCAAACTACTCAATAAGTTTAAAGGATTGTCCCCTGCTTGTTAGGGAGTTCAGTCGCCACTCAATAGCGACTTTGAAGATGGACTGAGACTCTCGATTGAATGGCCCTTTCTTATGCTGGTAAATTGCCAAAATGAATGATGATACTGTTATTTACAGTCAGTCTTGAGTCTGAAAGAGAGGTTGTGTTTTGTTTTTCTGTTGCGATGAGTTTATGAAATGAAATTAAAATACATTTTTTTATTACATCAGCAATCCGTTCTTTTTTGACGTTGGAAAACTCAACACTGAAATCTATTGTTACATTGTTAAAATAACTTTAAATCTACACTTTTGTGATCGAACACGCCGTCATTCGTATGATTTTGGTTGCTAGCCAAGAGATGTTCACTTCATGATGTCCAGAAAAGGAAATAAAACGGCTGAATTTTCTTTTCAAAATCAACTTTTCTTTGGTTAACTTTGGAAGAAAACAGTAAATACTTCAATAATTTGTGAAATCAGACTTTTAATTTCTATTAATTAAATGAGTTATTAGGTCGTTCACTGCCAACACTAAAAACAATAAAAAATATTGTTTGAAGCTCACCCGTTGTGCAGCGTGGAGTCCGTGTTATCATCATCATCATTTCAGCCATAGGACGTCCACTGCTGAACATAGGCCTCCCCAATACTATCCATGTTGATCGATTGGTAGCGGCCTGCGTCCAGCGGTTCCCTGCTACCTTAATGATATCGGTTCACCTTGTGGGTGGATGTCCCACGCCAACGTGCTAAGTAGCAGAATTATCTTCTAAGTGCACAAGCAGACTCCTTCGTAAAACGTAACATAATATGGAACTCCTTACTTGAAGCTCTAATTAGGTATCATTTCAATTTAAAGCCACTAACTATAACACTGCTATAACACTATTCGGTAGCCGAATGCCGTTATGCAAATGGCCCCACATTTGGATATGCATAAAGACAGCTCCAGTAGAACTTTTCCGTTGGAATGCGCATTTTTGGAGTTTGAAAGCGTAGTAATTAGGAGAAATTGCGACTAAATGGACCGACTTGAGTTTGGTCTGGTAATGATGATGATTATGGTCTGGATTTTGTAATGTAAGCCACTTGGAATTTATTTGTAAATAAAGCGGCGGAGAGTTTTAGAGAAGGAAAATAACACTACTATTTGTTTATTTACATTACTTACATAATGTGAATTATTTTTTAGCTCTTTTAGGTAATGATGTTAGTGATCAATTTGGGACGGCTCCATAAGAGCAATACCCACTTTAGTTTTTTTTACTAGTCTTTTATTTTAATTTTAATATTTCACGATTTGTAAGCACTATTTAAAAGTACATGCAGTCAAAGTCAATAAATGATGATGATGACATAAAATTTTGATGATACTCTACTCATTACTTATGTATATTTTTCTCAGTAAAATTCCTTTTGTGTGTGACAGAAAATTGTAAAAAGTGCTAACGACTGGTAAAAAATAAAAAAAGTATTCAATGGAATATTCCAACAAAATCGTTGTATCTCGTATTTAAACAAATAAAAATTCGATAAAACGTTACGATGACGAAAGGAACCCATTCCAAACAATACAATTCCAGCAAAACATCTTTTACAACGTATTTTTCCATGCGAAACAATCAGCGAATCCCTCGTGTAAAATATCCAAAATTAATGGTTTTATTTTATTTACGAACACAGTAAATAATAAACCTTCGTCTGTTTAACGTGATATCACAATTTTAATCACTCTTTTGCCATGAACAGTGAACACGTAACATGCTCAACTAGTACACCGCCAATCGCCCCAAATTTGTTACATAGTAGGAATGGGAACAGAAAAATCAGACTTTTTTTGATTGGGATTTCATTTTGTTCTGATGATACCTCTTAAAAATAAAAAAAAGTAAATAAATGACCACTTCGTTCTAGGTAACGACCGGTTCTGTAGTTTGTATGTATAGCACAAGCAAGAGCATGACTAAAATATTGTCAACTAGCTTTTACCTAAGGTTTCACTCAAGTCAAATTCAGTTTGTCACGAGTGAGAAAAAGTTTCAGCATTAACCTTAATAAATATTAGTAGGAAGCAGGCTACTTCAGTAGTACCTATAGAACTAGATAAAATATTGTTTTAACAAGGTCTTCTGTGCATTACTATACTGTGTGATTGCGCCAACAATCGCAACCACCCCGAACTTGTTTTGACATGTCAAACCTCTTCCGCCATAATGGATTTTCCTCGCGTCACGTGACACCCAGTGGTTTCGTGCGTCACGATTTTTAATAGCGAAACCTGCGGAAAATTGTTTATGGGATTTTACGTAAAAGATGTGGTGTTCACGCACGTTTCTTTTTATAAAAGTTGGTTAATGATTGTTTGGGTTGGTGTAACTCATAACCTTCTTTGCTGTTGAAATATGAGCTAAAAGGAGTATTTAAATATTCTAAAACGGGGCTTAAAACTCGGTCCAAAGTTTTTACATGATTGGTTTTATTTCTGTAATCCGTTATTTACAAAGGTAAACAAAAACACTGTAGCGTCCCCAAAAATAGTCTTATATGCTAGTGACTGCTATGGACTAATTATAGAGGTCTTAAATCAACATGACAAACTCAAGTACACCATGAAATTCATGTTTTAGGTTACTTATTTTCAAATAAATTCAAATTCTAAGTGTTTATTTGCATACTAAGTGTACATAAGAGGTCTTATCACTAATTGTACGGATTAAGTTTTGTTAAACCTACATATTTAAGAATAATGAGGGATTTCGCGATTGAAATATCCGCCAGATGGCAATACGTAGACGCGAGGTCCATATGCTGCATGATTGGTTATTATTGACATGACATTGACAGATAATATGTCAAAATCCACCAATCACGCAGCATTTGGACCTCCGTCTACGTATTGCCATCTGGCGGATTTTTCAATCGCGAAAACCCTCATTACAATGTTGTATTATTTAACCTTAACACTACCGTCTGGCACTCCAGCAATAAGAAACAGAATTAACAAAATTAGAATTAGACAAGGCTTACGAAATTCTCTTTTATCTTTTCGCAACAGTAAAAAGATAACATTTACAAGCAATGTATAATTATTTTAGAGGGCTTTTTTGATGATGAAAGCGAAATTCTCCCCCATTAGTGTCGAGCCCCTGCATATTTTTCGTCTTAATGGAAGGTATTTGTCTTCGCTGTTCAAATGTGGTATCGTCTACGGTTTGTCATGGCTTTTGGAACATCTGAGAACTCTGTATTTTGTTTTGTATTTACGAAGAAGGTTGAAGCTGTAGGAAGGGTATCCTAGGATTCTAATATACAGGGTGGNGATATAGATAGTCGGCCGTTTGGTGTAGTGGTTCAGAACGGACTACTATGCCGAGAGGTCCCGGGTTCGATTCCCGGCCGGGCAGAAATTGAAATGATGAATTTTAATTTCTGTGACGGGTCTGGGTGTTTTCTATGTATATTAAGTATATATTTACAAAAAAAAAGTATTTAAGTAAGTTTATATCCGTTGTCTAGTACCCATAGTACAAGCTTTGCTTAGTTTGGGGCTAGCGGCGCAGTGTAAAATGTCCAAGGATATTTATTTATTTATTTATAGATAGTAAATAGTTACTCTTTTAACCTGATCTCTGTACCTAGCTAAATATTTAGGTTGGATTGGTTGGTATTAGGTTGGTATTAATACAGAGAAACGTAGAGCTGTTGTTATTTCAAAAATTACCTGAAAACATTTTTGTGTAAAATAGTCAAACTGAAGCAAGTCTGTTAGGTTAGTTAATAATTCTTGGAAAATATATCACTTTTTAGAAAGTAAACCTTTCTATGAACTATATATATATATAGTTAAATACGTTGTAAATATTGATTGTCTTCCAGTGTATGTCTTGTTGGTTGTCCTATTAAATAAATAAAATAAAATAAAATAAACTATCTTTTCATGACTTATAAAATATGTTAGGTATTTTAACACGATAATTTGAAAATAATGACAGTATACCTAGAACGAAAAATTTGAGACATCATTTCAGCCATAGGACGTCCACTGCTGAACATAGGCCTCCCCCAATGACTTCCACATCGCACGGTTGGTAGCGGCCTGCATCCAGCGCCTTCCTGCTACCTTTATCAGGTCGTCGGTCAACCTTGTGGTTCGACGTCCCACCTCACCTCACCTGTCATCAGCTTAACTTCGAACTCCTCCTATTTTCTTTCTGATTAATTTCGTCGAAAGTCCCAAGACAGTTTAACTTTCCGCGAAAAATTTGACCTTCACTGGTTGGGTTTTTATTGGCGGTCAAGCTGTAGATCTTGGCTACACAGGAAATGTAGCGGTGGGAACGATAGGTGGGAATAGTCCCGTATATAGTGAAAACACATTTGTTTTCTTTGGTGCAGTGTGAACATGTAGTGAAAACAAGATTTTCTTACTGTGTGCGCTATTGTGCGAGATCTAGGTCAGTCGTACCTAAGCCGTTTTGATTTAGTGGTGTGTCTAAATATGCGGTTAAAATGGCTGTAAATTTTGAGCTCGTTACCTGAGCGCTGTTTTCTGAAAACATTACCCTCCTTCTGGCACAGTCGGGTAAAAACATAAATCATTTCAACTTAGATTCAGTTTTCTACTACATTGCTTGATACCCGATTCAGATCTGTTGATATTTGAATTTCAACACTTCTACCACTTGCTGTGGAAAATACTTTCTGTAACACTTACATGCACTCTTTTGAGAGTGATTTCGTCTCTTTCTTACTCTAATCTAACAGAATGGTCGTGATCATCATGAGTTTAAATAAATTCAAGCCTTTGAAAATACAGTAGAATCCCGATTATCCGGATCAATTAAAACCAGGGGTGGTCCGGATAATCGATTTCAAAGTAAAATCAAACAATAATTAACTTTTTACCATAGAAAGGGTTTTCAATACATCATTTTAGAGTCTAAAAATCTAAATTTTAGACCATTGGTCATCCATTTCTATTAACAATGAACCAAAAAGATACGTACGATACGTACGTAGACGTAACATGGTACGGACGTACCATGTTACGTTGGCGGCGCCTTCGGTTTTTATGGGTCCAGATCCTGAATCGGTAATTAGAAACCATGAAGAACGAGTCCGGATAATCGGATATCCGGATAATCGAAGTCCGGATAATCGAGATTCTACTGTAATACCACAATGTGGGCTGGTTTGGCATTAGTTTGGCCGAACCTTTTTTTTATCCACAACGAGGAAGCTCTTGGCCTGTATCTCACCTGATGGTAAGTGGCGATCAGGCCGAAGGTGGAAGCGAGCTTCACCCGGAATCTTCAACCACGGAGGAACTGGCTATCTACCTCTAACTGCCGGAACACAATAATGCTGTTAACATTGTTGTTATGGCGACAGACTTAGGTAAGATGGTGGTAGCTAGCAGGCGGACTTAGAACAAGCCCTACCACCAAACCGAACAGAAAAATCTGCCCCCACTGGGAATCGAACCCAGGACCTCTGCGTCTAAAGCGGGTGGTCTTACCAGTAGACTCTTGTAACTCTGTCAAAACAAAACAGATCGAAGTATTCAAATGTAAATGATGTCTTCAGTCAAAAACGTAAGACATTCAACGGTATTTTGCAGTATGCAACTTTTAAGCTGGGTTGCACTATCTTAGTTTAACTTTGACAAACATCAAAAACCTATCAAATTCCGTACAAAAAGTACCTTTTAACGTTATAGTTACTGTTAAAGTTAGGTGGTGCAACTCAGCCTTAGAATATCCCTGACATGTCGGTTACATAACGGTGTGTTCTAAAATAGCTAGTAACATATCCAAAAGACATAGTAAGCCCAATTCTTCTCCGAGGGGAGCAATATCTAACAAATTTTATTTGCGAAGCTNTTATTCTATGAACTATCTTTTCATGACTTGTAAAATATGTTAGGTATTTTAACACGATAATTTGAAAATAATGACAGTATACCTAGAACGAAAAATTTGAGAAATTCCTCCCTTTGTTAAAGTCGGTTAAAATAATCTTTATTAATTAATTTAACTAATTATCTAAAAGGATATACCCATTCGTAACTAGGTTTCAGATACTTAAGTAAACCCAATCAGGCTAATTGTTACTATACTCTGTAAGGGAATCTGCTCAGATTGGCAAGTTTCCAAAATGATAAGGCCGCGTGACTTGAGGCTGTGTACTCAATTACTGAGACTAAATTTAAGTAATGAATAAACTAAAACGTATGTAGAGAAAGGTCTTAAAGGTTATTAACCATTGTTTTGTCACCTCATCATCAATATCATAATTTCAGCCACAGGACGTCCACTGCTGAACATAGGCCTCCCCCAATGACTTTCACATCGCACGGTTGGTAGCGGTCTGCATCCAGCGCCTTCCTGCTACCTCCTATGGCCTCCTGCGGCCTCCTATCAGGTCGTCGGTCCACCTTGTGGGTCAAAATCCCACCTCACTTCATATATCATCCGCTTAACTTCGAACTCCTCCTATGTACTTGTGATTAATTTCGTCGAAAGTCCCAAGACAGTTTAACTTTCTGCAAAAAACTTGACCTTCACTAGTTGGGTTTTTATTGGCGGTCAAGCTGTAGATCCTGGCTACACAGGAGTTGCAGCGGTGGGAACGAGAGGTGGGAATAGTCCCGTATGTAGTGAAAACACGTTTGTTTTCTTTCAGTGTACCTACACTATTTGGTGCAGTGTGAACATGTAGTGAAAACAAGATTTTCTTACTGTGTGCTATTGTGCTAGATCTAGGTCAGTTGTAAGCCGTTTTGATTTAGTAGTGTGTCTAAATATGCGGTTAAAATGGCTGTAAATTTTGAACTCGTTACCTGTGCGCTGTTTTCTGAAAACATTACCCTCCTTCTGGCACAGTCGGGTAAAAACATAAATCATATCAACTTAGATTCAGTTTTCTACTACATTGCTTGATACCCGATTCAAATCTATTGTTATTTGAATTTCAACACTTCTATCACTTGCTGTGGAGAAGACTTTCTGTAACACTTACAAACTTACATGTACTCTTTTCAGAGTGATTTCGTCTCTTTCTTACTCTAATCTAACAGAATGGTCGTGATCATCATGAGTTTAAGTAAATTCTAGCCTTTGAAAATGATACCACAATGTGGGCTAAAAGGTTTGGCATTAGTTTGGCCGAACCTTTTTTTTTATCCACAACGAGGAAGCTCTTGGCCTGTATCTCACCTGATGGTAAGTGGCGATCAGGCCGAAGGTGGAAGCGAGCTTCACCCGGAATCATCAACCACGGAGGAACTGGCTATCTTACCTCTAACTGCCGGAACACAATAATGAAGGTAAGATGGTGGTAGCTAGCAGGCGGACTTAGAACAAGCCCTACCACCAACCAAACCGAACAGAAAAATCTGCCCCCACTGGGAATCGAACCCAGGACCTCTGCGTCTAAAGCGGGTGGTCTTACCACTAGATTCTTGTAACTCTGTCAAAACAAAACAGATCGAAGTATTCAAATGTAAATGTGCTGTCTTCAGTCAAAAACGTAAGACATTCAACGATATTATTTTTGCAGTATGCAACTTTTAAGCTGGGTTGCACTATCTTAGTTTAACTTTGACAAACATCAAAAACCTATCAAATTCCGTACAAAAAGTACCTTTTAACGTTATAGTTACTGTTAAAGTTAGGTGGTGCAACTCAGCCTTAGAATATCCCTGACATGTCGGTTACATAACGGTGTGTTCTAAAATAGCTAGTAACATATCCAAAAGAAATAGTAAGCCCAATTCTTCTCCGAGGGGAGCAATATCTAACAAATTTTGTTTGCGAAGCTTTCTCAGTTTACCACCCATGGTTTTATTACTATACGAAAGTGTATCAACGATCGTATATTATGGGAAACGCCATATTTTATGGTGTAGCTGTAATAATGTGTTTTGGAATCAATGTTAAATGGCGTGGAAATAACGGGTAAATAAAATAAAGGGTGATTTCTTATTTAGAAGTGTTTGTTATGGTGAAGTTAGGTTGTTATTAGGGAAACTACAGGTCAAGCGCTTAACTCGAGTCAATGCCTGAGGCATAGGAGGGTGACTTTTTGACTGTCAAATGTCAACGAGACCACAGACTTATATGCCCTTTACGTACGTCATAATAGAACGACTGATGTGTAAGCGTATATATAATGATTTAATTTTGTAGTACAAATGTACTGATTTATCCAAAGTATTGATAGTTTAGTCATTGGATGAATTGATCTCTTTTATTTGAAATATCTGGATTCGATTCCCGTTCCACTTAATTTTTGAATAGATTACAATAAATTTTCTGACGTAAAAAGGTACTCGTATTTATGGAAAATGAAATAGATGTTATTTCATTACAAGAAGTGAATCTTATAACCATAATAACTGTTTACGCATTACTAAAGCTGTACAACGTAAAACACAGCATGGGATGTCCACCCACATGGTGGACCGACGACCTGATAAAGGTAGCAGGAAGGCGCTGGATGCAGGCCGCTACCAACCGTGCGATGTGGAAGTCATTGGGGGAGGCCTATGTTCAGCAGTAGACGTCCTGTGGCTGAAATGATGATGATGAAAGATGTACAAGTTATTAAAAAAATGTCACTAAACAATTCCCATACTTGAACATACATAAAGGGAACAAAGAAACAAAATACAACCAGACCAAATAACCCGAAAAGGTCACCGAATCTTTGGACAGTCCCAAAGGTCCAGGTAAAAGTGCGTACATAATACATAACTATGTATTATGCTTTCGAGCACCTTTGTTCTTATGACCAGGCAACAGAGTTCAAATTAGCTTTTCATGAAGGTCCTGAAATGTATACCTTTAGAAGCTTTGTTCAAGCGATGTTTAGTTAAGAAAGTGTTTAAATCCAGTAAACAATTGAAGTGTAAACAGTAGGCCCTACCTACATTGCGCCTTCGTCATCCATACTTAGTATCAAGCACCCTTTTAAGCGTGCTATGCTCGGAGTTTCCCTACGTGATCGAATCTGAAATAAGGAGATCCGCAGGAGAACTACAGTGATTGAAATAGCCCGCAGAATCGCTAAAATCAAGTGGCAGTGGGCGCGACACATAGCTCGCAGAGCTGATGGCCGCTGGGGCAGAAAAATTCTATAGTGGCGACCACGAGCCGGAAGACGTAGTGTGGGCAGGCCTCCCACTAGGTAGACCGACGATCTGGTGAAGGTTCCGGAAAGACAGGGTCCTGTCGTTGTTGCTAGTACTGCTAAAGTACTCTCAGTCTCTCGACAACGTGAAGTTTTGATGTATCGATCCCTGTCGCGCAAAGTGAGTTGCCAGAATGAATGAAAGTGACAAATGGAATGGAATACGTAAAACGGTGTTATGCAATACCCCTCAAAGTAGAAGCAAGGTATTAGTATCTCAAATTGTCTTGCCCGTAAAAATAAAGGTTTTTCTTATCCCTTTTTACCAATATTCTTGTTGATATTATACGTTATTTTCATATCCAAGATACTAACAATAGTCGTCCTACTGGATTGAAACTTTTTTATGTTACGTGGGTTGTGGTTAGCGAACTGATTTATTTATTAGTTGAATTTCGGCAAAGGTATTTAAATTGTAATGGCTGATCCAACCGTTTTGTAATTAGTTTTGATCCGAGGGAGGAATTATTACAGGCTTGATTAGAAATGCCTACGGTAGCTCAGGATAATTTAAACTCTATTTTTAGGACTCTGACGTAATTATGACGTAAATTGATGTAACCTTTTTTATTTTTACACGTATAACTGTCCAGAGACAAACTTGACCTTCACTGGTTGGGTTTTTATGGCGGTCAAGCTGTAGATCCTGGCTACACAGGAGTTGCAGCGGTGGGAAAGAGAGGTCGGAATAGTCCCGTGTCGAGAGATAACGTGTATTTTTGTTACAGTAGGTAAGGAATGAAGGTCTAGATGTATAGACTTTACTGACTACTACTATAATGACATACATATTGATGATAATAGATACCTCCTATTTTAATTATATTTATCGTCATACTAATTATTAGAACGCGTAAATCCACCTCTATTTGATAATGATTACGTTTTTATCGCACGTATTTACAAACGATGCTTGAATAATTCCTCAAGTGAAGCAGCAAATCGAACGCACAGCGTTGAATAGAGCTCTGTGATTGGTTCGTGTGTCACCCGGTGCGTCCACGCGTACCGTGAGACCTCATAGTAATGTTTGTGAAGACGGGCGTTAAAATAAAACTTCTGTAGGTATTTCCATACTGGAGTAGTCATTCTCGTTGCAAAATCGCACCTATTCCACACAAAACACTACTAAGCTTGATGTGCCTTCTA
Organism: Ostrinia furnacalis; assembly: GCF_004193835.3. Taxonomy (NCBI): domain Eukaryota; kingdom Metazoa; phylum Arthropoda; class Insecta; order Lepidoptera; family Crambidae; genus Ostrinia; species Ostrinia furnacalis. The sequence continues at coordinate 337,382 of NW_021134758.1, forward strand.
TACATTCTATTAAGCTCTCTCGTTTCATAAAAGATTACCCCCACGATCAACGAATTGAAATTCAGACGACGTTCGTGCTCTCTTGTAATTGGCATCGTACGTGCTTTAGACGTAATTATTGTTGTGGAGCACGCCAAGACAACTCGGGTTGGGATTACGAGTACAAACTATGTTTGATGGTTACGTGTCGATCGATATAGACAAGAACTGTGGACGAGTATGTATAACGTAAAAGTTATATTACTTGGCAGCAGTTTTTCTGACTTAAAATACTGGAAGATAGAGTTCGTTCCTTCATTCGTTTTTTTTTACACGCTGGACAAAGGCCTCCCTCAAGGATTTCTACAAAGACCGATCCTGTGCCGCCCGTATCTAGGCACCTTTCACGACCCACCAGATCGTCGGTCCACCTAGGGCCTGGGCCCTATACACGTCTTCCGGCTCGTGGTCGCTACTTGAGAACTTTTCTACCCCAGCGGTCATCAGCTCTGCGAACTATATGTGCCTCCCACTAGCGTTTTAAAGAGTTATCTACGCCAATCACAAACAAACTGATTTATTTTTGATTGCTTTTATTAACTGTGGTTGTGATTATGTAGATACAGTTCTAAAAATTTCCTCTTTTACACATAAAAACAAAAGTTTTCAGAATATTACATGCCGTAAGTTCCGTAGGCGTAACCGCCCGTAACTAGCAAATCAGGCTAACGTGAAATTCGTAAAAAAAAATGTATTCCCACAACGACAATTCTACTTTATTCAAGTAGGTCCCTTACATCTTCCATCTTAACCAACCAAAAAGGGAACGGAGTAAAAAGTATAAATAACTTCTCCGAGTGTAAGAAATCGCGTCGAATTTGTTTACTTATTCTTTGCTACGTTGATAAATTAAGCTATAAATGAAGCGATGTAGGCTACGCAGGTTTTTCATTCAAATTACGCTCGTCGTAACCTCAAATGGAACATAAATTCTCGATGGAATATTAGGGTCTTAATATACGATGATTAGTTGAATTTTGAATATTTAGACCGACGATCTGATCAAGGTCGCGGGAAGTACCTGGATGCGGGTAGCGTAGGACCGGTCATTGTGTAAACCCTTGGGTTAAACCTACGTCCAGCAGTAAGTGAAATAAGCGAAGACCAATTATAATTTCATAGAATTGGTGTAATTCGGGTAGAGAAGTTCTCAAGTGGTGACCTTACGTTGGAAGAAATAATTCAGACAAATTTCTCACTCGGTGGACTGATAGTATAATCAGAAGAAGGTCGTGGGAAGCGCCTGGATTCTGACAGCGCAGGACCAGTTACAAAAGAAATCTTTAAGAGATGCCTTTGTCCAGCAATAATAGACGTTTTTCGACTAAAGAGGAGCCTAAGCTTTGCTTTTCATAAGCTTCACAAATGCTGTGTATAAAGATAACTACAGACTAACTAGCTACACAGGAGTTATAGTTGTGAGACTAGAGGTAGAAATAGTGCTTCATCAACAGCCCTTTACAGTCCACTGCTGGACTATGAGCCTCCTCCACTATAGTGGAGGGTTTTGCCATAATCTCCACGCTTGGCAGGCGGGTTGGAGATCGCAGTTTAAAATATTGATGTTTTTTAATGAAATAGTGCTTACAAACGTATAAATTAACACACTTAACACTAGAAAGGCCGCCGTCCCATTTTTGTCCCACTCGCGAGTTTGATCGTCTCTAAGTTTTTTATTTTTTAACGAAAGTCCATGAAACTTTTTTACTTTTACTGATTTATTGAATTTTATAATTTTTTAATGTTTTTGATAATATAACATTAATAGAAAAATTTTAAAAATCTGTTTTACCTAGAAGCGCCACTGGGTCATTTTTGTCCCACCCTGGTATTTGCCACAATAATTCGATGAAGAGTCCTTGTTTCGAGGAGATACGAAAGTGGAGAGGTGAGGAGAGTTTAGGTGACTCGTGACAATGCAGAAATGTAAATATATTGTACTAGTTTTTGCCTGTGACTTCACCCGTGAGAAATTAAGTTTATCATAGAAAGACCTGATTTCTTGACACTTATCGTTGCTTTTTGACCAAATAACTGAATATTATTCTAAATTATAGCCTATATTATGTTATTCTGAAGTATTAACAATAAAACTGCAAAGTTTTATTAAGATCAGCTTAGTATTTTTTGCGTAAAAGAGTTAAAAAAGATCCATCGATCTAACCATGAATTCATACTCATTTAGTTCAACTTCCAGGCATATATCCACCCATTCATCCTTCCTATTCATTCATCAGTCCATCCATCCTTCAATTCATCAATATTTATTAACTTTTACATTTATGATATTAGTAGAAAGGTGTCTTCTAGACATAAGCCAGTTCATATATTGTATGATTTGATACATTTTTAAAATGTGTGACTTATAAAATTTTTAATATTAAACGTACATACTTTTCATTGTAATTGGTAAAAAACTTTACAGTTTGTGTACAGATAACAGAAAAATAACCATACCTATAAAAATTCCTAAACACATAGTACACCAGAGAGACAAAAAACCTTTCAAAAAAACTTAGTGCAAAATGTGCACTATTATTTGTAAGATATTTATTTTTCCTTTAAAAATAATAACGACTAGTTAAAGTAGTAATTTCATTATTTTAATACAGTATAACACCACGTAGTATGTGACTATTTTTAAATGAAACCAAAAATATCTGACATTTAATAATTCAAAATTAAAATTGAATAAATATATATTTTTAAAGAAATAAGTACATATTGATTTAACTACATAGATAAACCTTTTTTTAAGGATACGACATATAGTTATAACCATAATATTCATGCCTGAAACTAAAAAATGTTACAAAATATATGCTGGGACAAAATTGACCCAGCGGCGCTTTTAGGGGGGTCGTAATCTTCGGCACTTCTAGTGTTAAAAGGGAAACCTGTACCAATGATATAAATCCTTACAAACGCTAGTGTAAGCAGTACCTTAGGTTTCATTACAATTAGAAACGCGTAGTGGCGCGAAGGATTGATGCGTTCCATTACGTTCCTTTGTTACTCGCTTTATTAAGCCTAACCGAACATTATTTGTTGTTTCGTGACTAACGCACTATGGAATAAAACATTATACATTGCGAACATTTCGAAGGAGCTCCCAAAGATTATCTTTTGTCACTTTGTGTTGGTTTTGATAGAATAGAATCTCACCTAAAGGTAATCGGTGAAGAGATATGAGACTTACGCCCGTATACACAAACATTACTATGAGGTCTTACAGTGCGCGTGGACGCAAAGGGTGACACACGAACCAATCACAGAGCTCTATTCAACGCTGTGCGTTCGATTTGCTGCTTCACTTAAGCAAGCATCGTTTGTGAATACTGGCGTTAGTTGCGCCGTTTGTCACTTACCAATAAATTGTTTTTAAAAAAGTTTCTTTGATGAATTTTAAATATTTTTACAGATAAAAGAGAGATTAACAATGAGTTTAAAAAGAGTCCCTGATCAGAGTCATTAAAAAAATATAATATTGAAAAAATATTATAAATCTATCCATTTTGTTATAATCATATTCAAAGCTTTAGGTACCGTCGTTTGTGCACACTATACTTACATTTAACAGTATAAAAAATATTTTACTACCCAACATTCTTATTTAGGCAGCCTACATTTTATATTCTACAAAAATAGCTCCACATTGTTCTCAGACGTGTATTGTGAAACTGGTAATAGTAAAGCTTAGGTACGACCGAAGAAAAAATAAACGGGACATTTAGGAAGACCTTCGTCGAGGAGTGATGAGGCAGATAAGAATTTGTGTTGGATGTGGCTATTTAGCGTTTTATGTTTCTCCGGTTGAATGGAATTTGAACGCTGGTTTATTTGGGGGAAAGGTTGTAATCAGCGGTGCTAAATGGAAATGCTTACTGTTGTAAGTGCGCGTTTATTTCTGTGGGAAAATAGGAATAGGTATGTACTCGTACTGTTATATTTTTAATACATTTTAAAGAAATAAATGAGAATATAAAAACCTTAAGTCCTTTCTNACCTTTCTTTATAGTCCAGTGGTTCTTAAACGGTGGTCCGCGGACCACTGGTGGTCCCTGGAGGCATTCCAAGTGGTCCACCAAGACATCGTAATAAACCAGTGACGTGACGTGATGAGTCGAGTCAACACAATGCAAACGGCGAACAGTGGGCGAGAAATCGACCTCCCCTTTCATAGGATTTTGATAAAAAAAGTGGTCCCTGACAAGACAGAAATTTGGTAAAACGGTCCTTCGTGACTTAAAGATTAAGAACCACTGCTTTATACGTTGGTAGAAAACTTTTTTTATCTAGGGGGCTAAGTCTATGGTAGAAAGAGCGTGCCATAAATGCCCGTTTGCTCACACCTTGAACCTTCAAGCCTATGGGTTCCATAGGCTCTACTAAAACTCAAAGGTGTGGGATAAACAAATAAATACACCGGTTTCTATTCTATTCGAAATAGTCTTAGCTATACGCCCATTCGGCTCGACTGTAAGTTTATAAGTGACTCTACAATGTAACACGAGTAGGTACTACACTACAGATAATATAATCATTAATAACGTCTTGTTTAAATAATTCTTTCGTATTCAATAGTGTATGAGCGCCATTTGGTTTACAAAACCCATGAGAGCCACTCAAGCTGAAATCATTACTATTCTAACTCTAGGATATTTCAGCATCCCGAAAGTGCTACAAATAAATATTTTATGTCCTCCAAAACTCGGGCAACGAAATTGGGAACTTTTCGTCCTAATTCGGTGGCGGTGTGTGCCATAAAAACTTTTTAGAGCGTCCTCTGATTGTATCTCAGTCGTATACGCAAAACGGTAGATTTGTATCTTACGTTGTTTCGCTACAGTGTGTGTGCTTGAATTTGGTTTTGTCACGGCTTAAATGAAACTGGTTTGTTGTCATTAGAATAATATATGATTATTTACGGGATTGCTACCATTATAATGAGAAAATAGTAAGCTGGTAAACAGTGGTACCGGAGGCGATTGTATAATAAAAGACTATGAAAGAGACTAGCATTGTAAAAGTATCCTTATGTTACACTAGCTTTCCGCCCGCGGCTTCGCCCGCGTGGAATTTTGTCTGTCACAGAAAAACTTTATCGCGCGCGTCCCTGTTTCAAAAACTGGGATAAAAACTATCCTATGTTCTTTCCCGGGACTCAAACTATCTCTATGCCAAATTTCATCATAATCGTTTGCTAGGTTTAAGCGGGAAAGCGTAACAGACAGACAGACAGACAGACAGACAGACAGACAGACAGACAGACAGAGTTACTTTCGCATTTATAATATTAGTTGGGATTTAAAAATTGTGATAAACCGATAATCTAGTCGTCATTGTACCTTACATATTCAGTTTTAATTTGCTCGCATTTTGAGTAACAAAATGATGAAACTTTTTCAATATCAATTTAAAATTGAAAGAAGCTCGCATCCCAACGCAGTGCTTCGTGTAGCATCTTAAAGGAATTAATTACATCTAATGTTCAAATAATTTTACCTTCAGAAGTAAGTTAACCTTCGTAATATGAAAGGGCTAAAATATCTCAAATTCAAATTAGAATCTGTAAGACTGTTATGGAGTAATTTTCTCGATGTAAAGATAATTAATTAAAATTGAGGTCTTATTAATTTGGGAAACAGGGGCTGAGATATTAGCCTAGGGGTGGATACAAAGGCGCACAATGCTAAAGCAGTATCTATCATCATACTTAGCAAGTGCTTTAAAAGTGATAGCGATTATAACTTTAGATAGCGACCATCAAATAATACGATTATAATTTTATGAGAAAACTTAAATTTGCATTTTAATCTACAATATTATGTTCTGCTCACGTAGCGTGGATTTCAGACTCGCACAGAAAATAAATTGTATACTCTATTGTTCCAATTTTTTTTACCATAAAAATGTCCATGTAAAATAAAAGGAAAACATGAAGAAGAAGATTAAAACTATTACTATTTTTTATACATTTTTGCCAATAATAGACTAAACTTGGTCCGAGCATGTGCGTACGCATGATTTAGATACACTTTATACTGTAATATTATATCAAACTCCACGCGGGTGAAGCCGCGCGCTTAACCTAGTTTCATATAAAAGGCGTCATTGCGTCAGACTAAGTATTATATTGTCATGTCAGAACAGTCTTCAATTAAGTCTGTTAGGACATACAAATAATCTTTTGTTTAGTATAAAGGATAGTATTAGTATCATAACAACAAAGGCAGGTATTACCTTGAAAGAAATTTCTCCTTAGAAATTCTTACTTTGTGAAATTACCCACAATATAAGATTCCACGGAAAGAGTTGAAGAGCCCCAAAATTATATTTTATTACTAACCTAGATTCTTGTGCTTATTAACTGAGAGTGGGGGCTTCTTTCCACGGAGACATCCCGTTTATTGCAGGATCCGTTTAGCAGTACGTGTTTTAAAAATGACATTCACACGCACATCCCTTTTACAGTGACCCGCAAAAACCAAAGAGTTCGAATTTCACACGTGAGTTCACACGACAGTCCAGTTTTGGATTGTCGTAGGAAATGGCCGTGACTGTTAATAAATAAAAAGTGTTGTTACTTCATTTAATATCCGTTTCATTTAGATTCTTGTAAAGAATGAACTGGTGAAGGTTGCGGGAGGTGCCTGGATACGAGCGGCGCAGGACCGGTCTTTGTGGAAATCCTTGGGGGAGGTCTTTGTCCAGCAGTGGACGTCTTTCGGCTGAAATGATCGAACGAACGAAAGAACAGTACCTCTAGTAGGAAAAACTTTCGAGTTCGTTTCGTTGCGTATTCAAAGTGTCATCGAAAAATTTTGTATGAAAAATTAAACAGCGCCCCCTAGGGCGGCTATAATATAGGGAAGGCGAAAGTTTTTCCTACTAGAGGTACTGTACCTACGTGAAATAACTATTTTCCGATAAAGATTTATTGAATAAAACTGTGTATCATAACGAGTATATAATTTTCGATGTCAATTTAGGTATTCGTGATTGAATATGGCCTCATTATTCAAACGGCTGAATAGTTCAGAGTTGTTAATCATAAAAGCGCGTCGAAATTGTTTGATATTAGATAACAATCGATCCATTGTAATGACAACATGGCATAATGACGCATTGATGGAATATAAATTATATTCTACGTCAACACAGTGTCCGGTCATGCTTGTTAGTGTAGGGTAATTAGCTGGTATTTTATATTTAAACTAGCTTTCCGCCTGCGGCTTCGCCTGCGTGGAATTTTTCGGTTTTTTATATATAATGTGGCTTTCTATTGGTGAAAGTATCTAATCAATATTGGTGAAAGTATCTAAATAATAAGAAAGTAGTAAAGAAATCTTCACAATACATCTTAAACTGTATTCTATTTATTCAACAAAATNTAGGTACTTTTTAATACATGAATACAGTTTAATGAGGGTGAAATAAGCACTAGACTGACATAAAACAAAAGAAACAAACAAACCAAAAAAAAAGAAGAATAATCATGACTTACACAAAATTGAATCGAAATATCGAACATTTCGTCGTCGTGTCGTTTCCAAATAAGCTCAAATCCGAATTCATAGCGTCCAATCCCATCGTCCCACTGACTCGGCAAATGTGGCCCGCTAATTTCCGGTAAAAAAAACCTCCTTTCACGGTTGCCAGCGGAGAAATCCGCAAAGTAATGCCCCTCTCAAACGCAGAAACGGGTCAAGATACCGCAGGGCTGGCATGTCGGTCGAGTGCGACTGTACTATCGCAAAGGGAACGAAAGGTATTAGGGCTAATATGGACATTTACTTATGGAATGGTCGTGTTTAGGGAATATTTGGATTGGTTTGGGGGAAGAATCACGGGTATTAACGCTGAAACGTCAAGCTGTAACTTATGTAAATAAAATAATGTTCCTTTGAGACTCTATTTTAATTGGTTTCTTGTTCTGGAGCCGAGTTGCTTGACGCTAAGCTCTAAAAAGTTTTTAGTATAATACTCGTAGTTTGATTGACGCTAAGCTTTGTTTATTTTTCATTTTAATCAGTCCCTAATCTACTGTGTACTTACAAAGTCAATTGCTAGCCACTTTTCTTGAAACTATTTGCATAGTAATTTTCTCGTCACTTAAGTATTTTTGTCAAACAAAACGTCACGAACAATAAATTTTTATCAATGTTACTTTTTCAGTAAGTAGTCAGCAAAAGAACTGTAAAATACAGCGATTATTATTTGTCAGTTTGCTCGCTTCGCTCTGCTCAGGGACGTGCAACCTTTTTGCTTACGTAACAGCCAAACTTTCACAATATTTATTCACTTGACATAACAAATAGTGACAACCCTAGTGCACTTTATTGCTCGACCCCATTTTGGAGTACGCTAAGCGCTTTTTAACGAATGGCTTACTTATTTATCTCTACGCCTGGAAGAGGTACGAAATAACTTACTTTTATTTTAAGCCGTGTACTTTTATGAAAATAAGCCTCTTTTACAAGCATTCTTAAAATTATAAGGTTCATTCTTAGAAGTGAACAATTTGGTGATCATGTTTTGTCGTCTCATGTTCAAGTTGTTTTCATAGTCTAGAATAGTTTACGATTCCCGATTACGTTTAGGAATCTAATCGTAGTGATTTGGTTGGTGCGTAGTAAACGGCTGCTAATCGATATGATAAATAAGTGTATTTGCCTCTGATACTACGGTTCGTATTACAAAACAATGCTCAAACTTAATTATACTTATTGAATTATACGGATTTATTCAAGCCTTAGTAGATTGTCTTAATATTATTATTTCCCTTACTTCCCGCACTTGAGTTTGAATTGCACCAGGTGCGATTGCGGTCAAATACCTGCCTTGTCAAGCATAAAAAAAGATATTAATTTTATTTCGTAATGTCACACATTGATAATATGCCATACGATTTCCAATCTTAGAACCTCCATAAAAAGAGAACTCAAACTCTAATATCGATGTTCAAAAATAATGTACAAAAGCAAAGAATATACTGGAGAAGAACTCTACAGCAAGGCTCAGGCAGGATTCTCTGGTAACTTCTACAATCACTTAAATAAACCAAGCTTCTACATAAGTACCTGCACTCTTACTACGCCTTAAGCAGTTGCAATAGAGGCGATTTTGCTTCATGTATAGTCTAAAAGATCCTAAAAACGATACAAATACCAATTGAAGGCCGGCATTAGGTTTTATTGGTAACATACCGGGTGAAAGCATTCCGCGACCACTCACGATAATGGCGGAGGGAAGTTAATGTTTGCTTTACCATTCGGAAGGCTACTAATGCTGGGTTGTCAGCTGGAATTAATATCGTATAACAATTGGTAATAAATAAATAATAATAATAAATATCCTTGGACATTTTTTACACTGCGCTTCTAGTCCCAAACTAAGCAAAGCTTGTACTATGGGTACTAGACAACGGATATAAACATACTTAAATACTTTTTTTTCGTAAATACATACTTAGCATACATAGAAAACACCCAGTCCAATACAAACAAATATGTTCATGCATACAAATGTTTGTACTGTGCGGGATACTGGCTACTATAAATAGATATTATTATGAAGCAAAAGAGAAAAAAAACGTTCAAAGAGATTAAATTATCGCAGTTTTCACACACTGTTACTACTGCTATCAATAAAATTGGTTTGAAACCTTTTATGTTAAGTGGTCTATTAGGTAATACATTATATTAGGTATTAAGTTCTTATAAACTAATAGCCCTAACCTTTGAAGACATAATTATTCGGTCAGCTGCTAAAAGCGCGCCCAAACGTATGAGTTACATACATAACGTGGGTACTACCCGCACCTACCCAATAGCGTAGGAGTTTGATACTGATTATATCAAATGACTTGCCTCCTTCCTAAATCTCACGTTCTGTTGATCTCGTAAAGAAACACCGAGCATAGCCCTCTCCATAGCACGCTGTGCAACTTTGAGCTTCTGTATAAGGCCTACAATGAGAGGCCACGTTTCCAAGCCATAAGTCATCACTGGTAACACACATTGGTTGTGGACTTTCGTCTTCAGGCACTGAGGTATTTTGGATGAAAAGATGTTGCGTAGTTTCCCGAACGCTGCCCAGCCGAGTTAGGTTCGACGATTGACCTCCTTCTCGAAATTGCACCTACCTAGTTGAATATAGACTATACTAGCAAAACAGTAACTTTATCATTTTCTTAAACAGATATTTCGTATGTGCACTTTGTGCACTTCCCAAGCCGTACGATAGTCCAAGCCATGATTATGCTGTTAGTCTTCGGGGAAATGAAAGCCCTGTCTTGCGAGACGTAGGCGTTAATCACGAGAGAAACGCGAGCGAAATGGAAGATTTTGTTGCTGGGCGAAATTTTTTCTCGCTGTTTCTAGAGGGCTAGAGATAAATATTTAGCTTTAGATCCGAAAAAAGTAAGTAACTGTCTATAATTAGGTATTATACTCGTAAGTGATAGAGGTTGTCACTGTCTATCAGTTCATCGTTAGATTTAGTGTATTTTTGTATAAAAACCAAGCCTGGGTTGCACCAATTACCTTAAAAATAATGACATCTCTCGATTAATATAAAATATTCAAAGTGATTAAAATAACGCTGAAATTTTGGACATCTAGTAAATTGTCAACCTTTTGAGGCTAAGTTGCACCACCTAACTTTGCACCATCTAACTTCAACAGTACTAACTATTACGATAACTAGTGTTTATTGTATGGAGTTAGACAGATTTTTGACGTTTGTTAAAGTTAAAGCAAGGTGGTGCAACTCAGCCTAAGTATATTAAAGGGCCTATTAATATTTACAAATAGCATGGGTTGCACCATCTTAATAAACGTCAAAAGTCGGTGAAACTCTATCCAAAACACCGGTTAAGGTTATAGTTATAGTTTAAGTTTAGGTAATACAAACCACCTTAAAAGCCTTCTAAATTAGTGGAGTACAAAAATATGGTTGGAAAACGAAAACTGTGGGTTTGAAGTTGCGGAAATGGCTAAAATAAAAATTAAATGATATTTACTCTTAACAAGGCTGCCTTACAACGGCTCTTAATATAGCTGCAAAACATAATTTTGAATATTATTATCATAGATTAAGGTCCAAAAACAACGAATAAAAATAAGTGTGTATTGACTGATAAAGGAAAATCTTTCACAAACTGTCAAACGTCATCTCACCAAAAGAAGTTGGGGACATAAATTTTCCGACTGAAAGTAAACAGGAAATTAGTTTCTGTAAAAGAAAAATTGTTTTCAACAAAGAAAATGTTTTTATCTTCACACTGGTCTTAATGACCACGACAATCAGTCACATTGTTAACGGTACAATGAATTTTAATTATAAAAAAGCCATTCTGCGGATTTTAATTACGGAGTTCAGTGAACTCGGAACCTTTTTTTAATGGTTACAATTTATTTAGGGATTACGTTTAAGGCTCCAAGGGTTTGGTAGTCTTTGATTTTGCTTTAACAGAATGATAATATCTTTCGGAATAATTAGGGTCTCTGTAACTTTTTATGAAGAAAAATTATAAAAAGCTGTTTCAGATATTTCATTAAGGCCGAGTATAACTAAATACTAGCTGACTGGGTGGACTTTGTATCATAAGTTCATCAAAAATGATGTAGGACACAAGACTTTATTCCAATCGGTCCAGTAATTTTTAAGCATAAACAAACAATCAAATCTTTCTTTTTTATAATATCAGTGTAAAAGATCCAAAAATTATATTCTTCAACCCACATCTAAATTGAACCTCGTATATGAATAAATAATCCTTTACCATTTAAATATTAATTTCAGTCTTCAGATCTGAAAGAAACGCATACCTTTTCAAAGTACGTACAGTTTAATATAAAAATATAATCCCTACATCCCGCATACCTCAATTTGTAATATCGGTAACCTTTTTACGTCAACTCAAAGGCATTACTGGGTAATTCCCCGATTCCATTCGCCGGCATTATGACAAGGGGTTAGACGAGTGAGACTTCCAGATAAAATTGCTTCCATATATCATGCATCTTGAAGGCTTACACTGACTTAATCGCACAATTTTGCAGCGAACGCTGAGTATACGTTGTAAGGAAAATGTTCCTTCTAAATAGGTATTTAAGCTCGTTGCAGCTTCAAAAGATGTATGACGTATGATTATTTAATAATCATTTAACTTATTTAACGATAGCTGATAGATAAATATTAACATTTGATTCACAAAGGATTAGAATGGGTTAGGATTTTAACTGTTATGTGGTGGTCACCTCCAATCTCTTTAAATACTAATATCAAAACTATTTGTTTGTTGTATGATAGTGAATTCAAGAATAACAGAAACATTCTAATCCACAATTCGTTCTATCACACAGTCGTCGCAAGAGGACGACTTATTAGAATTCAAGAAGTTTTTATGTCAGTAGGTAAAGTTAGTTAGTTTGAAGATTTTTTTTCACCCAAATTCTCCCTTTTAATCCTGTCAGAGTTTAAGTGTGCCTTAACTCTTAACAGCAGCATCGATTCCACCACTCGTATCTTCACGAGGTCGGCCCCGATAAAGGGCTTCCAAACGACTATTCATTCCTCTCCAATATTTCTACTTCTACACACAATAAATAAGGAAACTGACGCGGGTCAGTAATGTTGATACTGACAAGCAAAGATAGGAATAATATTGTTTTTATACCGCTGGGTTTTCAATGCACGTGGCCGCAGTTGAGTTCTCGGAAATTTTCGAATTAATATATAATGGGAAAACAAAGAAATGTTTGCTATTTATTTAACTTGATCTCATTTAAAGTTTATGAGACTGATTCAAGTTAATAAGGGGTAAATTGTATTTTTCTTGTGCTGGTAATACTCAAATAATAACCACAGAATACCAATAGCTATCAACTCGATAGACTGATGGTCAAGTGAAAGTCGTGAGAAGCAACTGGATTCAGGATTCATACTCGTAGGAAATCCTAGAGCAATTCTTTGTCCAGTAGCGTTCGTCATTTGGTTGAATCATTGTTGTGTTCCGGCAGTTAGAGAGGTAAGATTCGAGGATTCCGGGTGAAGCTCGTTTCCACCTTCGGCCTGATCATCACTTACCATCAGGTGAGACACAAGCCAAGAGCTTCCTCGTTGTGGATAAAAAAAACCGGCCAAGCCGAGGGTTCCGTACAAACCTGCAAGGTTTACAAAGTTCGTTCATTACGACAATCGAGTCATAACTATGGTATTTTTATTGCAAAATGAAATTCATAAGTTTATATTTATTAAAAAATATATATTTTGTAATGTAACTAAAAATTTAAGGTTTTCGGAATTTTTCCTTCATGTGTGCTATAAAACGTTGCTTCATGCCAAATTTCAAGATTCTAGGTCGACTGGAAGTACCCTTTAGGTTTTGATTCCCTTGCGAGTACTTGCGAGTTTCAAAATATGCAGCTTAAATTGCTGTTTCTTTTGATTGCGTTGACATAGAAGTTTGATTTTGTTACAACTTAAAGGTATTATAGACCTGAGTATTTGGTATGAATTTCAATTTAATACCTCTACGCGTTTATGAGGAAATGGGTAGTAAGTTTAAAATTATTTAAAAAAAATAATTATGTGATGTAACTAAAAATGTATGGTTTTCGTAATTTTTCCTTTATCTATGCTATAAGACGTTGCTTCGTACCAAATTTCAAGATTCTGAGTTCACGGAAAGCACCCTGTAGGTTTTGATTCCCTTGCAAGTGTCGAAAATTTGCGGCATAAACGGCTGTATCTTTTGATTGCGTTGGCTTAGAAGTTTGATTTTTTCACAGCTTCAAGGGACAGTAGACCTGAGTAATTGATATAAATTTCAGCTTCATACCTCCACGCGTTCCTGAGAAAAAGGGTCTTGACAGACTGACGGACGGACAACAAAGTGATCCTATAAGGGTTCCGTTTTTTCCTTTTGAGGTACGGAACCCTAAAAAACAATAATGCCATGATCAAAGGAACCAATATCAAGTTAAATATAAGATTTTAAACTTTCGCGTTCCATTTCAATTAAAATAGTAAGACACGCGTCTTAACGCGACGTTTATTAATGAGTTACATTATGTACTCACGGCTTGACTCAAGCCGACTCAAGACCCGTGTCTTACTATTTAAATATCAAGTTTTTAAGCTTTGCCACGGCAAATCAGAAGAGTAGGATCGATTACGGTAACTTCTAAATAACATTTTTTATACATTTTGTTTTTGTAGCTGTGACCCTGTGGAGCGATGACCCATGGACCAAACAGCCGAAAAGGCGTTTTATGAGAGAAATAACAAAGGCAACATAATGAAAACCCTGTTGAATATTTATTAAGGATAATAATTGTTTGTTCATTAGCAGACCTTTTTACACTTCAATAATCATCAGAACCGGTGCGTGCCGAAATTAATGTCATTTAAAAAGAAGAAAAAAATATACATAATTTGAAATCGCGGCGTAGTTTTTCTCTGGCGTTTTTCATTAATCCTATAGACTCAAGTATCTTTATGACCATGATAATAAACTGTAAGATCCAAATTCTTGAATTCCGACCGTCACTGAGCAGATTTACGGCTTCCAGTCTTTGAAACGTTAATAGCTCGAAATGAACGAACAAGTGCCGAAAGCTTTCCGGCTAAAAATACCTACCAGATAATTTTAGAGATCCATAAAAAGAAAATGAAAACAGTGGAGCTGGAAGCTAATGAATTAAGGGGTACGCGAAAAATTTGGGCGATGTGACGAATCGGGGGATTGAGGAATGAGGTCTTTCGCGAATGAAAAATCCGCCAGATGGCAATACGTAGACGCGAGGTCCAAATGCTGCATGATTGGTTATTTTTGACATGACATTGACAGATATGTCAAAATCCACTAATCACGCAGCAGTCAGACCCCACATCCACGTCCCGCCATCCAGCGGATCTTTCATTCGCGAAAACCCTCATTGTGAAGAATTACTGGGGGTATAGTTCATGTCAAAAGGTTAGGGTTTGTGTATACTGGAGTGAGTTCACGATAGTACATTTAGATTTAGATCATTGATCGTATACTACACAAAATAAGAAACGAGAGAGAGAGAGCATAATTTAGGCGGTCTTATCGCCTTAAAATCGATATCTTATTATTTTTTTAATTAACTATTCACTAAAAATCTAAAAGCTTTTTTTTGTATAAGTCAGTTAGTATAGTTTTTTAAGCTTTCTATAACTAACTTTAAATACTTTGAAGTTTTTTAGCATAAAAATTCTTGTTTTGACCTTCATCGCCTGTTTATTTTGTGGTTTTATTTATAAAAAACTAACTGTACCTTAAATTACATTAACATTTTCACTCTGGGCCTACATTATTTACTTACAAACTTAGCTTTGTGAATTTCAAATTGGAATTGGAGATTGGAAAAGCTTTTATCTTATTAAAAGTTTCATAGACAATAAAAATTACCACATTCAATTATGCTGTTTCCATTTAAACACACTTAAGACTGAGACACCAACTTACTTTAACAGTAACTGTAACACTAACCGGTGTTTTTGTATGGAGTTTGACAGATTTTTGACGTTTATTAACGTAAAAGTAAGATGGTGCAAGTCAGCCTTAAGTCAGCGCACACAGAGGCGGGAAGGGCGCGAAAACGATCCGATAGCGATTCAGAGCGAAGCGGTGGACGCGTATCGCGCCGGAAGGCGTCTACTTTCAATGTGACTTCTTCTTGTCTTGTCGACAACAATCCTACACAGCGTCAGCCCAAAACTCCGCCACAAGGATGGCGTTGTCAGTAGCCTTCATTAAATCTTCCTGCGTGCAGTTGTTTGGGCACGCAGGTCACGACATCATGTGCTTCGTCGACTGGGGAACAAAACCACACTTGCACTCCAAGTTTGAGCCATCCAAGAATGTGACTGATTTTATACAAATTAGAACATAACAATAGAATATCGTCCCGGATCGTGACCGCTTTTTCGTGCTTCTCGCCTGTGTGTGCGCTGACCTTTAGCTGCTTCAAGGTTTTAATTAATTAAATTACCATTCTTGTACACTTGTTAAGTTGTTTTCCTTAAAAGCACAATGTGTTCAGAAAATACATTCAAAATGCGTTCCCACTATGTTTCTAAGTACAGCTGGCTAGAATAACCGTTCCTCTCCATTTAATTAGGCTTAGACGCTACAATGTATTATTAATTCCCTCTGAAAACTGGAGCTGCTGAGAAATGCAAATTTAGGAACAATAGTCTGTACATTGCTTTGTTTTATTTTAATTAATTGTGTTAAACCTGAGCGTTGAACAAAACATGTGTTGGACGATTGAGTAATTTTCTGATGTGAGTGTGGGAGTTGCTACGTGCTTCACAGCGTTTTAATTTTAGATATTTTATTGAAAATAATAAATGTTTGTGATACCTACCAACCTATTGTTAATTTCGTTCATGGTAATATTTTGTTTTGTGTATTGGTATATTTGAGATCAGTGAAAGGAAAGGACAATAATTTCAAACTTTATGAGCCACAACATTTCTTTTATCCAAAACGAGGAAGCTCTTGGCCTACATCTCACCTGATGGTAGTTGATGATCAAGCCAAAGATGGAAACGAGCTTCACCCAGAAACCTCAACCTTTTCAATTTATTTTGTGTATCCCATCTAAGAATCGATCTGCAAACCTCTGAATCGAAATTCCAACCAATATACCACAAAACATAACAGTAAGTATTGCTAAAATATTAGAAAATGTGACTCATTTTCTAATATTTTAGCTTAGAAATTATAATTAATTAATTTAAAAAAAAAGTCTAAAGAGTGATAAAACTCCACATCACAAAAATCTCCTCATTCAAATCAAATCAATTTAATTGTATAAATGTGGGTAAAAAATTCCACTGGCCGAAAAGTTCCAACAAAGCCTTGTGGTTAGAGCCTAACAATCGTAATATTGGGTTTATTACGAATCCGTTCTAGCGTGCCCTTCAATAAAACTTGAATTAAATTTTACGACTGCACCGAAGCGAGCGGTGTCACGATTTTCTTATGTTCCGAATTTTAGTACAGCCTGCAGCAGGCAGAGAATGGGTACTTCACTATTTGGGGAGTTTGAGTGCATTGAAACTTTACAAGTTGGTGCAGACGTGGAATAAGAAAATTTACGTAGGATGGTTGGTGGTTAAATTAAAACAGAATTACTCGTGAATGACATTTAAAAATAGGGCACTTAAATTTCAGACTTTTTACACTTAAGTACCTATCCATTTGAGAGTTTAAGGTCTGATTACATTATTATCATTAGTATTACATAATTATCTACTACTACAAGTACTAAGTAGTAGTCCGTTCTTTTATATTTTCAACTATGTAATGAAATTGTCGATAAGTTGCCTCAACACAGGATCGGATAGTCCATTGAAACGACTGTTAAATTTTACCCCATTATTTCCTAATTCATTTCAGCAACCAATTAATACATTGTACGAGAACTATACAAAACATTTGTATTTTAAATGCATGTACTCGTAATATGACACCGAATAGGTACTAAGGATCTCAAGAAAGCAATGTCCCTAAAAATATAGTCCAACATTTTTGCAATGCAAATGCTAAAAGGTATTTATACTTACTATCGAAACCTATCCCGGAAAAAGTTATAACAGAACAGAAAGTAAATAGAAAAGAAAACAATTTTGGCACGAGACCGGGGGTAAGCTTCCAGTATTTTATCCGTCCTTAACAAAAGAAGTAACCAAAAATTTTATTTGGCATCGGGAAAAGTTGGCCTATTTGCATATGGGAACGAAGATCATTGTTTTTGCAGAATATGATATTGTACTTCGACCGTTTGGAATTTATGGCGGCGACGTGAGCTCCGGAATACTGTATTGATTGAAACTTTGCAAAATATATTTTTGTGGGTGACGTCATAACTTAGTTTTTAGGGCAGTTAGATAGTCTTTCTTTAGTTTTCGAAGGGAATTCTCCAAATGTGATTTCGTATTCAGATTTTTTCTAGAACCTAATCGTTGGTTCGTGCGTATCTTTCCAAGTGAAGTAACTTCATTGTTTGCCTTAAGCTGATACCATCATTTTTTATCATATTTTAAAAGGGTATAAAACAATTATGAATGTAAAATAAATAGGTTAAATACACAGGTATAACAAAATAGCAAGCTTCTTTAATACAATCTCCTTATTCCATCATCCAATCATTCAGATTCCTTAAATTTCTTATATCCTGAGGTAATACTTTACTGGCTCATTAGACCTCTTTACTTCCCTATCAGTATTCCTTTCCGTATAATAGCTTTATTGATTTATTACAAGGCTTCGCAGCGAATATCGAATACGCCATTTGTCATCTTTTTTAACGTCCCCAGGGAACGAGCCAGCTCTGAGATCGATGTAACCCAATATAGCATCAAACGTTCGGAAGGATTCCGATCATTTCATGTTATCCTGAGAGGTTATTAATGTGGGCAAATTACCATTTTTGATGGGAGAAGAATTCGGGCTTAGTTTTTGCTGTAGGCTCAACGCAATATTGTTCTTATTGATCGATCACGATCTCAAGTATCTTCTTGACTCTAGAACTTTTATCAAGTAGTAGCATTTCCTGGCTTTCGTCCAGTAAAAGACTGCCTTTGACTGACAACAATATTGATGTAGATTATAAAACTGTGTACTACTATGTAGTGCGATTTTATCAAATATCTTGTTTGTTATCGTTTCGTTCATTCCTAATTTTCATCTGTTACTAGAAAAATATACTATTTATATTTTAGAACATGTTTATTCCAAAAAATGTTCCTTCTCGGCAGAAAATTTTAGCGGAGGGAGGAAGGAAGGAGGTACACTTAACTACAGCTAAAAATTATCTCCGCAGACTTTGACCTTTAAAATAACAAGGCTCTTATCAACATCGTCAAATTTAATAAACGAAAAACTCTGTACATTTTACCGTCAGAATTTTCCAGAATAACGTTAGACAGTTTGTGAATAATATATCCAAACCAGAACAACACCACAAACGAAAAAACAAAGCGGATTTTAGGATAACATTTCGGGCAGAACAAAAGCTTGTATGAAACAAAAAACGCGGATCCGCCGTTTATATGATTGAATATCTATATGCCGAAAAGGGTACACAATTTTTCCCTATAATTAATTCAAGTTAACGAGCAAACACGGTTGGGGCTTATCCGGTTTTTTACTACAGCCTCGAATAAAATTCACGCATGACTGTCTTTCTGTTCATACCTAAAAGCCCTTACATTTGCACAACAATCCGCCTAATGGTTTGACCTCTCTTTAAAATTATCGGGCTATCATAACTTCTTATTGTTCAATATTCTGTGGGTTCTGCCGCAATTCTTGCCTTAATTAGGTCAATTGGCAAAAGCTAGGAGTTGGCAAAGCATACAAAAGAAGAGACAGTAAATTCACTGAATAATTTTCTACTAATTTATATGAAACTGCTCGTAAAACTGCTGCGTGTTTTGTGTTATTTTTACGGAAGACTAAGATTGTTGGATGTTGAAAAAGAAATGGCTACTCTTACTTCCTGTCTATAAAGTGCAAAAAAATGCTGCTTTTGAAATAAAACCTTGTGAAAACACTCGTAAGATTGCAAATTCTGATTCAAAATGTAGCTATACCAAAAAGATATCGTAAATGATACCATGCTGTTAGTTCTTTTCGCAAACCTTTATGTACGTGCTATACAGGTCATAACCTTTCATAATTAATGAGATCACTTTAATTAATGAGATGACATCACTTTTACTAGGCGCTATTATTACGTTCAGAAAATGCGAGCAAAATGAGTCATGCACCATGAAAGGAATTCCTTATCATAATATCGTTTAATAGGAATGCCTTCCTCATAGTAAAACTTTTCATCTTGTTACTCCAAAGAAGTAGGAAAGAAAACCAATAAAGTCTACCGAAAGATTTCATTTCACATAATTTCAAAGGCCTCGCTTTGTCGTAATAATGATGGTTGAATACACTAATTAATCTGTTGAGTTCTGAAAACCAATTTGTAGA
The DNA here is from genome assembly GCF_004193835.3 of Ostrinia furnacalis. NCBI lineage: Eukaryota > Metazoa > Arthropoda > Insecta > Lepidoptera > Crambidae > Ostrinia > Ostrinia furnacalis. The sequence goes on from NW_021134758.1 coordinate 357,453, forward strand.
CAGACAAACTAAATTGAAACCTTTCAAAATTTGACGGAACATAATTGGTTTATTAATTATTTTCTCTTTGTTTCAGGTCTGGAAATGCGCAATAAACAGCTATGGACTCAAAAACAGAAGCAATCAAAATGGCGTAGTAGTTGAACAAATGGTTATAAATCCGGATACAATAGAGACTGTATAAAGAAATGGGGTTGGAAAGGTGATATTTGCAGAAAATGGCCACCGATAGATTGCCACTACACCTCTGCAATTCAATAAAACAGTACTGGCTGATACTGGAAAGTAGTATAAAGAATCAATTAAGTTTTTTTAAGCAGACTCAAGTGAAGTTACGAAAAAGTTTGAAATTGGACTCGCAGGAGAGAATCAAATTAGTTTTACTGTTAGTGCTATTACTGACTCAGGACTCGAACGGTAATAACTTTGGGGGTAGTAGAAATTCTATGTTAAGGACCAGAGTTATTGGCACGAGGTACGGGAAATTGCAAGGCGTTATATTGCCGATGGATCAGCATAAATACTTGAAACCCGTCGAGGCGTATCTCGGGGTTCCGTACGCTACTCCGCCTACTGGATCTAACAGGTAATATAAAGCTGTTATAACTCTTCCGGTATGGTTCACCTAACACCTCAAAAGAGCTTTTAACACTAATACCGTAGTATAGCATTTCTTTTTTATTGTTTCATATTTTTCAGCACCCTTGACTTTTATTTCATACCACTGTCCTTTCCGTCCAACTATCTACGGAACACATAACAATTTACGGAAAGGACAGGCTGATTATCAGCTTTAATATGAGCTTTTAGTTTTCATACGATTTCAATCAGCTTTATGATTTCGTGAATTATCACCTCCGGGGACCATTGATTTGAGAGGGTGACTCCTCTGTATATAGAGGTTCGACACACATATTGCATACACATACCTAGTGTAAAATAAGTACTATTTGTCATTTCAGCATATCGGTAGCAATCAATCAACCAGGTTGTATTTTTCTGTCCTATAAAAGAGGAAGAACGTGAATGACCACAATTATACCACCATATAACATTAAGAAAAAACTGTACATTGTATCCAAACATATCAGAGATAAAAATAAAAACTTATGAAAGAATAAACGATTGTCATATTATCATCCTCATAGTAACACAAACATCTCTGAAGTCGACCCAGCAAAGGAAGGGGCGAGGACAAAGAAACGACACTACAAACAACTTTCTTATTATCTTGAACGTCTCTAGAACTAGTTTTGTACACATAGGATAGTACGATCACACAATTTTTGCAAAACAATTTCATTTTTCAGTTCGGAGACCGCAAACTTAGATTGGATATAAGTTGATTGTGTTGGGAGAAACAAAAAATAACAGAATTGAATTGCAGTTAAGAGGCTTGGTGCCCGCTTCACAGGTATGAAGTGAGCCTTGGAACTTGATTTCTTGAATAAAGTAATCAAGATCGTTTAGAACTTTAGATAGAGTACATGACGTTGATTGGACCGACCATTTAAATGAGATTTCTAGGGAAATGGAAGGAGTATTCGCTATAATAACCACATATTTTTCATTTATACATAGAACAACAGACAATACATCCCTTACGAAGTCGCCTGCACAAGTGTGCGTAGTGAGAGTTTACATGAAACGTCATCGCTAGCGAGTGATTAAAAAAAATAGAAGATGTTGTTGAGTGATTGAAAGTAACCACTAGGGACGCTGTGCAACCTGTCATACATTTCATGTATTTTTTTACGCAGTCGCATGTAAACTTATAAAATATATAGACTCGTGTTAAAACCATACCATAGATTGCAATTCTTAGCATGCTTGAATGTGAATCAAACTTTCAGCTTTATATCGAGACTTGGGTTGCAGATGATTGGGAATTTTATTAGGCTACATTAAAAGAAGTGTCGTGCCGTTTCTGTTGCTATAGCATTGACCTAAATATTTGCTCAATCCAAGCAATAAAACGCACCAATTCATTTAAGATATCTGTAAGTGCAGTCCATACATTTTATATTTCTGTAATGGATATTTCTTGGCCAGAGCAAAAAGGGTTAAATTTACCCCAAATATCTACCCCCAATAAAATGTTTCGACAATTTATGTGTGCTAAATCGGGAGGCCGAAATAGTGCTGCTCGGTTAGGGTTAACGAGTTGGTCAGCTGTATGTATCGATCTGGGGGCACGGCAGTGCCCCCACCAAGTCGAGCAAAAAAGCGGCACGGCCGTACCATCCTTTTCTCGAAGCAATTCAGGCCATTTTCGACCGCCTGTAACTTCATTGTGGATAAAACTAGAAGGCTGAATTTTCATTAGCTATGCAGGCTTTGTAAAGACACGTATATTTAAAATTTCATTCAATTTGAACCAGTAGTTTAAGAATTATAACGGGTCAAAGTTACTTAATTTTGTCACTCACTGACTCACTGACTCACCGATCATCAAAACTCTAAGGCCCGGTTTTTTGAATCGTAGTTAAAATAACCAATGGTCAAATTTGACAGATGTCAAATGACAAGTGGTTAAATATCAGAAAAAAATGTTTTTCGAACAATGGTTAGCTTGACTTTTCGTACATTTTTTAACTATTAGTTAGCATTTTGTTAATATTTAACCATTAGTAGCAAAATTTAACAATTAGTTATTTTAACTATGAATCAAAAAACTGGGCCTAAGGCACTTCTAGCAGACCTAGAAGCTTCAAATTTGGAATATAAGTAGTGTTTGGTGTATGAATCAAGGAAAAACTAAAATATTTGGGGGCACGGTAGTGCAACCGCCAAGTCGAGTAAAATTTTTCAATTTCGGTCCAGTTTTCTAGATACATAACTGCTGTCTACAAAATACAAAAAGAAATGAGATCCCATCAAAAACAATACTTGTCAAAAAAACCAAGTCTCGCAACTCAGTTGTTCTACGGTAAAAAGTTGTGAGATCCATGTAATACCAAGTCCAGGCCAGGAAATCTTTAACGTTTTACATAAATATATTGACTTGGCCATCGCATGAAAACACGTGTAAATTAAATTATTTAGTGCGATGGCCAAGTCAATAATTTATGTAAAACGTTAAAGATTTCCTGGCCTGGACTTGGTATTACATGGATCTCACAACTTTTTACCGTAGAACAACTGAGTTGCGAGACTTGGTTTTTTTGACAAGTATTGTTTTTGATGGGATCGATACTTTATTAAGGACGATAGCGCAGAGGTGCCGTTGAGCCGATGAAAAACGGGCTCTGGATTTAAGGTTTATGTCAGTCGACTGTATTGTTCGAACGTTTATGCTCATTCATTTAATTTTATGCTCGCTTTAAATGTATTTTTTATCATATTCATTTGAAACAACATTATTAAACCATGTCGAATTTAAGCTCACCTGAATAATATACCTACCTATGTCCTAACATAGCACTGCTTTGCCACGCATATTTTATTATGAAGGATTATCATTTTTACTATCTACTTATTTATTTAAGAAATGACGTTCTAAATACTAATGCGATTGAAACGTTTAAAGAAAACCACATTTTGATAGCTTATAAAAATCAACAAAGTTATCAACAGAACCATCGATGTTCTTGTATCTGTCGATAAAATAAAATACCCCAACCTTGATATTCTCACAACACTAGTTCGAACAGTTCCCTTATTCAGATATAAATTCGTCGAAATTATATTGAGTTCGATAGGCGGATATGGTAATAGTTTGGAAGTTACAGCAATTTCCTTTCTCGTAAAGTATTTGAATAAATTTAGATATAGTGTCTATAGTTTTTCTTTTCATTTTGAATTATGTATAAGTTTTGTTTCTTTTTCTTTGCCCTTGTTGCTAACGTTTTTCAGTTAGAAAAATAGGTCTAAAGTAGGGATGTTATGGATATGTATGTAGTTTTGGTTATGGATACGGTAACGGATATAGGAATAATATTATACCGGTTTCGGTTACGGTTACGGATATTTTTTTATTTCGGATATTGCTTTAGAATGCAATTTGCAATAGTTGTCTAACACGGTATATTCATGGCCGCACACTTTACATCGAATAAAAAGTAATAAAAAAATAAAATATTTATACTAGATTGCATTAATAAGGTAAATCAGGCTGTTATGCCTTTACATATTATAATGCTATAAAAAACAATTTAAACTGCCTACATCCGAAACTATCCGAAACTTTTGAATCGGTTACGGTAACGGTTTCGGATATCCATAACATCCCTGTTCTAGAGTCAGTGCCTGAGGTATGAGAGCGGCACGGGAGGGGTGACATTGATTATGACGTGACAGAGCATACAAGTCTGAAGCACATCTGAAGTTAACCGCCTCTGTGGCCTAGTGGTTACACCACCTGCTTCAGACGCAGAGGTCCCGGGTTCGATTCCCAGTGGGGGCAGAATTTTCTGTTTAGTTTGGTGTTTTGTTTGGTTGGTGGGAGGGCTTGTTTCAAGTCCGCCTGGCTAGCTACCACCATCTTGCCTAAGTCTGTCGCCATAACTACAATGTTAACAGCATTGTTGTGTTCCGGCAGTTAGAGGTAAGATAGATAGCCAGTTCCTTTGTGGTTGAGCGTTCCGGGTGAAGTTCGCTTCCACCTTCGGCCTGATTGTCACTTCCTAGTTGTGGATAAAAAAAACATCTGAAGTTTCGCTGACGTTTGACTTCACAAAAACGTCCCTCCCATGCTGCTGCGCTGGACCTATAATTTATTATTTCTTTAACTTTTACATAGCATTATTTTCGATTTTTGTCTTATTTTCCATGCATTGTTTGTATGGAAAATCCTAAAAAATTCATCGGCATACACATAATACCTATTAATCATAATATTTTATCGTCAATGTAAAATATTTCAGTCAGTTTCGTTTAATTTAAGTAAATAAACCGTCAGCAAACAAACAACTTTTTATTCAATAATAAATCATCAAACAAATGTTTATTAAAGTCAGTCCATTACCATTACCAAATTCCTAATATTTTCATATCATCATTATTTATTTAAATCTTTATGCACATAAAACATTACGGGTTGTACCAACACAAATTAATGCTCTTTCGTTCGTTCGTTTCAGCCAAATGACGTCCACTGCTGGACAAAGGCCTCCTCCAAGGTTTTCCACAATGAACGGTCCTGCGCTGCCCGCATCCAGGCTCTTCCCGCGATTTTTACCAGAACGTCGGTCCACCTAGTTGGAAGCCTTCCCACGCTACGTCTTTCAGCCCGTGGTCGCCACTCGAGAACTTTTCTGTCCCAATGGCCATCGTCTCTACGAGCTATGTGCCCCGTCCACTGCCACTTGGTTTTAGTAGTTATTTGAGCTACGTTGGTCACTTTAATTCTCCTGCGGATCTACTCATTTCTAATTCGATCACGCAGGGAAACTCCGAGCATACCCCGCTCCATCGCCCTTTGGGTGACACAAATGCTCAGTTAAATAATTTTCCTCAGATTTGCCCCAACCCGTGCGCCGGCGCCGTGGGACGACGTCAAAACAGTCGATCAGATGGGGCCAGTCTGTCCCCAACGGCTACCAGACATCTCCAACGAGACCCTGGTTCTGGAGAGGATGCCTAAAGGAAGGCTGGAGTACCTGCGACGGCTGCTGCCTCGACTGAAGAACCAGAGCGAGGATTGTCTGTATATGAATATTTACACGCCTGTGCAAGGTAAGTTTCAATTTTAATACTTACTAAGAGTAGGCGCACACCGTTGATTTTTAGTTGGCCGATAGTTGTGCCCTATTTTAATTTGTACTTATGAAGAATCGGCCAAATCGAATCGGCGTAGTGTGCGCACTCCCATACATGTCCATACTGATCAACTGCCCGACTAAACTATCGGCCGATAAAAAATCAACGGTGTGCGCCTACTCTTAGACCGAGTTGCACCACCTAACTTTAACGGTAACTATAACGATAACCGGTGCTTTTCGTATGGCGTTTGACAGATTTTTGACGTTTCTCAAAGTTAAAGTAAGATGGTGCAACCCAGCCTAAGCTTAGAAATAGCTCGTGTTCTTATAACTTATGTGATAGTAGAAGAGGGCGCTGTTTGTATAAAATGGAACGTATAAAACTCTTGAATGATTACAAAACAAGCACTTAGGCGATTCACTAAGATGAATATAATCATAAAAATGATAACGTTATTTATCAAAAGTGAGAAGAATGTGTGTAAAATTGTAGAGATAAGACTTTTATTATTATTATGTTTATAAGATACACTTCTCGAACTCGTCTGGCCAACGCGGCAACGTGGAGAGTGTGGGCCAAATCCTCAATAATTTTCCACTAAAATAGACTACAGTCATGATCTGATGATTAATAAGTTTTATTGCTTTGAAAATTATGATTTCGTGACGTCAACATTAGAAATTATCTTTCGCCTTACTGGTCAATAAAAATCATTTCTTGTTTATCAAATACGAGTAAGTGCAGCTTGAAACATATAAACCTATTTCTCTGCACGTCTAAGATCGATGCCCATTATTCATCACGACCTAGTCTTGGAGAGGATACCTCAAAGGCAGACTTGAATTCCTGTGGCGATTGCTGCCTCGCTTGGGGAATCAAAGTGAAGATTGTCTGTGCTGTACATGAATATTTAAAATCTTGTACAATGTATCTCTTAGTTTAGTTTCATCAGCGCCTCTAAATTGGGTCAGTATGTTCTTGGAAATATAACAGAATGTGAATTACGTTACGGTGCGGATAAGTGTGCATTGCAGAATGTTTCATAGAAAGGATACTGATTATTACTGATTATATTGATACGGTTACGATCCGTTTCCAGGTTGATAAGTGTGCTTCGTCCTTAAATGATGAAATGTACGAATTACCCAGTCTGGCAAAAACCACACCCACTACACATAGTAGTTTAAGCCATATCATATTTTATGAGTCATGCAAACAGTCTCAGTATCGTTTTTGCAGTAAAACAATCATATTGCAGGCGATTGACCGCGTTTTCACTAATGCTAAGTGTAAATCCAGTCTGGTTTGGGACAAACACCGAATCCCGGTAAACAAAGAATATCAATTCTTAGTTTTAACGAAACGGTTACCGAAATGCTTTCTTATACAATGAAGTAGAATTGGCACGCTACCCTGTGTCTACTTCGGAAGGAGAATATTCTGACAGAAGCCACGTTTTGGCTATGAAAAAGTCTCTAGAGCGGTAAACTTTTCATTCCCAAAGTAGCCAGTTAGTAAAAGTGTACTTAAAAAAGCCTGACTAGCCACCACACCATCTTATCTAAGTCTGTCGCCAAAACAACAATGTTAACAGCATTGTTGTTTTCCGGCAGTTAGAGGTAAGATAGAGAGAAGAAGAGAAGAGAAGAGAAGGCAAAAGTTTCCTCGTCGTTGAAAGAAAAGTTTAAAAGGCTCTTTGCTTACAGCCAAAATATCACTTAAAAATCTACATACATAAAAACTGTTTTTTATAGTAATTAGTAATGTGCCAATTTGATAATAATTTTACTGCCAAAATTCATCAAGAAAATATTATACGGAATGCTCAGCAAGCGTGTATCGCACTTGGCCGGTTTTTTATTTTCATTTTTAATTGCTAGTGTCGACATTTCATATTCATACCCATCTCCAGAAGCTACTATGTAGGGCGTCCTGCATAATGTATGCGAACGAAAAGGCTGGAGCTTTAAAATTTAACATGTATTTAGCTTAAAATGTCTCGAACTTTCTAATAGAAGGGAATTTTAAATTTTAATCAGTATGGTTTAACCCTTTCTAACAGTGATGTCTGTATTGTTACCCCATATTTTTTACTTGAAATGATGATGATGATGCTAACTATGATGATGAATAAACGGCATCCTGCAAAAAACATTCCTATTGTGGATGGACAACGGATATCTCCGTGGGAACAAGCGCTTAGACGATTGCTGTTATCAATTTTATTCCTTTAATAGATTGCGGGATCAGATCCGCATCTAAAACTCATAAAAACTCGCATAAAACTCATTTATTTTTGCAAATTGGCTTTTCAAAATCACTTTTACACGTCCCAGTATTCCTACCACTGCTTCGGGACAATAAATGGGCCAGTGCTGAGAAGAAGCAGCGCAAGACACTCGGTCACTATTGTCAGCTTCTTTTTCAAGGGTTTAAAATATGGCAGAAGCAGCGCAAGACACTCGGTCACTATTGTCTTTAAAATATACATAGTAAACATTGATGCGAGCTAGGCAGTTAAATATTTTTATCTTTTGTAATCATCGCCTTTATAGTAGTCCTGTATTTGTAGCAGGTATAATTAAGTGTGAATGTTAAAACAATTAGTTGGTTTAATTAAGTGTGAAGCTTTGTTAAAACATTTATTATATTTTTGCGTGGGTGTACTGGAAACTATGTAGTTATTATAATAATTTGCGGTGGCGATATCGCTTCATTAGTGATTTCCAAAGTGCATCCCACACAGCGGTTTGATGTTAACGAGTAATCATTTAAATGTATATTCGCGGCTTTTGTCATAATAATATACTCATGATTGGGAAAGGGCGTAACATTTTGCAAGCTCAAATCAACATGAGTGAGAATGTGTGTAGGTAAGATTTCGTGCTTCAAAGCATGACGTTAATCTATTTAATTGAACGGTTTATAACGTCTGATGCTAGGGTTGTTAGTGTTGCTTAACTTTGATGGAACATTGATTAGTCACATTATAAGTTTGGCATCGCACTCCCGTTTGAGCGCAAACTTTATATTATCACAGTCTAAATCAACACTTGTACTTTGACGTTATTGTTATAACATTTTTTTACATAAAAGGGTCTCTCTCATCATCAACTCGTAAACACGATAGCTTTTACTTTACAACGAGGCTTTAAAATCTACGTTTAAATCGTATCTTTTTTTCAGAATATCAAATCTAAATTTATATAACTCAAAGGTGACTGACTGACTGACTGACATAGTGATCTATCAACGCACAGCCCAAACCACTGGACGGATCGGGCTGAAATTTGGCATGCAGGTAGATGTTATGACGAAGGCATTACGTTACATTCCCTCTAATATGGTCGAGTGAAGCGATGGCTGGTTCACTCGTCATGTCTGTGAACAGGCGCTGCTTTCGGGGACTGGTCAATCCAAGTTATTCAAATTTATGTATGCGAGTCATTTCTACTAGTATCTTAATATGTAAGTCTAGATATTAGCACGTCACTACCTTGTTTAATATACCACGCAATCTTGTATACCCATTCTTATAAGATACACCATACAAGAATGCATGGTAAATTCAGTGAACTGCTCCTGAATCGAATGTACCTACTACTACTATTTCTATTTATTTATATTAACCGGCAGACAGTGGTGACTGAGTTTGTTGCGGCGCTTCTTCTCAGCACTTGCCAAATGTTGGTCTCGAAGCGCTGGTAGGGTAAAAAGATTATGAGACATGTAGAGGCTCCTTAAGAGCAAAATGACGATTTGTAAGAACTATTTATTAGTCCAAACAAATAAAGAAAATTTTGACTTTGACTTTGACTTTGGCATCCGCTAAGAAACGGGATCCACGCGTACGAAGTCGCGGGCGGCCGCTAGTTGTTACTAAGTATTGTAAATATCTTTTTCCCTGTAATCTCTGTTATGTTATCGATGTAATATTAAATTATTCTTATGACGCTGAGATAAATTTAGTTGAAAAGTAGTTTCTTACAAAAACTTCTAAAAGTGATTCAATACCTTTTCCGTTCTTCCGACCCATCGAACGTATTCAATTTATTTGGATTTATAAGTCTGTTTTCACTCTGTGCACACAATATCGCCTCAAAGTAGTTTCGGTTACAATACAACATCACTGAACATCACAAATAAAATAACTACTAAACGTATTCAAATATTTTTAGCATTAATTTTTTTGCGTGGTCAGATATCAGGTAGAGAACGATCCTCTTTAATTTATTAGAAGCAAATGGAGGAGTTGGCCTACATTACCTACAATGGCCAGAAGAGTTGGGGAGGCCTGATGTTCGCAAATCTCTGAGTCCGCCTCCTACGACATCCACGGAAAGTGAAGTGGACATCATTATTCTAATATTTTTGGGTTACAAGATACTTTACTATTCCCCTGGACCACTCAACCTGGCTTTCATTGCTTCGTTCGTTCGTTCGTTCTTTTCAGCCAAATGACGTCCACTGCTGGACAAAGGCCTCCTCCAAGGTTTTCCACAATGCACGGTCCTGCGCTGCCCGCATCCAGGCTCTTCCCGCGACCTTTACCAGATCGTCGGTCCACCTAGTAGGAGGCCTGCCCACGCTACGTCTTCCAGCCCGTGGTCGCCACTCGAGAACTTTTCTGCCCCAACGGCCATCGTCTCTACGAGCTATGTGCCCCGCCCACTGCCACTTGATTTTAGCAATTCTGCGAGCTATGTCGGTCACTTTGGTCCTCCTTTCATTGCTTACCCAGCCGTAGATTCGCTCTACATAGAAATGAAGTGGTAAGAACAAGATCGAAAACAATTGAAAATGCGTGTGACTCGCGTGTAACGAGTGACCCTTTTCTCTCTATTTCTATTATGTTATACACCTGTTTCATCCAGTTCAATGAACCCCTGATCCACGTCGATCCCTCGACTGTCGATTTATTATATCGAATATGACGAACAATTTGTTATTTTCCAACAGGATATTGTCGTTTCTAGTCGTTAGAATTTGCTATTCAGGCAGGTTTATTGGATGAAGTAATATAAAACTTAGGATCTTGCTTATTTTCTCCGGATCCCATTAACTTATCCATACCCAATTATCTAAGTTAATAGTTTTTTTCTTTATTTAGTGAAATCTGTTTTTGATTATTTAACGATATGATAGGAATGAGGTAAGTAAGGGTCAATCACTGAGAAATACATTTTAATCTTTTTCTTGAGGTGGATAAATTCTTTTTAAGTCTGCTGCTAGCTATCTTGGTATTCTGAGAAAATTAGATTACCAAAAAGTCATTGTTATAAAATAAAACTTACATATAAAATAGTGTCTAAGAATTGCAGACGAAAAATTTTAAAATCTACTTAATTTATTAATTGGGATATTTTATGAAATAATTAATTTGGGATTTGGTTGACAATGCAGTACTGATTTGTCTAAGAACTTATTCTTAATAGGTAACCTAATTGACTTTGAAACGAACCGAAATCTCCTTCACAATGTCCTAATTATCTGACTATTTACTTCCACTGTTGTTCGACAAACAACTAATTACCCTTTAGTAGAACAAAACTGGGAGTTCGCGAAGTTAAATAATATTTAACTGAACATTAGGCTCCGTAGTCAAAAGCCAAGCAATTTCGGCTAAAGTTTAATTTTGAACGGATAAAGTTATTTTCTATTTCGCGAATACAGCGTTTAAACGCAGATTAGTATTTAGCCAGGATACTCGTATTTCAGGTCCAAATTGAAGAATAAAATTATGCAGCTGAAATTAATGTGCGCCTCTGTGGTCTAGTGGTAAGACCGCTTGCTTCAGACGCAGAAGTTCCGGGTTTGACACCCAGTGGGGGCAGATTTTTCTGTTCGGTTTGGTTGGTGGTAGGGCTTGTCTAAGTCCTCCTGGCTAGCTAACCACCATCTTACCTAAGTCTGTCACCATAACAACAATGTAAACAGAATTATTGTGTTCCGTTAGAGGTAAGATAGCCAGTTCCTCCGTGGTTGAGGTTCCGGTGAAGCTCGCTTCCACCTTCGGCCTGATCGTCACTTACCATCAGGTGAGATACAGGCCAAGAGCTTCCTCGTTGTGAATAAAAAAAAAATGTTTTAAGTTGACGCCCGGTTCCCTTTAGGCGGAGCGGAGAAGAGAGCACATTGAGTCGGATGGACAAATTTTTCTTATAACTTGACAGCAGCGGCGATGCGGCATGGATTGGAACTATGCAGAGCGGAGAGGAGATGTGGAAATAATTAAAACTGATTGGTTATTCACAACACTTCTCCGCTCTGCTCTGCACCGCCTTGGTGACCGCCGAGCCAGTCCTATTCACGTATTATTTTTCCTATGAACTGTAACATTTATAGTAACATTTCAATGTTACAGTATAACAAAAAGAATACTTGATCATCATAATTTACCGGTCACACCGGTATCAGTCATGTCTCAGTCAGACCTAGGGTCGGAATATTTCTTTCCAGACAACTACGTTGATTCAAGAGCCTGAAATTTAATATCATGTCAAACTTTTTTGGTATATTAGTTCCGTCCCGAGCCCGGGAATTGATCCAATCAAATACGATTGATTGTGACATATTGTTGACTAAGAAAAAAAGAGATTCAAACAGATTAATTGTCTGTAACCTTGCAAAATAGTGGAAATGTTTGAAATATGAGTATTATCTTTGTAAAATTTGTAGTGGCCATAGATTTACAGAAGTAGAGTTGAAGTTATTTGATGAGCACGTCGAATAGAAAAGATCTCCAATGTTTAAAGTTTACTAACGTATAATAGTTACAAACTTACTGTGGCATCTTTCCTTGAGTAAGTAGTGTTAGGTAGAACGGTTCTTGACGTAAGAAAGTAGGATGCAAACGTTAGCGTAAAACTAATAACAATGCACGGTGACTTGCCCGTACAATCTTCAATACGTTTCATCAAATACAATATGATAACCATATTCTTTACAATTACTCAATTCCCCTTTTAATATTTAATCCGCTCCAGAATACTGAATTCTCAATTCAAATATAGAAAAACCATTTTCCTTCCCAGTGTGGAATTGAATACAGAAAATGTGATTTCACAATGTCAACCGCATATTCTAGAATTGAAATCGTGACTGAAAAGAAATCACTATTGGCAGACTAAACTGTATTCCGTATTACTTTCTTTCAACATTCTACACTGTTATTATAAAGTCTTTATAAAGGATTTTACTTATTTCTATGTGTATGTTTTATGTTTTATTGTGCTATGAAGAGGGCTATGCTTGGTGTGCGAGATCGAATAAGAAATGAGGAGATCCGTAAACGAACTAAAGTCGCTGACATAGCCCGACGGATTAGCAAGCTGAAGTGGCAATGGGCAGCGCACATAGTACGTAGAACTGACGGCCGATGGGCTAGCAAGGTTCTGTAATGGAGTCCGCGTACCAGAAAACGAGCGTGAGACGTCCATTCACAAGGTAGTCCGACGACATCGTAAAGATAGCAGGGAAGCGCTGGACGCAGGCCGCCACCAATTGATCAACATGGAAAGCATTGGGGGAGGCCTATGTTCAGCAGTGGACGTTCTATGGCTGAAATGATGATGATGATGATGTGCATGTTTTGATATGACACGACTGTAGCCTCGTTGCTTATTGTACTGTATTATTTACGTTCACGTAAAGAAATCAGTGATTTTACATTAAGTACCTACTAACATTATTATTTTAATACTTTTGCTACCCATAATTTAGTTTTTAATAGAGTAGTTTAATGGTTTCATAAAAACTTTTTTGATGCAAATCTATAGACGTTTTATAAATAACACGAAATTATACGTTTTATGTAATTACACTTTACGAAAAATGGAATCGGACATGAACGTCAAACCCATAAATTATGATATAAGCTACCCAGTAATTTGGAGTAAAGACTTTCTGTTCGAGTTAATTTTATGAAGTAAATTGGTATTTGCTTATTTTTGCCATAGAAAAATAGATGTTTTTTTTTAATATAGAGTAGAACTGCTAACGATATCTGATTCTGTGGAAGTGTCTGTAATTACGCATGTACGTAAAACAGTCCAAAATATGAATGATTCACTATAGATATATTATTTTGAATCTCAGTTACCAAAGTGGTGCCTGTTTCGAAAATAAATAAAAGCTGGGTTTCACCATAATAGTCATCATCATAATTTCAGCCACAAGACGTCCACACTGCTGAACATAGGCCTCCCCCAATGACTTCCACATGTGGAAGTGGATGGATGCAGGCCTCCATCCATTTAAATTCACCATAGTATGCTTATACAATACAAGTGCTTAGTAACATGAGTAAAAATGTACAGTCCTGATGTACAAATGTTCATAGCGAGATCGCACCTCTATTATCTATCTATACTTATAATAAATCTGTAGAAAGGTCAATTCTGTACATGAAATATATTTTCAAAATAACTATCAGGGGGTGATTAATGATCGATACTGATGCCAAAAATGCAATCAGTAAAATTTTTGTCTGTCTGTCTGTCTGTCTGTCTGTCTGTCTGTATGTTCCTTATAGAAACAAAAACTACTTGACGGATTTTAACGAAACTTGGTACAATTATTCTTCATACTCCTGGGCAGGTTGTAGGATACTTAGGAATTACCACGGGAACGGGAATTAGCGGGAAAATCCTTTTGTACGAAAAATCTAAACCGCTTAAGTTAGACGCTTGAAATTTGGCATGCAGGTACCTTAGTAAACTTAAAGCTTAGTTACAACAGTATATTGCAAAATTCTCACGGGAACGGGAGTTAGCGGGAAAAAACATTTGTATCAAAAAATCTGAACCGCGTAAGATAGATGAAAGGGGGGTAAAACGAGATCCACGCGCACGAAGTCGCGGGCGGCCGCTAGTGTACACATAAGATCCTATATTTAACTTGTACAGACAAGCAAGTTGCGCCCGATCCTGGGTGGCGTAACGCTTAATCCCTCAACAATTTATACTCGTATATCATGCCCGCTGAAAGAAACTAGCCACGCAACAATACTGACTAAGAATGCCTTTGAGAGCCGTTCCTTTCCCCAGTAAACAGACACACGTGCTCATTGTCTGACGAACAATGAAAACTCTATCTACAAAACTGGAAGCTTTAGAACTGTGATTAAAATTTCCCCCCAAGTTAAGACTCCAAATCATCTCCGCGGCGTCTCCATTATTTTCTGAATGAACACTATTGACATGAAATATTAAAACGTTCACAATGAAAGCTGGGTTTTAGTTTGCGGAGAGTAATTTCTTTTTAGTCACGACTTCATTTTGTCATTTTGTAAGAACGTTCTGGACGATCGTCGTTTCAAATTTGCTACGGGTTGGGGATATCTGCTACATTTTTATGTATTGTGAGGGAAAAATTAAATTTCTTCTGGATGTTACAGGTCGGACATTAGCAATTTGTGCAGTGTGTTGCAATTTTGGGATATTATAAGAATGATTTGTATCGCAATTGAACTTTATTTTATCAAAACTTCATTTATTGGACTATTTTTATGATTATCTAGTACATTTGGTACAACTATTGTTCTTTTTTTACTGCATTATTTTTCAAATTCATTACTGTTGGTCTTAAAGATGTTTAATAAGAATAGTAAAATATCAACTCTACTTTCAGGTTATCTCTCAAGCTCTACTTAGGCTTTTTCAGGATTAAATGCTAATTAATTATAGTATCAAAACGTACCTATAAATGTCTCAGGTATCTCATAATATTTATTTTACATGTCCACCGTCACCCTTCGTAGTCAAATTGCAAGCAATCCCTACGAATAGGCCCATTTACCTACTAACTTTATGTACGAGTATGTATAATATACTGATAGACCCTCTCTATTCGCTCAGGTATCAAAGATCAGCTATCAGTTTACCGAAACTAATTGGTATGGCCTACGGTAAAATGTTACGACGGTAAGAGGTAGGTTTAAGTACCTATTCCCGGTAAATTTGTGTAATAAGCTCTTATGTAGCTGAATTTACTAAAATTTGATATTACTCGTTTATATGAGAGACTAGCTTTCCGCCCGCGGCTTCGCACGCGTGAAATTTCGTTTGTCACAGATCGTCATAAATTATAGCCTATATGTTATTCTGGATTATGAACAATAATACTGTAAAGTTTCATCAAAACCCGTTCAGTGGTTTTTGAGCCTATTCATTACAAACATACAAACATACAAAAATAGGTACAAATCTTTCCTCTTTATAATATTAGTATAGATTAACTTGGATGTCTGTTTGTCACACACATACACTTTAACAGCGTATTGAGATTTTTATGGATTTTTGGAACGAAAAGAAGAGAAAGGGATAAGAGATGAAATAAAGTGATGGAAAGGTGAAATCCTTGGGATATCTTTAAAAGGAATATATCCAGAAATGGGTTATTTAACAAAATTAAAGTACCTAAGGAACATCATCCAAAAATGTAGATTTGATGAAAGGTGGAGTAAAAGAGCTACGGGCACTATGACGTTATGACAAACAAAATGGTTCCCGACTCGATGGACCAGTAACTTCAAGAAAGTGACTGGATAAAAAAATGGGACAACTTGTCCTTGCTGTGATAAACCAAATCGACCCAAATGAAGCTAAACATGATTAGATTACCTACTAATTTCTTTGTGACAACTTTCTTAGAATTTTCTCAGAGGAAAAACCATGGAGAAACTTAATACATTACCTTGTTGCTCTCTTGAATACCATCAACAATAGGAAAGATTATACTTATTAATCACTTAGATTAAAATATTGTTAAAATATTGAGACACGGGTCTTAACGCGACGTTTATTAATGAGTTACATTATGTACTCACGGCTTGACTTACTATACTTATATATCTTGCTATTTTAATTGAAATGGAATGCGAAAGTTTAAAATCTTATAAAATATTGCTTATAATAATATTTGCGTGATTGCTTTGAAACTGTTTGAAACCTATCAACAAAAATAATTAAGGTATTAGGTACGTAAAATAACGAAAATTTTCTTAACCAAGGTAAAAAAGTGCGTGACTTTCAGTAACCTCGTATAAATCTGATGAACCTGCCAAAAACTTTATGAACTAAGATGTACCTATTATGAGAATGGATGTTCATTTTCAAAGTTCGCAAACGACCTCCTCTACATGAGAATTTGCAATGGCATGGTGGGTCTAGTTCCAGTCACCCTGAAAATAACTATGTCTATCGAAGATCTAATGATACGAGTATGTATGGGTGATATCATTAATTAAAGAACCAAGGTAGGGATAATGTATCTGGAACCCTCAATAAATAGGTTCTTACAAACAATGATTCTAAAAACGAAAGATTATTTTAGTTACTTGATAGGAACTTCTACTGCCAGTAAGAGATATTATTATTAGGATACATAGCAACGGCTGATGTATTTTTATACACCACAGTTCGAAAGGGTCAACCCCTGTAACCCTCAACTTAACCTCTAATAAAACTCATAGGGAATGATTGTAATTGTATTTATAGAACGGCCCTCACCATATCCTTTAAAGGCGTTTTCTGTCGACGCAGTTGTTTTGCTATCGCATCTCGCATGGCAGACTTTTGCGCGTCAGATAAAATGCGTAGACATCAACTGGGATAGACCCGACGAATATTGAAAGGTTGAAAAAATAATAAATTAACATAATATTTACTTATTACGCTGAGAAAACACTTCATTCAACGAAATTTTAATTCTGAAGTTGGTTTGTACCTATTTGAATTTTTTTTTAATTTTCTTGCCCCGTAAGTCGAATGTAACTCACATAATAATCTTTTTTGTAGACAGTCATTAAAGTAAATAATTTTCTGCAAACAAGCTTTTAAAAAGCTAACAGTCATAATTATTATGAAATTGGCTTGTTAATTACATAGCGTCAGTTATGTGACGACGACATGACGTATTATTTGCTTTTGCACAGAACTCGATAAATAATAATATGTAGTTCGAACGAGAAGAAAACGTTGTTGTTTTTGGCGTAGCAAGCATTGCAAGTAAAATATTTTTCCGAATTTGATTAGGTTTTATTTGTAAGATTACAAAATGTATTCTATAATAATTCATATAATTATGAAATCACAAAGTTGAAAAAATGATTTGTGCTTAAAAAATACAAACATTTTGAGGTGTGGCCATACCTCTTATGTGCCACGTCTAAAGATTTGGTTGTCTATGGTTAACTTCACTTTGGATACGGTCCAACGGAAATGAATTATGTTTTTCTCATTGGATTCCGATGAAAACGGTCGTATTGTTTCACGGGAACCTTCGGTGGAATTGTTGAATATACATAAGCTTTTGGAACTAAAACTGTCTTCAAGTGTTTGAATAATTTAAATTATTATTGCATTGTTGTGCTAAATAGGTTTTAGTTTTAACTTACTAGTTAATTGTTATGTTAATACATCAAAATCATGGCAGTGATCAAATCTCATATTCGTAGAACTGGCCTAATAATGTGAGTTTTGATGGATAACAATAAAATTATGTGTTGTTCGTTTAATTTGTTTGTTTTTTAGATATCACGTAACGTGTATTCGTAGAGTAACATAAAAAGTGACGATCGTCTCTACAATAACAGAAATAAGAATAAACTTGCCGTTTCACTCTTCACGTTACGTAAGTTTAGTTCATTCCTGAAGAACTGAATACTAAAAGTAGTGTGAAAGTCATGAAAAATCTTTATACAAAAACATTATCTTACAGCAGATAAACTTAAGTGACTAAGGCGGTTATCACACTGCGCCTGCGTGAATTCATATAAAAAATCACGCGCGCAGATGCGTTGTCAGTGTGAAGTGCCGCGCGTGTTTTCTATACAAACTGAGGTACCTACTTGCATACAATGATTAAATCTGTCGTCCCGCGCTCCGCGGCGGACCGCGGCGCAGTGTGATAACCGCCTTATGCCCGTATTCACAAACGATGCTTGCTTAAGTGAAGCAGCAAATCGAACGCACAGTGTTGAATAGAGCTAATAATTGGTTCGTGTGTCACCCTGTGCGTCCATGTCGACCTCATACACGCGCACTGTGAGACCTCGTAGTAATGTTTGTGAATACGGGCGTGTAGCAAAGCTACAAGTGTTTTATCTATACAAGTGCCTACAAATAAAAGGAAGAAACAATTGAATGTGAATTAAAAGAGTCCATTTTTGTTGCAGTCGGTCCAACGTTACAAGCCAAGTATCCAGTAGTCATCTTCATCCACGGGGAGTCTTTCGAGTGGAACTCTGGAAACGTCTACGATGGCGCAGTCCTCGCGAGCTACGCTGGAGTAGTCGTTATTACTATCAACTACAGACTTGGTATCTTAGGTAAGTGAAACTTGAAGTTTAAATAACTCGAGAACTAGCACTAGTCAGATCAGATGTTTTCCTGTCTTACAAAATTATGTTGGCTTTAGGTATGTAAACATCGAGACATAATAATGTATTTTCATTTATGCTAATACCGTTATTTTAGTAAGGCCCGATTCGACCAAACTTTTATCCGAGAATAACTCCTGGTATAACTGGCACATTGACAGTTTCAGTATGGCACATTGACAGTTTCAGTATGAGAAATTCAAAATGTTAAAAAAAGAAGATTCATTCTGAGATTAATATTTATTTAATCTTGTTTGGTCGAATCCACCCTAAGTGAATAAATAACTACAAGTACACGTATATTCTGTTATTTCATGTTAAAGAATATTGTTTTTCAAGAATAATTTACTTCATTTTCTGACAAACTACATTCTTTTGATCCTCCAGAAAGGACAGTTCTTAGAACTTCAGAAACAGTTCATTGGAACGCCATAAAAAGATCATGTTACACTGGATGTCCAAATAAAGTGCGATATAACTTCGTTCTGAGAATTATGTGTACCCATTTTACTAACATATTATGCGTCAACCAATTTCCATACTAATATTAAACACCTTCTGTTGCTAAGTATCCAGAACTTCCGTAACATTCCATAATTATTGCGCGCGAACTCAAACAACAATTTGTCTAACAACTATCTAAGGCACCTATATGTGAATATTACAGTGCTCGTTTATGAAGTGTTCCCGTTACAACATCCATTCCGTTCCCAGGGGCCGTAAACTTAAATTAGACGTCACAAATCAACTTATAAGTACCAACAGGAGGCGGCGAAATGATTAACGCTACTAACTGCATCAGCGTAGTTTTATTTTTCTTCAATCTAATTACGTGACGCCCAGCTCTCTGTCTATGGTTTCGTCACGTCTCACTTAGCGTAATTAAACATTTCTCGTCGTACACCCACAACAAGACCATTCCGAACTTAAACTCACTCTCGTACACCATAAAAACCATTTTCGGCTGATCCGTCTCCAAGTTTGAAATTAACGGCACCAACAATTTTTTTGAATGCGACGCGTACGCGAGAGAAAATTATTTTGCTGAAAACTCGTAGTAATACGGCCATGTTAATTAATACGAAAACTGTGGCCGAAATAAAAATATGATGTATTACTTAACAAATTGAGCTTGGTGATGGGCGTGCTTCTGGTGCTCTTTTACTTTTTTGTTCCTTTGAGGTTTTAGTTTCTGTTCATGTGTATTCAAATTTGTATTTGCTGCGTTTCGTGAAATACTAGTTACGTAATATTATATTCATTTATTTGACTAACTGCTATTGGAATATCGTATTTTAACGTTAAAATCAGTTGTTGGTATTACTAGATAATTCAATAAACAACGTTATCAGCATTAAATTAAATAAAATCAATGCATTCATAATTCAGTTTTTGTTTTCGTTATCCTCTTATTAGCATTTTCAAATAATTACAAAACAATATTAGCCTTGCTTTTGTGCAATCAAAATGGAAAAACAATTTGATTTCCATCGAAATTATTATGAAACAATTTTATGGATACAGAACAGAGAAATCATAATTTAGTGTTGATAATAATTATTAAGAAAAATAGGAGGATCCTGGAATAACATGAAAATTGCTGCAAAGAAGAAACATTACAATAAATGGCATTAAAAAGCTGTGGTACTTATCAATCAAGCTCGTTTTCTATCTCCCTCACTCTAAACCTCATTGAAACTCTCAATATTTGACACTCTGTGTGCGTTCTTCGGCCTGCAGATCAAATGAATGCAGCCCACAATTTGTCAGTTTGCGTTCTTTGCTCATGCCGGCACTGTCTGATCGCATCAATACAAATGTTTAAAGACCGACAATGTTGTTCACAAGTGATGCGTTCACGTGATCACTTTGATTGATCAGTGTTGCAAAGAAGCCACGATAGCCGAACGGTGAAGGGGTCGGACAGGCAGACTCGTGATCCGGGGAACGCGTGTTCGGTCCCCGCCGCCGCTCGACTATTGTGGTGAGCTCACTCGTGACACAAGCATAATCATTTAGCTTAGTACAAGGGGCTAACGGGACTATTAGTAATTTGTGACAAAATACTAATAATCTTTAAAAAAAAAACATTCAAACATTTATCTTTTAGACGGACGAAACTAATCATAAACCTCTTTCTAGGGTTCCTAAACGCCAACCCAATCCCGCACTTAAAGGCAAGAGTAGCCAACTACGGGCTGATGGATCAGATAGCGGCTTTGCATTGGGTGCAACAGAACATAGCTCTGTTTGGAGGCGATGCCGGGAACGTCACCATGCTGGGACATGGGTCTGGTGCTGCGTGTATAAACTTCCTGATGATTTCACCGACTGTGATGGCAGGTAAGTCATTATTATGTACTTATCTTAGTTAATTTCTTTAGTCGATCCAATTAACACCAGTAGGCATACGGATACGGATAAGGTACATCCAGCTAAGCACTGCGTCATACAAAGGCTGATTTGCACCGCCTTATTTTAATCATTACCTTAACACTAACAGGTGCTTTTTGTATGGAGTTTGACAGATTTTTGACGTTTGTCAAAGTTAAAGTAAGATGGTGCAACTCAGTCTAAGAAGTTATAGAAAGACTAATGCCCGTTTTCACCATCAATCCCTAATTTTTAAGTGACCCCTGTGGTACCACATAACAGGCATTTTATTTTCATAGGGGTCACCTTAAAATTAGGGATCGATGGTGAAAACGGGCATAACCCAACTAAAATCCTACTCAATGAAATATTTTAAACGTGAAACAAAAGCAAATCTAATCTAGCTTTACCATCCCTGACTTCAGTAGGATAATTAAATTATGTGCAAAATCAACATTCAAGTCACAAGTTAATTCATTTTCAGGCATAGAACATTAAGAGTTCTTGTTACAGAACCTAATGTAGGCGGAAGTCGGACCATCAATCTAAAAGTTTTCGGTATGACGAATTGTCGAGAGGAAGGTCGGCATGAAAGTTACATTTGCCTTTTAGTAGCAAAATCACAATTTCCAAAGTACTAAAGTTGAAACTGAGTCTTTGAACACCTGGAATAAAATATTTTTATACCGCCTTTATAATCTTAAAACGATCATACTACTAGTACTATTCTTACAATGAGTATTAGAAAACCAAACTTGGGCCATAAAAAGGAATTTCTATTTTCGTTAGGAACAATACGCGACGTATCGATAGTTTGTTGTTCAGGAAACAATAGAGGATACATTTTGCTTCGTGAACAACGAATATCGATATAAAATCATTTTATTATTATTTTAGCACCGTTTGAAACCGTCACTTGTTTCCAGGTCTATTCCACCGAGCGATTTTGCTGTCAGGATCGGCTCTAAGCTCATGGGCGTTGGTAGAAGATCCTGTCAGCTACTCCGTCCAGTTAGCAAAGCAGTCCAACTGCACTCTTCCAGAAGACGTCGTCAAAGACCACGAGCTCATCGTCGATTGCCTTCGAGAAGTACCTTTAGAGGAGCTGATGTCAGCAGAAATCAGTACGCCAAGTTATCTGACTGCTTTTGGTCCCTCCGTTGATGGAGTAGTTGTCAAAACGGACTACGCGAAAGAGCTCCTGACGTTTTTCATCCCGAACGATTTGCAAGGTTTCACCAGTGTATCTGGAGTGAACAATTTCAAAGCGGACAAACGGAGCGGAGATAGGATTTTCGGGATAAGGGGCGGTCAAAACAAATACGACTTGCTATTTGGTGTGGTGACCAGCGAGGCCCTTTGGAAATTCTCGGCGCAGGACATACAAAACGGATTTGAAGGCGAAAGGAGGGATAGAATAATAAGGTGAGGGGAATGTTTATTCAGCAAATTGGTGTTCGACCGCAAGGTCTTATAGGAAGGTCTCAGTAGGAATGTGTGTTAATGAAAGGTCCAACGTATTGAACGATGTGAGGATTGCCAATGAATAGATAATTTGAAAGGTCCTCACATCTAATACAATAGTGAATATTGTGTTTGAGAAACGGAATACTCAAAATAGAGTTTAATTGAAATTTATCTACGCACTAATTTTAATAATCAACGTTTGCATTTGAAAATTCAACTACTACTGCTACATTTCTAAAACTAAAATATTCAGTTACCTACCTAGTTTACCTCTCAAAGAGGACTGTATTTTGTTCCTGCATTAAATTTAATGACTCTACCACTTTGTTAACATAATCTAGTTTATTCAAAATGTTGTTCTTGTTTCAGGACCTACGTTAGAAACGCATACACATATCATTTGAGCGAAATATTCTTTACAATAGTCAACGAGTACACAGATTGGGAGAGGACTGTTCAGGTGAGTTCATATTTTTACCCGACTACGCCAGAAGGAGGGTTATGTTTTTTGATTACCGAGAAGTAGTAAAAACTATACACGTGTATGAAAACTCAAAAAATGTATAATCAGCTTACACTGCACAGGCCCATTTATTGTCCCGAAGCAGTGGTAGGGTTAATATTGGGACGTGTTAGTGCCTATTTGCAAAAATAAATGAAATTTATGAGTTTTTTTTACGTTTTTCCACGAAAACCCTTATTAAATGGAAATACCTATATTTTATCCATAGTAAAAAGACAGTTTTATTAACATCATCCCTGAAATAAATATTTCGTCGTTACAAACATGTACCTATATCCAGGAAGCATAACGTCATCGATATAATATTTTATCGACGTCTTCTTTCACCTCTTTGACAGTATCATTGGCTATAATTTATGTTATTACGTTGATTTCCGAATTGGCACAGTTGACTCGTTGACGGTAGAGCCTTCCGATTTTTTTATTCGTTTTAGCCAAATGACGTCCACTACTGGACAAAGGCCTCCTCCATGGGTTTTCCACAATGCACGGTTCTGCGCTGCCCGCATCCAGGCTCTTCCCGCGACCTTTACCAGACCGTCGGTCCACCTAGTAGGAGGCCTGCCCACGCTACGTCTTTCAGCCCGTGGTTGTCATTCGAGAACTTTTCTGCCCCAACGGCCATCGTCTCTACGAGCTATGTGCCCCGCCCACTGCCACTTGATTTTAGCAATTCTGCGAGCGATTTTTTATACTTTTGGCCTAATTATAGTGAAGGTAACAAAAAGGAACCGTCACTCGTCACAGGTATTTTAAAACAAATCTGGGTTACTATGGGGCAAAATAATCTAAAAATACAGAATTTTTAAAGAAGTGAAAATTTTCATATTTGTGTTATCGTTTCATATTTAAAATTGTTATGAGTGTTAATTTTAAAGCTATGAGGTTTTGTGTTAATTTACATATTTCAATTATTTTGCCATTGTGACATTACCTTCGTACAGAGTGAACCTACTGAATAAGTTTACTTTACTTGACAAAATATACCAATGTTTGGATGTTTTTGCCAAATAAATATTATTTTGTTTGTATGAATACGAAAGACCTACATTGAATGGACAGATTATTGTATGATAACATTACATACAAATGATCACTTAACGATGTCATAATACTCCCAATATTATGATTACCTACGTTATTATTATTGTATTTTTCCACAAGGTTCACAGTAATTGAGTTCTTCCTGAATAATACGGTACAATTGCTCTCATTTTTTCCAACGGAAATAATACTTTCTCAGAAACAACATACCAAGTAATTCGAACAATTATTTTGTTATCATTACCAAAACCGTGCTGATTTTACATAATATATCGACGATGTTTTGGTAACGAAAAGGAATTTGGCACAGATAGTGTCAGTTCATTTCACACGCTTCGGAGTTTAGTCCCGAAATAATCTTAGATTAGGAATTGGTGTTCGACTTAGTGTCGCCAGTAAAATTATTTCTATTTTTGTCGCCAGTAAAAGTATGATAAAAAATCTTGGTATTTATTAAAAAATCTTGCAAGGTATATTTTAAATGTTTGTTGTTGTTTTTTTTTCTCTTCTTTTGTCTATTTGTATTTTCTACACTAATATTATAAAGAGGAAAACTTTGTTTGTTTGTTTGGTTGTAATGAATAGGCTCAAAAACTACTGGACCGTTTTTAAAAATTCTTTCACCATTCGAAAGCTACATTATCCACGAGTAACATGGGCTAAATTTTATTTTGGAAAAAAATAGGGTTCCATAAAATATGTAGATAATGTAGTCCACGCGCGCGAAGCCGCGGGCGGAAAGCTAGTGTCAAATAAAGGTTTTTCTGTTTCAGTTCTATTTCAAAGTCTGGTAACCAGATAGCACCTTTTAATTAAATTGAATTCAGTCAACGTCGTCTGACCCGTTATTCGTGACTTTTTTGTTAAGGTCATTAGTAATTTCCTACACCAGAGTTTTCTAACCAACATTAATTGGGCTTTTTGAAATGATTATATATAAGTGCCACTTGTGGTCTAAACTGAATAAATATTTTTGATTTTGATTTTGATTTTTTTGATTTTGATTCAAATAATACGTAGGTGCCTACAACTAGATGTTAAAATTATTAGCTAGAGAGTTGTATCGCTAAATTATAAATATGAAAGGTTGAAAGAAACAAGAAGTCGAGATTGGGAAAAACCGTTAGGCTAAGAACTCACGGCGCGATATTCACCTGCGCCCGCGGCGGTTGTGGAATTGCGGTTTTATTTCAAAACTCACAGGAGCGGTTATTTGCGCGGTTATTCTAAGAACTGCCGCGCGCTAAGACACTGGTACAAAATGGTCGCTTGCTGATCGGGGGGATTTCGCGCGGGCGAAAACCGCCGAGGCTGCGGTTACCTACGGCAGCTAGCGTGATTCTACCGCGCCCATTGCGGGCGAAAACCGCGTCGTAAGTTGTGCATTACCTACTTTTTCATAAGTATCTGCATTCTACAGAAGCTGCGGGCCCACATTCGCCGCGGGCGAGGGTGAAAATCGCGCCATGAGTTCTTAGCCTTAGATTTCACAATATCTCTAAGCCCAGTCTCGGAGTAATCATCAGAAGTCATTAGTCAGTTGTCAGAGGTTTAAAGGGTTCATAGGAATGTCTAATCTAAAGCCAAATTACCATGTTTATGAAATCTAAAATTGGAACGGCAGTAATCAATAATAATTAAATGATATCGATACCTTCAGGTTCAATTGTCGTATAAACCAAAACCCTACTTTTCAGGAGAGCCAAAAAACGATTTTTTTTTTAATAAAAAATTCGTAACTTTTTTATTTATGAAGTTATAAAAAAATGTCCAAGAGAAAACATTTTTCAATTTTTGCGATGAAAAAGTCTAAATATTAAAAAAATGGGCGTCTTCAGTAGTTTTAAAGTTAGCTTGGAGTTACGTCGTTGAAAAAGGCACTCGGTGGTTTATACGACCCATTATATTTGACCTAAAAATAACTCTTTACGTCGTATTTGAATTTTTTGTAAACACTAGACTGAAATTGATGGCTTAAAGACCATTAGATGTATTTTTTTTGGTTTATATACCCATTGCTAAAGTGATTTATTCAAAGGTATCATTAAAACTATGTATGTAAATAATGTATTGTTTACTATTTCCAGGCTTTTGTTGTTTAGAGAATTTGCACAAAGATATTTAACAGTGTAAAAACTATATTTGGTTGAGGTAGAAATAATAAANACAATTAAAAGTTGGAGTACTTGTAAAGTAATAAACTATTACAGAGCATCTCAAAAGGGTATAAAATGAGCACACTATGGCTTGTTTTCTTTGTTTAAAAGTCTTGAATTCATCACATTTAGTCGAGATCAATAGGCTAGATGACAAAATTTCAATTATTTGTCCGTCAAACAGATAATT
Organism: Ostrinia furnacalis; assembly: GCF_004193835.3. Taxonomy (NCBI): domain Eukaryota; kingdom Metazoa; phylum Arthropoda; class Insecta; order Lepidoptera; family Crambidae; genus Ostrinia; species Ostrinia furnacalis. The sequence continues at coordinate 384,290 of NW_021134758.1, forward strand.
AGAAAATATGAGACTCATATTTTTTACTTTCTTTCATAATTTAATAATATCAGTGCTACATCGAGTTGAAATGGCGCGATACGTCACTCTTGAGTAGAATTTTTACTCAAAAGTGACGTCACGCGACATTTCAACTCAATACAATATAATACAGTAATTCTTCGATTATGGGAAAAATTAATGTATGAGTCTAAATTTTCTAATTCTCTGTCTGACGGACTAAATAGAGTTTCGATTTCATGACCCGGTCATCATTACTATTCACGGATGTACTGGACCTGGAAAGCAACCTTATATATCTAGTTATTATCTTTAAAAGTAGAAACAATCAACTTTATTTAACTTTATAAATAAGAAAAACTTACTTACTGTACATACATACATATGTGATGCAATAAATAAATGAATATGAAACAGATAATTACCATATTGAATACGTGGACTTACGACGTTGAATCTGGACATAAAACGCCATGTCTTTAGGCGTAAAAACCATTTTCAATTACGAGAGAGTTTTACGTCCTGGCTTAAAAAATTGTATGGTTGATACATCTTAGCAAAAATACCAAAAACAAGCGTTCGGTTTTTACACTGTTTATAAGGTATTTATTTATCTTTTACGCTCTAGTTTTTTGGGGCGTATAAACATTTTTTTAGCGAATTTCAATATTTCGAATATACAGCTCGATAGAGAAAAAAATTCTGATTAAAATGGTATATAGGGGAGAGTTCGGTATATTGTACCGCCGGGTAAATTGTACCACCCTGATATTTCATAAAGTATTTATTGAATGTCTGTAATTGCAACACTCGGCGATACACAACTAAAATCAATTAATATCGGCCATGTGGTTTTTGCCGTGACAATAAACACGTGTGTTTTATTTTGAAAAGTATTTTTTCATTGTTTTCAAGTAACTTTTGACAATACATGTTTAGTTTGTAATTTTGTTAAATTTAATCACAGGGTGTTTCTAATATATTATTTAGAAGCGTAAATTAGTGTGGATTACAATTATTTGAAACATTTTTCGGTATTTATGAGCTATATTTTTTACCGATTTTTTAAAAGCACTATCACCTAGTCGGCTAAATTGTACCACATCAAGTTGTATGGAACTTTACCAACGGATTTTGAAATTTTTTTGAGTAAATCATATTTTGAAGTTATAATAGCGTAGTTATGTTTGACTAACTATAAATGAAAGCAAAAGACTGGCAGAGTAGATTAGGTACACGTGTGCGTTACGATAATTGGAATTACAAAACTTGTACTCAAAATCGTGATAACGTGTAAAACAATATCGATTGTCTATGTTATTAACTACTGTTCCTTTTCGTTTCCTAATTTGTTAAGAATGTATCGTATAATATTTTGCCAAAGTTTTTTTAGAGGCTTAAAATTTATTGGAATCCAATTTAGTAACCCTGTGGTACAAATTATCGAACCGGTTGGCTAAATTGGACCGAAGCTCTGAACTCGTACTTTGTTGATTTGTGCTAAATATACAACAATCATGTTAATTAATACTTATGAAATAGTAAGTTAAATAATGTATCTTTTATTATATACCATGGACATTAGCAAAAACAAAACAAAACTATGTGTAAAATGGGATTGAAAAAAACTGGTCCAAATTAGCGGACTCTCCCTTATAACTCGATTTGGCCAAAATGGTTTATACGACAATTGAACCTGAAGGTGTCGATATCATCAACATAAAACTAAAAGAATTTCACCCTGCAATTCCAACCATGAAATAGGTTCGTAACAGTATTAATTTGACTGCTAACAATGAAAGGTTAAAACTTGTTTTCTATACACGGCGAAGAAAGCAGTGACCTTAATTGATTTCTGGCATGCTCTCAATGTAGCTAAATGTGTAGAAACTACGGTAAAATTCAATTTTGTTACGAAGCTTTTATTAAACAAGAGGAATTAAGCCGAACAACACAAAACTACATAATTTCTGATTACATTAATTTCACTTCAAGTTGAAACATGTTGCCGTGAACGGATTTTACTCTGCTTTATTTAGAGAAACAAAAGTTCTTGAGATTGTTACTTCAACAACATGACAAAATATTATTTACGATTTTCCACTCTGGATATAAATGTGAAAGTTTTCCAAATCTATCCATCAACTGCTCTATCAATCCTACTATAATACATAGGTGTCCTAGGTATAAAGTGGGTGAGACTGGGATATACCGAACTATCCAGTACCCATTTGTGCTGAATCACCTAGATTGTTAAGGAGCTCCCACGTCATATGTGGCACTCTCACAATACGGTGCCATTAGTGGAGGTTTCCCCATTCTGCCTAGATCTTACATAGGTAAAAGAAAAGAAAAGTAACTTTTCACAGATGAAAATAACTATTTTGAGCGTTAATTATAGGGAATAACATGTTGGAAAATTTTTATTGTTTATCGACCTCATTGTGGATAAAATATTCATGAAACAGAGCCCGTTAGCACCATTTGCTGGATACAGGGACCAAAAATTCAATATTTTGGAAATAACCCTTTTTGTTATCCGCATGAATATTTATCTCAACTTCGTAATTTCAGTGTTACCATTATTGTTTTTGGTAGCCTCTTCAGCCGACCTAAATACAAATGCTTCTATAGTTCTTGCAACTTACGAAGGCGAGTGAGCTTTACTTGTTTGTGTACGAGTACATGCACATAAGGATAGTCTATCAAAGCTTTTGAAAAACGATCAGTAGCGAGCCACCACACATGTCAAGCTCACTCGCCTTCGTGAATTGCAACAACTATAAAGAGTGATTTTACCACAATAGTCCAGTTCTCGCCCATAAAGTGAAGAACAAGAAACTAATGACTCGCTTTCAGACGTCACTAAAGGCTAAATTCGATTGTACATAAAAGCTCCTTTTCCAGCACCCCATCAACACCAGAGATGCAGCAGTACTAGCGATTTCCGACGCTCAGTACGTGGCGCCTTTAGTCCAGACCGGAGACTTCCTCAGTGTTGCCAAGAGTTCTCCAGACTCTGGACCGAACACCTTCTTCTACGTGTTCGATTACCAGACCAAAGATGGGGACTACCCGCAGGTTGGTGTATGTCTGACTTTTAACTGTTTATTAACTTTATTGTTGCTTTTATTTTGGTTCTACTTTACCTTATTTTACCATTTATTTTAATTTGTTTTACCTTTTTTGTAGTAATGTTTTAATCTCTTAATCGTGCAATATATAGAGTGTCTCAAAATAAGTACGTCATACTGACACTGGAGGCAGCTGTGCCTCTGATGCATCAAACAAGCCTAACTTGTAAATTAATTTACCTCTGATGTCAGTGTGACGTTTGACGCCAATTTTGGGACAACCTGTATTTTGTCTATTTGTGGAATACAAAATGAAAATTTCTTCATAATTTATTTACTTAACCATTGCTGTGTGTAACAGGTGTTACGTGTTTTACTTCTGTGAAATGATTACGTTTTGAAGTAGATAAAGTTAGTCAAAAGCAAACTTAGCTGTAGTAGTTTTCCTGTGTGTGTTTGTAAACTTTGCTAAGTGCCTATTATAGCTAGTTCTAGATTATTATATTAGTGCTCTATCAGTTATACACTTCCATGAATAACTTAAACTAAACCAAACACAAAGTTTAGTCAACCCAATTCGGATTCCTTTTTGGATGTAAACTTTTTATTATGACACTTTATGAATAAGAACTTTATTAAATCTATACTAAATGCTGAACAATTTGTTTGTTTTTTTGCTTGAACGCGCTAATTCTAGGAACCTGGTCTAATTAGATTTTTTTTGTTAGATAGCCCATTTTATTGGGCTTTAGGCTAATAACCCCTACGGCCAGTAGAGGCGAAGTAGTAAAAAAAAGGTATAATATTCAAACTATTTTCATGCGTACCAAGTCGCGGGCAGAGTTAATTATTGATGAAAATATTTTTCACAATTTAATTTTTTTAATGAAATATTGATGGTTGAAATCAAATATTGTTTCACATGAATGAATGATTGTTTAAAACAAATTTACAATTTTCAGAACAGACTAAATGGAAAATATTTCAATTATTTTTACCTATTCACAGCAGAGTTGTATCCATCAGTTTGGAAATGAACTATAAAAATGTTACGAAGAAATTAATGAACACTTTCCAACGAAATCGTTTATGATAAATTATGAGGGACTGAATTATTAATAGTGCTCTTACATTACTGAATAAGAGTAATTTGTTGCTGTAGCCTATATTATTAATAACTCTGTTTGATTTCGACTTTCCTCCAAGAAACAGTTATTATTTCTGAAAAGACCTCATAGTAACGTTTCTTTAGGAAAAATAATAACGTATAATTACGTAATAAATTCAAAACATTTTTACAAACGGACAGTTTGGTCCTTGTAGTGCTGTTTTCTATGAAAAATGGGAAAGCATAGCAACATACTCTTATCTTACTATTACTACTACTACTACTACTACTATCTAGGTATAATTTATCCATCAAAACGTTATGATTTAACATTTCTTTTCTAAAACGGATAATTGAGTAAGTACGCTCTAAAAGAGCGATTTTTTTTTCAAAAATAAAAGAAAGTAGGTACGTGTGTACATGACTACATGTAGAAAACATCAGGTAGCTTTTATTTGTATTTTTCCTTTACTTGCTAATTCTTATAGGAAAAGTTATAAAGAGATTTAATCATAACAAAATTAGGACTTTATGACGTCCCAATTAGGACTTTTTCCCACGGAGACATGCCGTTTTTTGCAATAACTGTTTTTTGAAAGGTCCCGTTTAGTAGTATAATAAACATGTTTTAATAGTAACATTCACACGAACTCCCGTTTGCGGTATCCCGCAATAAACCGATCCGTTCGAATTTATAATTTGAATTTTAAATAAACATATTTGTGGTCACATGACAGTACAGTTTTGCAGGATCCAGGAGCATTACTGGATCCCGCTAAACTGGATTACTCTAGGAAAGGGCCCTTACAAGATCCTACCGCACAATATGAATAATAGTGTTCCCAAAGCTAACAGCGCGTCCTCATTTCAGCGCATGGGGTCAGTGCACGGTGAGGAGCTGCCGTACCTCTTCGGAGCGCCTCTCGTGGAGGGCCTCGGCCACTTCCCCAAAAACTACACGAAGTCCGAAGTGGCTTTGTCCGAGGCGTTCATTTTGTACATGGCCAACTTTATAAGGACTGGGTAAGTGTTATTATAAGGATCGAGGTTCTTTTATTGAAGGATATTTTGATGGGTAGTATAAAATACGGATGTAACGCAGTGGTTATGGGATCTAATCTCGGTAGAGACAAACGTTAATTGTTGGTGTGATGCGTACTTGCCTCAGATCATAGAAGGGATCTGAGGTACGTGCTAAATACACTTAGCAAGCTAAACACTTTAGAATTTCCTCATTATTAGAATAATATAGTCTGAACTGCTCTTGAATCTTTGCTTGTTAATGATTTTGTTTTAACTAAGAATTGGCTGCCTTTGATATACAAACAATCAGGATCATCACTTACCATTAGGTGAGAATACAGGCCAAGAGCTTCCTCGTTGTGGATAAAAAAATATATTTTGCCGTCATTTTTGCCGACTCATTTTATCATTGGTAGGTAATAAAAACAGGATTTACCTACATGCAATTAAAGATTTTGCAAAATTACTTTAAGTATTTTTATCTTGTTTAATTATATCAAGACTCATTCATCATCTAAAACGACTGTTACCAGAATTATCATAAGTTAAACAAAAAAACAAATGCTCAATAAACACATTACACAGCTTTTCGTCCACAACACATTATGTATTTTCTAAAAAATGCGTGTGACACATTTACGTGTTTCCCCGTGCAAATCATCTACGCAAGCCATTTTCTTCACCCCAGCATACAGGGTGAAATTATGTAATGCCACCTGAAGGGAAAATACTTTTAATACTGTCGATAGAAAATGTGACTCAAAGAAAACATTCCTTTATTATTGTAAAGAAATAGATCTGCATTCAAAGATTTCCAAAATTTTGCTTGCTACACCCGGGAATCGATACCACTAAATTATGTAGAAAATTACACTCTGTCTTTTAATTTCGTTTCAATCGTTAGGGTTGAGTATACAATTAAAATCTCCCAAACAAACATGATAAATCAAATGAAAGGAAAACCATGAATTCTTATTATTTACAGAAAATTGTATGATATGGTGGTAAATTTTCGGAAACTTTTCGAAAATCTTTCGAAAATAAAGGAATGTTTTCTTTGAGTAAAATTTTCTATCTACAGTATTAAGAGTACTTTCCCTCCAGGTGGCATTACTAAATTTCACCCTGTATACATATACAAAATCACCCCCTTTGTCTCGCACAAAAAATGTTAACCTGTTCAGTAAAACAAAATAACGGTATCATTATTTTTGCGATCCGCTGAATACGAAATAGCAGCTACAGGCTTGCTAACGGCCGACTTCCGGTTCCGGTGTGTTTGGTAACAAAATGGAAAATTATTTACCCCAAAGTTTGCGGGAGTTTCATTTTGAACAGTTCGGGGATAAAAGAATGTGTTAATGAGTTTCGGGACTTGCATCTGTGGTTAAAGCTTTCTGCGCTAGAATTGTTTGTATTTGAGTTCATTAAATTAATTGTGAATGCTTTTGCAGTTCATTTGTTTGCCTGAAAGCATTCGAAATAGCAGAATTGAGAACAGCTTTTTCTAATTTAGGTTCAACTCACTTTGTGTGTTGTTTTAAACGTTCATTCTTTAAATTTTAATTGATTTCATACGGCTTACCTAATTCATCCAAAGCATTCGTTTTAACTCCTGTTACATTATGGTGAGGATATTGTATGACTCAAAACAAATTCCATGTTAGTTACTTGTGAATTTTCCGGGTTATCCCGGAACTAACTATGTAAGTATTTTGTTCAATTTAAATATTATTACATTTAAAACATGTTCGTGCTCTTCACACTAATATTTTCCCCACCGGGATTCAAACCCATAACCACAGCGTATAATAGTCTGGCAATTAACCAGAAGGCCAGACAACCGTACAACTTTTTTATTACTTTCAAAGTTACGCAAAATTCAGCAACTGATTCAATTTATTCTTAAGCCTTTTGGGACATCGTTTGACTTTAAGACTTCCAGCATAAAAAGATGAATCATTTGGGATTTCCTAATTCAAAGCTATATCCATAATATAAAACTGTACAAAACTAATTAGGGTTCAAGTAGTACTGATTTTTACTTTAATCCAAGTCTGATTGGTTTAATTTTAATAATTTGATATTTATTTTTTTGTGAATACCTACGTTGAATTTTGAGCTTCATTTCTGAAGACCTATAAGTTTGTTTTTTTAGCTTAACTAGATTATATCCGATCCCAAAATTTTATTATGATAGCGATGATTAGAAAACAAGTGGTCTGTAAAAGGTCACCAAATTATTCCAACGAAATGTCTTTTTACAAGGTAAAAATTCAATAAAAATGTATTATGTACTACCAAATCTCAAAGAAAAAAGTAATTTTAGCCTCCATTTGTATCCTTATTTAAGATAAACCTACCTAATAAAGTTTCAATTTTGAATTCAGCTTTGTTAGGGACAAATCTCACATTATTTGTCACGTGTACCTACTCGAAGTGCCTAATAAAAGTATCACGTTTCTTTCTATAGGAACCCCAATGAGGCTCAGCGACAAGAAGGCGTCCTCCCAATATCCAGAGAGAGGAATCGATACAAAAGCATCGTTTGGGACGAATACGACACACTACATCAAAAGTATCTGGAAATCGGTAAGAATTCATTTCGATTCTGTCTAATTTGGCGTATTTAGGACGGATTTTATTGGAAAAAGAATTTGCTAAAGCGTTTGCTAAAGTCTTTTCAATGTCTTGATTACTAGAATTATCCATTTAGTGATTGCTTAGTAACCTAATTTGTTAGAGTAAATAAAATTTCCTCGCCTTACTTTTGGCATTTTATCTTGCGTAAAGGTAGGCTTTTAATATAAAATCTGTATCGTTTATTTGAGAATCCTTAATGGCGCTTGTCCCATTGAATAATGGAATATTCAATCGAGTCCCAAAATAGAATTACAGAAGCGAAAATTGCGAGCCACGATAATTACGCTCAATCATTCATCATCAAAGTCTGTCAATTAAAACGGACGTTACAAAAGCTCCTTCCAACGAACTGTATAATAAACATTTATGACACATTAGCCAAATTATACGACGAGACGATCTTACCCGGCCCAGTCACGCAATATCAATTTTAAAGTTAATTACGCTGACCCACCCTTTGGGAGCAACAAAGCAATTTGGGCCCCGCAAAATTCCTTACCCTTTCACATTCAAAAATTCTATTGCAGGGATGAAGCCTCGCATGAAAAACCATTACAGAGCCCACCAGCTCTCGGTCTGGCTCCGGCTGATTCCCGAAATCCACAGGGCGGGCATGAAGGACGTCGTCGCAAAACACAACCTTTTCAGAAACCACAATGACCCGGAACTATACGACGGGCTGGTCAGGCCCGACCCATTGACGCGGGTGAATTATTTCGACCCCACCCTCGAGCTGTATCGCAAGCCGATCTACAACGTGACGCTGGATATGCCCTCCACAACAATGGATACGTACGTCACTACTTGCATAAGTGTGATTTCGGCGCGTCCCGGGTCGGCGGTAACTCAGAATCACGCGCCAAACAACACAAATACCCAAGACGTATCGAATCTGGAAGTTGCGGGATACACGGCCTATTCAACAGCTTTGAGCGTGACCATAGCGATCGGATGCTCATTGCTGATTCTGAATGTGCTAATTTTCGCCGGGGTGTACTACCAAAGAGACAAAACTCGGTTACAAGTCAAAGCGTTGCAGCAACAGCAGAAACGGAATCACAACTCGACGTTCGACAGCGTATCATCGAAACACCCGCATTATTTCGTCGGGCATTCTCAAAGTTCGAGCACGATAGTCGACATTGATCATCAGGACAAGAACGCGATAATCGCGATGACGAATCGAGTGCCGCATTTCACGAGTTCGAATTGCCCTAATGTGTGCCACACGGGGATACAGATGTCGAATCTGTCGCAGAAGACGAGTCCGCCGACGAACAGAGGTCAATGCACGACGTTGCCGAGAAAAGTTGGGTTCACCAACTATCAGCAGCAGAATCAGATCTGCAATGCGTCGAATTGCATGACGTTGCCTAAAAACGCTACGTTCATGAGCAGCGCTAGCAATTTGCCTGACGTCCAGGCTCAAACTGGACAGTCCCAGGGACCGGGGAACGGGTCAGTGCTGCCTCCCCCCTCGTCCCCCCCTACGCACTTCCAAAAGTCTAGAGTCCCTCAAGCGGCCATGTCCGAAATGAACGTATGAGAAATAGACGATATTTACAATTATGTGTAAAGTGGTGTGCTAAATCACGGACTAAACATGGTTGTAAATATCGATAAAAAGTTTGTAAATGATATAAAATCGTTCTATTATTGTAATATACAGGTAACGTTGTAAGGTTATAGAATAGCGTGTATGGTATTCGTAATTCCGCTAAGGTGTACATTAACTGTATCGATTTTTGTTAACTTGTAAATATCTACGTTTTACTAACTTTACCATTGTAAATGGACGGATGAGTACATTTCGAATTATAGAGTTCATGAATAAATTCATCATTCGAATCATCTCGATTGTTCGATGCGGTTTTGGAATGAATGGCATGTTTCATTCGGATAGTCATTTGATGACATAATTATTGTAAATATTTAGAATCTTAAAGACTGTATACTGTAATAGGACATTTGTATTTTTGTTGTGATACAGACAGCATTTTGTTTTTGCGTAAGTTGATTGCGTTAAAATAATCTAATAATGAAATTTGTCTTGAATTGACTTTGCTCTGATCAAACTCGATTGTAATATAAACCGCCGAACGTTTGACAATATTATTTCCCCTCTCAATAGCAATCGAAATCCTCATCGACTAGTAATTTCGTGTGAAGTTTACCTAATTCCTGATTTTCCGGCAGTTAAACTACAAATAGCGAACCAACAACCATGGTTAATACAATGGAGTGATGATTAGAGGGTTCACTTTTTTCTCTATAGTTCGATGAAGACGCAGAAAATAATATTGTAGTAATGTAGTCTAAAAATTATATCATTCTTTTTTTCTGGCAAAAGCTCTGAATAAGCAGCCCCTTAAAAAGTTTATCAATGAAACTTTATAAGAGTGTGTACAGTAACATTATTTAATTTAACAATTTTGGACAATTTTGGAACTCTCCGAAAAGTCTGTCGTGCTGTCGAATGTGATTTAACCATGCATAATTTGTAGAGTTTCATGGAATGTGGAGTCTGTAAAAGACAAACCCTAGCTATCAATATCCCATTGATATGAGTTGTTCAAACGTTTTCAGAGTAGCCGTTTTGCAATAAATACCAAAATCAAAATTAAATATTTGATCAGTATTTTTGGCACTAAGAGAAGTGTACCTACCCTAAGGTACTGACACCTATTTCTACTGCCAATCTAACAGCGAACCAGCATAGTAATTCACGTACCGATTGAGCGCTACGCCTAATGGGGCGAACCGAACCGTTCGAAAACCACACCAATGTTTTATTAGATAAGTATGTAATAAAATCTCCTTAAATTCGACGTGGATTAGTACGACAAATCAGTTTTTTGTACGAGTATGAATATTTTTTATAAGGTTTGATCATCCCTGTTTCTCAACAGCGATTGAATTTGTGTAAAGGAGATGAACAAAACCCAAAGTATCTCAAAGTAGAGCTTAGAAACTTAACGAATCTAACACCCGTATTCACAAACTTTACTAAGAGGTCTCACAGTGTGTGTGGACGCACAAGGTGACACACGAACCAATCACAGAGCTCTATTCAACGCTGTGCATTCGAATTGCTGCTTCACTTAGGCTGAGTTGCACCACCTAACTTTGACAGTAACTTTAACGATAACTGGTGTTTTTTGTATGGAGTTTGACAGATTTTTGACGTTTGTCAAAGCTAAAGTTAAAAAAAAAATAAGGCGGTGCTACCCAGCCTAAGTGTTACTAGATGACATCTTATTTGGCTTGATATGCCGTAGTCTGTAACATCAAACATGAGTGAGGGCTTTTAAGAAAAAACTCAGACTATTTTATTTACTTTAAACATTAGTCAAACTGTTTACTTTATATTTCTTCGCTAGCCCACTAAGGCTTAAGTTCATCTAGTCATATAATATTCATTAGATAGGATCTTTAAGTAACTGAATTATGTAATTTGAAGACTATGTTAAAAATGTCTGTATCACATTTTTTTATGAAACTTGATGTCAATGCACGGTGAAATCTTTATCTTAAATCTCATATAAATTCAAGTTTTTTATTGGCTTAAGTTTATTTCTGATATAATAAACATTACAGATTTTGAAAAGTCATCAGAAAATAAACTTTTTTTGTAGTTTATCGAAATCTTTATTTAATATAATTTATAGCATTTTACAAGCCTTTGCAATGTCAAAGATTTATTTTATTTGGAACAGTCTCCAACTATTCTTAATCTCACCTGATGGTAAGTAGTAACTATTAAAGCTAACCTAAATAAAGCACGTTCTCTTACTATATTCATTCACTCGAGTAACATCTAAATGATATTTCCATTCCAGCACTCTATACAAATCTAGGTTAGCTTTGAACCTACATCAAAGCGCTTCAAAAGATAATGATTCAAAATATCTGTTAAAATTAATATTTGTACTTCACTGTAACGTTATGAAAAGTGTTTTAAATAAATTCCATTAAAATTACCACAACTTTTCCACTATGGGAAATACTTATGTAAATAATGATAAACACTATCCAAATATTTAATGCAAAAATTAAAGTTTTAGCATAAGCAAAATATATACAATTATTTCGCGAAATAAGGTAAACCAGACACCCTTCACGGTCTAGTTAGCGAAGCTGTTTGGTCTCGCTCTGTTACATTCATTTTGCCGTTTGAGTAAATCTAATAAATGTGGGTAAATGTTTATTTTTTATTAGAACAAATTTTAATTTAGATACGACTGCGAAAATACACTTAAAGCTGGAATTTTAGAGATTAAATTCAATCATTTTATTCGTTACAGTTACAACTAAACGAGCGAATTTCTAACGTGGCACTACATCATAAAGATAAGATAAAGATAAATATATTTTTATTTATCAGAACATGTGTGACAATATATCAAATGACTAGGTACGGTTGCATTGTGCGTATACTGAATGTGAGTGGTATCAAAAGCAATTTTTAAAATATAAAGGCAAACTCAAGTTAGCAACAGTGTTCATTTTATACCTACGGTTCGCACTCATTTATAATGTCTCTTAACACAGACAAACAAATGCAGTGAGTAGTCAAATCGTTATGCTGTTGTCGTTAACACTAGAACATCTGGTAACTAGCTGTAACTTGTTTCCTTAAATGTACACAGTACATCCAGAACACAGTACGTCAAATCAAGCACTGGCACAATCAGCGTCAAATAGTTCGTGACACCCAAAGTAGCCAAAAAGTATGTTTTTTACAATTGGATTAAGGTTGTGTTGTCAACTTTTTGGCCACTTTGTGTATTAAGCCTTATATAGAAAGAAAGCTGGAAACTTATAAGCGCTTACCGGCGCTTGACAGCGCTGGTAACCCGCGCAGGAAAATATATGAACACGCGCCGATAAGCACTGAACGGCGCCGACAAGTTTCAACACACGCTGGACGCTGCCATATAAAATGCCATTCAACTTCCTTTGTGAACGAACGGAACAGCGCTGACAAGCGCTAGTAAGCGCTTATAAGTTTCCAGCTTTCTTTCTGTATACGGCCACGAACTACTCGTATTTGACAATTTTGACAATGACTGTACAATAGGCTGTACGTACAGTCACGGAATGAAAAGGTTCGTCAGTTTTCAAATTGATTCCTTCAACGAATCGCTGGCACATAATTATTACCTTTTGAAACTATGTTACAGAATAATCTCGAGTTAGAGAAAATAATCTTTAAAACTGTTCGTCAGTAAAGTTCAAAATTATTCAGATCAAAATTGTTTGACGATTTATCTTGTCAAGAAGATTATGATTGATAAACTAAAACCTTCTTGTTGGTTCAACCTGCCATTATTATTTCTATTAAATAAAAAAAACTATTGTCAATTGGTCAATGTCATCATTGCATTGCACTGATGGGATAGAAAAAGACACAAGCAAAACTTTATTTGTTAGCAAACGTCATATTTATTTAAATGTTAGCAGCACTGTTTCTTGCACTGTTATGTTGGCAGGTTTGACTCTTACAGTACCTAGTGCAAGCGAAAACCGACACTAAGGTGACGAACCTTTTCATTCTGCGACTGTACATCCAATAAAGCAGAGGTATCGTTGCAAAAATAACTAGTTAGTCTAATATTCGGTTGACTGTACACGTTTCGTGACTAGACTTATAAATTGAAAGCTTTTGCCAACTTGTTTACGTAATTACAAGTGCTATTTATACTTTAACTCAAAACTGTTGTTATTAAAAAGAAAACTATGAAGCAAAACATGCGTTGTATTCGTATTTTTCTCTACCGCATACCGCACTTGAAGTGAACAAATTATATGTTTCCAAGATTTGTGGTGTGCGCAATAAATCTTGAAGTTCCATTTGCAAGAAATTCTTTGTCTTACCTAGTACTTTCAGAGTGGAGAAAACTTTAAAAATGTCTTTTGTCTCGGTTTCTTTGACGTTCAATATTATTTGTTACAGCATTGTAACAACTGATCGATTTATTTGTGGATTTTTTGTTTTCGGCGACCGTAAAATGTATTATGTTTTTATTTGTTACTAGCTTTCCGCCCGCGGCTTCGCCCGCGTGGAATTTTGTCTGTCACAGAAAAACTTTATCGCGCGCGTCCCTGTTTCAAAAACCGGGATAAAAACTATCCTATGTTCTTTCCCGGGACTCAAACTATCTCTATGCCAAATTTCATCAAAATCGGTTGCGAGGTTTAAGCGGGAAAGCGTAACAGACAGACAGACAGACAGACAGACAGACAGACAGACAGAGTTACTTTCGCATTTATAATATTAGTTGGGAAGACAGTTGTGCGTACAGAAAAAAACATTTAAACCAACTTGCGGCCAAAATGTTTTAAATTTTTTGTATTTAGATCTTATCGATAAGAAAAGATTTCACCGTGCATTTTAAGTTGAATTATTTATGTGATTGTTTTAATTGTTATTTGTACCTATTTAAACTTATGTAATGTTATGTATATTTTTGTGTAAATTTTGCAACTCCATATTATCGAGATATGTTGAAGGTTTATGAGATAACATGTTATCTAACCGTTACTACGAAATCTTATGACAAGTATTAAATTAAAAAAATAAAACAGAATAAAATTCGTGAAACTAAATTTTGGTTTTATTTTTTCCCAGAGTCAATAAGAACAGTTATTAAAAATAATAAAGTTATTAATTTTTAACTGGAATAGAACCTTTATATTCAGTTAATTCTCAGTTACATGCTGGCTATTGAATGATTGTTCACTAGATACAATTTGTTGCCAATCCTATAATATCAACTCATTTTGAACATAATTTAGAGCTATTTTAAAGCCGATTCTTTTCTCAATTACATGCTATAGTATTGTTTCACAACACAGGCTATGTAGGTAAAGTAAGAAGTGTGATGTGACCCAGTTAAGCAAATGACATTCTGTATGAATAATAAAACAGTGGGAGGATAATTACCATGGTAAGTAGGTAAAAATTACTGTCATCCATTTGTCGATGAAAGCTAATAATATGAATAATTTATGGAGTCTTAGTGATACTATATTGTAAAGAGGTAATGTTTCTATTTATTGAATGTTTGTTACGAATTAACTCATAAACCACAAGGCCGATTTGAGAAAATATTTCATCATTAAGATGAGTATAGACTAAAGCATTTCTATGTAATGTAACGTTCTTATGAATGGTATGACACAAGTTAAAACTCAGTTTCTATTAACATTCCGGCGAATGCTCGGCGCTTTGATCGCCGTAATGCTTACAGCGAGCGTACATCGTATCGCTGTACCTTTCTTTCACACTTTCACATGTGCATAGCCTATGCTCGTCCAAAAGCTCGACGAAATGTTACACTATTACGCTCGTTGGTGTGTAAATTCAGGTTGTTACAAAACGGCAAGCGCGCTCTACGTTTGGTTCGTTAAAGGGTGATACACTAGAACATAATCATAAGAGCGGCTCGTTGTTCTGTTACAATGCTCTAGTTTATACTCACCTTTAGATTGTTACATTATTGTTAAGTAATATAGGCTATAGTAGACCAAAACTCTTGCAGGCAAAGCCAAGGTAAGAACTTGTAGCTAAATTGGAGAATTAAAAATATTAAAAAGGCATAGGTAGGTGCTACAAAAGAGTAAAACTTTCCGATCGCGTGTATTCCCAAATTCACAACACAAAGGGAACGCATGAATGGGTTCTTTCAGCGAAAGGAAAAAGTAAACCGCTTTGCTAAGAATCAAGAGAGGATCGATCTAATTTAAAATAAAGCCCTGCAAAACATGCTTCATTTTACTTTTGCTGTAGGTGTATTAGGCCTGGTTTACACCAAAGCGAAGCTGAGCGGCGAAGTGGCGCTGTCAAATTTTCCATAGAATTTGACAGCGCGGCGCGGGGTGGAGTGAAGAAAAGAAGTGGTAATAATAAAATATCTGATTGGTTATTCAAAACTACACTTCTCTGTCCGCTCCGCCTTGATGGAAACAGGTCCATAATCCATACCTAAACATAATATACCTATACTCTTTAATACGTAGTATCACAGTGGTATTGACTAAAAACTGCAGTGTCATCTTTCATCACCATGCAGCGTCTAAAAATTCGTGACATCCAAAGTAGCCAAAAAGTTGACAACACAACCTTATTCCAAACGAATACGTGTTGCGATCTTTTTGGCTACTTTGGGTGTCACGAACCATTTGATGCTGACTGTAACTTAGAGCCAAAGCAGTTATAAAATGGTCCATTCTCTTCTGAATAGCGACAATTTCACGCACTTACCTATAAAAATTTAATACATATTTTTTGTTTTGTTCCCACCTGTGTTTGCACAATTCCTTTTTCGTGTTGAATTTTATATCAAAAGTACACTTCCGTACACACTTAACTCTATTCCGTCGTGAAAGGAACGGATATATAATTGCAGTTCTAAAGGGGAAATCTTTTCCTACAGGACTTCCAGACTAACTAACTAAGATGGGATCAGGAAAATTCATACAAGCAAGGCTTAGCCAAATCGAATTGGTTCAGCAGTTCTTAGTCGCAGCTAAAGTAAATAAACCAATACATCACAACCATTATAGTACTTACTTGCACAAAACTTGAACTTCACTGGTTGGGTTTTTATTGGCGGTCAAGCTGTAGATCCTGGCTAAACAGGAGTTGCAACGGTGGGAACAAAAGGTAGGATTAGTCCCATAAAACTATAAAGTACTTATTTTAGTTTTATGCTAGGTTACATTTTGTCAATTGAGCAAAAAAATTAAAGAATACATTAAAACATGCACATCTACATGAAGCGACGACATTAAAAGACAATAATCGAGAGGTGGGCTATGTGGGTGCATGGATAGATGCATTGAGGAAGGTTTTCCTCAGGAGTGGATTAAGGTAATGTTTGCAATGTATTTGAGTTTATTGAAAATACTGACGACGGTACGTCAAGTTAAACACCAGGTGCGATTGCGGTCAAATACCTGCCTTGTTACGCATAAAAAACCACTGTGGGATCTTACGTAATTGAAAAGGGGATAATTTTGCTTCAAAATTCTGTCTATGAACCATTATGAGATCGATCAATTAGTATAATCTTAATTTAATCTTCCCGCCATGCTGAAAAATATGTAATTAGTTACGGCTGATCTCTTTAAACTATGTATTAGTACGTAAATCGAGCCGATATCGGCGGATCGCTAATTTTCTAACTTTCTTGGCAAAACTAGTTTGCCCCAACACTTCACTCTGGAGGGGTAAGGAACAATTTCGTTAGGAGACTTAGGAAGTTGTTTTCATGAAAAACTTTGGTATAAATTGTGATAGATATCGATTTAAGGCCGAAGTGACAAAGTTGTTATTAATGGCGTACTGCTTTTAGGGCCGTATTTCAAAACCTCACTTCCTTTTTTGCTGACGGCTAAGGACGACAGTTTGACGAGTTGGTTAATTCGGGAAAGGGTCGTGGGTCGACTTCCAGGGTTATTGATATAATATTATACTCGTAGGTAGTGGGTAAGTAAGAAACATTGATAAAATCTACGAAGTACTTCGTTCATTCGTTCATTTCAGCCAATGACATCCACTGCTGGACATAGGCTTTCCATATGAGCGCTTTCACCTCAGGGCGTCAGAAGCGCGACAGCAGTGCGGCAGAGGCGTTTTTACAATGTAAAGGCATGCATCTGCTGTCACATAGAATATGAAATTTTCGGCAGCGCGTCTGTCGCGCGTTTGTCGCGCTGCTAAATCGCCTAAATGTCAAAGCGCTCTAATGACCGGTCCTGCGCTGCCCACATCCAGGTTCTTCCCGCGACCTTCATCAAATCTTCGGTCCACCTAGTAGGAGGCCTGCCCACGCTACGTCTTCCGGCCCGTGGTTGCAACATGAGAACTTTTCTGTACGAAGTACTTATTCGTACTTAGGTAATTACTTTTTTAGAATAAACTATTGAGCATTGAATAGAAGCCAATGACCATTGAATCTAGAGGGTACGGCTGATTGATAGTATGTATATTTTTGATTTAATAATGAGTGGAATAATATCCGAAAAAAGTCGCATAATTTAACTTATTTTTTGTTGTTGTATAACATAGTAAGTATATCTAAATACAACCCGACTTGGATTTAGCATTCAAAATAAAAACCTAATTTTCAGACTGTATGGTGAAAATACAAGAATTCAACAATTAATAACGATAAGATTAAGATAATAATTAGAATACTTCTCAGAATTTCATCGATTTCACCTCACCACTAAAAGCGAGGCAAGTGTTTTAAAACATTGTAAATCCTAAAACCTTTTACACCGTCCCTCTTCTATTACCACTCATCAGAAACTACAAAAAGGCGGTCCTCCAAAGAGGATAGCACTTTCCTGCAGAGTCTCGGCTTCACTGTTTTCGTTATAGAGACACCTTTGACAAAGTTATCTTGTGAATCTTTTTCATAGCGAACATTATGTTCGTTTTGCGCCAGTGTCCTTTAAAACAGTGTTCCGCAAAGGGTGTACCGTAATTGTTACACTGGTGTACCGTTGTCATGATGGTGTGCCTTGGAAAAATAAGATTTTTAGTAAGTAAGTAAGGGTAAGACTAATAAAGGTAATTACTTAAAAAATGAGTTTCTAGTGTACCAACCTACTACCTCCAGAAAAATGTTATCGTAGATAGACACAAAAAATTGCGGAACTCTGCTTTAAAAGGTAGGTTTAACTTTCAGGATATTGTGAAGTGAACGTGTTGGGTGTCACGTAAGTGTGTTAGGTGTTGGAGATTGGCTTCCAATGTCCAGTAGTTGGCGCGTGTCGAGGTGAAACCTTAGGTATGTTTATTACGTCACTCATAGGGCAGAGTAAATCATTGGTACTTTATTGACAAACTAACCAACGGATATCGCTTAAAAATAATGTGATAAGTTAAACACAATACAGACTGTCATTTCACGATGTCATGTTAAGATGTTGACAAATTATTAAAAAAAAGCATTAAACATAGAGATAAGACAAGTCACTAAGGGTAGGTTCGATCAAACAAGAGTAAATATTAATCTCAGAATAAACTTGTCATACTGAAACTGTCAATGTGCCAATTAAACCAGGTTACCAGATAATCTCAGATAAAAGTGGTCGAATCGGGCATAAGGGAAGATTTTTCAATCGTCGGATAAATTTTAACTGAAGAATAAAATTCGTATTCGTATTGAAGGGAAATCAGAGTGAAGAATAAACTTTATTTTGACATTTTCCCACTGAAACTGTCAATGTTCCAAACTTATTCTTCAGTTAAAAGTTATCCGCGGGACATTCCATCCTAAAAAAAAAGTTATCCGGCTATTAAAAAATCAAGCCTAAATCAAATACTACCTAAAACACTTTAAAAGGTTTATTCTTAGCTATATGAAAATAACCTGTTTGTGCAAGTATTCAAAGCAACAAAAATCTTTTACAGGGCTTTTTTTTACTTTCATAACATCCACACAGAACCCTAAAAAAGAAAAAGGTGTTTCCTTGACTTCTAACACCGTAAAAGATCACACCCAAAATATTTTAAATCACGTCCAGCGACCCGAACGTGACATCTAATCAAATTTGAAAAAATGCAAGATAGAAACTTTAGCTAGGGCTGACCCAAATTACGGCCCCTCCGAGCTCGAGGGCTCTCGCCCGCCACGCGTATGCAACTGCACGTAGGGTTGTCACTTGAAAGACTTTCTTTTTATTTTATTTTTTTGGTGAAAATTTGGCAACGGCATGTTTCTGGATAGTGCATCACTAATTTATTTTTAAAATATTACAACTTTATTGCCAGAATCTTAATCTCTTCACAATTTACAACACTTATACTATTACAAATTGAAGATAAATTTATTGATAAAGATATTTAAAGTGGCAACTATCGTAGTAAATAATGTAATTAAAATTATATTATAATAATATGAACTATAAAATGTGTGGAGATGTAGAAACTCCTCATTCTTTTTCTAATCGATCTAACTCGATAAAATGATTTACTAGTTGGCGATTAGCGATCTAATAGTTACTCTTTTGCGATAAATAAGATCAAGAGAGGAAGAGAGACAGATAGATAGAGAGAAAGAGATAACTTTCATTTTATATTTTGATCTACTTTTTTATCACACAAAATGGCATGTTCTATTAAACTAGGGGAGAGTTCGGTATATTGTACCGCCGGGTAAATTGTACCACCCTCATATTTCGTAAAGTATTTATTGAATGTCTGTAATTGCAACACTCAACGATACACAACTAAAATCAATTAATATCGGCCATGTGGTTTTTGCCGTGACAACAAACACGTGTGTTTTATTTTGAAAAGTATTTTTTCATCGTTTTCAAGTAACTTTTGACAATACATGTTTAGTTTGTAATTTTGTTAAATTTAATCACAGGGTGTTTCTAATATATTATTTAGAAGCGTAAATTAGTGTGGATTACAATTATTTGAAACATTTTTCGGTAATTATCAGCTATATTGTTTACCGATTTTTTAAAAGCACTATCACCTAGTCGGCTAAATTGTACCACATCAAGTTGTATGGAACTTTACCAAAGGATTTTGAATTTTTTTTTAGTAAATCATATTTTGAAGTTATAATAGCGTAGTTATGTTTGACTAACAATAAATGAAAGCAAACGACTGGCAAAGTAGATTAGGTACAAGTGTGCGTTACGATAATTGGAATTACAAAACTTGTACTCAAAATCGTGATAACGTGTAAAACAATATCGATTGTCTATGTTATTAACTACTGTTCCTTTTCGTTTCCTAATTTGTTAAGAATGTATCGTATAATATTTTGCCATAGTTTTTTTATAGGCTTGAAATTTATTGAAATCCAATTTAGTAACCCTGTGGTACAAATTATCGAACCGGTTGGCTAAATTGGACCGAAGCTCTGAACTCGTACTTTGTTGATTTGTGCTAAATATACAACAATCATGTTAATTACTACTTATGAAATGGACAATGAAATGGATATACCATGGACATTAGCAAAAACAAAAGAAAACTATGTGTAAAATGGGATTGAAAAAAACTGGTCCAAATTAGCGGACTCTCCCTTATATCGTTCAAGTTCACATATCTCTGTAAACTGAGAAATACGTTTATATTACGAACAATTTTGTATGCCACGGGGCGAATGCAGTGGCACGCAGAGCTGACGTTTTAGGCTCGGAAAATGTAATCTCTTTTTATATATTTTGTCCCAATTTAGCATGGTAATGCACATCCGTGTAGGGTTGGCATTACATTTTTAATTAATTATTTGTTAACCGGCTTATAACTTGCATTCGTGCAATTATGTTACTACTATAAATATCAGGTCGTTTAGTCTCCACTGCAGAAGACACAGAATTTGTCTGCACTCCCTACCCTAGCTAGAGGAGTTAGGAAAACCTGATGTCTGTTTACATTTTGTATTTTAGTCGCTTCTTAAAATATCTTCTGAAACTGTGCTATGGTTTTAGTTCAATCTGCCGGAGCGAGACGTCCTGTCCATTGGTAATCAATAAAGTTACCATTCACTGGAATGGTAACTCAATTGATTTTGAAATGAATATGAGAGTGAAAAGTACTGACTTTTATCAATTTTAATTGCAGAGTATCAAATTTAACCTGAATCACTATAATAAACAGTGACACTTTAATTTATTTATTCTCAGCTGAAAAAGATATTTTTTTGGGACAAAATTACTATTATTATATTTTATGTGACAACCCTACCAAAGCGTCGGGCCATAAGAGCCATTCGGGCACTTAACGTGTGTCTAACGTGCGCAGTCGTGAATTCGTTACGCGAATACATAATTTACGTGCAAAATTGGCAAGATTTACACAAAAATGTTACGCGTAACCTTCCAAAAGATGTGCCAAATTTTGAATAAAGTCGGGATAAAATCTCATGTCAACAATATGTATGTTTAAAATATTTATAAGTCACGACTTGAGCACGCTCAAGATTTTTTGATTTAGTGCCAGAAGCAGTTATGTTGTTTGTCAAACTTATCTGCTATTCTAGTTTAGCAGATGTTCTGGGACAACTATATTCTAGTAGTTTTCTTCTTCCTGTCGTGTCGACAACAAACCTACACAGTGTCAGCCCAAAACTCCGCTACAAGAATGGCGTTATCAGTAGCATTACCAAAAAATGTTGTGAACGAAATGTGGACTGTATTTGTGCGTTTGAATAAAAGATAGAGAGATGCGAGATTGAAAAGAAATATACTATCACGAGCTTATGTTTACTAAACAACAAGACAAAAAGTACCAAGATGACAATCATCATCATCATTTCAGCCGCAGGACGTCCACTGCTGAACATAGGCCTCCCCCAATGACTTCCACATCGCACGGTTGGTAGCGGCCTGCATCCAGCGCATTTCCACTGAGAATTTGGTTTTTACAAATGTATAGACCGAAAGAGTATAAAGGTGGAAGGAGGATCGTTCGCAACATCTACCTGCGTGCAGTTAATTTTATTTTAGGCTTACTGTCTAATATTACCCTCGCCTAAAGCGTTCTTCAAGTTGTAATCGTTTTTGTTGCAAAATCTTACTTGTAACAACGACGAATATGCCTCAGTACTTAGACTGAGTTGTACTACAAGTAATATTATGATAAACTTACCAATGGTTTTACTATGCAGTTTGACATTTGACGTTCTTTGTAGTCAAAGTAATATTATGCAACCCAGTATACGCCCGTATTCCCAAACATTACTATGAAGTCTCACAGAGCGCGTCGACGCACAGGGTGACACACGAACCAATCACAGAGCTCTATTCAACGTTGTGCGTTCGATTTGCTGCTTTGTGCCATCGATTATAACGAAACGAAGAAAAACTGTGCATTTAGACTAAGCAATTATTTAATTTGAAAACAGTTTAAGTACAAAAAAAGAAAACTTTTTAACCAATACTGTTTTTTTAATAGAAAACATGCTTCCTAAAAGACCGTCCATCGTCACTTGACGGTTAATGTACCCCACTTTTAATATTTATGAGCAATAAGCCGGGAACATTAGTAAGGCATTCTGAGGGAGAGTGGAGATATTAATTTAGTAACAGTGAGTAAACATGACAGTATGTCGGTAAATAGACTAAAATATCACATCTATTCGATAGATAAATTAACGTGAATATTAAAAACTAAGTTGACGAATTTTTGACGTTTGTTAAAGTCAAAAAAAGATGGTGCAACTCAGCCCTAGTATAATATTTCTATACTACTTGATAGTTTGTCCTAAATTAAGATGTTTCTCACTTATGTTGTGATTGCTATCTTTAGTTGTTTGCGATTGCTATCATGTTGCACTGTGAGGCCTGCAAAAGTTGTTAGCTAATAAACTAATATTCATTTGCCATTTCAATGCAAGTTTTCTATGGGAATTTATTATGTAAGTACCTAGTCTAAAAAAAAATATTTAACGATCCCTATAAACACACATAAAATATTTGGAAGAGAAACAAAAGACACAGGTATGTAGAAAAGAAGGAAGAAAATGAGAAATACACATGACTCACAGGAACTGATGAATAAGCTCCGTCGGACGCCAGAATCATTGATACACCAAGAGCTGATGGCGCAATCTGTAATAAAAAAAATCTGATTAAATAATGATCTATCAATACACAACTCAAAAACTCCTCAAAACTACTATATGGATACCACTGAAAGATACACAGATAGTTATTTTAACATGAGCATTCACAACGTAATATTTTTTCCAAGAGGATGATCGAGGGTTCACAGTGTGTACGGAAAAACGAATAAAACGCAAGCGAAACTGAGGTAGGAAGACCAAACAAAAAATAATATTATTATACTCTTACGCCCTTATTCAAAAACCTTACTATGAGGTCTCACAGTGCGCGTGGACACACAGGGTGACACACGAACCAATCGCAGAGCTCTATTCAACGCTGTGCGTTCGATTTGCTGCTTAACTTAAGCAAGCATCGTTTGAGAATACGGGCGTTAGTAAACTTGATTACCTATACACAACACTGTAACGTAGTTCCACACACTCAAAAAAATGCACTGTATCCAACTACACACTCGCGAATAACGACACAAACAATAAAAAATAAAATAAAAACAATAGAAGCGCGGCGCGAGCGCAGTCAACCAGCGCAATTTCCAAACTGGTTTCAAATCAATGCGTGTCAATGCACTCCAGTACATTTCACCCAAGAAAGGAATGTGGGCTTTTTTATATCTACCGGCAAAAATAATAATAAATTAAAAGTAGGTGCGTTTGGCGGAAAAAAGCGCTTGGAAGCGCTTTTAAGCAAAATGACAATGAGCGCTGTCACTGCTAAATATTCAATGAAACACGTCCTCGCTGACAACTGTATAGTTTGTTTCTCAGCACTAGCAAGCGCTTCCAAGCGCTTCCAATATTCGCAGTACACAATACTTTGCAAAACATTCCCCTTGCAAAATTTAATTACGACAGAACATAACAAATCCAAAACAAAGGCATCAAGTATAAAATCTTACTATAACCGGAGGGCGCCACCGGGCGACGTAAACATTGGCTCCGTAAAAATAAATTTGTTAAAAATACATTTTCACACCTTTTACCGTAATTGTAGTTTAAATCGTGAAGTTTATATTTGACTATCATGTGTGAGTGTTATCTAGTGTATTGCTGCCAGTAATAAAGTGTTATAACAATACAAACTAAATTTGGACAGAGTGACACCAAGTGACACTAATTAAACTGATAATTGGTTATAGAGAACATTTTTAGTTGCAAGAGCATCAGTGATCTGCGTAATCAGTGTCGTAATAACATCAAGCACCGATATCGCCAAACATTTTCAAGGATTTTGATACATAATTTAAAAACCGTTATTTTGAATGTGTAAACAAACAGTGCTGCAATGATGTTCCATCAAACTGTATTTCGTCACTAAAAGACTAGTAGCGCCATCTGTTAGTGAGTAGTGAAAGTGAAAAGCAACTATCACCGCCATCTAGCGTACAGAAGAATAGGCATTTAAAAGCTATTAAGAATTACCACTAGGCATCGATAGAGGGCGTTACGTACACCAACAACAGAAAAATGGCTTCGACTAAAACGGAAAATTACGGTCCTTGNAATTTGCAATCGACTGTGACGGGTTTATTTGCAATAAGTATTCTCGTTTTAAGAAATCGTGTATCCGTTCTATTAAAATACTAGGATACACGATTTCTTAAAACGAGAATACTTATTGCAAATAAACCCGTCACAGTCGATTGCAAATTGTATTTACTACACTTACTATTTTTATAATCGTTTGTAATTCTGTTTACTCAAATGCTGTAGGAAGTTTATATATTATATCGTTAAAAACATCGATTACGATTCGCCAAAGCGAGAATCGATCGTGAACTAGAGTTAGAAGCGTGGAATCAGTGTCAAGTTCAGGCGAGGCGCGCCCCAGGCGCCGGCGCAACAACGGACGACCGTACGCAATTGCGATATCTTCGTCCAATCGTAAATGCATAGCCGCTAAATTATCCGGGATCACGTGGCCCAACAACAAACAGTGACCCAAATTTGCAACGCGACAGGTTTTGGTGATTAACGGTCACTGATAATAAATTACCCACTTGAATTTATCATTAAACTCACCTACTCGATCAATATAAAGCGATTTGGAGTTCTAACCATAAAGTGTCGTTTAAAGAAAGGGATATTTCACAAGTATTTTCACTTCTCGCTGGTTTAACAACGATAACTACGCGTGACGTGACGCTACGGCTGTAGACGGTAGCCGAGTATCGCTACGACTACGACCGAAGGCGCGCGCGCACGGTCAAGGCTAGCCGCTCGCTTTTTATCACGCGAAAGTTCACCGCTCTCTATGAAAAAGACGCGAGCTTTTTGCTATCGACATCATGCTGCGCTCAATAAAAAATAACCACGTTTTCGGAACATAATTTTAGCTGTAGTTACAGTAGAAATTCATCACCAAGTAGATACTAGCAATACATAACAAACATAAAACGTCGATTAGAAATCATAAAATCTTCTACCAATACAAAGTGTTTAAGCAAATTAATCAAACTGTAATAAAACATTGACTGCTGATGACGCCAAAGATATATTGGTTATAACCATAAAACGAAAGATTCATATTCAATAAACGCGAATAAATGAGAAATTTACTGTTTCTAACGTTAATACTTTGGCTACATGAGAAGCGCGAGATAAATCTAATCTTGTAGTTTCTAAAGCAAAAGCTGGCGGTAAGGAGAAATCTTCAGAAGCCATCAGCGAGGTAGCCGATAATGAGGTGCCTGTTGGGCTCGAAGACGACGTACAATACAGCTGACAGTACATTAATTACGTCCCAGCTAATAAGCCCAGGGTTCCGGGAATTTTATTGGCTACCCAGGACGCAATTAGACTTGTACAGGGACTAAGGGCTGATTTAAAACGCGAAGACAACAGTCTTTCATTAATAAAATCTCCATAACGTTGATTTAAAACATTTAGCACTTTCCTAATTACAAGTAAACATGTTATACGTAAATGGGCACATGCAATTTAAATTGTAAAATGCTGAGAACCATCATGATTTACCATAGAAAACAAATCAAGAGAGTCACGCACAAAACTACTGTGATATTATCAATAACAAACGAACTCAAAAAAAAATCATCAAGATGCCTATCAAAAACCACAAATAATGACAGAAAAATTTGGAACAAGGTCAAGAATTGTCTCAGGGGGCTTTGAAATGGACAATAGAGTACCATTTATAGTCAGAATCGTGGGAGGGATCTTTGAGAATCTTAGACAAAACTTCCAACAATGGGGTACTAAACCACCTCATAGCATTCTTTATTTATAGCTCGTAAAAGATATCCATAAGCTCGAGGCGACTTGTTTAGAAAACTGGAGCAGACACCGCAGTGACAAAGAAAGGCCGAGGCAGTAAATATAAAGCTGCCAGTTTGAAATTAGAAGATGCTAAAAAAGGCGATAGAGTTATTAGCGATCCGTGACAAATGTAACAATCGGATGCTCGCGAACTAAATATTGGTTTTCAATAAGTCGTGCTCTAACAAGACTTACTTTCGTCGCGTTTGAAATGGTTGAAAGTAATTTGAACTTTTCAAATCACTCATAAGTGCACAAAGAAAAATCTTAATTAGGATAATGTAGAAAAGACCCCCCAACAAGTCCTCAGGTCAAACCAGTCTTTACTGCAGTTAGTCTCCGCTGCAGTTCGCTCATTTAGAGTCAACAAAAACAGTGTAACTGTTCGCGTGATTACAAAACATTCCCTAGTGCTGATTAGAAATTTCCTATCAAAGGCTAACGGTCTTACCACTATTACGTTATACTATAGGTAAGCTTATCACAGACCGTACCATTGATACGATTTATGTTTTAGTTTATTTTTTGGATCTTTCTAATAAACATGATGATGTCATCGCGTTACTACGTCTTTCATCAATTCAGCACTCTGCAACAGAGTATAATTTTATTTCGAGAAAATACGATAATTTCGAATCTCATCGCTAATTTAACCTGAATTCTTGTAAGTGAGACTCATTGAATTTAATTGATATAACACAAAATTTCACGGCAATCATCTGACAACAGTCGGCATGTTGCTTCAGATTTTGTTCGGTTTGAAGTCAAATGTCAATCCCACAGACAAGCAATCAACAATTATGTAATCAATTTCTGTCTTTGGTTGACAAATCGCAAGTCTATTAATCAAACACTTATCACTGAACTTATCAAACGATCGCTTTGATCCACTGTTGACAAATCTGAATTGAAAGTACGTACTACTTTGTCTGACCTGACGATCACATGAATTCCTCTATCAGAAGGTGTCAATGTCAGTCTACACTTTTGGGTTCAACTTAGGTCAAAAACACAAAAGGAAAATGAAAGGGATAAATGGAAGGCACTAGATGTCAAAGATTCCTGCATACTACAGGTTTTGTACCTTACTTGACCCATGTGCTAGTAATGAGACATTTCAATTGTCAATTTGATTTCACGCATTTCAATATGTGATTATGATTTCCTTCAAAAACGACGTGTGGTTGAACGAATGCCGCGCCACTGACACAGTGAACTACGACCGAGGGCGTGCGGGCCGCGTACATTTTAGGACTGGCCCTAGAGGTGGCCGGTTCTAGAGTTAATCTCCTACATACCTTGCTACTTGCTCGTGTATGTTATGTAAAGGGTAATTTCCTCACTGCATGCGTATTCCGCGTATGTCAGTAAATTTTGGCGTCGTGGTATGTTGCTTTTAACGTTATCTTAATTTCAGTCTGAAGACAACCACCAATCAGCAAGGATTGTAATTCTGTTTTGACTTAACACTTTCAGAAAATTAAAATAAGACAACAGCTTATCTAACAATCTAAAAAAAGTTTATTGAAGTGGCGGTACAAGCTGCTAGATGATTAAGTTTAAGTGCTACTCGTAAATAAAACTCGCGAGATAAGATAGCGGGAATCTTTTCAACCTGGCTTCAATATAATTACTGGTGGACCTGTTCGGCCGTGGGCATTAAGTTTTAGTTTTATTTGTGCAGTAAATAAAGTGTAAATAAATAGTGCATAAAGGCCGGATAGAGCGCAGGCGCAGGGCGCGGACCGTTAGGGATCTTCGCCTCCGACGCGTGGCCCCGATTCGCGCAGCTCGAGGGCTCGCGATATTCTGAATTATTTACGATTCGATACAAGATTCAATAGTGCCAATGCCTTGTTATTCGTGTTTCATTTAATACAACTTTTTAAACTTTTATAATTAAACCCTAGGATACAGTTTTATGATGCCCATCGGCAGCCCCGTTTTTGTTTTCTTTTTCGTTTGGCATCTTTACTTTCGTTTGTTTATCGACTCTCAAAATAACAAACATCCATCGTTTCAAGGATATTATTTGCAAACATCTTAGTGAAATCGATAATGAATCTTCCGCACTCACAGCTGTGGCTTGATCTGTACAAGAAGATAACCGCAATGTTTCAATATCATGTCACACTTTGACCACATTTCTTGATTCCTTCTCGATTTCCTCATCTACCCAGAAAGTATATAATTTCAATTTTACACCTATTTATTTTGAATGCAGACTTGTTTGATTTGCTACGGTTTTGGACCAACGATTGTGCACTTATCTGTGTTAAGTATCAAATCATGTAGCACAGTTCCACTAGAGCAGCTGCTTTCTTTTTGTTCACGCGTTTCTTAGTAATGTGCTCTAGGAGCTGCATCTTTAATTCGCATACGAACTACATTATTATTCTTAAAACCTACGCGAAGCCGCAATTACTGTGCAAAAAGTCTAAAAAGATTATACGTATTGCGCACCTTTATTACGAGTTACTCGTTTGTAACCACTCATCATTTTAACAACTCTTATTTCCTATCATGTGAGCCATAGATTTGTTTAAAGATACACTTGTATTTAAAGATTTGTTTCGTATGATACAGGATATAAATTAATGTTTAAATATGTTTACAGTAATAGTTTGTATTTTAAACATTAAAAAACTTGACCAGAAAATTCTTATTCGCCATGTTTAGGTTGTGTCCGCGCTAGAGAACTGTATATCACAATTTGCTACTGTTCAGATTTGGAAGAAGAAATATCATAATGATGATTATGATGTTATTATTCCAACTCAATGTGTGTCACACTTGGCATATTAACATTAGCTGTAACAAATATCTTAACATTCTAACCGACTTTTTCTGTATCATCTCTACGCATGACCAATTTAAAATTCTAACTTGTTCCACTTTGGACCCTAACCAGTTCTATCGGATTGAACTTAATAAAGATCGTTAATGCCGCCAAACGTGTTACACCGATGATTTGTGTACGCAATTTTAAAAATCTTTTATCGTTAAAATCGAACGCTCGGACTTGTTAGGGTAAATGATATATTGTGTGATAGTCATATGATTTTGATTTGATCAAAACCGGTTTGACCATTGACCGTTAGCGTATATTTTTGTCGGTGTTAACGTGTACACGATAATTTCGAGTGTATGATCGGTTTTCGCGCGTGTTCGGTAATCAGCAAATATTAGTATTGAGTCATTGTCATTGAGCTCGTTCGTTAGGAGTGCTTTATGATATTACTAGCGGCCGCCCGCGACTTCGTACGCGTGAATCCCGTTTTTCCCGCTTATTCCCGTTCCCGTGGGAATTTCGGTAATTCCTTTCTTAGTGCACCTCTACGGTACCTAAGCTACGTCCCTTCCAAATTTCAAGTGCTTACGTTTAGCCGTTTAGGCTGTGCGTTGATCTGTCAGTCAGTCAGTCAGTTTCTCCTTTTATATATTTAGATTTACATGGTAATTTGATACACTATTGACGTTTACATTGATAACTGTATTGTGCAGGTTCGTTGTCATATTAACGCGGTAAAGTGTTATATTAGTATAATATTATGTAGGTATAGCCTNGTAAAGCGATTTGGAGTTCTAACCATAAAGTGTCGTTTAAAGAAAGGGATATTTCACAAGTATTTTCACTTCTCGCTGGTTTAACAACGATAACGTGGCCGCAGACCGCAAGCTCGTTGAAAGTAAATAAAAGCGACTGAATATCTTCAATCAAATAAGCCGCCATGTTTGGGACGCGGGCGCATCTTTTGCTTTGTAGTGGGAATGTTCAAACGAATTTCAGATGTTATCAAAGACACCCTACGCACAAGCGGTACAACGATACGTGATGTTAATACAAACAGACTATTTCTACCTTATGAAAAAGAAAAACCACGTATGAATGAAAAAGTAGTGTGAAGTAGAGATAGCTTCAATAATCTTGGATTTAGCGCACGAGTGCGCGCGCGCTAACCATTCCTACAAATCAATGTGCTGTTAGTTGGAATGCTGAGAACGTTGTATTGTGATGAGCTCTCGGGGAAGTCATGTTTAATCAACTGCGTGGATCTTTGGAACTTCGCACAGCCAACACACAAATATCTATGCAATCATCTGTGAAAGGCAAACACAAGTTAATAGGTGAATACACAATCATATTCAAATTAACAACAAAACTGTTTTCGTTTGAAGCATGTTTTTTTAATTGAACCAAAATAGGAATTTCCTGATCATAACATGGTCTGCTGTCATAATCTATGATAAGAGTTAATAGAATTGCAGTAATAATTGATGCAATATTAATTCCAATTTATTCAGTCATTCATTAACAATCGTGATTGATTCATCCATTGCAGATGTATGTAACTGAATACGTCTATTAGTTCATAAAATATAACCAGCAATTTATCTAACGATAAAGCATGTATTCATGCTCGCGCATTTCGCTAAGCATATGCACGGAGCATGCGAGAGGCAAATTAACGGGACCATCCCTAAGACGTTGTTCAGTTGTTTGTGTTTCGGCACAATCGGACCGTGGGATGGGACGAAGATGGCAATTATACACTCACGCGGCCTCTTGTCTTCAAGTGAATAATTCTTATTCTCACCAAACTCGGACAGTTGTAACTAAACTATTCACGACCTGATGAACGTAAACTTCGCGAACAGAACAGAACAGCGAGATTATGAATGAAGACTATTGATATGAAAACTCATTCTCTACGCCACTTACTATGAAGATAACGCTGAGCGATATCAATGAGTCAAATAACAGCTATAACGAAAAAATACTATTGTTCAGTAACAATAATGTCAATTTTAACTCTACATCAGGACCGTTCGTCACACAACAATCGCATTTGCAAAAACACAACAAAATTTTCAAAATGACTGCACACATTGTCTGGCAGGAAGCGATTCGAATGAGGAAACAGCCACCGGAACGAGCGTTGATAATGTTACCTCATCTGCCGTCAATCACGACGATTTTCAAAATAAAACAATCAACGCGGCTAATGCGGTCATTATGGCTGGAGCAGTTGAAGGCCAAGTTCGAAATTTGCAATATTATTTTTCGTGCCTGAAACATCTATTATAATTAAACTTCACAGTCCTCATTATTACGAGCATTTGTATTCTTTTGTGTAATAAACATGAAGCTTTTGACGCGCCTGAGCCGAAGGTGCAAACGTAATTGCAAGATGGTAGATACTGAAAGGAAAAGATGAGAACACCCCAACCGGTTCCCAAGCAATTATATCCTTGCACACTTTACAATTGGCAGAACTTGTCGTCTTATCTATGCAAATGGTTGTAGCCAGATTATCTGAAATGCAATTTAATAATATGCAAAGTGGTGGCATGTCCGTGCCAGGGCACATTTACAACGGCGAGGGTGGTCCCTCGCATGGCGCGCGCGCACCGCGCTCATAACTTACACTATCCGAACAGATAAAGTATCGGGAGGACTCGGCTAGAGGCTAAACAAGGAAAGGCATAGCTAAAAAAACAAAGACATACATTTCTAAGATACGTGAACCGTATTTGGTCCCAGCACCATGTAAAGAAACCATTTTCAAATTTATGATTTACGATAAAGTTTGATATGATCAATATAACTCAAGCTGCCAATTAATGGGAACAGTTCATTCGGTTTTTGTTAAAAATAAAAACAAAAGCGAAAAACTACATAAAGATACAAATTACGCTGGAGATACTTCTGCAAATAAATCGTAATCAATGTTGCATTAATAAGCTGCAATCAGCGGCGCTTGACGCGAGTTTAATGAACCGATTAGTTTAGCTCATAAGCTCCTCGTACGCGCCGATAATGATTTGTACCGCGTGGGCACCGGCTAATAAGGCTTCTGTGTCAAACCTAATGCAGAAACCAGTTGCCGACAGTAATCGGCGCGGTAATACACTCACCAAAACCCACTTGATGAATAATAACGGAATAACGCTAGCTATGCATGCTGACTGCTGAGCTTTTAATATTAATTGTGTGAATTCTCAAACCGTAGTACCTCCAGGAAAGTTACAAGACTAATTGCTTCTTTAACGTCGTCACGGAAAGGCTGCCCTAGAAAGAAAATTTCAAAATAATTTAATGACAGCTTTTTCCTCGTCGCGATGGTCTTGTTAGAGAAATTTACGTGGTTTACTATCTAATTATGGGTACATGAGACCGCAATTATAAATGTTAGTCCAAATCAATGCTTCCTAGTTCTTTCTCTCATGAATACTACATGGCTCGTTAAAGAAGTCAGACGTAAAGTCCTATTAGGGTTTGGCGTGCGCCCTATCGAACAGCTTTGCATCAGGCACCGACAAGCAAACAAGTTTAACATGATTTGTGGCATCGGACCCGTTTCTACTGAGGTATTAATTAAGTCAATTGCCTTTGATTATACCGGTGCGATCAATTAAAGATCAAAGATGCTCCTAGTATAGTGAGTCGCAACGCAACTGAGACTACGGTCAAGTTTTTTGATCGTTTTGCAATAAAACTGTGAATCACTCGTGCTATCCACACCATGTCTGATCGCCCTTCTCCGTAACCAATTATGAATTAATTGCGGCTCTGTTATTTTCGTACTAAAACCTACATTCACAGGCTAAACAGATGTAGCATCTGTCATTACATTACAAATAAATAGTTCACGGCCATTTCATTACGAGCGATCTTTCATCTGTTAATATCGCATTAATAAATCTATTCGTCGTTGACGGTGATTAATTCGATATTGATTACAGTTGATGCTTCTCAAATGTTACAAAAACTAGTACTGAAACCCGCTAGCTTGGGAACTCGGTATCGGACGCCCGATAAAGTCATCAATAGAAACTTACGAGCCTGAATTAGCCAGCGATGCGGACATGCGAGTGAAATCTAAATCTCGCTACGACTTTACAGAAGCAGCGAAACTTTTTTTGATATTGCCTTTTGAAGTCTTTATCATTAATCTTGGTGTACGTGAACGATGGCAACAATCGATTCACTTTCGCCCGATTGATTGTTATCGCAAAAAGTAGCCTAGCGACTCGCTTGGACTCCGCTCCTGCTCTTTGATACGCTTGCGGATTCCGGAGCACCCATAGCGCCCAGGACTATATGTGAGAACACGCCTCCCCTGTTTGACTGGATTGTGTTTCATTCACCGAGTGCGATGTGATTGAACCCAGATTGCATGTATCCTTGAGAACTGGTTGCGATTGAATAGTGTTATATAAAGCGATGTGAATTCTTTGCGACGATCGCGGTAACACTTTATTCGCAGAAACGAACGCGGAATGCAATTGCTTTATTGATCCGATTTGATACTCTTGAGCGAGTTTCCGAGTGGGAAGATTCGTTAAGACACCTTCAATTTGAAGAGTCTCAGCCCGGTGTTCGGGTCCTATTTCCAAACTGGGACACACATGATGATATAAAACACTTTGTTCTTCCATCATTGTGATACCCCAGAACTCATCCTGATAGTCCGAATACAGAATCTGAAACTGAGCGATACAAGGAGAGAGAATAATAACCTGTTTAATCCGATACCCGTATTTCTGAAAGGCCTATGCTTCCTCCAAGATAATAAAAACGTTAGAGGATCATCCAAAGCCGTTGCCTCAACCTGTTTTATTTTAATGCGCAGAAGCCAGGCTGAGGAATACGAAGCGGCCATAAATCAGCGCGCGGACATCTCGTATGATCGCCTGCGTCGATCACCGTGATGGATCGGCGCAGGAGACGGTACCGTTGCGAGGTTGTTTTGCAAACAGACCGGGCAACTAGGGAATGGTCCTTTAAAGAACGTAAACACCGCCTTTTCTATTTTTGTCAGATATTTTTTTCTTTTTCTTCAAGGACTAATTATGACCGCAGTCTGGGAAGGAACACGATATGTGGTCGCGATCCTCATCAGTGAGGGACCGAGGAAGAAGACTAATTATTTTAAGACAGCGCGGTTGTGTATTGTTATTATATAACTATGAGCAATAATGAGCATGTGTGTAGTAATAACAACTTACAGTACCACTGATATCATATTAAGTGGCATGGGAAAGCATGTTGTATTATTTATGGCAAGGAAAACAATCATTTATTTTTGCATTGCACCTGCATGAGTCGAAGATCGAGAAACACGTAAAAACTAATGAGACCGATGCTGATCATCTTGGCTGTGACTCGCAACTTCGTATCTAATATAATCTTATATTTTCTAGAACTAGAACATTTCTAGACACTACACATCAAGATGAGCAACCATTTGGAATAATAACACACTCGATAAATACGATATGTAATCAGGAAAGCTAATTTGTTATCTAGCATATAATAAAACTCTATAAGTACACTTTTATTATGACACACATTGTAGGAAAAACATAATAAAAATACAACTTCTGTACACAAAACTTATGTTCTAAATAGAGTAAATTAATTGTTTCATTTAGGACGGTGGATTCTTTCAAAATATGTTTGTATAATACCTATTTGCAGACTGGAAAATCTATTCGGAATTTATAGATTAACCCACTAATCTTGACGCAGTCACAAATCAAATAACAAATCTAGTTTGACTAGTCCACTGTGTAGAAAACAAACTAAGCATACACGCTAACATGTTGATTGTTGATATTTGATCCCATAATACAATCATTGATTTCCCAACAGGTCACCTTTAACGCACCAGCACCGCTGAAACGGAATCGTGTCACGAACACACAAGTCGATATCTTAGCGATTGTGAGAAACGAGATACGCGAACTATACGCGTACGCTTCGTCACTGGTTATTATCTAATTAAATAATTAACGAGCGCTCTTGCAGATCATACGCGGCGTCTATCAGCCATCGGCAGCCATGCTAACCATAGGGTGGGCCGACTATGATTAACTACATGTGTAGCTGGTACTTGCCCTTAGCTAAAGCATGAAGAGACAAATAACATTCGTCATTTTTTTTTAAATGCAGAACAAAGTATTTTAATACGTCGGCCGTTTGGTGTAGTGGTTCAGAGCGGACTACTATGCCGAGAGGTCCCGGGTTCGATACCCGGCCGGGCAGAAATTGAAATGATGAATTTTAATTTCTGTGACGGGTCTGGGTGTTACTATGTATAATATGTATGTATTAAAAAAAAGTATATAAGTAGTATATCCGTTAAGCTAGCACCCATAACACAAGCATTAAGTTGCTTACTTTGGGGCTAGCTGGCGCTGTGTGAAATTGTCCAAAGATTATTTATTTATTATTTACTAGCTTTCCGCCCGCGGCTTCGCCCGCGTGGAATTTAGTCTGTCACAGAAAAACTTTATCGCGCGCGTCCCTGTTTCAAAAACCGGGATAAAAACTATCCTATGTTCTTTCCCGGGACTCAAACTATCTCTATGCCAAATTTCATCAAAATCGGTTGCGAGGTTTAAGCGGGAAAGCGTAACAGACAGACAGACAGACAGACAGACAGACAGAGTTACTTTCGCATTTATAATATTAGTTGGGATTATTTACTGCAATAGCCTATGATGTTATGTGAGATGCAGTCTAGGATAGTAGATACCTGCTAATCTAAGTTATTATAATGGTATTACAATTAGTTGCAAAAATATTGCATAATGTGGCTATTCCCCCTGTAAATTTTTCTTTAATTAAGATTAATGATTACTTTAGAAGACGATAAAATGCATGAACTCTACCAAATTATAATTAAGTCCATTAGTGCAGCTTAGTAAAAATAGTAAACAATGTCAAATACTATTATTATGTCAATTACCTACGCATAGTTTACTTTATGATCCGACAAGATTTGCAATTATCTAATTCAGTGTTTCTTTAACAATCGTAAATAAATGTCACCAAAAGTGTCGTAATCTAAATTTATTGCTGCTTAATTATTAAGGGGGTCCTTAAAATTGTGCTTGATTTTCTAAGGGGTCCGTGGGCAAAAAAGGTCAAGAAACGCTGATCTAATTTATTTTATTCATTTATTCTTTAATGCCTTATAAATCGGTAGCTACATAAGGCGAACTTAATTATTTATGAATAAAAATAGCTAAATACGGAAGAGTTAGTTGAGGTGGCGCCAAAAGTGAAACTAATCGTATCAACGTAGAATACAAATGCAATCCAGCTTTTGTACAGTCAACAGGCTCTACATTTTTATTGAAAAATAGTTTTTAATTTTGAGACGCAGAATGTTAGAAGATTTTGTAGAGCTATAAGAAGAAGAAGATAGTGTGTAAGTAGAAGATTTTAATAATCGTATAGTTCTTGCAACTCACGAAGGCGAGTAAGCTTTACTTGTGTGTGTACGTGTACATGCACATAGCGATAGTGTAATGTCTGTCAAAACTTTTGAAAAAAGAACACATGTAAAGTTCACTCGCCTTCGTGAATTGCAACAACTATTTCCTGAATAAGATACAAAGTGTAGTTTTCTGAATAAAGTAAAATAAAATAAAGCAGTAGTGAAATCACATCATAAATTGTATTATCATAAACACGCAGCGGTATTAATTTTGAACATAGCCTAGCTGATAACTGCTTGTAGACAATGAGACATTAAACCGTCATAGCAAATTACGAGCTATGCGAATGCTAACACAAGTAACCAGGTAAACTCTACCAGGGCTGGCACGTACAAAATCAAAATCAAAAATATTTATTCAGTTTATTTAGACCATAAGTGGCACTTATGAACGTCAAAATATAGTAAATAATAAAAAAAAGACACTATAGTTGTTGCAATTCACGAAGGCGAGTGAGCTTTACATGTGACTCGCTACTGTTCGTTTTTTCAAAAGTTTTGATAGACATTACACTATATCGTTATGTGCATGTACAACGTACACACACAAGTAAAGCTCACTCGCCTTCGTGAGTTGCAAGAACTGTAATTAATTTACATGTTTACTAATTTTCCTGAAGCTAACTTTAAACTGTTTGCGGAATCTGTAGGACTTCGTATGTGAGAAATTGTAATTTATGTTGAAACGCTCGTAGGAAGCCCCTCGTAAAACTATGAAGTGAGGAAACGTGAAGGTAAGCAATAAATATTAATTTACGTAAGTCATTTAATATCTGTGATATTTCACAAAATTATAGGGTGCTAAGTTTAATGCTTGGATATCCAAGGGTGTAGAAGAGAATACGAGTATAATTCCTTAAAAACCCGTATTATGAATGACATTTTTAATTATTATGTGCTTCAATCTTAAGCATAGTTTAATTAATTGGTAAATCAATACTGTTGTTTATTCTGTTTATCTGACCTCAATCAGTCAACAGAGAATTTAAGCTTGGGTTTTAATCTTTGAGATTTCAGTGTTAATTCATAAAACATGCCTTACGCTGGATTTCACCATCTTAGTTTAACTTTGACAAGCGTCAAATATCTGTCAAACTACATACAAAAATCACCGGTTATCGTTATAGTTAGGTAGTGCAACTCAGCCTCATTGTAATCGATTGAATTAAAATCGAGAGGAACCAACCCTAGACCGCCAGGTACACGGATCTTGCCAAGAATGGGTGTGTGGCCGAATCGTAAATTTGGCGCTGCGCAGACTCAAGCAGCGATGGCCGCCGCGCCCTGGTTTATATCGCAGGTGGATCAGATCGCCACTAACTTGTTCCTGCTAACTGGCTTGGACTAGAATGAGTCTACAGATAATAGCAGAGCCCAAATGATACTTCATACTTGGAAACGTTAGATTGGTGGAAGAATAATGGTCGACGGAAAAGGGATATACAAAAAATGCCAATTGCTAGAAGTACACTACGATGAGTATGAGCTTTTGCTGCATTACCTACGACCAATTTAAATTTCTAAAGACGCATAAAATCTGCCAGCTTCACTCATCGATATGCTTTACAGACAAAACTCGCTATCCAACTCCTACTATTAACCTGTAACCTAGACAGTGCACCAAGAAAACTGCAAATAACTATCATCAAGTGTCTATAGATTTTTACGCTCTTCTCATTTATTCCCATATTTTTATCAAAATTCGCTTTCATCTAATGTTCGTGGCAAAATTAAACACTACTGTTAAATATAAAATGGGCGGACTCGGAGCGATGATACGATTGCAGGTGGACGGCCCCTTACGCTCTGGTTCATATTTTATATGCCAATGCGCAGCTGAGATTGGAACTTGTCCGTGCACTTGTTACTTTAAGAGCTTTTTATAAATTTAATTGCATCACATTACGTTACATAATGTGCTCCGCAACAGGTTTTGCACGCTCTCGTTATGATTAAGGGATTGTAAAAAATATATTAACAACTTGCAACATACACCTTTATATGGTAATCCCGTGACTACCTCACAACATTGCATTGCGTTTTACGGCTTGTACCTTACGCTTATTATTACTTATTAGCTGAATATTTTCAACAGAGATTTAACGAACCGAAGCATTCCTCGGTAAGTGCTACTTTATTGCTAATAGTACCGGAAATTAATACACACCCGTTTTGTGCGATGAACATTTATTGTACATAGACCCGGCTGCATAATTAAGTAATAAATAACCGGCCAGGAGCGAGTTGGACTCGCCCACTAAGTTTTTGTACTGCCATTTTACTGTGCTAGAGATTCTGTAATATTCTCCGGGTATCGAAAAAGGGACGTCTGATTATGACATAGGAGGTGCCTTGAAATTTAGGCATTAGGTGCCATAGTAACTCATTCAGATAAATTAATTTTCAGAAAACTCAAAATCAGACGCCAACTGACGGAAACTCGGAAATACATATTAATTTTCCGAAACTTTTATTAGCAAGTATGTTGAAGAAAAACCGGAAGAAATTGTAGCGTTCACGACATTTCTAGATGAAAATTTAGCTGATCATAAATAAGTTTCGACGAAAATGTTTTACAGACTGAACTCCCCTTACAATAGATATTAAGTTTAATTAAAACATCTGGCGGTCGTACCATCCTTTTCTCGAAGCAATTCAGGCCATTTTCGACCGCCTGTAACTTCGTTGTGGATAAAACTAAAAGGCTGAATTTTCATTAGCTATGCAGGCATTGTAAAGACACGGTATATTTCAAATGTCATTCAATTTGAACCAGTAGTTTAAGAATTATAACGGGTCAAAGTTTCTTAATTTTGTCACTCACTGACTGACTGACTGACTCACCGATCATCAAAATTCTAAGGCACTTCTAGCAGACCTAGAAGCTTCAAATTTGGAATATAAGTAGTGTTTGGTGTATGAATCAAGGAAAAACTAAAATATTTGGGGGCACGGTAGTGCAACCGCCAAGTCGAGTAAAATTTTTCAATTTAGGTCCAGTTTTCTAGATACATAACTGCTGTGTACAAAATACAAAAAGAAATGAGATCCCATCAAAAACAATACTTGTCAAAAAAACCAAGTCTCGCAACTGAGTTGCGAGACTTGGTTTTTTTGACAAGTATTGTTTTTGATGGGATATACCTTTTATGGAAGACCCAGCAAACCAAAGTACTGTTACGCATTTCACAGCATGTTACGGAGACTCTACAAAATGTATCGTCTGTTTGTGAATGTGCTACGTTACGCATTACGGTTTCATTCATTACGATTATTTCATATTTTTACACTAGATAATTAATATGCAGATCATCATCCATATTAATGATATAAACTTTAGTTTATTCATACGATATCGCCACCATCCCCTCACCTATTTATGGAAATTGTACTGAATACGTAATTAATAAATTAAATAGTAGCTATTTTTATCATCGTCTAAGGCCAAGGTGCCATGAACTTGACCGTACCTACTTAATGTAGGGTTAATCGTATAAAAACTAAATTAATACTTGTAATATCGCAGATTATATCTCATTAATGGTCTCTTCCATTAATTAATTAAAGGTTTTTTCATCGACCTGTTCTTCAGTTTCACTTCACTAATTGGAGTACCCAATTACGAAGGTAAACACTGCAATCTGAAGTGAGCAACTTTGTTGTTTGTAATCGATAAATCTTTATGATGTAATATCAACTATCTAATATTATGCGAGAACTTCTAGTTTTTTTTTAAAGACATTTCCACTTTTCATAAGTTTATCGGTCGCCAGATAAAAAGTATTACCTACCTACCTAGTAACTTACAATAAAACATTTTTATTGACTCTCAAAATGTATTTTTATGCGTCGAGTTCAATGTCCAATAAAATACATTTCGCATTCTGTAGGATCACGTTTCCGAAACCGATATTTTTAGTCTTTATCTTATTCTTCTTTTTCACATTGACATCTTGAACACCAGCATCAAAAACGAAGAAGTTTGCATTACGTACCTGTTGCTCCGAAGTTACTTCTTCTCTGCTGCTATCATCTGAAACAATAAAACAACATTATATCTCAGTTAAACTCAATCTACGTTACAGTTAATCTAGCAAAAGGAATCAATTACAGTTAAACCAGTCACAGAGTGGTCGGATGGGCTAACTGCATCTAAAGAGCCGAATGCACACAATGCCACAGTCTAGTTCCCAACCAGATCTGAAGATGTCGCCTTAGCGGGGGCAACGACCCCGTGCAATTTCACGCTTGCCTATGTGCTGAGTCAAATGTGACATGACAATAGGCTCCTCCACATACAAGGAAAAAGCGAAATTGGATTAACAGTTACTGGGAGATACACCCCGCTAAGCACGCTACAGTACCTGCTTAAGTTTAAGCAGGAAAAATCTTACGCCCGTATTCACAAACATTACTATGAGGTCTCACAGAGCGCGTGAAGGCACAAGGTGACATACGAACCAATCACAGAGCTTTATTCAACGCTGTGCGTTCGATTTGCTGCTTTACTTAAGCAAGCATCGTTTGTGAATACGGGCGTTAGACTAACTGATCGATCTACAAAATCACACCGATTCTTCAGATGCTACACATATTTTTTTTTAATGCATTTATGTATTTAATTATCCTGCTTTCGCCTCCGAGATTTATTTTACCATGTAGTACCCCTGTACGACAACCCAATCCGCACACAATATTCAGCGTAGTAGTATTAAAAAACAAAAGAGCGGGCAACCCCACCCCTACCACGCTGTGGGCTCGGTGTCCGAGCGGTCTCATTCCTTTGTGCGCACGCGCAACGACCGCACGCAGTATAAGAAAAATGCTTAAGTGACGTCACCAGGACGTTTTTACCGACAAAAAACGTAATTATTTTAAGTTGTGCAGTGTAGTGACGAGAATTAGACCCAACAATTGAATGATCAAACGAACTTACCAAGTGAAGTTCGATCTAAATTATCCTGTTTTCGCCGAAGAGATTTAAGGTCCCTCCCAACCCGAAGATTTCTATATCTTCTTCCCTGGAGGTAAACGTCAATGTCATCTCTTCTCTAAATATAATGAGACCGCTCGGACACCGAGCCCACAGCGTGGTAGGGGTGGGGTTGCCCGCTCTTTTGTTTTTTAATACTACTACGCTGAATATTGTGTGCGGATTGGGTTGTCGTACAGGGGTACTACATGGTAAAATAAATCTCTTCGGCG
This sequence comes from Ostrinia furnacalis, assembly GCF_004193835.3. Classification (NCBI taxonomy): domain Eukaryota; kingdom Metazoa; phylum Arthropoda; class Insecta; order Lepidoptera; family Crambidae; genus Ostrinia; species Ostrinia furnacalis. The sequence continues at coordinate 426,516 of NW_021134758.1, forward strand.
AAAACAGGATAATTTAGATCGAACTTCACTTGGTAAGTTCGTTTGATCATTCAATTAAAGACAAACCCAAATAAAAATCTTGTCATTCTGTTAGTACCTACCTCCTATTAGCTTGTAACTACATACATTAACATTATTGAACAAACATAATAGTGTTAACGAAAATAGCCTCACTTATTACTTATTAACGACTAATTACAAGGGTAATAAATATCCTGCCGTAAATCATGCTAATGCTGAGGTATATATATATTTGCCATCAGTTAACCAGAGGAGCGCTACATGTAATTTTATAAGCCATAAAATAAAATTGCCTATTACTAATCATCGCTCATCTACTTGGATTTTTGCAATTTTCCACGCTAAATACTATGTATGGCGATTGACCTCATATTTTTATTGGACGCAGTCACGCGTATGCATTTTAGTTAATTTAAACGTATGGTCAATAGCATTGCAAAAATTTGACACTAATTTCGTTCGTTTCTCCTCACCATTTCATTTTAACAGTTCAAATCAATCTGTAACAATATTCGTTAATTGTATTTTAATCCTAGCAGCTTATTTATTTATTGTATTTGACAGTAGAGTCGATCTCATCATTGTTCGTTAAATCATTATCATGGTCTATGTGTAAACGTTTACTTCAACACCAAGAGAAAGTGACAAATAAATCCTCATGTAGGTATATTAATTTATTAATATTAGTGACCTGACCTCGAATTGCAAAGCTTAATATTTTTAGGTAAAGGGTACACAAATACTCACAATACGAGTAAATAATAATATTATGTATGTCACTTGAGTCATTCATTTTACTATCATTCTAAAAATACGTGAAGGCTCAAGCTATCACCACAGCTATCACGCAGTTCATGAATGTAGAATATGTACGTCCATCAGTACAAATATAGCTTCCGATAAGTAATAAAGATACAAAGCGATATTGTTTATGAATATTACTTGTACTAATGAGTCTATTAGATACAAATAACATACTAAAACAGCATTCAATAAAGTAGTTGAGAATATAAATCAAAATTGATGAGAAAATCTTAATGAAGAGTCCTATTTCACTCGCAATGTTACGATATCGGCAGAATCTGCGAACCGTCCCACTTCTTCTGATCCTTGTGAAAACAACTGAAGTATTACCTACTCCAAAAAGATAAAGATGTAGGTAGGCGAATGGCGAGATTTGCTTTGACAGCGCCACATTTGCACAGTGCGTTCACCCCCGGCCGCGCGTGACAAACCCATCTCGGCATAACATTATAACATACATTACACTTTTCCACCTAACCGACCCGAGGAAAACCCACAAGCTCTGTGGCCACATAACAAGACACAAATTCAAACAAACAGATACTTCTGCACCGGACAATAAAAGTTGTAAATTCTTGCCGGGCCTCCAAAGAATCTTCTTCGAATGGGGCCCGTTCCACAATCTGATTTCCTTGATTGTAACAAAAAATTAGGCAAGCATGCTTTATAGCGCTTTGCAAAATGCGGATTCTGTTATCTTGCTAATTTATAGTTCACTACCTTCCTATGAATATTAAAACAACAACTTCGTTCCTTTTTATGTATGTTTCGAGTATTTAAGATTATGAGTAGCCAAACGACTAATGAGAATCATCTTACACAACGCTTTTCAACCGACTTCAAAAAAAAGGAGGAGGTTCTCAATTCGACCCGTATGTTTTTTTTTTCTATGTTTGTTACGCGATAACTCCGCCAATTATGAACCGATTTGAAACAAATCTTTTTTCGGCGTATAGGTAATACCTCAAGGGTGGTCCCATTTAAATTTAATAATAGAAAAAACAACCCCCAAGGGTGGAAAATTGGGGATGAATTTTTTTATACGCAATATCTCCGCCGATTATAAATCAATTTGAACGATTATTTTTTTGTTGAATAGGTATTATCAAAAGGGTGGTTTCATGCGAATTTGAAGAAAATATTTCACCCCCAAGGGTGGAAAATTGGGGATGAACTTTTTTATACGCAATATTTTTAATTTTTAGTTTTTTTTTGTGTTCACGCATTTGAAGTCGGTTTTATTTTTTTAAAAAGTTAATTATAGTACAAAAAGATTCCCATTCAGTGGACACAGCATTAAACTCGAAAAATATAAAGAAATTGTTGTAGATATGAGTATTTTCAAGTATTTTCGTATCTAATAAATTAATGTCACTGTTATGAGTACATCACAATCAAATACCTTAAGTCCTGTTAACACAAAATTAAACCTTAATAACGACAACGATGTAATGTTTATTAAACCATATAAAATTAAATAAAGCCATTATTAATCATGTTCCCAGTGAATATTCTGTGCAGAATGCAAGAGAAACAGTTAATAAATACTCTACGAGCGGTATATTTTCGCGGTAGAGCTAAAGGGCAAAGTTGAGGACTCTCGCCCCGGTAACTAATGTTAAGCTACCTCAACACGCTGATTAAAGATACCAAGTTCAAGGCTGTAAGGCTTTAATGATGTAATAAAAAACAAGCAACATTTTACACGATAAGATTTATGTTCGGACTCATTTGGTATTCGTTGACGACTGTTTTTCTTTTATATTAAGTACGTCAACATTGATAGTGTCGTTACTAGAGTTAAATTTGAATAAATCTTAAACTTCTGGCCATAGCAATTACATAGCAATATTGATAATGATTCTGATCAATAGCATCTGAATTTATCTATTTAGATAAAGAAATAGGGTGCAAAGTAACGTAACGTGCGTGACTAACTGTGATGGAATAGAACATCAGGACTTTAGGCAGTCAGGAAGACCTCTATCTGCCTGAATTTTGTGAAATCTATGAGTTTAGCCTTGGAATACTGCCACGAAAGAAGACTAATGTTCACCACTAAAAGCAGTCTAGGTGCCTCAATAAGAAAAGTCTTAAATATTATTTATCTGGCTAGCTGTAGCGACAAATGAGAGGGCGGCATGCGGCGACAAAAAGCTGTATCGCATCACGTGCGCGCTCGGAGGCACGTCCACGTAATGGCCCTAATCAATTTGTGATCAACCGCGAGACCTCCGAAGGACACAGCTATGTGTCTTCTTAATCGACTGAAACCTTAAGAAGGCTGTGAAGAAATTACATAGAGACTGAATCTTGGAAAGTCCAAAAATAAATAATAGGACGCGAAGTGCATTTAAATAATTTACGAGGAAATTTAAAAGTTTAGAACAGCTAGTTCCCCATTTTGAGGTTATGAGTCTTGGCCAGAAAGCTTCAAAGTTTCTTGCCATGTATTTTTTCTAATCACTAAGAACCTTCTATTCGGTTACCTATATTCGTGACTGTGTAACAATTTGTGGTAAAACAGCAAATCATCCTGAAAAACCTTGGGAACCTAAAGATATAGAGATAATAACGTTGTAAACAATCTCCTGAAATTCCTGTAAAGTTGAACTCAGTTTGGTGTAAATTCCAGATGAATGACTACAGTTTGTTTTTATCAAGTTTTTGTAATAGCTTCGTCACTTGTCCCGCTTATATTTATAAAATATTCTCAGCGAAACGCCTTTCAATCAAAACAACTAATGTTAAGTAAAACAAAATTAAGTAAGAAAAAAAGTTAAAAGCTACGACATTACTTCAACCGCAGGATAATGGATGTAACGAAAAAAGTTAATCCGGCTCTTTACAAAAACGTGATGTGAACTATAATGTTAAGGTTACTTTTTTGGGATATTAACGATGCAGACAATTTTCTAAGACAATCTACATTCCACACTCCTTATGATGATGAGAGCAAAAAAGGTACATTTCAATTTATTTTTAAAATTATGAACGCTCGCTTTACGTCAGTCAGTTAAACGGTGGACTAAAGTTGACTGACTCACAACAATCCAAATTCCAAAGTTTAAATTGTTGTTATGTACAAATGTGTAGGTAAGTAGCCATGATCTTTCCACTTTCAGAGTCAGCTAGGCTTTTGATGACATAAGCGTGTTTATGCAGATTTGCAATGCCAGAATATAAAGCTAGACCTACACTAAGGTAGGCCTGGTGTGATGCTAAAAATTTTAGTGCAACTGTTTATGCATTAACTTGAAGATACGCCGGTGAATCACTAGCACGTCTCGTTGCTTCTCCGCTTGACATAGCTATTATATCCTGCCGTGTAGCTCCAGCCTTACCAAATCCATATCGGCTTTCAATTGTTTTATCAACCGTATGTCCGATACGCGGAATTGTTTGTCTATCCAATGTCGGTTTTTTCAGCCTACGCGTGTGTACCACGCAAAAGATTGATCGTGTGGGCGGCCAATTTCGTAATGTTATTCGCAATTTCATTAAATTGAATTCAATAGCAATAGCGATTGCTATCTTTAACGATCAATGGTTATAAATTTGTTATCACTGCTAACTGTAATTTGCCTCTGTTTGGTCAAACGTTGACTCTCATAAAAAACTCATAAAACTCATTTAATTTTGCAAATAGGCTTTTAAAAAGCTCTTTTACACGTCCCAATATTAACCCTACCACTGCTTCGGGACAATAAATGGGCCAGTGCTGAGAAGAAGCAGCGCAAGAAACTCAGTGACTATTGTCAGCCTCCTTTTCAAGGGTTTACAGTCTTTAAAATATACAAATTATAGTCATAAGTATTGATGCGAGCTAGGTAGTTGAACATTCCAAACATTTTTATCTTTTATATAATCATCAACTTTACAGTAGCCCTTTTTCATTAAGGTGCTTTTGATATGTGCTTTAAATTTATGAATGGGCAATTCTACAACAGTTTGTGGTAATTTATTGAAAAGTTTAATACATTTCCCCATAAATGAATTACCAATCTTATGCAGTCTGAAATTTGGAACGGCAAGTTTATTTTTGTTTCTTGTATTGAACTTGTGTAAATCACTATTTCTAGTAAATTGCTCTATATTTTTGCGAACATATAAAAGGTTTTCATAAATGAACTGTGAAGAAGACTTTTCTAATCCAGTTCCTTGTAAATAAATGGGCTTAATTAATTTATTTAAATTAATTTGTGTTTGTGCAATTTTGTGATATAATGTAATCATCACCAATGACATCACTTTGTTATAATTCACACAATCAGTCATGTACTGGATTACGATTTCGTAATCAAATGTAAAGATATTCTTAGCAAAATTTTGTATTTTACCAGATACCTCAAATTACTTAGCAGATGACGATGCTGTGTCACAGATAAGATAGGTACAGCAATCAGTGTCATAATAGAGCAAAGATCCGATAATTATAGAGTTGAAAAGTAGAACCAAATAATTACGTGTTCCAGTTAAAAAATCCCAAATTACCGCATCTCGCCCAATTGTCTAGCGCCTTATCAGCAGCAGCTGTCTCAGTGCATTCGAATCACCTTGGAGATAAGGTATCAGCTCGAATCCACTGTTTGTTTACATGCGACCGAGTTGCAACACCGGCTTTTGTTCAATTTAATTAAATAACCATTACGGGTGATGAAAGATTAACGGTAATTTTTGATTTATGGCGTTTAATGACAATTAAGCTGTCAGATCTGTAGCATTGCTTGTGTTTACTGTGCAATCTTTGATAGTGGTAGTCTTATACTAATCTTAAAAACGCTGTCAAATATTTTAGGTAGGAATCAAATGGGAAAATAGAAATGCTACAACACTTGACATTGGTTGAATACAGTCAGCTCCATATCACCCGATGGAGTGTAAGCAAAACAAAAAACAAAAGACATAGGAATTAACTCTGTTTATTGTCTGTCCTTAGAGCTGTGTTTTTCGAAAAATATAGACTTACGAATTCGCAGACTTTCTAACAATAAAAAGTTGTCAACTTGTCTAGACGTACGCGGCCGTTTGCAAAAACAAACTTGGCGAATAAACACGGCATTGTTTGTGGTCACGTGACGAAGCCTAGGCGCAGACGCAGAACTAAGCATGTTTGAATTGTTGCCCGTTATTCTTGTTTGAAGTTTCTTTTAATTCAAATATTTGTATTTACTATCATATTTGGAAAGCTCCAAAATAAATAACTTGTGCCTTGATAGAAAGCTCCCAGTAATTTATCCCAAAAACGATAGTCTCTATCATTCTAAATGGTAATCACTTACCATCAGTGCGCTTACCATGAGTTTACGTTAGGTGTGCTCGCTAGCGACTGCGTAAAAAAATGACATTAATTGTATGACATATTGTGCAGCGCCCCTAGTGGCTACTTTCAAGAAACAAAATCTTCATAGAGATTTTTGACGTACTCGCTAGCGAGCACACCTAACGTAAACTCATGGTAGGTACACAGGTGATCCGTTTGCTCGTTTGCCTCCTGTCACATAAAAAAATCTCATCTTCATCTATGGTTGTATATTTATATTCAAATGGCACCGAAATATCATTTGAATGACTAATTGTATTGGTTGATGATACCAAAAATTAAACCGACAATGTAACCTAAAAGAGCATACCAATTAAGAACATCATTCAGGCCACGCTAATCCTGCAAATCAAAATCTAATCCTCTATGAAGAATCCATCGCAAGTAGGGCATGATTTCGTCATCTGACCCAAATGCATGTCCTGAATCACGATAAGATAGGACCAGTGTGCTTTTTTAGATAACATAGCCCAAGGCCGTAGTGGGTGACCCTGGGCAAGCAAATATAACGGAATATGTGAAAAAGGCATTGAAATTGAACTCTGATAAAAACACTCCACTCAAGGATTGAAGCACTCTTGAATTGAGCATGCCTACGGATTTGCTCAGTACCTGAATACTGGTAGAAACTTAATCCTAAATACATTTAATTTTGTGTCTATTATAGTTGCGATTAACTTGCTAATGGCTTGAGCGGTTGGTGGTACCCACATAGAATTAAGTGGCATATTTGACAACCTTGATTGAGGTTCCACTACATAACACACAAAAATTGCAAGCTATAAGCCCACCAAAAAGAACGGGATAAAATGAAGAACAAAACGGACTTTTCAAACATGTCTGGTAGAAGTCTATCAAAGTATTACATTCAGCAGTAAACAGCTGACTGCAGTATCATTTCCAAGTAACTGGTTAAATAATGGGTTGACTTAACCGCAGTGGACGGCAATTAAAAAAGATTATACCGCGCAATGGCCGCAGCAGGGCCAAAACCACACTCGAGTCGGCGACGTAACAGCCGGTACATCCGACACCGTAACCACTCTTCCTATTGTCTTAACTACATCAATGTGTAATGCCTTTACATAGCAAAATTTTTCTATTTCTTACTAGATGGTTGGCCTAATTAATTTTTATTTAACGCGTATTTCCAAATCCGTTTGGCCGCGTAGTAAGTGTAGACCAAATCCTCCATATTTTTCATCTGTTAAATTAGATAGGAAGTCTTTCCCACTTAACGTGGGGACTAATCTACCTGATGATGATGATAAAGCTGTAAAGTCAGATTCACACATAAAAACATATAAAAAGACCGCATCATCTTAAAAACTCAAGTTAATTAGCCAAGTAAAGCGTCATATCCCGATCAGGCTGATCCCGATCTACCATTCGCAGATCGAAAGGCATAAAACTGTATTCCCGCTACACCGGCACCTCGCAATCGCGCCACTTCTTATTATTCGCGACCGTTATCGACTTTACGATATCGTAACCAGGCCTTATCAGCTAATTAACGCTTACCGCTGCCAGATAATGACCCGTCTCGTATCTTTAAGTGTTATGTTAGGACGGCGCTAAAGAAATCCACGCTGAAAAAACGATTCAAACATACTCCTTAAGTCATCCAAATAATTAAACCTAAATTAATCCATCAGGGAGAGATGGCGCTTGCTCGAGCTTCTGCAAACGACGTGGATGCCTTAACGTGACCACGAACGCTATGCCAAGAGCGAAACGACTGAGAAGAAGAATTAAACTACGAGAATTAAAGAACTTATTCTGTCAAAACTAATTACCAAAACGTTATTTGTAAACGGCAATAAGAGCCGTAGAAGAAATAGATATAGCAAAAGCAAATAAGTTTTCTAAGGCTTTTAGATTCGATTGAATTTGATAAACCAGCAATCAGAAGCCGCCATAGTACTAATTTCCGACAGAACAGAAGCGTCGCAAGTTAATTTTAGTGACAGAGCGACCATCAGATATAGGGCGCCCGGGGCGAGCCTTTCTCCCGGCTGAAAGCCGCTTAGCATAAACCGCAGCGTTTGAGATCATCTCGGTTCTAGACCTCCGATAAAAATATACTTGGTGATATCGTGTTGATATAACGGTACGATTTTTTTAGTTATTTTTAAAAGGGTTTGCTCTTGATCGCAATCTCAAGCGAAACATGCTGACTCAAAATTGCCCAGAAAATTCCTTTATCATTCACCAAAATAAAGAACAAGCATCAAATAAAATATATTTTACAAAGTTGCTAAATTGACTATCAAAGTTCATAAATCGAATGATCGGATAGTGATCGAATTTATAAATAAACGTTACTTCACCGATGAAACGTAAGGTTATCAATATTTTTTTTTTATCTCCAGCTTAGCCACAAATTTTCTTATATTTATTTGTTCTTACGAACTAATGGTACACACATTGGATTGTATTGTTCACATTTATCCCCCCCGGCCCACCGAGGCGGTAAGGTATGCCTGCTCAGGGTGAGTCGGGGGGGGTTATCAATATTTACAAACAACGACAGAAGCGGCTTGGACAAATATGCGGAGAGTTACGCAAAGGCGGTAATGCAAAAGGTTGGGCTTAACACAATCGCTGCTGAGCCAACGAGATTCGAAATAAGTCACGAAAAACTAACGCCACGGGCCATCATGGACCCGCCATTTCTCAACTGACCACCGGAGCAAAACCAACAGATAAAACCACTGAAGCTATGGTCCAGCTATTTAAATACATCTTAAAGTTAAAGGTTTGATTTTATTGTTATCAGATCAAAGTGTAAGTGACAAATTAAACTTTTTCAGAAAAGCACTCTTTTGAACGGTAAGTAGCTACTCCAACTCCATTCAGAAGTTGCTGCTTCTGAATATTTCGAAATATTTGTCGCTAATTGGGAGTTGAATTGCAACAATCTTTGCCCTATTGCAAAATGACAAATATTTATGTCTTTACAGATCGTAATCACTTCAATGCGGCCTATTGAGACTTATCAAATGGCATCGCTTTTTTATTTCCAATCGTTCTCGAACTAGATCCACAGTCCTTACCTTATGCTTGCCGACATTTGCGTTAAACAATACATACCTACTTTGTTAGTATTGAGAGGTACATGAGTAAGAATATTTTCTAATTCAACTTTTACACCCATTGTTTGAATGACTTTGAAAAAGCGAACCACCAAATTGACTCGTCAGATCGAGCTGACAGCCATCATTCAAAACCAAGAATGAAAGTGAAATGGAATTCACATCGGTCCAGTTCAGAAGAAGATATAATTTAAGTTTAACGATAAGTATTTGCAGTTTCTGTTCGTTTCGTTTGCAGAAGAGAATTTTCAGACAAAATCGTAAAAGATATTGGACAGGTTATAAATCTAGATCTGGATCAGTTACTTGTACAGGTTGTACTTCTTCCGTCTCGGTCAGGTCCGAACTTGATGCCAAAAAGCGATGTCCGTCTTATCTTGTATTTGTATCATTGTTACCGTGAGAATCGAACCAAGCTGAATCCTAACCCACCCATGCCATAGTCATCGTCGTCATGAACGCCGATGATCTTCCCGCCGGCGGTCAAACGAAATCGAAACCTGAACAATATCGGACCCACTAATAAGGACATATTATCGTGAAAGTGAGTTAGCGCAAAAACCGCGCGTCACGAGCGCCCCGCATTGTAGTCCGTCCGAAAACGCGATGGTCACTCTTAATAACCGTTTAGAAAGTTGTAATTCCGTCATTAGGCGTGATAATTTCCGAACGAAGGTCAAAGGTCCCGGCGGTCTTACGCTCCCGCGCTTCACACGCAAAACAAACAATTTCGCGAATTGTACAATTAGACGATGGCAATTTCATTACGCAATGGAAGTGTTTTGTGTGAATGTGCAAAAACATTGGGAAAACCTAACATAACTTTACTGAATAAAAAATTAATTTCAGTACATTTATTTTTAAACTTGCACATTTATTTGGACTTTCAAAAGTAATTCCATCTGTAACAGCACGCGAACGAATATGACCACGAATAAATTCACTGTCATGAATATCGGTCAGAATGCAGGTGAGAGCACAAAACAATGCGAAGCCTCGGATACATTCACACGTGTTCTCTTTAGAGCATTTGTTCGAATTAAAAACGAAACTGCTGCCTGCGGTTTGTGCTATCTCAGCGGGGCATCGCATCAGCCTCCGCCGCACACCGCGCAAGCGCAATCACACAAATAACCACTTATTGTACTTGATCATAGACTATAGACAACGAGGGTGCTTCAAAAATTTCACCCATTAAGGCGAGACGCGGCTACCGAAGGTCATAATTTCCAATGTGATAAGACCAAACATTCCGTTAGCAATGCGCGAACAATAGATCGTGAATGGAAAAAAATGGGATGTAATTTCGGAGGCAAAGAGCCATTTGTGGGAGCACTCCTATGAAGATGACTTTCGATGGCCGCATGAATGCCGGTTATCGTCGGCGAAATATGAAATTGGAAAAAGAAATAAATCACGCGGCCGTGATGGAGAATGCTGTAGATAAAAATAGAAAGGCAGCAGCGTAGAATGGAAAAACGCTCGTTTATTTTTAAGAGCTACAATACAATATTCTTATCAACGATAATTCTGCTATTGTGAACTCTCGCCGCGGTATTTAATTTTAATACAGTTCGACTTCAATTCATCTTAAAATGGCTGGCTATCCGAGTACGCACTAGTTTTGTGATTACTGTAATTAAACATTTCTCGCTAAGACTGGAGTAATTTATTGTGATGGATGTGTGAAAAGCGCAATTATGGGGTACATATCAGGTATTTCAAATGAAATAGCAACACAGAAAGAGAAATTGTAACTCAAACAAGCAATCGGCTGAAGCAGCCACTGCAAATAGTCTGGTATCAGGAATGAAAGTGGCGGCGTAATGAATAAATATGTAACATAATAAATTGAAATCGACAAGTATCATGTGCGCCGGCGGAGTAAATTACGCCAACAATTTATGGCGGAGCGGTAATCGGAGTACATTTATCACTTAGCATACCGTGAGGCTGACCACTCGGACCAGTGATGTATCTGAATGAAACCTAGCTAGTGCTTATAGATATTTAGACCCCAATCTGGTCTGAATTTGTCTGAAATATTGATTTTCAACAAAACACAGGCTTGGCACTACACAATGGAGTCACTATTAAGCTTTAGTTTGCCAAACGTTGTGAATGTAATTCAGCAACTGACCTTTTTATTTAATCTATCCTCTGTTAATTAATTACAACCAAAGAACCTCATCTTCAAAGCTAACATACGTATAGCTACTGTATATGTTACAAGTGCATTGTTGGTGGCTCTGGTTGAATGGAACTCGAACAAAAAGCTTAATGAAAATTCCAACGCCTGGGAAAGCCTTGATCATTAAAACGTAGCCATTGCCGCCACGTCTGGTACGTCATCGCGAGACAAATGTGTAAAATAATTATGCTATTACAAACGTGTACCACAATAATGCTACTAAAAAACTAAAACAAGACAGGAGAAGAAACTTGAGCTAGAGAATCATCAAATTGAAACTAAAGACTTAAGGTATTGTTACCGATAACCTAAAGAATAAAAGGTGCAATTTTGCAATTAAATGTAGTCTGATGGTCTGCCGACCGTACCTTCAACGAATTTACAAAATATTTTGATGGATGATCTTATTTTGAACATAATTGCTTATATTCGTGAGCACCTTGTCTCGCAAGGGACAACCGCACACGAATTTATTACTCTAGTCTAGGCAATATTTACCAACATTTATATTCGTGCTGACTCGTTCTGAATCATGAATTCATAACAGGCAATCATGTGAAAGCAATAATTAAAATGGACTTGCCAGCATTAACATACCCCTAGAGGTCTAGCTGGTTGTTGCTTGATGTTTATTTATTCATTTATACAATTAACATACATACATTTAATTAATATAATCAAGTTAACACCTCATGATTTTAATGAGATTTACAAAACTCAAATATAGAAATGGGAATTTCATGAAAATTATGATGTTAAAAACAAGTTTGATGATCCAAAATCCAAACTGTTCCTTAATCACTTCAAAAAAGAAATAAATTTTGATACTACCAATTATTTAGGTACTTAATATCTCTGCTATTATTATCAATTGTACAAATTACAACTTTGCCATCAAGATCTTCGGCCTCGCTTTACCATCAATTAAAAAAATGCTAAGTAACCACATCAAAACGATTCGTTTTTTTTGGGCAATAAAAACCTATCAAAATGATGACAAGGAAGCGAGTGCCGCGTTGCAAAAAGTATAAAAGGCAATTTAAAAGATTACTGAAATTGGTGGAGCCGTCAATTGTGTTTCTAAATGGGAAATAATGTTGGAAGTTGGAAATATCTTTATTAACGGTTGGAATATTTGCTAGATACAAGCATGGAGTAGGTAAGTAGGCGGTAATCCGTAGATCATGCACACGAGAACTTTCCTGTCCCTTTGAAGGGAATGCTTTCTACAAACCCGCAATCAGGGCATAAACGGCTTTAACCCCTCAACAATAATACCGTAAACAGAAAACTTTAAAGCTTAAAGCTACTTTGTAGGAGCCAGGCGAAAACTTTACCGGTGGAATTAGCATTTTCACTAATTTGTTAGGCTAAGGGGAGCTAGGTTTAGCTTGTGACTAATTTACCTGGTTCATTCACAGGAAAACCTTTCGTCAATAAATAAGTTGACAGATTTGCGCATTTTTTTAAATTTAATCTACAAATCCTAAGATGAACTCTACAAAACATCATTACATCCAATAAATCAATTAAACCTTTAAAAATAAGGAGTTAGTGAGTACCTTTCAAACGTTCATTTAATAAAAATTACTAGAGGTCAACAACTAGTACACTTTTCTAAATAATTCACATACCAAATACATTTTTCGTTTACAGCCCAAAATAAAAAAAAAACAATATTTACAACGCCATCTGACCGTAAAAACGCAACAATGAGGTCGTAAATAATTCATCCGCGCACAACAATGGCACCTGCCGGGACCTGCGCGCGCGCATCCCATGGGAACGTTCGCAGGCGCGAGCGTTCCGCGCCGCGGGACTGACACTCGCACCACTCATTACCCGGGCGAGCGACCATGAAGGTAAGTTCAGACAGGAAATGAAGTTTCTAAGAATACGATAAAAACACGGGCTTGGACACAATTTTGGGACCCTTCTCGTATTGATCAGACTCTTTTTCCAATTTCACAGTAACAGTAAAAGGTAGTCAATACTGGATGCTTTTGGAAAAGCTTTGCGTCATGATGAATTTATATGCACCTTTTTGTCAGTTGACACAACTATTAGTCAGAGTAAGTATAACAACAATTTTATAGAAAGTCCCGCGAATTTGGACATGTTTCGCTTGTTACAATGCCAACAATGACCCTGAAGACTAGGTACCCGTCGAAATTGTTTCAATTTGATAAAGTAATTTTCTACTTACGTGCCAGACAAAAAAAGCCTTTTTTATAGGGCATAATTGAATAAATGGTCGCTAGTTGGTCGCGTGAGTGTCGGTCGGCCTGACACGCGATGGCATTGCCACGTAAAATTCGTCGCGAAGCGCATGCGCCTACCGAAAGTTTCCGTGATCTACGCCCATTCACTGAAGTAGCATTAGGTATGAAATTTAATTGGTATGTAGGCCGCGGGTCAACTCGCCTTAGCAACGACTTTTCGGAAACTCGTAAAATATCGACACGTTCGCTATATTCGTCGCATTTACGGTTCCTGATGCAATGAAACTACAACTATAAAATCCAAGCAAGTGGTTGTTGCAGCAGCGCTAATTTTCAATGTCGTAATAACCGAAATACAGAAGAATAGAAATGTGTCATAATCCTTAACACACGTTTAATGTATTTACGACACCGAGTACTTAAGCGTTACGCTAGTGCTTGTTCAATATGCAAAAAAATTTGAAAAGTAAATCGTTCAGAGTCAATTTCGCACTTAACAGATGCTGCTGACTAACGAGCATTCGAACGTCCAATCCATGATACGTTTGTGACTTTTCACTTAACGCGAACTGAATTCCGCAAATCTGTGTCAAGACTGCCAAAAGAGCGTGAGAGTCCATCGAACGTCAGCTGTCAGATGTGGGTGCGGACTGCGAACGCGTGAAGCCCCTGGGTGTTGGTTTAGTCGTATGGTAGCAGCACTGGAAAAATAAAGAGCAAGATCATACTCCCACGAGCCCCTGTAGGTGTGATAAAGCTACATAAGCAGTATGAGATACTAAGAGCCTTAGGCAGTTCGATTTTTTCAAGTTATTTATAACTAGCTTTCCGCCCGCGGCTTCGCCCGCGTGGATTTTTGTCTGTCACAGAAAAACTTTATCGCGCGCGTACCTGTTTCAAAAACCGGGATAAAAACTATCCTATGTTCTTTCCCGGGACTCAAACTATCTCTATGCCAAATTTCATCAAAATCGGTTGCGAGATTTAAGCGGGAAAGCGTAACAGACAGACAGACAGACAGACAGACAGACAGACAGACAGACAGACAGACAGACAGAGTTACTTTCGCATTTATAATATTAGTTGGGATTGGGATTTACAATTTAGTTTGAGATGCAACTCTTAACGCAAAAAAATTCAATAACTACGCATGAGATAAACATATTGAGTATTGAGTATTGAGTATTGAGATAATTTTGATATGCTCAATTAACTGTAAAATGTAAATCGTGCAATATGAAGGTACGAACAACTAAGAAATGCTAGAATCGTTCAAGAGAAACATAAAGTAACAAGTCCACAACATTTAATTCAACTACCGTTCGAAAGACACTCCCCAGTCATCTCAATCAAGAAGAACGATTACCCAACGACAAAAGTGTGCCGTCGACAAAAATAGTGGTTTTGCCGCGGACCGGTAAACTTATCTACGACATTGACACTGAAGCGGCTCGTTCGTAACGCCGGTTTCGTAATTATCAGCTGTCCACTACAATCGACAGAATCGATAACTAGCTAGGAAACTTCGCAAACAGATATTTTAAAAATGTATAATACTATTACTAGCCTTTATAGAGCCCAAACCTTTTAGAGCTTTAATTTCGAAAGTCTCTAGCTAGATGAAAAATTCGGAACAAATTCATAAAGGAAGTTTGCAAATTTTAATTTTAACAAAATATTTCAAACTTTATGCTAATGGTGTTCCAGATATGTTTGAAAAAGTTCCAGGTCAGGTCTGCCTGCTTAAAAGCTTTGATAAAAAGGTGCTAATAAACAAAGATAAACTTGAGTTTACACTTGATTTACAATCTGTATCTGGAGTGCGGTTTAAAGAAGTTATCTAAGCTTGCTCTTGAAAAAATAAAGTGTTAATTAAGTTAATTATCAAGCGTTTGAGTGAGAACATACCAAAGGTATCTTACAACTTTCGCGAGATATTTCAAACAGAATCAGAATAAACTTCACTCTTCGAAGCTTAATCTAACTGAATGTTCGAATTAAAGCTCTTAGTAAACTCATAAAGAACTTTTTATATTCATCAAATCGTAAATGGTCAAATCGCGACTTATTAATTTGATAATACCATCAAATGAAAAATGAGTGTACTTTTTACGAGACTTTTCCCACGGCTGCATCTCCTGCGTAGCCAGGATCTACAGATGCGTGTTCTTCTAAACAAGCGATAAAATCATTCAAAAAGTGCTTAAGTATCTGTTACCGCCAGCAAGCAAAAGTGTTAACAACACAATGTCAATCATGCTCCGTCACGGTTACAACTCAGTAATGTGGTTACGCTAAGTTTTTGTCACAGCTATTACACTAACAACTTTATTTACTTTACGCCTGATTCTTAATAGTTATTGACAATTTGTATTTAAAATTCACTTTTTGGTGTTTGATTAATAAGAGAGATTTAAACATTTTAAAACAATAAGATTTGCTTCTGAATATGAGTAATGTAAAATTACATTCGTTACGTGTAAAATTGTTCGACTCGCAAATATTACGCAGATATCACGTGTGCAAGAGATGAGATATGCATTACATTGAATCAGACCTTCTAGGCAAACGAGTTTCGCATTAGACGAAAAATCTGCTACCGCTGGGAGAAAACCTAACGGAAACCTAACAATTTTTAAATTGTAATCTGACGGCTCATCTGTATAATTTTCATCTGTCCCAATTGTCGTGGACCGCTCGTTAGTAAGGGCCGATTCAGACTCATCGCTGAGACAAAGCAGGTTACCGTTAGCCAGTCGCCGCTCGAGAGGAAAGTAACACAAGTGGAACGAGAATTATCACTGGTGTTAATTGAGGCTATCGTCCAAACCAAGATGAAATCTTAATATAAAAAAGACGAAAAGAATCCACTGGTCGATCGCAATGACATCGGTGGCTTTGATCGACGGATATGAAAGCCTTTAGAGATTGAAACACTTATTTGCATAATAAACTTAACGAATTGCCAAAATTCCGTGCCTTAAAAGGATTTTCTACCTGACACATCATTATGTTACGCTTTATCTATCGATTTAAAACCCGTATTCTCATTAACACTTGGCTCTCAACACTATCAATCACCAACACAACCAATTGTAGAAAAAACTGACGAGGCGTTGGTCCTTCTTTTTTATCCTGCCTAATAATAGAGTCAATTTAACACTTCTATTAAGTAATAAAGATCACCATAGGGAACAACATAATGCAGTTAAATAAACAAAAACAGTATTTTAATGATGATCTGAACGCAGACATTCAAACTGTCCTTACAGTAGAATAAAATTATCCACATCTCAGGAAGCTCTGCAATCTGACCTTATATGAAATCGTTACTAAAGTTTCTGCAAAGGGTACTCCTACAAAAGTTTCTTACTAAAAAGCCGCATCTTGGGCACGCTCAAATGCACCAACGCCAACCGTTCACGGCCCATTTGAGCCTGGACCAGCGGCGGCTGCGACTGATGTGGTCAGCGAGGGTTATACCCCAAAACCAAACACAATTTATTACCTTCTGCTGACAGCAACATCAATTGGTTAAGTTTCTTCGACCTTTGTTAAATTAATCAATCAAAATCTCATCTATATTTATCGCTTCATCTCATTTCCGCTCTTAATTTGCTTGATCTTTGCCATTTTAATTAACTAGCAGTCTAAGATTTATTCTCTATCTAGTCATCAAGTGTGGAAATGTCATCTGAAAGTTTATAATAATAGTCTTTAATTTTATCGTTTCTGATCCAAGAAATGCTATAATATTTCTAAAGTGAAATTTGTTCTTTTCTCTTGATTTCTAAATTTTTCTGCTAATTATTTTCTAGAGATCACCTTCGGTGACAAGACAATTTGTTATTACAATATCAGTCAATATCCGTACCATCCTTTTCTCGAAGCAATTCAGGACATTTTCGACCGCCTGTAACTTTCGGTCCAGTTTTCTAGATACATAACTGCTGTCTACAAAATACAAAAAGAAATGAGATCCCATCAAAAACAATACTTGTCAAAAAAACCAAGTCTCGCAACTCAGTTGTTCTACGGTAAAAAGTTGTGAGATCCATGTAATACCAAGTCCAGGCCAGGAAATCTTTAACGTTTTACATAAATATATTGACTTGGCCATCGCATGAAAACACGTGTAAATTAAATTATTTAGTGCGATGGCCAAGTCAATAATTTATGTAAAACGTTAAAGATTTCCTGGCCTGGACTTGGTATTACATGGATCTCACAACTTTTTACCGTAGAACAACTGAGTTGCGAGACTTGGTTTTTTTGACAAGTATTGTTTTTGATGGCATTATCCTGTCTTCTTCAAATCTAACGTGAAATTAATTATGTTTTCAGTGTTCTTCCACACAACAAAATCTCTTAACCAGCTCATTGATGTCAGCCCTATTTTAAGGGACCGAAACGTCACGCAAGAGGGCATAACGCGGGCGACGCAGGCACCACACCAGCGCGCGCGCAGCCTTCGACTCAATGACGTAACGGTCGCCGGCCGTTGGACGCGCGGGCGCAAAAACAGACCGCTCTGCCCACTGACATTGATTTTGAATTAACGAACAAAAAGGCCATTGACTGATAAATGATCATCGTGGCCGGTTAGAAGAGTTAGAAACAAATGAAGCGAGAAAACAAATGAGTCCAAAATTTTAAGATCTATCACCAAAATCTAAGCATTTTTTCTAAATTGTTTGCATGAACGATAGATTGTGTAATCAACACACTTGCTTACCTGAGGAAAGTTTATCGCGTAAACGAACAAACATTTAATTAGATAATCCGGTCGCGACATTGAAGTCATCGTCAAGGTTAAGAAATAACGAGCTCCTGTTACTCAACCCCTAAAAATCGGAGCTGTTCTTATGTCTATGAACGTAAAGTTATATTTCCAACGAAAATCTGCCTAATTTGTATGCTCCCACATAGACGTCACGCATTCATGCAGCTATCTACAAAGAGTTGACATTGACACTACCCGTGATTAGCTCGCTGACGAGATTGACGTATCGTGACGCTTTTGTTTGTGTTGTGCAACCATAATTAGGTTCAATTACTTCAAGTTAGTGATACCCACTCTTGAATCATTTACTTTATCAAAACTAACGAATAGTTTTGCGCTCTCGTAGACTCGTAGTTCTATTCCAACGCTATGAGGTTTCAAGTGCTAATACATAATCTTCGTGTGAGACTGGTGTGCATCAGGCTGTTCATTCTGCTATAGCATTTCTAATTGCGGTTGTTTATGATGACGCACGATGAGCCCTTCGCGTCCTTGCGGTCTCGCGTTGGTGTTGGGTTCCCGCGGCACGCTCGCCGCGCCTGGGAGTGCTTAGTTACCGCAGTATATTGAATCAAAAGGATAGTGTAACAACTTCCATTAATGTTAATGCTTTACAATCCGGAAAGAAATTATCAGAATTATCAGTAAATTTTAAAATAGAAGAAGAATTTTCACTATTGTTATGATACAGACCTGCGTCGTAACACTCAGGAAAAGGCTTTCTGGATGGAAAAGTGTGGAAAATTAGAATTCTCAGAAAAGAAAAACGATAGAGCTAACGATTCTAATGTTCTTTAAAATTCTCTGCGTTGATTTATTTGAGCAAGTTAGTGTCAGAAAATTATGGTCTTACGCAACCGTCTCTACTTTTTCAAGATCACATACCCGGATAAAATATTCGCAAGTGCATGCATGCGATAAGATAAAATAATGCGATAATTAGCACGTAATCCAAAACACAGCAACAACATAAGTGAGAACTTCGCAATGTCATTGCAATAAAAATACTATCGGTATTTGAACCTGAAATGAGCTCCTTTTATAATCCCAAAGTATTTGGTATTTCCACTCGCTTGCTTCTGCACCTATGCAATTAATTTAATATCTAACAAATTGATAACGTTGAGCTTAATTAGAGATTCAATTATCATATCTTCGCCGCATCTTTACGGCGCGTCTGTTAGAATGTGAGAATTCGTGTGTTTATCTATAGAGCTTTTAATTAAGCCTTAGTATGCGAGAGCATGACATTTCTTATTCGGTGCACGCGTATCTGATCGTGGGCCCATACCAGGACGGCAGCATTCGCCAGCATCTCTGGAATTTGATACTTTAGATAAGCCACGGACTCTGCTTTTAGCTGATTAATGAAATTTGTACGAGATATCAACACCTCCATTTTATTTCCTCTGCAATCTTAACCTGCATCTATCCTCAGTCAGAGCTGATTGGCATCGTAACTGTACTTCAAAAAGAACATGTACGTACAACTAGTAGTATTTCAGTAACTGGGCCATGATAACGATGGGAAATCATGTCAATATCATAGCCCGTTCCGATTGGATATGGATGAAGGCTAAATACTTTGCATTTGATCTAATTTAAGAAAATGCGATCGGAACGGATAAGTGTGTTTATGATTATTATCTAGGCCGATAAATTTCTACTTAGAGGTTATTAAAATAAGTGTAAATTCCGATACAGGAACATAAGAAATAATTATTGCAGATTGAGGCCAAGTAATTTTCTTTTTAATTACAGACTACCATACGTATACCTTTAATCAAAATATATCTTCCCAAATTAGCATTAATTGTGATAAAATGTTAAAGTTTGCAATATAAAATGAAATTAAACCAAAGCCAATCTGGAATCTAGCCAATGTCCAAAACATTTTCAAGGAATCCAGTTTCCTTCATGATAGTTTGATACACCATCGCCTATCAGGCTAACGGACTCCAGGCATTTCTCGTAGCAGTACTAGCACGGCATCTCTATTATTATCTACCCCATGGAAACGTTCTTACCCTATGGGGAAAATATTAATGTTCAGTATTACACGAGACGTACTAATCGCATCGCGTAATCTAACTTAACATAATACCGTAAAATCTAAATAATTGCGTACTATCTCCCGCTATTCCAATGAGAATATTAATCATTCGCTTTCCGTACTCGTAACAAACTGCCAAGTTTTTCCAATAAATCCTTGGGTTGCATAAAAACTGGTTTAGTCTTCCTGGGCGATTAACACGTTAAAGAGAAGCGATTGCCCAGGGCTGGGAGGAAAGTAGGGGCAAAATGCCCATGGGTGTTCGTCCGCCACACAGGGCGCAATAGAAACTGTGAAGCGATACGAATCCGATTATTATAATCACGTCAGTGATAGATTACATCTTAACTTGCTGCACTACATTTCCATCGGGACCCCAACCGGTTTGTACTGTTATTTAATAGTACGAGGAAAATGGTCAAGTTTAGAAGAATATTTTCTGTTACCTTCAGTTTTGTGTTTCTTTAATAAATCGTGATAGGTATCAAATTACAGTGTGGCGGTGGATTTATTCTTTGATAGCCGCCAACAGTTTAGAAAGGCAGTCATGGAGACTTTTGAACATGTTTGAATGAGTTGTAAATTGTAATGATTAACAGACTTTTTATTGTTTTCTTTTCTTTCCTTTAAATAATTAGCAAACATTAAATATTATGTAAGCGATGTTTACCTTAATATAGCTATACATTTACATTATTGAATTGTCAAAGTGTCTGTGCAAATATTGATGTAATAGTTGATGGTGAACCTAAATAAATAAATAAATAAATTATGCTGGTGTGATAAAAATCCCAATAAAACTGTATTTATAATATAATTGCAGACAAACAACATCAATCGCTGATTAACAAAGTAACTTTTGTCTTTTTTTAATTAGTTCTTGAAATATTGTACCTAATTCGATGAAAATTTTCGAAACTACACGCGAGTATCCACACCTATTACTGTATGACTCACACTGCTAATTTATTGGTTGTTTAATGCCTAATTGAAATTGTATCATTGATAGATATTTGTTTTTTACCTTTTAGTCCAGTCATTTCGTCCGAAAAAAAGGCAAATAAAAGAAAATGAATTTGCGCTTCTAATTTTTTAATATGTTGTAGGGGATACCTAGAAAAGCTTAACTTGAGATTGTCGACCAAGCTTTCCTAGGAGCTTTCGCCGCCATCTTGGAAAACGCTTAAAATTTGTTTTTCGGCAATAACTCGGCTATCCGATGAGATTCGAAAATTTTTGTAGGACACTTTTTGTAGCTTTCTTTGTGCTCTACAATAACGCCCGAACCATTTTTAGCGTATCATGCATCGTTATCGAGATATCGATCGATAAAGTCAAACATTTTGGACACAATTTTTGTTTTTTTCTTTTTTTTTCTTTGGGTCTTAATAAATATGAAAAATTCCGAAATAATTAAATAATTAATTAAAAAGTAAAAAGTAAAATTTAATTACTTTTAATTACTTTTTAATTACTTTTTTTTAAGTAACGGCAAAGCATTTGTATTAGTTGGTTCTTGTTTTGATCCCTTGTGAGAAACTTCTCCTGGCTAACTTTTGGAGTAGTTGTCTCATCGAATGTGAACTCCGGCGATTGGTTTTTTCTCGAACGTCGTACTCTTTCCGAAGTTTTCGTTCCAGCGAGTGTCATATCAGTCGGATAACCGGCGAATATGATTGCAACCTTTCCTTCGAAGTTATGTTGTACGTATCTGACGTTAATTATTTAATTATTCCGAAATAATTTGTGTCCAAAATTTTTGACTTTATCGATCGATATCTCGATAACGATGCATGATACGCTAAAAATGGTTCGGGCGTTATTGTAGAGCACAAAGAAAGCTACAAAAAGTGTCCTACAAACATTTTCGAGTCTCATCGGATAGCCGAGTTATTGCCGAAAAACAAATTTTACCCCTTTTTTCAACATGGCGGCGAAAGCTCCTAGGAAAGCTTGGTCGACAATCTCAAGTTAAGCTTTTCTAGGTATCCCCTACAACATATTAAAAAATTAGAAGCGCAAATTCATTTTCTTTTTTGAATGTACGTAATGACTGGACTATTTTAAAACATTTCTTTCTATCTAAAGGGCTTAGAAATTGATTGTCGTATCTAATCAATTTTAGCGTTGAACGATAACAACAAGATTTGGGTTTCTTATGACGAAATAAGTCATGTGGATATCAGGAGGAAGAGATTACCGGAAAACTCCTCATTTGTCAAAATATTACAAATTCTAATATAAAGTACGAAACTTTCATTTATCCATTCATATTTCATCATACTGGTAACTTGGAATTCTAATGCATCAAAAATACGTGTCTTGATACAGATATAGCAATAAATCACATATATCAAGGCAAGTATCTAACGCAACAGGTCCACATAACCGGAAAAAATCGGGGTGTTCCTGTTCAATTAGATACTTGGACATATACATCGATCAAGTTCGAATTCGCAACGCAACGCACCAACAAATGTCAACGGAACCGCCCACGAGTGCGCCAAGGTCGCGTCTCCTCCTACGCCCCAGATCGGAGAAAGGTGGATTGAATCACTGCAGCTCATTAGCTATTATTAGCTTGTATTGTCGAATGTAATAGATGCTATGATCGTTTTCTTTCAGTTAGATTCGCCGAAATCATTTCGGGCTTTTTTCGGGAAATACCGGGACCATGTGTTTCGCTGAAGAGTCGAATGCGCATCAGGCATCTGATGATCAGACTATAGCTACATTTACTACACTTGCATTATGCAGGACTCACCACAACTATTGCCTTCTTTCCGCTCTTATACTTAATAACCTGAGTGTGTTTAATGAGACTCAATGGAAAAGTTACTTTATCGAATAAGTGTACCTAGGTACCTACTCCATCGCTCATCATCCCTGAAAAAGTAGCGAAAAATTAGCCTGAAAAAATATGCTGTCCCCAATCAAACACGACATTCAAAAGCTTCTAATGAGCTTCTATAATATTCAGTTTTTATATTAAAACAAATCGCGTGATTAGCCCTATTTTGTGGCTATACAAAATCACGAATTATACACCGCATGCGGGCAACGTGACTGCGATACAATTGCCGAAGGCCGATGCAGGGCATCTGCAGTAGGTAGTTTAATACTGCGGAGAAAATGCCTGACGGAAATTAGGAAAGGCGTTTTTGTAATAAACTTAGATTTCTTAGAAAATAGGATAATTGATTATAATCAAAAAACTCCCAACAAGGCAAATTTTTGTGGATGATTTGAATTTTACTTTTTAACTTATGATAAATTAAAGCAACAGGGAGGCGTGTAGATATACCAAAATCATAACACCAATTCTGAGTTCTGACGTCCTTGATACTTTTAATGTTTCATTTCAGAAGCGCTAAAATCAAGCCTTGGGCCAAAAATATTTACGTCACCTCAGTCTATTCAATTCTAATGCACTCCGCCTGCACCTGGGGTTAAACATGTAAATCGCAGCACCAACTAACCATGACGTAAGTGTCTAGAGTTGTTTGTACAAAATGCCTAGCCTACCTATCTATTTATCTACCATAGATAATTATTTAAAGTCAACAACATTTTTTTCGCACAATACAACCAATAGATACACTCATTATTGATGAACAATGTTGGATTCACATTAATAATAATCGCACCTTTCGTTCCTGCCGCTGCAATTGGAAGTATCAAATGTCAGGGGAAGCCAGGATCTACAGCTTGAACGCTAATAAAAACCCATTGATTATCAAAAGCTAAGTTATATCCAGATAAAATCAGAACAAAATAGAAGTAGCACAATGTAACTGTTTTAAAGTGTTTTATAATATCGATGAGTAAAGGCGTGTTAGATATCAACCGATTGTCTAACTGGTGTACTTGATTGATGCAAAATTGAGGATCATCCAAACAGCGGCACATAATCTCTAGAATATTCATGTAGTCATATTCAAATATACCAATTATAAAAGGCAATAAAGCGAGTATAGGCAATAGACATTATACCTGTCCTGAGGGCATTGCAACATGTGTTATAGCAGGCAGGTGTATCAGTCCTCCAATGCCATCAGGTGAGCCGTGTGCTCGTTCGCCTCAAATAAAAAACAAATGTACCTACCTAAGGCTATTTCCAGACGAGTATGATCCGATATAGAAAGACCCAGTTATATTACTTCCCGCTACACTAAAGAAATGAAATGGATACAGGCGGCGCAAGACCAGTCTTTGTGGAAAACCTTGGGGGAGGCCTTTGTCCAGCAGTGGACGTCTTTTGGCTGAAACGAACGAACACTAAAGAAAAGAGCTTAGGAAGGCAAGCGTGGGACCAACGCTTAATTTTTAAGTTGTCAAGCAAAGGAATAATAAATAAACGGGTTTTCCTTGTCTCTTGATCGAGTCTGATTCAAATCAATTCAGATTGTATCAATGTCGTGTTATCTACGTGACATTGAATTAGTTGCGATAAAAAATCTACGTTAGTCACTTATAATAATAACAATAATATTTTTTCATAACATCACCATAGTGACTAAATGACCGATATATAAATCCTACGTACATAAATAAACGTCCTTGACTGAAAGTAGTTTAAACACTAATGTTCATTACACTTTGTCTCACTGAAATTCGAACCCTCTACCGAAGCTGGCTTAGTAGTCCGGTACGCGAACGACGACACCAAGTGGTTGCCAATTAAATTGTTCCGTAAAATATTAATTTGGTTGTTTCATAAAATTTTCCGGAGGACACCCGTTCGAGTACAATACTCTGCAACCTTTTGTGAACATATTTAATGACCCATAATAATAAAAAGGCTAACATTAATCTCCCTGCCATTGCACCCCATACATAGGAGCACACTGACGCAACTACCAAAATCAGACAGGCCATAATAGAGCGGGACATTAAAAACAATAAAAAGGATGACGACCATAAAACGGTCAGAGGCATTGTCACCCACTCGCATGAGACTTTTGAAACTTTTGCACAACAACTATTATGCAAAAGGAAGCGAGACGATCCACGCTGATTCCTATCGAAAGAAACACAAATGAAGTCCATTTACGACGGCCACTTTCAGAGTTTATCTACGATCGCACTGATTCGTTTTGGCTCGAATTTGCACCTATCGTCTCCTTTCCCACGGTGAGAAGGCGCTTGTTAGGCTATGGTTAGTTGGCATAACTATCGCGTTACTTGTTCTACGGAAAAAAAGATAATACACCACGAAGAAGCGGCGCCTTGCAGCCGGCGAAATGACCGCCGTGATTGCAAGTGTAAAATTATTGCTGCAATTACATTTTTTATTGACTCTTTGGAGGTGCATGCCCTGATTTGTGAATGGATAATAAATAATAAAAACTTCCATGATTATTACAAATAAAAAATACATAAACATAGTGACGATAGTAATTATTTGTAATTTCCTATTCTAACGCACTGTCTTCATTATCTGGAAGGTTTACAGCAAGATCTTTCTCATCTCGTTCTCACAACTACAAACTCATAATTTCTTATTGTCTTAACGAAACATTTTAATAGGTTTTCTGTAATAAATTATCGAATTGAACGCCGACCCGGGGCGGTACCGGAGCTTCACTGATTAAGATACGAAGAAACTCAACCATCTCAACTGTCGAATCAATAACTTACAATGAAAACATCGTTTGTCTGAGTAATTACATGGGGTTTACAAATGAGACTCGCGCTTGGGAGCGGCTGGCATTGCTGGCAAGCGGAGCACGGCGCGCTTGGAGAAATGTCATAGTTATACTTACGAGCATCACTCATTTTAATTCGATTCATATTGAGTAAGAGCCAGGTCGTGGATCATCAATTTATATAAATGCCTCATTACTCGGTAAACACAAAGGCGTTACGTAAGGAGAGGTCCGGTTCAACGCACCGGGTTGCCCAACGTCAAGTGCGGGGTGTAATTTTTTAAAATCGATGCACGAGGCACATACGCATGTTAGGCAATGCACCTGGTCACGTTCGGACAATTAAAATTTTGAGAATCTATAACTAGTTGAGATTAGGATCTCAGCTTACGACACATGTCGTTTATTTATGTTTTACGTTCACACAGATAACATTCTGAATCGTCTTATTATTTTCACGAAAATCTCAATCTGAATTTTCTTTTTCCAACTAGTTTGGCGAAATCTCTTGAGACATATTTCCATTTTCTCTATTCGCATTAAATTCGTTATTTATTACATGATTTCCCAAGATGAAAAGCTCACAGTTTTCAATCAGTATCCTTACAAAGGTCTTACAATATATATTTTCAGAAACTTCCGCAGAAACTGAGACTGAAGCTGTGCTGAAGATCTGTTGCAAGAATGCATAATGGAGGATATTTTTCACCACTAACGTAACAATTGCTTGTATTGTCAGAAATATATACGTACAGAGTACACACAGTAGGTATATTGCGTATTAAGTAATCCGTATTTCAACCGACCGGCCGAAAGAAAGCTGCTCATTGTTATACTTTTAAAATCGTTTCTGCTTTTACGGCAGTTACATAATGTGAACTTTTGAAAAACATACACCTGAACGTAACTTTATTAGTCTTTAGCCCGCATTCTAGCACAGGATCGCAATTATCTTGGACATTATCGAAAGTGAGTCAATTCGCACCGCAAAACCACGGAAGAAATTACCAGCATTTTGTAGTTTAAGTTTGCTTAATACAAATTCATTACGTTGGTAGGTATTGCTTTCCGTGCGTGGCGAGTGTATTGCGAAGTATGTCATAAAAGACCTTAAACAAGATTTAATTAGGTAAGAACATTCATTAATAAGTAAGTATTGGAAAGGGAAAATAAGGTTAATAATCCAGACGATGGTGACAAAACCTTTGATCATAAAACAAAAAGAAAAATATGAATGAGTTGGTAAATAATGTATGAAGAAGACCTCACCAGCAGGTGAAGCCACATCTATCTAAATATATAAAAGGAGAAACTGACTGACTGACTGACAGATCAACGCACAGCCTAAACGGCTAAACGTAGGCACTTGAAATTTGGAAGGGACGTAGCTTAGGTACCGTAGAGGTGCACTAAGAAAGGAATTCCCGAAATTCCCACGGGAACGGGAATTAGCGGGAAAAACGGGATTCACGCGTACGAAGTCGCGGGCGGCCGCTAGTCTGCTTATAAATAAAATCGTCTCGAATCGAAAGTTGTTCCGAAGAACTGCGGAATTCGCAATTCACTTGGTTGGGTAGAAAGAAACTTAGCAGCTTTAGCTGTAAAAAGTTAATGCTATTATAAACTCTTATTGGTCTTAAACTGCACTTTACCATTAGTTTTATTTAACTAACAGTTAATTTATAAAATACTTGAAATTCTAACGTTAAATACTTGTTTATAGGAAACTATCTTCTATCTGCGGCAACCGCGCAGATTAACTGACTTTTTTTACTTATTCAAGATTTTTCTCCTGAAAATTTGATTTCTAACAAAACGTAGGTAGCTCTCAATAAAAATTATCAGAATTAGCTCCGCGGGTAAGTGTTATATCGTCGTAACAAACATCAAAATAGGAATTTAAAAAGAATAATTAATTTTCTTTTTACAATTAAAATTAACAAGAAATCTCCTATCGTTATAAATTACAATCTATATCTTGGGTATCTACTTGTATATTCGGACGTTTGGTGTTGTGGTTCTAAACGGACTACTATTCCGGAGGTAGCGGGTTCGATTTCCGTAAAATACAAACATTTGTGTGCATGAACAATTATTTGTTTGTATTGGCCTGGGTGTTTTCTATGTATAATAAGTATGTATTTACAAAAAAAAAAGTATTTAAGTATGTTTATATCCGTTGTCTAGTACCCATAGTACAAGCTTTGCTTAGTTTGGGACTAGAAGCGCAGTGTAAATGTCCAAGGATATTATTTATTTATATTCTGTCACCTGAGCTTCAACGTGACTTTGACTGTTTAAAAAACAATATGCTTCAAAAGACTGCTTGGCGGATGACCAGCAGCGTGGGAAGGCCAAATCCTCCATCAAAAGCAGGTAAATTAGAAAGGCCATGCTCCTGCAGTGAAAAGTATTTATGGTATTTATTAGTAATAATAATTATGCATAGTGTCCCAATCAAGTAATTCAGTTGATACCAAACACAAGATAAGTCCGACTTACACAAAAATACAATTAAACTCGCCCGTTCTCGTAGAAAGGCGATAACAGCGATAACATCACTGATAAGTGCGTATCAAAGGTTTATAACTTCTGTAATCAACGAAAACTAACTTCTGTGGGAAATAAAAAAGTACGTGTGACAGTTTTTTTACTCTTGGCAGCAGTTCGTTCGTTCGTTTCAGCTGAATGACGCCCACTGCTGGATTAATACCTCCCCCAAGGATTTCCACAAGCATCCAGGCATCTCCCGCGACTTTCACCAGATCGTCGGTCCACCTAGTGGGAGGCCTGCCCACACTACGTCTTCCGGCTCGTGGTCGCCACTGGAGACAATTTGGCAACAAGATTTAAACTTTTTCATTATAATAATCAGCCAAGTTAGTCAAGAGAAACAATGGATGTGTAAATATTAGCCGTAACGGTATCGTAGTGTACTTCCGTATTTAATTACGTTTATCCATCTAATACACTTATCTAAATGCAACAATTTCTCTTCCTCTTCTCGTTATTTTACATTTTTATATTTTTTATATTAATTAAAGGAGCGCTTTGTAATTCTTGCAAGTAGGTACCTTTTTGTTTACAAAAGTAAATCAATGAGTAATAAAGCAGTGAACATTATCTCTTATTTGGTTAATTAGTTATGTATCGAAAGCAAAAATACCGTTTTCCTTATCAAGTCAGTGAGCCAATCAAGTGGGTCAAAATACTTTTTAAAATGTGCAAGTGGGACTAGGTTGCGCGGGCGCAGCGAAAAGCGCGGGTCAGCCGGGGCGCCAGTGCTGTAATGTGTTGTTTCGCGTACAGTGACGGCACATTATGGTAAAGACACAAAAACATTGGTGCTTACGTAGTTGTAATTATTAGTGCTACTTTGCAGCAACAATGTTTAGTTTGTTGTTCTGTCAACTGTAGGCACTGTATAGGTATCGGACAGCGATACGAACAACATAAAGCTCTTTTCTCTAGCATCTTATATGCATGCAACATGCCCTCATAGTTTTGATAGCTGTGCATAATTAATACATGTGTTAGTTCACTAGCTTTGTAGAAGCACATCAGTTATAACCTGCAAGTGATTCAAATTCAAATGTAATTTAAATTTACAGATCCGTACTCCGTACACTGTATTTTAATTAATGTCTAGCGTAGGTATAGTTAATATACAACTTTCATGATATCGCCAAGTAGGTCAAATGAATGGAGATATTTAATAACGAATGTTTTTCTCAGAGAAGTCTTGCTTCTGTCCAATTAATGAAATTACGGAAGAATTGACATGGCAAAAATTGCTCACATAATCTACTGTTGTAACTTGAGTACTTGATATAACATGAAGTGCGACAGGTTAGCGAACACTTCACATTTACGATGGATTAGGCCATCGACGTAATCCCTGTTGACCCGGCCCTATCAGCTGAACCCTGGCTTTATTCCTTCCTCAATGCTGTGACATTAAACACGGCCAACAGAACATAGGAAACTCAGTTTATAGCCTCACACCTGTTAGGTTTTATAATGCACCTACTACAATCACTAGCACGTAATTCAAAATTTTTTTGAAAGATAGAAGTTAAAGGTAAAGTTTTCTGAACAAAACAAAATAAAATACTAAAACAACGTAAAATGCCTAATTTATGCGATGCATTCAGTATTTTTCCTATTAAGCCTTTGTTCGTACATTTACATTTTCATGCTTCGAAAGATTTTTTCAGTCTCTTTAATTAAGTTCTATGTTATAACCTTCTTTGGTCAAGAAATATCAAATTCAGATGTTCCTGGTATTTCGCAACAGGTAAAATGGCCATGGTGCTATTTTGAAGAATTTCGATCAATATGGCTTGCCCACCACACGCTACTTTACTATGGTCTGACCGGTAAAGCTGCAGCTACACTTCAACATTTTGATTTAAATAAACTGTAATTTTAACCGTTAAACTAACTTTACTAACGATCAACAAAAATAGTGGAAGAAAAATCGGTCTCAGGAGTCACCAATCTAGACTGCAGTTCGGGCGGCGCTTTTCAGTTGTCTTTTCCTTTTTTTTCCTGCATCTTTGTTTCTAGACACCTTCTTTGTTTTTATTATTATTAATTTATGAAATGTACTTACAGTACTGTACTAATTTTTTCTATCTTTCATTCAGTGTGCAGTAACCTTGCAGTAATCCTATTTGAAAGACGACGCTCACGTGCCGCCGGTCATGCTGATCCAGACGTAGGAAGGATTATTGTTATGGTGACAGCTTGAGAGCATCGTTGCTACTGTTACTTTAAAGTGCTTGTTGATAAATGTTATGCTGATAAGGACTTAGTTCATGTTTAAGAGAATCTAAATCGTTTTCAATAGTAGAGCACTAACGTTCACGATGTAGTTACTTTTCAATTCTAAAATTGCACTAATTCCAACTAGGTCCTTAGACAATTTCTAGTATCTACCGGTACACTTAATCATAATTTCTAGATTAATAAGTAGGTCAGTACACTGAACCATTTCATGTAGATGGACAAAATACGCCTGAAGGAAAACCGGATGCTGCACGAGTGTTACTACACTCGCATGCATATGCCTGAATAGGTACCTACTAACCGAGCGCAGCCGCAGGCAGGATAGGTTTAGCACTGACCGAGATTTAAAATAAAAGAAGTCATTTACTTGGTCCTTGACGTTCATATCTAATTTTAGGGTGCACCACAAGTCGCTGTCATTCATAAAGACACAGTCGTCATGAAAAAGTTACAAAAGGTTATCTAAACTTATCTATTCAGTACCATTTTTTGTTAAGACTGTCAGCTAAACGATCATATTTGCATTATCATGGAGTAACAACACCCATGCATGAATGATGCATGATTAAAACTGATAAGAGCCCTGGATTTTACACTAGGTACCTACTACGGTAACGAAAACACAATTTTGTATTTTTTAAACCCGGGTTCAATCAATTTTGATAGAACGCATCCAATAACTAAAACTGTGTTCTGTTTAATTTATATGAGGAAAGTAATGAGTTAAAAAAATAACCAAATTGTACTTCATTTCTATTTTAAGGCATTTGAAATCCCCGAAGCGTAGCGACAAGTTGAGGTCAGAGGTTTCAGTCGAACTGAAAATCAAAACAATCGCTCCGCAAAGTGCTGTAAAAATACTGGTATTTTTAATCATGACGGAGTGAATCATTATCGTATTTTTCTGGTGTTATCTCTGGCCTTGGTGTCGACGAGCCAACATTGAACTGTACCTAAATTAATGACACTTGATTATTTGTATCCAATTTCCAATTTAAATCAATTTGCCAAACCACTGGGCAATAAGGTTTCTTTGGGGACAATTCTATTTTTATTACATTTACGTAAAAAGCAAACATTAGCCTGTAATGTAGGTATTTCACTCTTTTCAGTAACATCACTCATGCATATTGCATACTGCTATTGTTCTTTGCTTCTCGCGTCATTATAGCATTACCTAAAATGCAAAATATGCAAAAATAACCGACCTAACTTTGAAGTCGAATGTGTTTTTTCCTCAATAAAAACTTCAGTCAGGAAAATTCCTTCGAATAAAGTAAAATTAACTTGGACCTAATTTTACAACATAAATTCTTCACGTATAAACCCTTCGCAACATGTACCTTCCAATGCAAAACCGTGCTATATTTATTATTTGAAGGGTAAACCTTCCTTAAGCTACCTTTGTCACAAATTACTATTCACCCCACAACCCACGTAGTATCAGTACATAGCTGGTACTATATGCATATAGGGTTGTCAATGTAACTAGGGATTTCCCCGACTGTATGTGACTTATTCGAAAAACTAATGATTAAGGACTACCTACTTGCAAAAGAAAGAAAAACAAGTCGAATCGCTCAATGTTTTTTTCACGGTCACGGTCACTCCAGTCGATCGTAATGGTCTACATTTTTGTCACTACTCATTTTTCTGTTAAAAAAACGATAGCGAATCTTGGGCTTTTCTCTGATGCCAGCATCTTAATGTAAAATATCACACCAGGGATGTCACAACACAACCCATATAGGATAGGTACAGGAGAAATAGGGGTAGAAAGATAGTCACTCATAATGAATGATCAACAAGAGGAAGCAGAATTAAGCAGCGTGGTACAACAAGCAAACCATTTTAAAATCGTCTCCGAAAACAAAGCATTAGATCAGGTATAATACTACCGCGCAAGTCTGGATCTACTCGTACCATCAAATGTGATTACTGTAAGAAGAAATAAGACTGTGCTATAAAGAAGAAACAATATGAAAATACTTTTGCAAACCACAATCGCTGGTGACCCTGAGTCCATGGCGCATGGCTCACAAATAACCCTGGGAAGTTTCCCGCGACGTCACGCTGACGTCACCGCATCGATCGACCTTGGGGCGCAAGGGCGTGACGCCCTACGCTGCAGCTGCGAGGGCGTGACACTTGGACGGCATTTCCTCGGTCATGTTGCTTGGTAGGCATTTACCAAAACTATTCTTAGCATTCAATTATCTATCCATCCCTGGATACCAACTGGATACCTAAAAACTATTATTATCAGTTACCACGATTTAAGGATTAGGTTTTTTTTTTCAAGGAAGATGGACTTTTTGCTTCAGGAATGCATAATTGCAGTCGGAAGAGAATAACTGAGTCTTGGGCTAAATGGCATTGGGGTTTATCAACAACAAAATTTTAACAACTATAATACGTTACATCTCCAATAGGATTTATCTAAGATTCAAATACCATCCATCCTAAATAATTTAAATGAGAGGGCAATGAAATGCAGGTGACAACATAGTAAAAGCTGAAAACGTAGATTATGCCAAAGGCTACAATTCAGTAGAATGATACTGGACACTGCTGTACACTTTATCAGAAAGCTCGTAATTGTAATGTATTTTCATAAATTCCAAGCTGACCAACACATAATAAATTGAAACCGGTAATTGCTTACACTTACTTAATTGGATGTTTATCTGAATCGCCATTAAGTTTACAGTTGTACATCGAGGGGGCGTGGTAGAATGCAGGATATTTTTAGTTCTTAAGTTCTTGACGAAGGAGTTAAGAAGAGAGAGATACCTTGAGTAGCCAACTAAAAGAAAATCAAGGGTAAAAGTAGGTCAGCAGTGCTCACCTACTTTACCCTTGTCTCAGTATAGTACATATACTTTCATTCAACATACTTCGACGATAGTAAAGTAACAGACAATTTATTGAATTCATGCACAGCATATACAAAGTATATGACGAAAATCGTGTTCACGTCCGCAATCAAAAACTCCTGCTGTTTTATTTGTTAATGTTTGATTGTATTGTTTTACATATTGTCTGAAACAATCCTCCTCCATTTCGGGTCGTGCGCACGCGTCGTGACAAACGCATCGCTCCGTCGTCGTGCTGCGACAATGTCTTCGCATTCACCTTTTACTGTTTGTTTATTGAATAATGCTAGCAGCCGTAACTGCGGTCAATATTGACTTTGTGAAGGGCTCTTCACATTATCCTCATCTCTGACTTCTATGTGGATTCATAGTGATACTGTTTTATAAGGCGTTCTAAGTATAAATAGGCTAATTTCAAAATTAAATTGTAATTGGTTGGTTGTCGATTGCCTTTATCAAAGTAAAGTGTATTGTTGATCAGAGACTTTGGTGCAGATTCGTCGCATTATTTAAAAAAAACTGTCCATTTACGCACACTCATTAGAACTGAAAATGAAGTTTGAAAACAAAGTTTTCATTTAAATATTAGCATTTCGCATTTTCAGCGAGCAAAATGTGTTGCCGCAACAGGCTACCTATCTCACTGCAGAATTATGAGTCATTGTTATGTCCAGCCTGTCATATCAGCCAGATATTTCGCCATCCAGTATCAACACTCAGCCTCGTCCATACAAAATGTTTATTTTGCTCCGGTAAATTATTTATTTTCAGCTTATTGGAAGAGACAAGTAAACACTGAGGTGTCACTCGCCCACACTGCTGCCTACCTGCAGGCCTCCGTTCTGGGAACGTGACGACTGACAGGCCGACTACAAAAAACACCGCAGTCTCAACCCAGAGGAATAGACTTCACAGTAAAAAAGCGCCGCAAAAAAACTAAAAGGTTCTCATGCTCTATTGTTGTGATTTCAGTTTTTTCCGCAGATCGGAAGCGTTTCTGTGAAGCCGATATATTGACAGCAGTAAGATTCCTATGTAAATTGGTTTTATACGCAAAGAAGCCGCCGAATATTTTCGCGACGGATTCCGTCGTTCATCAATGAGCGATCATTATAAATCATAGGAATGGTAACAATGGATCCAATGTCTGTATTGTAATAGCTTTGTTTCCGAAGTTGACGTAAACAGCATTAGTGAATTGTGATGGAATTAATGAGATAGTAATCCAAAACAACCCGATTTTAATTAGTAGCGAAAGAGCTGCGCAGGTGCGACAGGTTTAATTAATTAGCGCATTAAATTAAACTTGTAGGTATTAGGTAACTAAGAATTGATACAGTTCAAATAGATATAGGCGCGACAAACGATAGTCAGTCAATCATATACCCACCAGGCAAACGGTGCTTGTGCGGTCGCACGAACAAAAAAGAAAATCCTGACAAATTAGAACCGGTAATGATGATAATCGCGGGACAAAAAGCGCGGCGTACGATAGCACAGTACAGATATACAATTTCTCTGGTGTATTACTTGTAAAACAAAAAATCATTCCGGGACTGAGGCCTCTTTCCCACGGGGTGAAACCTGACAGAACAATAACATCTCGCATACATATTGCGGATTACCGAGCAAAAAATGTACGCCGCGTATATTTCAATTAAAACTTGAGGCTGATGCGATCGCCAATAAAGCCGCTTACTTGTGAACCTATTAAATTGTAACTGTACTTACTAATAACAAGTTTATTTTTCATAGTAATTGTATTAACGATGAAGATAGACCCGCGTTAACCAATTTATTAGTAGCTAGTATTGTTAAGTGTTGATTTATAAGCTGAGAATAATTGGAAACATACAACTTACGATAATTCTTTTAACGCAAAAGTAAACTAAGCTCAAATGGTAATGGGCCCGTAAATGTGGCGATAAAACAAATTTTACTGAACGGTGCATAATTTCAAAAGTTTGCGTGAGCGAGGTTGCGATGAATAGAACTTGATTGAAATGAGGTTGTTGCCCTTATTGTTTAATAATAAAATCAGTAGTTTATGTAACTTAGACCGTCGTTAAAATCGGCTTCGTTAAGGCTGCAAGGAATATCCAGTTGTGAGTTGCATAATAATACCTTACGGGAATAGTAAATTGTGTGCTTTATGCATGAAACTATTTGATATCACATTAAATTTAATTCCTATAAAGAACGATGCTTACGTTTTGCTTGATTCTACTCTTAGAAGACGAGTTATTACACAGTTTTCGTACCCACAAAATTTTTTAATGTTAATTTGTCGATTGTCGTATTTGGAAATTTTTAAAAAAGAAAAATATGGTTGTAATTTTAATTATTTTGCAGGAATTACTTCCTGAAAGGTACATCTTTGGTCGTTCGAAAGCATAAATAACCTAGTAAATAATTAAATAGACATGATAAAGCTAAGCCCAAGGAAATGGCATTGAATAGATGTTGTTACGTTACCTTTAAGCGGTTCAGTCAATGACTTAACATTACCGAAAGAAGTCTGCCTAATCAGCCTTGAGTTTACGAGGCCTACACAATTTCTATTGTCGACCTGTTTATTGAGAAAAGACGTTGTGGGAGAAATGGCATCCCTGCACAATAGGCGATACACAATGTAGTGCAATTCTTCGCTGTTGCGTAGGCAGTGTAAAACTATTAGGACTACCTTTGTGTACGAACATCTATATAACATGATTACTAGTTAAAGAGAGTCGTTTAACTGTTTCTTTGGATATCGTCAAATCCAAGCTTTAAGTCGTTCGTATTTAAAATAAATTAGCATAATTTCACAAAGCAGTTCATTGAATTAGGTCAATTGCTTCTTTAAAAACGAATAATCTTGAAACAACTTGGAATATCGACTTCGACAAAACCGAAGTGTCGGGCGAAAGAAACCGGCGTCATACATTAGCCTAGATGCATGGAAATGGTCATATAATACCTATCATTGGCGTAGAATGTGCAATGCATCTATGCATAGAATGCACGCAAGTAATGGGAACGACGAAAGGATTGTATTGCACATAGCGATGATTTGGATTAATAAAAAGACTAATTTTGGGTTTGGGTTTATGGATAACAAGCTGAATTGTTTTCGTTAAGAATAACTTGATAATGGATTCGTATTCGATTTCGCGAATTGGAATTCGAATAATAAATATTTCTTTTTTAAACTGACCAGAGACAAGTCGCTAGTAGTGGCGAAATTTTTTGGCGCCAAGAATTTAGCTTCTTTGAGAGATCGGAGACATTCTTCTGCGAGGACAGAATCATTCTGAATCTTCAATTAGAAATGCTTATCAGTTGCAGTGTTAGCATGTTCCTTTTGAAATAATGTCTTTACTATAGTTCAGTGTAGTATTCAACATAGTATTCCACGCAGAACTTTGTTTATTTACTAGAGAAATGCAGCAACGTAAAATAGGTAAACATGACGTTGTTTCTAGGAAATGGATAAACATAAAACAAGGAATTCGTATAAACTTTTAACGGCGACTAGAGAAACTATAGAGAAAATAATGATGTAGGACCTAAAACTAGGTCCTAGGTAAAATTGTTGAAAACCGTTTTGAAAAAAAAAACGAAAAGTAAGATATTTTTTTATAAAAAAAATATGCAAAAATCTTTATGCTTTAATTTTAAATGAGAGCTAAACTTGTTTAGATGGGTACGAAACAATTTTCAAAGCCAATTTATTGAGTCTACATAACCAAGTTTCATAAACCAAGGAATCACTGAAGTTTTTAACTTTATCTTTTTGACTAGATGATACCTTTCCATTCTTATCAGCTTCCAATTTACCAATACGGCAGCAAGCACGTGTTGGACACTGTTCAGTAATAGGCAAGTAAGTAGGTAAGTAGTGTTGACGTATCACATGTAGGTACAAAATTTGATAAGAGATAAAAATGAAATTGATTTCATAACAGGTTCGTTTCATTTGCGTGCTTTTCTGATTGCGAAATTATAAATACGTAAAATAATCTTTTTCAGATCCAAATGTATCCTTAATTTTACTATAGGTAGCCTACAAAGTTTCAAAAGGTTTCAAAATAATATTTTTGTGTGCAATTTTTTTTTATTACCTCATGATTATCTTTATCAATACAGTCTTAATACGGTAGGCTGATGCGTGGACGGATCACTCTTCGACTTGAGATCATAAATGTATCATTACATATTGGAGAAACTTATTCAATGCTTGATTATGGTAAGCATGATAGGAGACTTACCTCCTGGATGCAGCAGCGTGCTCGGGTGGACGCTGCCGTCCTTGTGCAGCACGACGTGGCGCGGCTCCGTGGCCGCGTAACAGGTGGCGCCCTCGGACAGGCACTTCTGGAAGCAGCGCGCCGCCTGGTGGAACAGCGCCCAGGCGTGCTCCTCGCTGATGGTGGAGTTGAAGGCCTGCAGGATCTGCTGCAGGCTCATGCAGTCCGCGGCGTCCAGCGCCAGCTCCGGCCCGCCGGCCGCGCCAGTCTTGCGCATCATCGCGCTAACCACCCGACAGACCATCCATACTTCCGATCACACTGCACTGAACACGATCGATCGTCACACGAATCCTCCGTTTTTATCACAACACTGAAATTTTTTACAAACAAATATTTTCGATCACAACATTCGCGTCTGTCACCGGTTCCCCCCGAAACGTCACTGTCACTTTTCGTCTGTAAAGCGGGTGGTGCGATTTTTGTAATGTTTTGCTGGGTGGTTCGCGATCGTCGCACGGCGCGTGCGCGAGGCGTGCGAGCGCGTAGCGTGCGGTCTACTCGTGCGGAGGCCGCGGCCCGACTGAGACCTGAGACAGCGCGCGCCCGCCAGCCGCCTCTTGCGGAGATGCGCTAGCCCCGGAACCACTTCCTATCTCCCCAGTACCAGTACCTTAACCACCCTTTCTCCTGCAACTGTCTCAAGGGCAAACTCATTATAGGAAAGCCACCTACTTGCCCGCACAGCTTTCCCATAATCAAGCTATTAACTAACGTTAATGGATTTTCTCACACTAGAAAGAAAACAAATTAGCACTTGACACTTGTCCGTACGTTTCAGCTACTATCAGTCACATTGATTAGCTAATAATTCATTATTATCTCTGAAATTATTTTTAGCAAATATTTATCAAAGCACGTCAGAAGCAGCGGTGATAAGATTGAAGTGAAACAGCAATGTTCAGTCAGTTGCTTTATTGAGTACCTTGTAAAATGTCACTAAACTACACAATAGTATTCAATGTTCTACTCATAGTAATTAAATAAGTACATATTCCACGACTGTTTTACAAGGGTCTTCATTCATAAGCACCAATCATGTTTCGGACATCCATTACTTAAGGCAATTAGTGTCCTCAATCCGCGCCAAATGGGCATTTTGTAAAGCCTACTCCTCTTTTACTGCTGGATAGAAATAGTTGAAAAAAATATATGTTATACAACAGTTCAAGGACTACATTTGTGACGTTTGAATTTTCGCTACGTCTCTTTGTTTTGGATTAAAAAAATAAATACGGGACATCGATTTTTTACTTAAATTCCCTACTCCTCCAAAACGGCTATGTTAATTTAAAAGATTTTTGCACGAATAGATTAGAAATTCTTTAATTCGTTTGCCTCCTGTCACATTAAAAAAAATTAAGATAAAGTGGTATTGAATTGTTCTATAGAGCTTATTAAAAAATTTGGATACTGATTACAAAATTAGCCATTTTCGGAGTCGGTGGCAGCCTACCTTTTGGTGAGTCGTTTTGGAGTTGGTTTTAATTTTTAGTGAAATTAATCTATTTCATGCCTTTAGTAGACTATAGGTACTCAGTAGACCTTGTTGTTGCCACTGAAGGTGCATAGGTACACAGTACATTGATACCATATTTTTCATGTTAAGTGCAAATAAACTTCCCTAAATTACCTAACCATGAAACGTACCTATATTATTAAAAAGTTTCGCAGATAATAACTGAAATCCTCTTATAAGGTGATGAATTTTAAGAGCATGTCATGAAACCAAAATTATTAGAATACAAGAGCTTGTTTTTAAAAAAATATTTTTATTTAGGTATGATGGGGAATTTACTGCGGCGTAGTAGCAGAGATTTTCCGTTTGTAGATCGTAATAATTTCGAAGAATAGGGATGTTTCGTGGATAAAGCAAGAAAGTAGCAAGAGTTTGAATTAGTCCGTCGCGATCGGTGAACTTACCAAAAACAAACTCTAAATGTATTTTTCACATTTTTAAACTTATGAAAATTTAAAGAGATGAAGCGCAACAAAGTTCAGAAGATGAGGCACATGACATGTCAAGGCATGCTTAAAAATGTGGCGATTTGTGTCGTCACGCGGAATTTCATCATATCTTCGTAATTACTTGTTTAATTGACAAATAAAAATATCCTGTGTCCAATATTTTTTGATAATGTAAAATTGACGGACCAAAAGTCTTTTTTTAAGAAACTAGCCTATTCTTATGGCCACATTCCAGCCCCATCATCAGACCCTGCAGTTTACCTTAGAAAATTGAAGACTCATGATTTTCAAAGTAGCGTACTTACTTAACATTAGGCACTTGCTTATACAGGGTGTCCCAAAAACAATGGATAACCCTTCAACCATCGATAGGCCTCGCCATGGTCTCCCTAACGTCCAATTTTGACCCCAGTAAAAATATCACCGTTTTCAAGATTTTTCAGTTTTTGTGCATTTTTAGAAAATTGTAATGAAATTATTTAGGTATAATAATAAAAAATACAAATCAAACGANCATTTTCAGTTTATTCTTCTTAAGTGACACAGAGAGAATGACAATAGACAAAAGCAGAAACATTTGCTTTTTTAGGCCATAGATAATACTAGGTACTAATGCGTTCCAATAGGTTTGTTCAAATTTCGAGAACGATTGAACCGACAAAAGCATTGGAAAATTTACGAAAAATAAAATAAAATTTTATCCTGTACAAAATGTTCATGGATTTTGTTATTTTTATTAAATACCTTTACGCCTGAGTTAATTAATGACACCGACATCAAGGTTCATCAATTTAAGTTTAAAATAATAGGCATTAATGTATGAAGAAAGAGCTTCTATTCTGTATCTACCTATGCCCGTGTATTTTTGATCGGTGTCAAATCGGAGTTTTTGGTGCGGGGTACGCGGGTGTTGCTCGCGGCGTGAAGGTCAAACGCCCAAGGTCATTGAGGACTCTAATCGCCTTAATTAAATCCCGGTATCTTTACAGCAGCTTGTTAAGCGAGACCCTTGACCACTTATAAAACAGTAGCGGAATATACAGGGTGTTTGGCGCATCGTGTGCCAAAATGATTTGGCGGATAGAATGGGTCATTTCCTATACTTTCAACCCCCATAACACGTTCCATGCCAGGCGGCTACTTTTATATTATTTTTTAGTAATTTCACCAAAATACCCAAATCGCATCATTTAATTTCAATTAAAAAAAGAACTACTAGGCGTAGCCTTAAAGTAAATATTTTGTGAAGTTTTTACCTGCTTTGAACTTATTGTAAAGTAAAAAAAAAGGCTCAAAATTCAAAATTTGAATATCAGTCCGAGTTGAGTCAATGCACTAATTTAAGGAATTTGTGAAGTTGTTGTTATTATTTAAACAAGATTAGTATACCGTTTGAATGGGGATAGACTAGAGAAGTTTCGATAAAATCTGAAGATCGCTATCTCTTTTAATTTTTTTATTATAGCCATGTAAACTTAATTGTTCAGTCCATTTTTAACTTTTCGGAAAACTTCAAAGCTGAATTTAAAAAAAACTAGATGATATTTGCCAGTAAATTTAGATTTGATGCAACCCTACATCAATGCACGTCAAAACAAAATATTTACTTTGAGGCTACGCCTAGTAGTTTTTTTTAAATCGAAATTAAATGATGCGATTTGGGTATTTTGGTGAAATTACTAAAAAAATTCATATAAAAGTAGCCGCCTGGCATGAAACGTGTTATGGGGGCTGAAAATATAGGAAATGACCCATTTTATCCGCCAAATAATTTTGGCACACGATGCGCCAAACACCCTGTATTTTAGCCTAATTTTATCATCTATTACACACTAAAATACAATTTTATGAGATAAATAATAATATGACAGGTATACACATAAAGTAAAATTTGTGATTGGTTATTATATTTTATACCTTATAAATCTAGAAATACCGCACTATTATAGAAAATTAAATAGGAATGTGACTAATTTAATTCATTGATCGATTTATAAAATACCTCAACATTACTATGCTAGAACTTACAATACTTATGCTCAGTCACCCAATAACATCAATTTTAAAAATTACCTTTTTAAGTAACAAAATCATAAAATAATACTTTTTATAATGTTGATCACAGTAGTATTAAAAAACTTTAATATTTTCAATAATGACAGTAATTTTTGATAAATGCATTTAAAAGAGGATGGCAATTTTTCCAAATTAATTTAAACAAATTTTGTAATTCAAGTCAAACTGCAAACCAGTCGCTTTAAAATACTAAAAAGTCAGCTCAAACAACAAATCGAAGTCACGGAAAGCGATTTGGTGCCATTGACCTTAGATTATCTAGACACAAAGTTCAATTTCAAAAAAAAAAAAAAAAAAAAAAAAAAAAAAAAAAAAAAAAAAATTTGTATGACAAACTTGTGGAGCCTCGCATAGTCAAAACTAGTTAGTTTAATTCCTTACAAATTCAGTGATGTATGAATTATGATTATCGTGAAACAATAGTAGCGAAGCCACACCATGCGTTTTGGACAACAAGCAAGTTGCAACAATGAAGACGCAAGACGCCTTCGTAACGCACTATGTGGTCTAATCCTTGTATAAAAAACAACGCAACGGTATCGCTTTAACATCGCAATGCAAACGCACGCCTAGTGTGCCAGAACACCCAAATAAATCTGTGAAAGAGATTGACGATGCATAATATCTTATATCAGACTTAACCTATGTATTTGTTTAATATCTTGTTAATTAATATAATCGAAATGTTTAAGAAACAATTACAATAATGTTATGAACATGTATACCTCAATATAATTTAAAAAAATGTTTCCAAGTTGCATAGGTATGCTGTGTGGGTAGGTGTGAATATGCGATTACAGTTCAACAACTATTTGTTTACGCGATACAAGTTATAAAATTGACTACAGTGTCAATGAACTACCTAATTTAGTTAACGTACTGCATAATGTTCTTGCCAAAATGGAATATCAAAAGTACAACATTATATCATTAGGATCGAGTCAATCAGTGGTTCTCAAACTCATCAAA
The DNA here is from genome assembly GCF_004193835.3 of Ostrinia furnacalis. Taxonomy (NCBI): domain Eukaryota; kingdom Metazoa; phylum Arthropoda; class Insecta; order Lepidoptera; family Crambidae; genus Ostrinia; species Ostrinia furnacalis. The sequence goes on from NW_021134758.1 coordinate 469,625, forward strand.
CGCCTACCATAGTATCTCCACACGATTTACAACCTTATTGCACAGTTAATAAGATCACACATCAAGCCTATCAAAGTTCGAAAACCACTATTGATTGACCGAAAGTTTATCGCCTTTTGCCGCAAAGCACATGCGGCTGTGTATGTCACTTTTTCTTCAAACTCCAGAGCGGGTCCAGGAAATTGAGGGGGTCCTTCATGTCGCCAGTTTTGAGGCCTGGGGACTGCTTCATCTCCTCGAAGGATTCCCGGGAGGATTTCGGCTTGTGGCTAGATTTTGTGGGCTGGCTGGGAGTGGTGGTGGGAACGCTGGGGTTAGGCGTCAGTAGCGGCAGAATCGGCGCCCCGGCCGGCACTGAGACCGTCTCACCGTTGAACATTGTCGTACCTGTTAATTTACGGAGAATAATCTCTAAGATCTTTTCGGGAAGGTATCTAATTTTGGGGAATAAAAATTGATATTTTGAATATAACAAAAGTTTGCTAATGCAAATTCAAAGGATGCGCAAATCTTCAGAGAATGGAGACGTTTTTGAATAAACAAAGTCTTACCAGAGCACAGGACTCCTTGCACGTAGAAAAGCGCCGTCTTGTAGGCGTCCACCAGGAACGTCTGCTCTTGCAGGGCGTTCGTTCTGTGTTTGTACAGGCTCACGCAGCCAGTTTCAAGCATGTCTGTCAATAAAAACAATTTTATGAGTTATATTGGTCAATGTGTTTCATCATCATCCGCACTTATTACATGTCTTGCAAATGGTACTTCCTGAAATAAATATGAGTTCTTCCGCCACTTCTTCTCAGCACTAGTCGACATGTTGTCCCAAATTTATTTGTTATTTGTAAGTGCCATAAAAAGGGCCTTCATACTAATAAAGAATTTGAATTTAGGTCATTTAATTTTAGTCTCTTTTGCAGGAGTACTTCTACGAGGCACAGGTCTATGCTAATGCCTTTGGAGTCGTGTATCGTGTGCTAAGCCTTTGCTGTCATAGGTTTAGCACAGCTAGTCTTACTAACCTACTGTGCGAATGCGACGCGCCAGCTAGAACTAGAATGGGTCTCCTGCGGTCGGCTTATCCGACACTATAGTCTGGTCCGTGAGCACGTAGAATTTTGTCCAATGACCCCAAGCTACCCATCCTTATCGCTCGCGCGTAATTATGTTGCTGTCACGCTTGCACACTCACTGCGAGCGCCCGTCCCACAGTCGCGACAGCAATATAATTACAGCAATATATGGACAAAATTCTACGTGCTCCCCGACCAGACTATAGAAGATTATAGGTTCCTCTCACCCAAGAACTTGCAGATGAGGGGGGACAAAGAAGTATAAAAGATCCCAATGGGTCGAATTGCACTGCGCCCATGCGCGGCCCTAAATAAGATAAAATAGAACAGCTGGTCGCTCGGCCGACGCTCGCAGGCCGGCGGTCGTCCGTCCAGCGGGCAACCCACCACCACCCATGGCTATGCCAACCTTCCGGTTATAACTGGCCGAATCGCGGGAGATGCGCGCGTAACTGCGTCTGCCGTAGCAGGTTGCACTCTGCCGCGCGTCCTGCAGCCCGCGCCGCACAGCCGGTCGTCCGTCCATCGGGTCACTCACCGCTGAGCTCCGGCTGGCCGGCGCGCACCTGGCACATGGCCATCAGCAGCAGCGCCAGCACGGCGCAGCGTCCTGCAGCCCGCGCCGCACAGCCGGTCGTCCGTCCATCGGGTCACTCACCGCTGAGCTCCGGCTGGCCGGCGCGCACCTGGCACATGGCCATCAGTAGCAGCGCCAGCACGGCGCAGCGTCCTGCAGCCCGCGCCGCACAGCCGGTCGTCCGTCCATCGGGTCACTCACCGCCGCGCGTCCTGCAGCCCGCGCCGCACAGCCGGTCGTCCGTCCAGCGGGTCACTCACCGCCGCGCGTCCTGCAGCCCGCGCCGCGCAGCCGGTCGTCCGTCCATCGGGTCACTCACCGCTGAGCTCCGGCTGGCCGGCGCGCACCTGGCACATGGCCATCAGTAGCAGCGCCAGCACGGCGCAGCGTCCTGCAGCCCGCGCCGCACAGCCGGTCGTCCGTCCACCGGGCCACTCACCGCTGAGCTCCGGCTGGCCGGCGCGCACCTGGCACATGGCCATCAGCAGCAGCGCCAGCACGGCGCAGCGCCCGCCGCCGCGCGCGTCCTGTAACCACGCGCCGCACAGCTGGTTGCTGAGACGGCTCTCGTAGGTCTGGTACAGGATCCGATCCGCCAGAAGTACCAGCGGCGCGCACGCGATCCGGCTGCAGAAGAAACAGCTTTTATATTAAATGGCAATGCCAGATTTTGTATGGAAGGTGGCGTCTTTTATTTTCGCGCGGCCATCGAATAAACTTTGTTTTTTGATTACATAACATCAAGGTAATAATTAGTTAACTAAAAAGCAAGAAATAAGTAAAATTTTATAAAAAAAATAAAACCGACTCCAAAAAACCTACACTAAAACGTAGAAAAATAATTACTAATTACCTACTTATTTATTAGGACGAATTATTAATATTTATGTAGGTATACCATGATTGATACTTCTGGAGTCGGTGCCTCCTCCTTTTTTTGAAGTCGGTTGAAAATAGTGTCATAAACCAAACTTACTATAACATGTATACCTCTAAACTCAGTCTGAACTGAGTTACGAGCGTTAGAAGTTTGATGATTTACATACTAGATTTGCTTTTTGCGCGCCAGTTTTGTAAGAAATTGCAACAAAATATTGCGCTATTTTTTTATTGCGCTGATTCTGCTCCACACTGATGTCTGGGGCCTTTAATGAATGGTATTGTTTGTTTACACATACAATGTCACTATTTTGTTGCAATTTCTTACAAAACTTGCGCGCAAAAAGCAAATCTAGTATGTAAATCATCAAACTTCTAACGCTCGTAACTCAGTTCAGACTGAGTTTAGAAGTATACATGTCATAGTAAGTTTGGTTTATTACACTATTTTGTAATCAAAAAACAAGGTTTGGTCGATGGCCGCGCGAAAAAAAAAAGACGCCAATTTCCGGCATTGTCTTTTCTGTTCAGTAAACCATAAGAGCGCTCTAAGCGCGTCTTCAAATTAAGAGGCATCAAGAAGCGCTGCATACACATATCACGGTAGTGGCGCTGCGACTGCGCTTCTTGATTTTGTCAACTAGTGGCGCCACTTCAGCGCCTCCCTAAACTCCTAATTTGAAGGCACCCTAAATGTAGACATAGAAATGTAACATTTATGTCCAACAAATTTTGATTTCATTCCAGTCTAGCACCAAAGTTAAAGTTATGAGAGCTACAGCGCGCACTTGACGTCGTCCAGCGGAACCTTCAAATAGCCTCTTGCTCTAACGCGTTGCATTTAGGCTGGTTTTAGAGTCACGCTGACAGCCGAAATGTATGAAGCGTCGGCACCGAGCGATCAGCGTCACTCAGGAACGTTCCCTTCAATTGCATACATTGCACAGATCAATATCTGTCAGCGCCGACGATCAGCGAGCGGTCAGCACGATTCTAAAACCAGCCTTACACAAAGCAGTTGTATCTGGCTCATATACTCACTTGACGGGAAACACGTTGACCTGGAAGTGAGACACGTAGACGACGCTCTTCTGGCTTGATACTGTGAGCTTGCGCTCGGTCCAGTGCACACCGCACTTTACGTCGTCCAAAGACACCTTCACGTCGCCCTCTAACTCTAATGCTTGACCCTTGTTCGTTGGCCAGTAGAAGTTGCCTTGCATCTAGCGGGAGAAAAATTTTTTGTATGTTTTGTTATACTTATAAGATCTATAAATAGTTGCAATAACAATAATTATTAGCGGTGAGACGTCGAAGAAGATAACATTCGCCAATAAAAAGAAAACATTTTGCCAAAATACTGCATACATTTTACTAAAACATTTGTAAGCAATATGCAACAACTTGAAGGAATAAAATGTGTCATGATCATGACTAAAACAACAACATTCAATTTTGTCAATATCAATCAATCATACATTTCAGATTATATTATTGATGAGGCATTTATCTGCCGGCTGAACATACGTGAACAGATAACTGAATATTTTCTATGACTACGTACCTCAATTTCACTTTGCAAACATACGACGCAGGTGATTTTGTTCTCTATGACAGCCTTCCAGAAGATACTGTGCTTATCCTCGGGAGGATTGCTTGAGATTACCAATGGAATGCACCAGGATGCCAGCCGCTAAAAAAAAGTAATTTATAATAGTGAAATTCAAAAATAAAAAAAGTGAAATAATAAAAGAACCTTCCTTGAACTCTTTGCATAATAGAGGCCTTAATTGTCATGTAATGAGGGTTTTCGCAATTGAAAAATCCACGCGACTCGCGATTGAAGAATCCACCAATCATGCAGCATTTGGACCTCGCGTCTACGTATTGCCATCTGGCGGATTTTTCAATCGCGAAAACCCTCATTATGATATCACATTACTGTGGAAAGAGAAAAGTATACCAAAAGTTTGTGTACACAATAAATATTCGATTTATGATTACCTTAAAAAAGGAGGCGTTGATGTACGCATCCGGATTAGATTTCAGAATCAGTCTCGAGTCATCGAAAGGCACCACATCCTCGGGGTCATTGCCCTCACCATGCTCCAATGCTACCGACTTTGATTTATACATGATGTTTTGGTTCTGAAAAAAAAAATAACAGCATAAGGCAGACAGTACTTATCAATCTATAAACCCTTATTTCAAAACCTAACCCAAAATATAACTAATAATCCTAACCCAAAAGATCATTCAGATTCCCTTCTCCCTCTTTCATTTGCATTCAAGCGAGAAGGACAAGACAATATAACCGACATTAATATCGACTTGACGATAACCCTTAAATACTTACTTGGCTATCCATAAGACTCTTCCACTTCAAATCCAAGATCTCTCTAGTGGAATTCGTACTGGACGTCTTGTCCAACATTTTATGGAGCGCCTTGACCTCTTGCGTAAACTGGTTCAAGAGCATCGGGTCCGAGATGAGGTCCATCTTAGCAGGTCTTTCCACCACCTCCTCTTTTGGCACCGGCTTCGGTTGAGGCTCCACTTTAGGCACCACCAAAGGCTTTTTAATCGCACTCTCAGATATCGGAGGCACCTTTATCTCAGGCATCAACGGTTTCTGCTCAACAGTAAAGTCAATATCCGATAAGAGATCGAACACAGACGGTTCAGGTTTTTCTTCAGACTTTATTTTGACCGGTTTTTTCTCCACCGGTTTTTCAACCGGTTTTTCGACCTGCTCAACTGTTTCAACAGGAGCTTGGACTGTCTGATTATTCACTTCACTAGCATTTTGGTTATAGTTAGGTTCGGGAATTTCCTCTTTCGGAGAAGACACTGAAAAGGAATAAAGTGTAAAATAAATAAAATGCAGTGAAATTTTTAAATGTGTTTATTGAAAAGATTAAACTTAAGCTATTGTGTTAGTTACAGGATAAAATAAAAAATAGCATAGAATAATATCGAGTAGAACATAATAAAAAGTTGTTTAGTAAAGTAACAAAAATAATGTTTATAAGTTATCCATCCCAAATAAAAATATTTTAAGTAGCGTAAAATAAAAATACATGACAATGTGCATAAAAGCTCTTTCATGAAGTCTTACCTTGGTTATTCATAAAAGTAACACTAGTGTTCTGCGCATGACCCGACTGCATATAGGTCGACTGATTCATACTGGCGCCATAGTTGGTCGACTCTGGTTGAGTGGCAGGGAGAGTATCATTTGGCTGTATGGTTTGGTATCCATACGGCGCGTTATAATAAGTCTGGTTACTTGTCTGATCTGTGGACTGTGGTACCATATTTTGCGGCTGATCAGACGGAGACTGCACGGTATCGCATGCACCAGCGCTGGTGTATTGTCCACTCCAATTTTGATTTTTGGGTTCAGCATTCGATTGTCCCATTGTATAATTCACATAGGAATTTTGAGATCCATAAGCATAATCATAGCCACCTGTGGCATTGTTGTAGCCGTATCCGGGATGATTTTGGAAAGTCTGAACGTAGTTGACGTTCGCGTCGTTTGAGTAAGGGTTAGTGTTGTTCGGTTGAAAACTTTGGTCTTGTGGTTGTGGATTAGTGAAATTAGTTTGGGCGTTTTGGTCATAGTTTTGGTAGCTGGGTTGGAAGTTTATGTTCGAAGATAGAGCTTCGCCGGTTACGTGAGATTTTATGGGTTTGTCAAATGCGTCTATGTTGGCCATCATAGCGGAATTGGCCATGTTAGAATCGGGTTCAGCTGGGTAGCCGTAGGGTTGGCTAGCGGTGACTGGCACATTGGTCAAGCTTGTCGTTGACGTCACAGCGCTTTCCGTATTGGTGTAAATAGGGTACGTTTCGGATACGGTCGCGAACCCGCTGGTCGCATAGTTATATTCTGCGCTGCTGTACGCGGTGGATGCGTTAGGGTTCAAAGGTTGAATATAACCAGCCGACGCGCTAACATTGACTGGTTGACTGTAACCCGCAGAAGCGTTAGGATTGACTGGTTGAGTGTAACCAGCAGATACATTTTGGGTCGCAGGTTGACTGTAACTAGCAGCTACATTCTGGTGCACAGGTTGACTGTAACCGGCAGGTACATTTTGGGTCGCAGGTTGACTGTAAGCAGCAGAAACATTTTGGTTCACTGGTTGAGTGTAACCAGCAGCTGCATTTGGATTAATTGATTGATTATAACCAGTAGGTACATTTTGGTTTACAGATTGATTGTAACCGGCTGTCGCGTTGGGATCTACTGGCGGAATGTAACCAGTGTTGAGGTTTTGTTGGTTGTATGAAGCTACATTGGGGTCAGGTTGGCCGTACCCTGTAGAAGCATTGGGATTTATCGGTTGAGTGTAAGTGGTGTTAGGGTTAGGTTGAATGGGGCCAGCGTTGGGATTCACTTGCTGCATGATAGTAGCTTGTTGTGTGTACTGTGAATCTCCCGTGTAAGGGTAGTTCAGGGCAGAGTAATCTGTAGGTATCTGCGATGGAGTCACGCTTGTATTGGCATGGTGAGGGGCGTGGCTGTATGTGGACATACTGGGCGTAGCCGCTTGCGGATACTGTACGCTGTAGTACGTCTGCGAGTAGTCCGACCCGTAGCCCATATTTGGCTGACCCGCCTCCGATTTCGGGCCAGAAATTTGCATCTGCGCAAAGTTCACATTCATGTCCGTATTGTTCGGATTCTGATTGTTGTAAGACGACATCGAAGAGGTCTCTGGCACCGCTGGTAGTTGACTTTGCACCCCATAGGGATCGGTATATGGGTTGTATTGGCTTGTACTCGGGAGGACGCTAGCTTGGCTTACGTTGTTGTACGGATTCGGGTTTGATGAGTCAGTTACAACAGTAGAACTGTTATGAGTCGCTGTATAATAGGGGTTATTGTAAGTCTGCGGATCGGGTATTTGGCTCGAGTATTGCGACGGTGTGTAGGGTGTAGAGTATCCGTAGTTCATATCCTCTGGTTTATCATAGTTCGGCTTGCTTGCCAGCGGATAGGCGTAGTTAGACTGAACGGCGTAAGGGTCGGAGTCGCTTGGCGCGTAAGGAGACCCGTATCGGTAAGGATTTGGCATTACCACACCGTCAGGAACTTTCATTTGTGATTGATCTGTGGCTGTAATAATAAAAATAATAGATATAATACAATAGGTGACATGATTCGTCTGGGCTAAAGCCTGGTCCGTGAGCACGTAGAATTTTGTCCAATGACCCCAAGCTACCCATCCTTATCGCTCGCGCGTAATTATGTTGCTGTCGCGCTCGCACACTCACTGCGGGCGCCCGTCGCACAGTCGCGACAGCAATATAATTACGCGCGAGCTATAAGGAAGGAAGCTTGGGGTCATTGGACAAAATTCTACGTGCTCACGGACCAGGCTTTAGATATTCCTTGATTTACTTACCTTCAGAGCCAACAGGTGTGGGTCTCACTGATGTAGGATAAATTGATTCAGGATAGTAAGTGTCTGGTGGCATAGAATCCACTTGAGCTGAAAAAGTGAACGACATCACTTACGGACTCTCAACTGTAGTCATTGTTATTCAGTTTAGAAGAAAACATATAAAATGAATACAATAAACCCTCGAAAAAATTTACCTTGAGGTGTAATACTTCTCGGAGCTACATTCCTGTTCTTCATGTAAGGCAGGTAGTCCTTCAGTTTGCGTCCGCCGCCGCTAAGTGGCGGGGGTACCGCGTCGATAGCCCTCGCGATCGGCGGAGTGGTAGATGGGGTGGATGCTGCAAAGAGGACTTGGGTTCGGTTCAATGTTTTTGATGGACGGTCAACTTACTTTAAATACAAAAAAAAATAAAAATGTCTATAGCATGAAACTGACGACCATGTCACTGCAAACATAACCGGTAGAAAAGAGTAGTTTTTTTAAAGGTGACTTCACTAAGATGGCCCAAAAAAAAGAGACATATAGCTAGACAACAACTGGGTAAAAAAAGCACAATCACGATTTGTGGCGTGTTGGTGTAAGTTTGCGTCTAGCAGGCCTTCCATGGGCTCAATAATGATGATGACAACAGGCTGAATGATGATTATAAGGCGTCCTTTAGCTGAAAATAATGATGATGATGACCCTCGCTCACCTCTCAGTCTGCTTGGACAGCTGCTGCCCCTTGCGACTTACTAAGTATGATGATGAACAATGATGATGATGATGACGCTCGCTCACTTCTGACAGTCTGCTTGGACAGCTGCTGCGCCTTGCGACTTGCCTAGGAGGTCCTAATATTAACAATGATGATGATGATGATGATGATGACGCTCGCTCACCTCTGACAGTCTGCTTGGACAGCTGCTGCACCTTGCGACTTGCCTAGGAGCTCCTAATATTAGCAATGATGATGATGATGACGCTCGCTCACCTCTGACAGTCTGCTTGGACAGCTGCTGCCCCTTTGAGACTTAGTAAGGAGCTCCTCGTATTGACAATGATGATGATGATGATGACACTCGCTCACCTCTGACAGTATGCTTGGACAGCTGCTGCTCCTTGCGACTTACTAAGGAGCTCCTCGTATTGACAATGATGATGATGATGATGATGACACTCGCTCACCTCTGACAGTCTGCTTGGACAGCTGCTGCCCCTTGCGACTTACTAAGGAGCTCCTAATATTAACAATGATGATGATGATGATGACCCTCGCTCACCTCTGACAGTCTGCTTGGACAGCTGCTGCCCCTTGCGACTTACTAAGGCGCTCCTAATATGATGATGAACAATGATGATGATGATGACGCTCGCTCACCTCTGACAGTCTGCTTGGACAGCTGCTGCCCCTTGCGACTTACTAAGGCGCTCCTAATATGATGATGAACAATGATGATGATGATGATGACGCTCGCTCACCTCTCAGTCTGCTTGGACAGCTGCTGCCCCTTGCGACTTACTAAGTATGATGATGAACAATGATGATGATGATGACGCTCGCTCACCTCTGACAGTCTGCTTGGACAGCTGCTGTGCGCGCTCCTCCTCCTGCACTTGGCAGGTGCTCCTCAAGCGAGCCAGGAGCTGGTTGACGTTGTGCGACAGCTTCTTGTAGACTTCTGTCCCTTCTGACTTACTAAGGAGCTCCTCGTATTGACAATGATGATGATGATGACGCTCGCTCACCTCTCAGTCTGCTTGGACAGCTGCTGCCCCTTGCGACTTACTAAGTATGATGATGAACAATGATGATGATGATGACGCTCGCTCACCTCTGACAGTCTGCTTGGACAGCTGCTGCGCCTTGCGACTTGCCTAGGAGCTCCTAATATTAACAATGATGATGATGATGACACTCGCTCACCTCTGACAGTCTGCTTGGACAGCTGCTGCCCCTTGCGACTTACTAAGGCGCTCCTAATATGATGATGAACAATGATGATGATGATGATGACGCTCGCTCACCTCTGACAGTCTGCTTGGACAGCTGCTGTGCGCGCTCCTCCTCCTGCACTTGGCAGGTGCTCCTCAAGCGAGCCAGGAGCTGGTTGACGTTGTGCGACAGCTTCTTGTAAAACTCCTGCCCCTTCTGAGACTTGCCGAGCAGTTCTTCGTATGTGTCGTACGAGGTTATCAGGGCTGCAAGGAAATTAAACGTTTAAAGATAGCAGTTCACGAACGATCATGGGTGGAATTTAGTTATCTCAGAAGAACTAAAACACAACTAGACATCATAGTACTACACGTCCAAGACTCGTACTCATCACACTTAATATTTGTCCTCAACGAGACTGTCACTGATCAATACGAAAAACAACAACGCAAGAAGTAAGTAAAAGAGTTTGTATGAATAGTAATTCTCACCGTTTATCAATCCCTCCCGCTTCCTCAGAACCTCGGCGAGCATTCGGCGCGAGTCCCCGTACGAGGCGTACAAAGACGTCAGCTTGTTGATTATGTTCTCCTGGGCCGCGAGGTTCTGCTCGATTATCTTAGACTGGAAACAAACACGAAGCGTATCGTATTGGCGACTGCATTATTTCGACTGCATTGTTTATGACGACACATTTTCACCTAAACATTGACCAACTATTAATAGATTTCAAATTAATTAGAAATGTAGTTTTAATTTTAATTAATTGATTAATTAATAACCGGTTTCATTTTGGAACCAAATATGTAATGTTGTATTTGATAAACTGTTGATTAGTTATGATGATGAGGTACTTAGGCCTCAGCCTCGAATTTAGCGGGCAGCGGCGCGGGAGCGGCGGCGGCGCGGAAGCGGGGCGGGCAACGCAGACCCGTTCTCGAAACAAGCGGGCAGCTCGCGCGGCACTTTAGCGGCGAAGTGTTGTGTTCGGGGTTGTGTTGTCGAGATATTTGTTTTTATTCGCAAACGAAATGTCTGAACAACGGCGACAATTTTATTTCGATTCTTTATTCCTAACGCTCGATTTATTGTGGACAAAAGAAGGAGTGCGCTGCCCGCTCGTTGCCCGCTCCCGCGCCGCTGTCCACTCGTTGCCCGCTCCCGCGCCGCTGTTTTCGAGAACCGGTCTATTTGATTTTACGCATAAGATCCTGCCGTTCCCGCGCCGCTACCGCCGCCGCCCCGCTGCCCACTAAATTCGAGGCTGAGGCCTTATTCCATGTGCCGCATCTTACACTATCTGCTGCTAGTGCGCCGCGCTGCGCCTGCATCTCGCCGCATCTCACGCTAGCTCGCACTGACCTTGGGCGCGTGCTTCTCCAGCTCCTGGCGGAAGATCTCGTCGGCGGGCTCGTTGGGGCGCGCCAGCATCTCGCCGCATCTCACGCTAGCTCGCACTGACCTTGGGCGCGTGCTTCTCCAGCTCCTGGCGGAAGATCTCGTCGGCGGGCTCGTTGGGGCGCGCCAGCATCTCGCCGCATCTCACGCTAGCTCGCACTGACCTTGGGCGCGTGCTTCTCCAGCTCCTGGCGGAAGATCTCGTCGGCGGGCTCGTTGGGGCGCGCCAGCAGCTTGGCGGTGATGTCGTCGGCCGTCACCGCGTCGCGCAGCTGTTGCACTAGTGCGCCGCGCTGCGCCTGCATCTCGCCGCATCTCACCTATCTCGCACTGACCTTGGGCGCGTGCTTCTCCAGCTCCTGGCGGAAGATCTCGTCGGCGGGCTCGTTGGGGCGCGCCAGCAGCTTGGCGGTGATGTCGTCGGCCGTCACCGCGTCGCGCAGCTGTTGCACTAGTGCGCCGCGCTGCGCCTGCATCTCGCCGCATCTCACCTATCTCGCACTGACCTTGGGCGCGTGCTTCTCCAGCTCCTGGCGGAAGATCTCGTCGGCGGGCTCGTTGGGGCGCGCCAGCAGCTTGGCGGTGATGTCGTCGGCCGTCACCGCGTCGCGCAGCTGTTGCACTAGTGCGCCGCGCTGCGCCTGCATCTCGCCGCATCTCACCTATCTCGCACTGACCTTGGGCGCGTGCTTCTCCAGCTCCTGGCGGAAGATCTCGTCGGCGGGCTCGTTGGGGCGCGCCAGCAGCTTGGCGGTGATGTCGTCGGCCGTCACCGCGTCGCGCAGCTGTTGCACTAGTGCGCCGCGCTGCGCCTGCATCTCGCCGCATCTCACCTATCTCGCACTGACCTTGGGCGCGTGCTTCTCCAGCTCCTGGCGGAAGATCTCGTCGGCGGGCTCGTTGGGGCGCGCCAGCAGCTTGGCGGTGATGTCGTCGGCCGTCACCGCGTCGCGCAGCTGTTGCACTAGTGCGCCGCGCTGCGCCTGCATCTCGCCGGCCTTGCCTACCACGCGACGCATCTCGGCCATGGTCTCGCGGTCGAGGCCCTCTGCGGGATGAGATAGAGTTTAGTTGAGTCAGAATTAGTGGGTCATATTTAGTACTAAGATAAAAACCAATTGGAACATTGGTCCGCGGTCGAGGCTCTCTGTTGAATAAGACCACCCCTATACTCCCTTATTATTTGTAGACCGACTTTTTTCGGTCGACTTAAAGATCGGGCGTCGTGCACAGAAGTGAATATTGTGTAAACTGCGAAGAGGGTCAACTTCCTCCTGAAGCAGAATGACGGAGGGACTGTGGATGAATGCTTGGCCTTGGCCTAAACTGGAAGATATAGTTTATAGAGGGTAAAATTCCTCAATAAGAAGGTTGAGTGTACAAAATAACTCCTAGAGACTCCTCCATAGACTCACCAATATTCTCGATGCTGGGTATCTTCTCCTGCAGCGCGTCCAGCGGCTGAGCAAGCAGACGCAAGTTGGCGATGTGTAGCGTCATCGCTTTATGCAGCACTTGATTACTCTCCGAAGTGCGCGCGTGCGCATCTTGATACTTGTGGAATTCCCGCGATAGTTCCGTCTGCACAATGGACGGCGGACGAGGGCCCATGACTTTTTGGAACTCCTTCTCTTTGCTTGTTTCCTCCTAAAACAGTGCAGTTTGCTTCAGTGTCTCGATTTATACAAAGCAGACGCCATTTTGGCACGAACTACCTATATTTTCTACCTTTTGTATTTTTTGAAAAAATTATAGTGTAGTCCAAGGCTTCCTAGACTTTTTTTTGCTGTGACGCACTTGGGAATTTGCTATTTTTATACAACTAGCTGACCCGGCGAACTTTGTTCCGCCTTAATGGCAATAAATAAGCAGACTTTTTTTTTATTTTCGAGCGGGATAAAAAGTATCCTATGTCCTTCTCCTGGCTCTAAACTACCTCCCTGACAATTTTCAGCTAAATCGGTTCAGCCGTTCTTGAGTTATAAGCGAAGTAACTAACACGACTTTCTTTTATATATATAGATTTTGAATTAAATCTCTCAACAGGATTGTTTGAAGTTATTGAAGAACAATCAACTATTTGCTAATGTATTTTATTGTTATGATAAAATGATTATGATTATAAGAAAAATAATATTGTCTTATTTAAATTCTTACTTGTATAAGGTTCTTGATTTCTGCCAAAGAGTGTTCAACGTCACTGATGATCTCAGCCAGGTTGTTCATGGAGTCCACCAGTGTCTGTATAATCTCTGTCTTTGCGTTCATTGCTGCACATCTGTCTACTATTTCTTGAGGAATCCTGAAAGAAAATGATCATTTTCATACATGCTTTCTTTTTCCCATCCCTAAATATAAAGGTTATTATAAAAAATCCCAGAGAAGTGAGTAATAATGAAGGTGGAAGCAAGTCACGAGTAACAAATACTTGTTTAAAAATGGAAAGACAAATTGTATAACCATCTTTGTGACTCATGCAGTGTCTGATAATAAGTGGCGCCTTATCAGTCAAACAGTTTTAAATAAGTAAACATCTAATCTGTGATTGAAAGAAGAAAATACGGTTACATACTTTTGGTCTGAATCCAGTACATCAAGTTGATCAAGCTGCAAAGAGGACATGAACTCAGTCAGCTCCGTATTCTTGGCCTCCACTTGAGTGACAATGTGACGGAGGAGCTTTGCTTTCTCTTCGGAGTACATAGAAGCCGCTTCATGAGCCACCATAGGGACTAGGCGAGCGAAAATGTCTGGGCCTGATATCTAGAAAAATAATGGACATTATACAAGACCCAAATATAGCTTAGTTATAGTTGGTGGTTCAAAATAATGTACTATTCAAATTCAAAACATTTATTGCATGTCACATTACAATTTATATGTAAATAAAGGTATACATGTGACTATTCTTACCTCAGGATCATTCAAGTTGATTGGAATGGCTTTGACCAGACATACAGGCTTCAAATCCAACAGCAGGTCTTTGTCTGGTACCTCCTCATGGTAGATGAACTCATTCTCATTCTTGGCAGCCTTTTTCTTGCCTTCCACTACATCATTGGTGAACGTGAGGGCTTCTTGGGTTATTTGTGTTGGTTCAATGTACTTGGCAAGTTTCCTGGCATCTGCCAGTTTGTCAGCAGCTTGCTGGTAGTAAGCAACTCTCTCTCCCATCTTCTGTTGCTCCTCGGCATTCATACCTGAATAATGAATTCAGTTGAAACATAAGATAGAAAAGACTGATAAAAAAAGTCAAAGAATTTAAGTTTCTGTACAACTGCCAGGATATTAGCAAGTGGTTCTCATTTCTCAATGACTCAGGTAATGTGATTTGATTAGTCACCTTAGTCGTACTTTATTTACCTTGATACAAACAAACTATGCACCCAATGTAGCCCACTTTGAAAGACAAATATCTATGCCAATAGTTGTACAGCTTGGTCCCAATAATTTCGTGGATGTTGTCTGTCCCAGTGGATGGGCCAAGTAGGGCTAAGGCATTCTTGTAGAAGAACAAAACCTGAATAGCAACAGCCCCTGTAAAATAAACAAAATGTATCTACAGTCACTTAATTTTTAATTAAAAACATTTTACAGACATACACCTTGTACAAACTAAAACAGAACACTTAGAAAGAAATAAATAAACTTATTAAAAACTTTTGATGATATTTATAATTTGCCTTTTTAATTGGATTTTTAATTTTAATTGGCCTTACTTTAATTATAAACGTTACTTAATGTAACACTTAGCTGTAAGTTTTCCAAAAAATTGTAAAATAAAATAAAATAAATAAATAAAATTTTATCAACAAACAGACTCAAATCTTGCTGTGATGACTCATACACACCTACAACACTGGGTTTCTTTGTGTCCTGGATGCTTTTATCTAAGATACACTCCTGTGCCTGTGCAAAACATATCTCTTGCAACAGCCTCATGATTTCAGATGACACATCCACTCCAGATGGCTGTGTATATTGTTCTCGAAGGAAAAGGAATGCCCAAGCAGCATTTTGATACTTCGTGCATGAAGCCTTAAGGCTGTCGGCAGATGTACGAGGCTCAGATGCTGCAAGCTGGGTGTATAGGGCTCCAATATTGTACAAAATACAGGCCATTTCAAAGCGAATGTCAGCTAAAGAACAACTCATGTTGGCATATAAATCTTTCCTGCAAATTAAATAACAAACCATGTTTTTACTGTCAAAGTGTGTTCATCTTGTAGCCAATATAATATTACACCATATTATTGTCGAAAATTTACAAAGTGCATGAAAGTATGAAGAAGGTAGTTAATCTAATTAGACTTACCAAGCGAAAGAACACGCCACGGGTTGACCTTTTACCATTGGAAATCGACTCTGTAATGCTCGTAATTGGCAGAAATATCTAACCAGAGCACTGAGGCCCGCGGAGTCCAAACTAGGTCGAACGGCTGCGGAGCGCAAGCCCTCCAACTGGTGGATCTCATTGCTGTAACTTTCCGGGTCTTCCCGATATGCTTCCGCTATGTACTAAAAAGGAACAAGCATTGTAACGACAAAGAAATGCCTATTATGTATTTTATCTAGAAAGATTAGAGGACCTATTTACCTGTTTCAACTTGGGTCCAAAGTGTGTATTTTCTGGGCTCACTTTCAATTCGAAACTTATTAAAGGTAATTTTGGAACTGCCTCCATATTTATGCTGCAATTTTTTCAGCCGAAATCGTACAAACAACGTAAATTAATTTCATCACAAAATGTTATTCGTCGACTGTCATTTTTATTTTTTTAATCAGTGTTGCCAGTCGGGTCTAGTCAGAAATTACCAGAAATATAAAAAAAAGTAACCTTTTTGAACAAAAAGTAACCTTTATACGGGGGGGGGGGGTGCTGAGCGATGATTGTGTAAGGTTGGTCATGGATGGAAAATGAATACAATTGATCATTTTAAATTGTCACTATTAATATTTTTTACTGAATAACCAGAGCCCCGATTACGGTAACTTTTATAACGTCTACAATCCAGCCGCGTTTCTGATTCTGCGATACGATTGGTCAAAACAGCTGACGTACGCTGTTGAACGACCAATCGTATCGCAGAATCGAGAAGCGTGTCTGGATTGTTGACGTTAAAAATTACCGTAATCGGGGCTCTGTAAAGTTAATTCTACAATTTCTGAAAAATCACCTAAAAGTAACCTTTTCATTAGTGTAACCTAAAAGTAACCACAGTAGTTCAAAAGTAACCAAAAAGGTTACAAAAGTAACCTTCTGGCAACACTGTTTTTAATGTCATACCACAGACTATAGAGTATTTTGTGTCACACCACCCGCCACCGCACAAAAAATGAACCATAAATGTAACTTATCTTTTTAATGGCAATATTTTCTAACCCTCCTTCTGGCGCAGTGGGGTGAAAAAGGACAGAGCCCCGATTACGCTAATTTTAACGTCTCCAATACAGACGCGCTTCTGGGTATTTCGCCGAAACAGTAAATTTTCCGTGTCCAGGCAGGCGAACACATGTTTTTTTTATATCTATACGTATAAAACTATTTTTATGGGAAAGTTCATCAAAAGTTTTATTTGTTTTTGCTATTACAATAGCAGATACTACAAATAATAGCGTAGAAAAACTTAATCAAAAGTAGTTGTTCTAATTTTCTTGTTATGTCCATTACTGTTGTTTGCCAAAATGAAGGCACACTATAACAAATTGAAGCGTAATTTCATTTTATTAGCACTCTGTTTATATTTGAGAAACGTTTGGCTATCGGGAAATAAAAAGATTAAATGTCAAATACTTAAAGGAAGGAAATAAAGTGAAGTTAACTTCTTGTCCGAGTCAAAAGTATAATTTCCCTGGGTCTTCATTTCGACCATTGTAGTACTGCACCGTTACACTCGGCCATTTCGTCCCAAAAGGCCATCGAGGCAGGACAGTACTGCGTTGACCAGTTTCGCGACAAATCGCATAAGTAGGTCCCTCCTTGGGTTTTTGTTTACTAAAAAGTCAATTTCTTTGGACGGTTTTTGCAACTAAACAATGGATTAATTTTATTGTTTATTTACAGATGTAGTGTCTGTAGGGGTAAACCCATGATTAAAATAGTCAATGCATAGGGTAAATAGGTTTTTGTCTGTGGTGTCTTTTAGGCATAAATCTAATTTCTGTGGCCCTAATTTCCTTGTTTTCCGTTGCATGAAATGGCCTAGGAAATTATAAAAGACCATTTTTAATTCGGCGTTAAGTAAAATTTTGAGTATTTTTTATTGGAATAAGTTTAAAATTGTCATTTTAAGAAATGGGTATCAGAATAGATATAGAACAACTTGTTTTTATAGTTCCAAAATACTGGACTGTCCTGTCGATGACATTGACAGTGGGGCGCCACCGTCAATACCGAATCGCTGGTTCAGATTTTTGCCATGTTGGAAACCATATAGTTGAACGATGGTAGCGCCCCCCTGTCATTGAGTTTGGCGGGACAGTTCAGCGTGGGTCATCTATAACTCTAAACTCAATCTACTGCATTTATCTTCCTTATTTGTGTAAAAAGGTATAATGATACAATATTTATTGCTATGTTGGCTTGCGAAGGTACACAAAAATGGGTCGAACAAAAAAAAGCGAATCACAGAAGAAAACTTAGAGAAAAAAACATTTATAATAATTTCCTTGGCTACCAATAGTTCATGACCTTATAACTTTGTTTCTAAAACGAATTATGACACCCCTTTTAGATATATTAACTTAGTTTTTGCTACTTAATGCAATGGGATACTAAAAATAGTTAAAAACAAAAAAATATTTCGTACCAAGGAAATTAGGCAAAATTGACCATTTTTGGCGAAATACCCTTCTTCGATTCTGCGATACGATTGGTCAAAACAGCTGACGTCCAAAATTACCATAATCGGGGGGGCTCAGGATTTTATAGGCATGTTTGTATCGTTTTTGGAAAGTTATTAAATATACAGGGTGTTTCTTGTAAGATGTCAAGCCGAAGGCAGGTGATAGGTGAGGACTAGACCTATCGATTTCACCCCCATGTATGTTCTACGATTTTTCGTAGTTTAGAAGTTATTGTTAATTTTGTGATTTTTTCAAATTTTTTAACCTAGTAAGCTTTAATTTTTTTTATGCTTTTTTTGGGTTAACTTTTCTCAGATTTCTTTTTTTTGACAGATTCCCTATTAATTGCAGATGTTTGAAAAAAATAATCACGTTCCTATCTTTGATGCAAGATACAAAATTTTTGCTAGAAACATAAAAAATAATTATGCTTTTAGCAGAACATTCTAAAATTTTTAACTTAAAAGTTTGAAAAAAAAAAAAGAACTTCCATAGGTCCAAAATAATTTTAAAAACTGCGCAGTTTTCTGAACTTTCATAATAACACAAAAAAACATGTACTTAATAGGCCATTATTTTCTGTAATCGCTTCGCTAAAGTGGTAAGTCGGAGATTCCGTTACATGTTTTTGACTTTCTTAGGACTAGGTAACTAATGTTTGGAATCCCCTAAGTTTACGTTAAGTAGAACACATTTAGAGACAATATCTCAACAGAACATTTTTTTATCCACAACGAGGAAGCTCTTGCCCTTCATCTGGTATACAACAGGGAATATGAAAATATTGATGAACTGCGGACAAACCTGACTGAAGCACAAAACCACATTAGAATGCAAGAAGCTTTTGTAAATTTACGAAAAAATTTTTTGCGTCGTTGTCGAATGTGCATTCAGGTCAACGGCGGACATAAACACACACACACACACACACACACACACACTAATAGGCAGGTATAACAAAGTTTATCGTAAAGTAACAATCACCACTGTGGTCTAGTGGTAAGACCACCTATTTAGGACAGCTAATTCCTCGGTTTAGGATTCCGGGTGAAGCTCGCTGATCATCCGTCAGTTTCCATCAGGTCAGATGAAGGGCAAGAACTTCCTCGTTGTGGATAAAAAAATGTTCTGTTCAGTTATTGTCTCTAAATGTGTTCTACGTAACGTAAAATTAGGAGATTGCAAACATTGGTTATAGTTAGTCCTAAGAAAGTCAAAAACATGTAACGGAATCTCCGACTTACCACTTTAGTGGAGCGATTACAGAAAATAATGGTCCCTTATGTACATGTTTTTTTGTGTCATTATGAAAGTTCAGAGAACTGCGCAGTTTTTTAAATTATTTTGGACCTATGGAAGTTCTTTTTTTTTTAAACTTTTAAGTTGAAAATTTTAGAATGTTCTGCTAAAAGCATATTTTTTATGTTTCTAGCAAAAATTTTGTATCTTGTATCAAAGATAGGAAGGTGATTATTTTTTTCAAATATCTGCAATTATTAGGGAATCTGTCGAAAAAAAGAAATCTTAGAAAAGTCAACCCAAAAAAAAGATAAAAAAAATTAAAGCCTACTAGGTCATAAAATTTGAAAATATCACAAAATTAACGATCACTTCTAAACTACGAAAAATCGTAGAACATAGGTACATGGGGATGAAATCGATAGGTTTAGTCCTTACCTATCACCTGCCTTCGGCTTGACACCTTACAAGAAACACCATGTATATCGCTCAATGAAAGTTGAGGCGAACATAATATGTACACACTGATGTAATATTATTTGAATAACACCATATCGCACCCTTAATAATGAATGGGCACAACTCCAAAATTCAGTTTTTTGGGAAAAGCCAAAAAACCAATCGGCGGATCGCGGTTTTTTACATAATTGGCTCTAAAATCTTTATTTTATCAGCCACAACTTTCAAATTAAGCATACTTCATCACTGGTATCTGTTATATAATTTGACATGAGACATTTTTGAAAATATTGATTATGAGTATGTAAAAAAATTGTTTAAAAAAATATTTCAAAGTTAGGCCTTTATTTTACTATTTCTGTTGTTGTGATTTTGGGTATTACTTGTACTTGTGCCCATCTAATCCTTAGGCTGAATTGTTTTATATGGCATATTCCCTAATATTGCTCTCTACTATTTAAAAATAAGTGTATTATTCGATTTTGATATTGATTTACGCCCAATAACATTGGGGACAGTTATTGTGCGGTATAGTAGCTTATAGCCAATTCAGTATAAGAGTAGGGTGCTGAATACTAGAAAATTATTAGATATGTCGNTTGAGAACCTCCTCCTTTTTTTTGAAGTCTATTGAAAAGACAAATACATTTTCAGTTTATTCTTCATATGTGACACAGAGAGAATGACAATAGACAAAAGCAGAAACATTTGCTTTTTTAGGCCATAGATAATACTAGGTACTAATGCGTTCCAATAGGTTTGTTCAAATTTCGAGAACGACTGAACCGACAAAAGCATTAGAAAATTTACGAAAAATAAAATAAAATTTTATCCCGTACAAAATGTTCATGGATTTTGTTATTTTTATTATAGCCTGACCAGGAACATAAAAACCCTGGCATAGAGGCGCGTCAATTGCATTTGATAGTGCAACACTGAGTACAGTCGTACCTGTGTTAAATTAATAGGCTAACTTTATGTATCAGGATTCAAGACTACGTGCTAATTTGATATTTTCATAAATTAACGAAAAAATATTATTTTAAGTAACCTGATTTAAANTGCCCCTATATTATTAAGGGTGCGATATGAAGTCTTAGTAAAGCACCACAACTTTACTGAGACTCAAGGGTTGTCATTTATCATCCTTCGACCCTCATTGCATCATTCTTAGATTAATAATCTAAGGCATCATTTAATTAACCCAAGTCCCATCCCCCCACTTGGTCCCACTTTATTTATTTATTTAAACTTTAATGCCAAAATAAATTTGTAGATAAGGCGAACTTAATGCACTAAAGCATTCTCAACTTAAACTTTAACTCGTCTCCATTAGATTCTATAGGCTCGTCTCACATGAAACACGGCACACACTTGCACACACAAACACAACACAACACAATGCGTGTATTGCCAACATCAAAAAAGAAGAAGTAACAAAACATTTTTTTTTATCTGTCACAATGACATATTGACAGCGTTTTTGGTTCTGTGTACCATAGAGAAAAGTAATACATAGGAAATAGAGAACCCTCTCTGTCAAATTTTTGAGCCTACTAATTGATAGCCTGGTGTTAAATTCCCTGTACTTAACCTACGTACGTAACGCTCACATACATACATAGTACACGCACACATACATACATAAAGTCCACGCACACATACACACAGTTCACGCACACATAGGCCCTCATAACCTTCAAAGAATTATTGTTTTTATGATGTACAATGTAGAATTTTTTCAAATCCATTATTTTGAAAATATTTATGTTTATGGTGTACGTATTTTCAAAACAATGTATTTGGAAAAATTCTACATTGCACATGGAAATGCAAATAAGTAAACAAAAACTTTTGAATTTAATAATTTTACTTTATTTATGAACACGCGGCGTTAGGGCTAGGTCCAGCCTTAGCCTTGTCAGAGGAGAGCCTGGGGCTCCTTTCGCTGTCCGTCCTACCTTTGGCTGGGGTCCGGATGGTAGCCATCTTGTAGGGGAAAGCTACGTCTATTTGGTAAAAGTCAAAAAGATACTTAAAGCTAAATACGTGTGTCAAATAAACTACACGTATTGCTGTCTAGGGACAAGTCGTTAAAAATAAGATAAAAACAAAATGTATATTTATTAGTCTAATAAAAACTTTTTTATTTTCCAGGTCAGGCGCAGTCACCAGCAGGAGTTCCACCGGGAGCAGTCAGGCGAGTTCAATCCCACGGCTGAGGTAAGTCCTACTGTAATAAGAGCTCGTCAAAAACGCAAAAAATGCGAAAAAGTAAATTTTTTATGTGCTCTACCTACTTATTTCAACTAATAGAGTCCGTAAAATTGGCTCTCTTGTCCCTATACTATATAACCTAACACAGTAAAATATAAAAATACAAAATAAAAATAAAATCTTAAAAATAATATACAAAATAGAGCTATGCTCTATGTAGAGTCTACCCCTCTACCTTGGTCGAAAGTCCTTTCCGGGGGCTTACTAACGGTCCAAACCCCGACTCTCTACGACCACCAGGAGCGAAGATGCAAGGCTTCAAAGTTTTCCAATATGGCGGCCAAAATGGCGGCTTGGAACTTCAAAACCTCACAGCTCCCGAACGGCTTGTCGCAGAAGGTCGAGCGACGGCTCCCCTGATTGCCCCTCGCGAGCTCTACACGAATCCGTGGGTGTCTCTACAAAAAGTAGAGTCGCGTCAAAATCGCTCCTAAGCACGTGGATTCGGTAGAGTAAACCACGCCAATGTTGCCACTCGAAACCCCGTCCTCCTACGACACTCCTGTCCAAAGTTATGGCGTGTTTTGTAAAAACAAAATGGCGGCCCAAGATGGCTGCCGGATTTTAAAGTGCCCGTAACTTTGGAGTCCGAGGTCGCAGGAAGTCGTGCGAGGGCTCGTTCTTCTCGCCCCGTCGAGCTCTACACGCCCGTACGCTTCTCCAAAATAGGTAGAGTCCCGATTTGGGTGCTCTATATTTTGGTAGAGTCAGTGTCCTTTAGTGATGCTAGGACAAGTGGCAGATGTTATTTAGCCTGATGCGTACCCGGATTGTAGAGCCCTTAATGCTAACTTTCTCCCGGCTCTACCTAGAGTCTAAAGTTGTTAATAAAAAATGTAGCCCTCGGATAGCTAACCAATTTGCAAAAAACCCCGTTAAGATAGACCGAATAGTTTCCGAGATATCGAATTTTAAAAATTTGACCTACTTTTAATTTACGTAATTACAATCCAAAAATGACCCCCCCTAATTTTGAATTTAGAATTTTGAAAACAATACTGTATGTTGAACCGGGAGAAAAAATAGCATTCACGGTGGAAAAACCTGAAAAAACCCCCTAATTTAGATTTTACAACCCTTTGAAAATTTTGAATTTTTGGTTTGTTTACCTTTTTTGAATTTGATTACGCGCGAAAATTACAAACCAAAAATTCTGGATTTCGACCTCTTTTTGCCAAATTTCGTACTCTATATTTTAACACTTTGAAATTCTCAAAAAACGCCGACCTTCAGGGTTTTCAGGCTTTGTTCTTAAAAAATGGGATGTTTTACCTGTTTGCTTACTGAAAAATGTTCCTATTGATGATTTTACAATTTTAAAAACGGACTAATAAAAAGATGGACTGTTCTAAGGTTTACCAAGTGAGATTTTAATTTTTAAATTAATTTTAAACTATTTAATTTAACTTCTTAATTTTTGCTAAAATTTAAAAAGTACCTCGTATTTTTATTTAACAATTTATCAATAAGTTTGACCTAAAATCTTAATCTACGTAAAAATGAAGTTTTTTCTGCCGGAAAGAATTTTGAAAAAATTAACCCTTTAACCCTGAAAAAATTTTTTGAAAATTCCAAGTCTCAAATTTAAAAAATTTTTGAAATCAAAACCATTGACTTGACCCCTAGTTACACTTAAAAATATAAAAAATGTGAAATATCTAATAGTTTTTATTTTATAGCAATTTTAACACAGTGACCTGGTGATTCCCAACTTATTGGTGCAGATTTTGGGCGAGTTCACTTTTTATTCCAGGCCCAAAATATTCCCCGATGTTGGTGACGCCCGGGATTTGATGGTGTCGTTGGATAGGGTGTAAAAGGCTCTATCGAACGACACTTTAATCAAAATTTTTGGACCACCCCTTCTAATATATTTTTGATTTACAAAATTTTGTTTACGTAAAATCTAACCGCAAATAAGTTGGTAATCCTTATTTTTAATATGTTATATAACTAAATTTAAAATCTAAAAATGTAAATATGCTAAATTACCCTTCTATTTTAAGCTATAAAAATTTTGCTGCTGTAGGGGGTGGTTTTCACCCTTAAACAATTTTTTCTAATTTTAAAATCTAAATAACTATTAAACCACTTATTATTTTTACACCAAATTTTGAAAACTTATAAAACTAAAACTTATCTTTAATGTCCAATTTTTTGTTTCAGGGTTGTCACCGCAGCGTCGACTCCAGGGCTGCCTCAAAGTTTACAACGCCGGTTTGGGGTTGTTCTGCCGTTGCAACCCCCACGTGTTGGGTATCGTTGAGAAGGTCTTGACAAGGCCGATGTGATGGTGGTCTTCTTTTGAGCCAAAAGACTCAAAAAGACGGACCACGTGCCACGTGGTTTGTATTTTTCTATTTCTCCCACCCCGAGGGTTCGCCAAAAAATTTTTTGGGGGGTCTCGAGGGGTAGGGGACGTCGAGATGCACAGGATGAGCAATTAAAAGTCACAGGTCACCGCTGAAGATTTCGAGCTGGAGCCGCTGAAAGTTTTGAAAACGGTTTTTAGTCCACAACTCGCTGAAACGTGATCCGATTTTCAAAAACTTTTCAGCATTGGCACGGGCTCAACGAGACGCTTCTTCTGATATGTCGCACTTGTGGTAACAAACCGGTTTTAGGTGACTTTCTAATACACTGACTGTTTGTGAGGTTAGAAATACAGTTTTTCACCTATAACTTTCACACACTTTCACCGATTTCAGAAATTTTTTCACCACAATGTTCGTCTCGGCAGCGCGCTTCTTCTGATATGCCACTCGATGTGATTCGTGCGAAAAAACCCGCAACTTCAAATTTTTGTACTGGGAGCTCGTCAAAAGCGTGACGCTCGGCTCGAGGGGCGCGGGGGGACTGGGTTAGGTTAGGTTAGGTTAGGTTAGGTTAGGTTAGGTTAGGTTAGGTTAGGTTAGGTTAGGTTAGGTTAGGTTAGGTTAGGTTAGGTTAGGTTAGGTTAGGTTAGGTTAGGTTAGGCTGCGCGGATTGCAAAAAAAAAAAAAAAAAAAAAAAAAAAAAAAAAAAAAAAAAAAAAAAAAAAAAATGTTGCAATTTCTTACAAAACTTGCGCGCAAAAAGCAAATCTAGTATGAAAATCATCAAACTTTTAATGCTCGTAACTCAGTTCAGACTGAGTTTAGAGGTATACATGTCATAGTAAGTTTGGTTTATTACACTATTTTGTAATCAATATAGTATGATAAGATGTTTAAAATATTAAGTTACCTTTTTCTAAGAAAAAGTTGTAAAATCATTAATGACAGCTTCATAAAAAGTGAAAACAATTTTGCTGACAAAAGTAAAAAAGCACAGCAACAAAGTATTGAAAAGTAATTTTGAGGCTGAGGTTCGATCAGCTGATAAGAAAATTAAAGATGTTTATAAATAAAAATCCTATTTTTTCTTAGAAAAAGTTGTGAAAATAAAAGTTTACAAAATTATCATTTCTGTACTTTGTTATAATTTTCAATAATTCCTCATGCCTACAACTGCTATGTCATGTTCAATACTTATTGTAATATACCTATTTCATTTCGAAATAAATAATTTACGTTACAAAACTTCGTTTTACTTACACATAGTATAAAATAAAAATTATAGTAATCATTAAAATATTGAAGGTTCCTATACTAGATATCGATATGCAATTACAACCCTAGCAAAGTATCGATAATCGATAAGTTATTACGAACGTCACTGGGTATTTCGCCAAAAATGGTCAATTTTGCCTAATTTCCTTGGTACGAAATATATTTTTGATTTTGACTATTTTTAGTTTCCCATTGTATTAAGTAGCAAAAACTAAGCTAATATATCTAAAAGGGGTGTCATAATTCGTTTTAGAAACAAAGTTATAAGGTCATGAATTTTTGGTAGCCAAGGAAATTATTATAAATATTTTTTTCTCTAAGTTTTCTTCTGTGGATTGCTTTTTTTTTTTTGTTCGACCCATTTCTGTGTACCTTCGCAAGCAAACATACCAATGAATATTGTATCATTACGAGCTTTTTACACAACTAAGGAAGATAAATTCAGTAGATTGAGTTAAGAGTTAAAAACAAGTTGTTCTATATCTATTCTGATACCCATTTCTTAAAATGTAAATTTTAAACTTATTCCAATAAAGGAATACTCAAAATTTGACTTTACGCCGAATTAAAAATGGTCTTTTATAATTTCCTAGGCCATTTTATGCCACGGAAAACAAGGAAATTAGGGCCAAAGAAATTAGATTTATGCCTAAAAGACACCACAGACTTTAGGTTCAAATTCGACTGCTCTAGTGGACGCACGGAACGGCAACGTCGCAGTCGACCCATATTATTTGAATTATTTGGCGGGAAAATAGTTTTTGGCTTTTAATTCTGAAACTAAGAGGCCTAGAGATTTGAAATTATGTCTCGTGTGTACTTCAATTATAACGAATTATTTGATCTTTAAAACGCAACTCTAACTTATACGGTTTTAATAATCCACCGTGTGTTACGTGTCACCAGCTTACACATACGTATCGGTTCGTAGTTCGAAAACGGTTCGAAATAAAGCTTTGAAAGAATTGAAGTCGGGTTTTTTTATTCGACTTTAATTTATGAGATATAAAACATTGATGTAGCTTAAATATTTACGAAGATACAGATGTGTAAGCTGGAGACACGGTACTCCAGCTCGCACATAGTTTTTTGATCGTGGTTTTAACAGTATTTGAGCTAAAGTCTTGAAAAGTGGAAAGCCTACTATTTGGATTCGACTGTAATTTTTGAGGTATAATACATTATCGTAGCATAAATATTTACGAAGATACAGATGTGTCAGCTGGAGACACGTGTCCTCAGCTTACACATAGAAAACAACTCATAGTTATGAAGTTCTAATGGCTCTAATTGAATGACTGAGAGGTTTGATGACTCTAATTAGGCTTTTATTGATGGTATACTTGGAATTGCTCTAGGGCCAATGAGGAAGTTGGAGACATTCAGGTCATATCTGACGCATCCCAACAATATCACCGTCATGAAACGGCCGCCTCAACATTATCGAAAACCTATAAAAGTGCCATAAAAATGAAACAGAGTCCATCGTTTTATTGTTAGCAACATGACAGTAAAACTACATCCCGTTAATGTGTGTTGCGAAAAAACGATAGTGGGCAGTTATGAAGCAACTAACCACTGAATCCTTAAGAAAAACGATTAAGTCGACCGTAAAAATTGTAATGCTTTTCTTATGTTCTACTAACGTGAAGGTATACTGTATCATCATGATACAAGTATTGTGTTGACTCGGTTATCTAGACACGCGGCAGTGTGTCAAGCCAAGTTCAAGCAAAGGAACTGGCTAGCCAGCGCCGATAATTCCCTTAACCAGAAGAGTGTAGATAGGCTAAGTACAATCAAGCAAACCGGCCCAAAATAAAATATGTTTAGTCTCAGATAGAAATTATATTTTCAGTGACTAAGCCCACTTATAGCTTGACAAGGCCCAAGTTGCTGATTTGAATTTTTAAATAATTTATCTTCATGTAACTTGGCCCACATTCAATGTTATTAATAAATTAAACATCAAATCAACAAAAATCTACACTAGAATCTTAGAGTGGACCTAGTCACTGGAAGAAAAAATATTTAAAAATTCTATCTAGTTACTTGATCCGTGGGCCAAACTAAAACTGGAAGACTCGTAGAAATCCCTTCGGTTTATAAGAATATGGGAATAGGTACTGACATAATTATATCGGCAGGGACTCTACGCCCTGGCTGTGTGAGTGTAGTATGAAAGAAGTGGCAAAGGGGTTGATGTGTGCGTTGACCACTTTAGCTATAGCTTACATGAGGAAGTTGCCTTGAAGAGGGTTTACATAGACATTCTAATTAATACTGATTATGATGATGGAGGGCCCAAAAGAGGTCCTTATACAAGTTATTACAAGGGTTCTAAATTGACTCCAAACGTGTGCTGCTCGCCAGTACCTACAATTTTCTCGAACTTGGCTCGATTCCGCGTGTCAAGATCACACAAATTTTTTTTCTGTCACAGAACTAAATTACGCAAGCCAAGCCGCGTACAGAACTAGTTTTAAACTTTTATGGTCACTAACATAATTATTATTACTGACGAGATTGCTACCATGTTTTACCCACCTTAATTTTGAGTTTCCGATATTTCGGCACTGTTGCAAGCGCCATGGTCATGGAGTACTTAACTCCGTGATAGAACTAGTTTTGTATAAAAAGTATCCTCAAAACCCGAAACTCGAGTGCATTTACTTTAAAAGCTTATTGACCCTAGACAAAAGTAGCTTAGTGTTTATAAGAACTTTTCCCTGGTCTGTTCCGCCCACATTCCCGGGGAGAAAGTCCTCTAAACTATAATGAGGCAAATAATCCTGAGAACGGCTTCATCCGCCCAAAATGGTTGTTGGGTAAATAAAGGCGTCACTAGTTAACGGAAAACATAGAAGTAACGATTTTTGTAGTAGCTAGAAGTTGTAGTCTCTCTTGGCCAGCTGGTAATAAACGTATCTTATTCTAAAACTTGATAAAAAATCAGAAATCACCCTTTAAGTTTCTAGTTCAATCCTTTTTTTTTCATCTGAAAACCACTCGCTTTTGTCTGAAAATGGGTACTTCTCATTTACACTCAAATTTGATGGTCACACAGTAATAGTTCATAAACGGTATAAGTTAGAACAATAACTTTGAAATCAGATGATAAAATATCTATTTAGCTACATACAAAATAAATTTTATCGTAATAGAAGCAAAAATAATACGAAAAAATCACATGAAACGATACAAAACGGGGTCATTTTTCGCGTTCTCATCGTGTCACACCTTCGGTTGCAATGAAACATTTGGTTACTGCATTCACAATTTTCATTCAATTTGTGTGTATCATATACTAAAATCATCGTAATTAAATATACTTTCCACACAACAGTCAAAAAAATATCTTCTTATAATTATTTTGAATTGAGAAAGCGAAATACGTTGGTCACACGATTTTAGGTACCTAAAATTTTGAGTAATAATACAAAATTGCCGTTAAACCGAACACTAGCAACCAATCACAGCATTCTATTCGGTTAACGTCAGTCGCGCTTCGACCATTGGGGAGGTGAGATAGGTCGATCGTCGCTCCGCGAAAAAAATACGTAACTTTTTGTGATTATCCATAGACATACCGTCGCTTGCTTGAACAATATTTTCTACCTCTAAAATTTAAACAATTTAATTGAAACTTTGCCATTGAAAACTCAACATGTTAGACTTATTTGTGTAGTATTCAACTTGAACCGTTAAATTCAAATTTAAGGATAATTCATAAAAAACTAAAATTTTCGTCACCTTCGTGGCATCACCTTCGTGGTGTTTTATACACGAAGGTGATTTTAGGCCACGAAAGTGATTTCTTGCTTTGGTTTATTTTAAAATATAGTGACTGGTGTTTATGTTTTTACAATATTTTAATAACTAATAAATTATACGTGGTTGGTAGAGATCAGTACATCAATAAATAAATAAGGGCCTCGTATTTTTGTTGTCTGTCTGTATGTATGTCTGTATATGTGACTGTGTAGGTATCTGTTTGTAAGATAAATTTAATCTGAAGTTTGAGTTATAAAAGATTGGAATAAAAATTATTTTTGAAAAACAAGCTTTTAATGCGCTAAAAAGAATAAAATAAAATATAAATTGTTTCAAACCCATCAACTTATTACTTTACTCAATTTATATGACTAAAAGCTAATCGCGAGATTTACTTGTGCAAATGAGGAGAGAGCAACCCACAGGTTGAAAAACACTGATCTAGGCCAACGTACTCTTTAAGACGAATTAAATGAGCCCAAAGTCAACGGGGCTGTGTCGCTTTATTGCGGAGTTCCTATGGCCACCTTCCACTCCATCATCAGACTGGTTAACATATAAGTAGGATTGAAGTCATACTCGATGAGGTAGTGTCGCTTTAGTGCGGAGAATTCGTATGCCCACCTTTCAGCTCCATCATCAGACCCTAGTTATCATATGTGATTGAAGTGCTCGTCAATACGAATTACCAATCTTGACGAAGTTGTGTTGTTTTATTACGTAGTTATTATGGCTACCTTCCAGCTCCATCATTAGACCCTAGTTATCATTATAGGATTGAAGTTCTCGTCAATACGAACCAAATGAGCCCAAACTCGATGAGGTTGTGTCGTTTCAGTGCGGATTTCCTATGGCCACCTTCCGGCTTCATCATCAGACCCCGGTTACCATATAGGATGGAAGTTCTTATCAATACAAATCAAATGAGCCCAAACTCTATGGGGTTATGTCGTTTTATTGCAGAGCTCCTATGGCTACCTTCTAGCTCCATGTCATCATAATATTGCATTGTCATCCGACTTACACATGCATGAAAAATTTCAGCTCAATGGGAAACCGAGAAGTTGGTCAATTTTAAGTTACAAGATTTGCCTACACCAGACCTGTGAAAGTAAATAAAAGCTTGCAATAATAATAAAATACGAGGCCCTCTGGCCAAAATAAAAAATATATTTTTGTTGAGGGACTGATAATCAGTAAGAGTTCTTTTTTATTGAGGTTCTAAATCCGTTTTTTGCTTCTTTAGCATTTCAGAATGCCACCAGTGTCACCCTTAAAACCAATTGCGTAGAATCTTGTAACTTAGTAGATGAGTTAATCGGTAAAATTGTATCTTGTATTTAAGTAGGTACCTATTTATAGTATGTTATTGCTATTTATCTATGAAAATAAGACAAAATATGTGTTATATAAACACTTAAGAGTCATTTACAGTAGTAAAGTTTGAAAAAATAATTGCTGTGAAATACAGAATCACTTTCGTGGCATCAAAAAATTCAAAACGTTAAAGCTTCCAAACGAGACTCACTATTTGACTGATTTACTGAGAATACAATCTTCACATCAAACGCTACAATTTTTGTTTGCAAAAAGTTCAAATAAGTTAGAAATAAAATTTGCCACGAAGGTGACGATGAGAACCGTGGCGATGAGAAATACCCAAATATGTAAGTAATTATGATCTCCTTCTTCGAAGAGCAACGAGCGTGTTATTCTAATTAATTCACGTCAGAATCTTATGGGATCTAGTAAAGTCTGACATCAAAGGGTTTAGTTTTTAAAGACCACATTTTTTACTATTTTTGTTTTATTATATTTCTGCCAAGTTATTGGTCCAAGAAAAGGTTCAGTGATTTGTAGTAGATATGTACTACTACTACTACTGTTTTTTTAAGTATTAAGAGTTGCTTCTGCGCTTTTCCTCGACCCGTATCAGGCCCAAAGCCCCTGAATCTCGTGAAAAATGCACGAATTACAACGCTTGGACAAATTGTGCTCGCATTTCTTTGAATTCCAGCGGGGGTTAATCTTTTTTGCAATCTTTCTCGTCAAAACCTGGAGGCATTTTGGGGAAAACACTGTTGTTTACTGAAACTTGACGGCACGGAATTTGGATTGCTAAATTTGTTAGCTCGGTTCTAGGGCTAGGTTGGAATTTGATACCTTGCCTAGTGTTTTGTTTTGGGAAGTTTTATTAAGTCAGTGCATAGGGTATGTGAGCGACATTGAACCCCTTTTGTGACCTCAAACGTCAGTCAGACTTCAGATGTGCTTTAGGCTTGTGTTCACTCTTGTATGCTCTGTCACGTCATATTATATTTACAATGTCACCTCTCCCTTGCCACGTCCATATCTCAGACACTGACTAACAGACTCGCCATGGTACACACTTGATTGTCATCTGTCATCCGATAGAGAAATTCTAGATCCTATTGATTGTACTCGTATAGCATAAAGCCTTCCTCGATAAAGGGGCTATTTAGCTCAAAAATATTTTTTTTAAATTGCACAAGTTTGTATGGTTGAACGTGAAACTAGAGAAACAAACTCTTCAGCTTTTTAATAACTTTTAGTATGTGAGTAGATGACGTCAGAGTATGCTTCATGTAATTAAACAATACTTTCAGTGGGAAAATATTTCCCCACGTCGCGGAATGATTGTTCATTAACGCCGGTTCCGATCGCGCACTTGACATTTTGTACTGATAGCAAAATTAATTTGTTATTTTCTAATTAATTACTGCGAAGTTGGATATTAGTTTTGAATTGAGTATATTCCAATTGAATATAATGTATAAAATAATAAGGGTGTAGTCAGTCATACAACTAAAATATCGATGACATAAAAATATAAGCCATACATTTTTCCACTGTCATGGCACCTACCTACTCGTATCAGCAGTATAAAAAAATAGAGATAAGGGAAATAGGAAAATTTGCAGTAATAGTGCTAGCTATTTTATAATTCAAGTGAAACAAAAAACTGGCTGTAAATTGCTAACCCTCATCAACATTCTTCATTCTATTAACACTGTTACACTTTTTTATACAAAAAAACTTTGCAACAGCTGCATCAGACTCGTAATTCTTGATTGATCATTCCATTACAACATTAATCTCTTTACAGTGTACAAGAAAAATATATGCAAAATAAAATAATTTCCGAGGTGAAGCGCCCACGACAACGGAACCAACTATAAATCATATAAACGCGCACATTATCCAAAAATATCGCCCCACTTGCGCACTTTGAAGTAATCGATGTGCGTTTGTTGGCTTGACTGTGACAAAAGTCTTGTAAGATTTCTGTTTGTCCAGGAATAAAGCTGATTTAAATGGGAAAGACCAACAATAATAAATGACTGTGTTCTAAGTGTCGTTAGTGACAATTTTATTGATGTGACAACCCTGGTCTAATTTACAAGCCAGCATAGGAGAACCACTGACATTATTTGTTAATTTGAGCGACAGTTTAATGTGTTAATTGAAATCTACAATATCATAAATTAAAGGAAACATAAGCAAGTGATTTATCAATGGAAATTCAACCGGAATATTATATTTCGAGTGGTCATCATGTGACCAAATAATAATATCTAACCATGAAATAAATATACTACCTACTTACGCTGACGTAAATAACAGAAAAATAACAAAGAAAAGGAATGTTTCTTTCTGATAAAAACAAATGAAAGTCGAAAAACATGACGCGAAGAACATAAAACAAAAGAAAAAGGGGTTGTCAGTTCGCGCATTCGAAATTTATTTTCGCGGGCTCACAAATCACATGCACAGCAAAAACGTTATCTTTTCTTGTGACGGTACTCGTAGTACGTACTACGGTGACAACATGAAAATTTACGAGTAGGGTCAGGGAGGCAACAGTGACTCACTTTTTTTTCGAAGCTTAATAAAAATAGATATCGCTTTAATATTGGCCTAAAATTTGCTCACATTTTAGATACACTATTGAACTGTAACTGAGCACTAATAATTCTACATTATTTACTACTTATGTCAAAGTAGGAACCTAAAACAAAAAAATGATAATTGAGCCACTGTGGACTACTAGGTGTACACACTGACTCACTACCGTGGTACACAGTATTAACGTGGTACGGCAGTATTTATATGAAAAGAAAATGCCCATTCCGCATAGTTTTTTATTAGAAATAATAACAAAACTGCACAAGCTATTCTTATTATAATCAACAATTCAACACGACTCTTAGTACTTTTATTGCTACCTATAAGATCTTAAGTCATCTCAATCTCTTCGTTATTTATTTCTTCCCTATTTTTCTGTCGGTTTTTTNTAAGTCATCTCAATCTCTTCGTTATTTATTTCTTACCTATTTTTCTGTCGGTTTTTTTCTGTGGCATTCTGTAAATAAAAAACAAAATTCGATTTAAAGTTATAAAAATATTGAATTCGTATAAAGTATTAATATTGAGTCACTGTGTACTTCTACGCCATTTTGTAAATATTTGATCAAAAAAACCAAGATGTAAAACAAATTAGTCAAAATTCGGATTAAAGACAATTGATACAAGACCTACTATCCGATAAATATAACGGCTATTACCTATAGCAACAAACAAAGATATGAAAACAATCGAAACTCACCTTAGAATGTAATTTAGTGGGCGCGAAAACAAAAAACATTCCCTCACCCTTCCGCACGGCACTTGACCGGCGAGCAAACTGGTTTAAACGTGTTCGGGTACCAAGACCTTTCAATCGGTAAAAGAGATAAATATATATTCCTATGCCTTCAGGTCGAAACATGACTGAGCCACTGTAGCCGACCGAGTCACTGTTGCCTCCTTGACCCTACAAACCTTAATTAAGGTTTTGAAACCACACGCAATAATGTACTTCGCTGCAGGCTCATTACGGGACTCTTACAGGCACTCTATTAGTAACTAGAACGACAATTAAAATTATGAATAACATTGTCAAAGAAATGAAAAAGTTAGTTTTTAAAATTTTTAACGTTAAGAGTTAGTTGCTGATGTTGGAGTCGGAGTTGTTAATGTTTTTAATAACAAAAAAAATATGGCTGCTTATACAGTCTTTTAGCTTGTTTTTCAATTTTTAAATGGCCGATAGTTGGGCCCGATTTTAATTTGCATGAAGAATCGGCCAATAGCAAATCAGTGTAATGTGCGCACTTGCATAGGTATGTCCATACTGATTAATAGCCCCATACAACTTCGGCCAACTAAAAATGGGTGGTCTGCGCCTAGGTTTAAGGTTAATTAAATAAGCTAAACAAAAAACAATACATCATGTAATTCTAAAGGAGCGATTATTGTTGAGTGTTTTGTTTAATTTTCTGGTTAGCTGGAAGAGAATGCCACATGGCATTAAGCTCGCCTGTTGTACCACTGTATTTTTATGTGTGCAATAAAGATTTTAAATAAATAAATAAATTATGCGACAAAATGTCCTAGCGACTTCGTTATTTAAGTTGAAAATCCAACACCATTACTTCCTATGTGACCTGAATCCTTCCAACAATGGAGCCAAACAATTTTATCGAGCAACTTTATTTTACGACCGGCAAATATATAAAGCTATAATTTGGACTGAGTTTTACTGCTGGCTCCCTCAATGATAACACTACAGCTCCAGATTACATAATGCTGAGTTCCTGGTTAAAATAGATAAACATTTCCTGTTATAAGGTAAATTGGATTAAATTTTAGTTGGATAATTACAACACTAACTATTTAGTCCCAAACAAACCAGTAGATACTATGACTACTACGTTATGACGTAAATTGTTTTTCTTTTTGGAAATGTTTTCAAAATATTTTTATTTCGGTAATCTGTTTCTATACTGTACGTAGTACGGTAGTACCTACTATGTAGTCATCCTGGTGCAAAGGCTATTTAATTGTTTAAATTGTTTTCTACCTGTGAGATAGTGGTTTACCTGAGTTGCCTAACTTGTTTTCATTACACACTGTAAAACCCTGGTTTTCTTTCCTAAATAAATAAATGTATGTTTATCACACTAATATTATGAAAGTCAAACCATATAGCCACGATAGCCGAACGGTGAATGGGTCGGAGTGGCCGACTCGAGATCCGAGGAACGCGGGTTCGAATCCCACCGCTCGACTATTGTGGTGAGCCCACTCGTAACACAAGCTTATTTAGCTTACCACGAGGGGCTAACGGGACTATTAGTAATTTGTGCAATACAAATTGCTAATAATCTTTAAAAAAAAAAAAAAACCCACAACCACATAGTGACGTGCGCCATGTATATTAAATTGTATAATGGTATGAATTAAGTTTTAATAAAGTCGTTTTAAATGCCATAATAGCCATAAAGGATATAAAAGAGTAATCGGTCAAAGAGTTGGGATTTCTCTTCATCAATTGCAAAAATATATTTCGCATTTACTAGCCAAGCAACTCTCAATAATAATAATTCATGCAAATCCAGGAAAATACGACACGATTTTCTTTGACTAAATCTATGCTGTCTGTTTAGTGAGATCCGGGAATGAAAAATATTTCTATAGAATTTTTCAAGGTTTCTTGAAGATATCTAAGAATCTTATAGATGATCTCATTCGTCTTAGTTTTCATTGAATTTCTAGTTATTTGTTCGAATTTTTGTCTGCGTCAAACTTTGTATTTATTTGCTTCTTCAATATTTTTTTTCATACAGGGCGTCAGAAATTGCTTGTATAAAAATGTGCATTGTTCACATAAACTAATTCACATAAATTTAATATTATTTTTAACTATTAAACAATAAAATTGTAAGACAATAAAACTGTGAACGTCCCTGAACGCCATTTAGCAACTTGTCTGTGAGATAACTACATCTTAGGTAGGTATCAGATAAACAAAATCGGGAAGCAAGTAGTTATCATTACTTGTAACGGAGCGGTATATGACATACTTAACTTTATCAGTGTTATATACGCGAATAGGGGATATGTTTAGTGAAAGGCCGGTTAGAGCGCACTGAGGTTTATTGGATAAAGCACATAATAAATATGCCGGTGATAGCAGCCACGCGGCGCATACCCAACAATCAGGATCTCTGACCTTTATTGTTTTTGCCATATCCTTATCTCTTACACCCTGTATTATCTAACGAGAACCTCTAATGGCGGGCAGAGGAGAGGGGGGCATACTCGTAAATAACTGAATAACACTTAACCGCTGGTATTCCAGCGTTTAAGGGCTAGGCCCTATACGAGCAATTAAGGGTGTCCCATACTGCGGTCGAGTTGTCCCCACTTTTATAGAGGACAGTAACGCTAATGGCGCGTCAGAAGTTAAAGAATTCAGGAGACGGTTGATTACTGTTTAATTGTTTTACGAACGTTTTGTGTGTTTCGCATGTCCCTTGTACGCTTCATGAGTGAACTAGAACTACTGTGCCCGCAACTTCGTAGAGTCAGCTTCAAATATGTAGTTCGTGACACCCAAAATAGCAGAGTGCGAGTGGAAAGCTTTTTTCAGTAAGCGTCAGTTTTCACGATAACTTCGTTATATTGAGTCCAATTAAGAAGGTAGAAACTTAGTATATTTTATGGGCCTTTGAGTTAAGATTAAGTTAGGGATTAAGTTACATATTTATCACATTTGATATATTTATTTATCAAAGTAAAAGGAAACAAAGCTTTTTCTAGATTTTTAAGTGTAGTGATCCCATTCATAGATAGATATGTAGATAAGTACATAGAAGTAGGTAGACGGTAAGTAGGGCGAAAAATATCATAATTTCAGACACATTTGGTGTGTTTTGATGTGTTTTACATGTAAATAGGGGTATAAGGTGCGATATGTTTTTGAAAACTAACCTTTTATGTGCTTCTGCAACAGCACCGAAGCTCAACGCACCATGAAAAGCGCTTCCTTAGTTATAATCACATTACACTTTCATAACTTAACTCTAACTTTGAAACTTTTCCACCACTATGTCGCAATTGCCTCGCCGTCAACCATAAAATTGGTCCTCCATCTTCCTTGCAATGCTTTTAGACAAAACAGCCACTCTTTAGTCTTTTAACGTCTTTACAAACCAGAAGCGCGGCTTAGCCGTGTAATTAATCAAAAGGAACTTGCCTTATCAACGTAGCACAGTTTTTCCGAGCGAGCTGAGCGAGCGAAGCGAAACTGAAAGCCAATTAGAAGCATGCTTGCGCTTGAACGCTGGCTTGCAATACTTAACTATTTTGAGTATAGCAAAGGCTTAAAAGAATGACGGTCTCGGAAAATATCGAGCATTTTTGTGCTGATGTATTATTTGAAAATACTCAATTTGTTAAAGTTTTTTAGCTGGAAATTCGTTTTTCACTTATTTTTGTTAATCACAGTTAGGAGGATATTACAGGCCTATAGCTAAATATCCAATATTTAGCGTGTCAGTCGATGAAGCACATGATGTCGTGCCCTGCGTACCCAAAAAACTGCATGCAGGAAGATTTAATGAATGCTGCTGACAACGCCACTCTTATAGCGGAGTTTTGGGTTGACTGTGTAGGTTTGTTGTCGACACGACAAGAAGAAGAAGCGTGTCTTTAGTTTAATAAATGCGTGCAACCCAAGAAACGATTGCAAACCTACATAGGAAAATTCCTACTTAAAACAATATTTAGAATATTCGAAGTAAATAAAACGGAGAAACTTGACCCTTGACGTCAAGCCATAACGAGTATCAAATCTTCAAAGGAACAGATGATTATTGTCCCCAATTTTAATCTGAAATCCAAAAGAGATCACATTTAAATGCGATTAAGGTTATCCAGATGTCACTCGCAGTTTAACACTAGAAAGGCCGCCGTCCCATTTTTGTCCCACTCGCGAGTTTGATCGTCTCTAACTTTTTTATTTTTCAACGAAAGTCCATGAAACTTTTTGACTTTTCCTGATTTATTGAATTTTATCGTTTTTTAATGTTTTTGATAATATAACATTATTAGAAAAAAAATTAAAATCGGTTTTACCTAGAAGCGCCACTGGGTCATTTTTGTCCCACCTTGGTATTTTCAACAGTAATTCGATGAAGAGTCCTTGTTTCGAGTAAATACGAGAATAGGGAGGTGAGGAACGTTTAGGTGACTCGTCACAATGCAGAAATGTAAATATATTGTACTAGTTTTGCCTGTGACTTCACCTAGTGAGAAATTAAGTTTATCATAGAAAGACCAAATTTCTTGACACTTATCGTTGTTATTTGACCAAATAACTGGATATTATTGTTAATTATAGACTATGTTATGTTATTCTGAAATATTAACAATAAAACTGCAAAGTTTTATTAAGATCGGCTTAGTATTTTTTGCGTAAAAGAGTGAAAAAACAACAATCGATCTAACCATGAATCCACACTCACTTAGTTCAAGTTCAAGGCTTATATCCACCCATTCATCCTTCCTATCCGTTCATCGGTTCATCCATCCATCAATTCATCAATCTTTATTAACTTTTACATTTATAATATTAGTAGGAAGGTGATTTCAAGACATGGGCCACTTCATACATTGTATGATTTGATACATTTTTAAAATGTGTGACTTTTTTTTTTTTTAATTAAACGTACATACTTTTCATTGTAACTGGTAAAAAACTTCACTGTGTGTGTACGGATATAAGAAAAATAACCATACCTATAGAAGTTCCTAAACACATAGTAGACCAGAGAGACAAAAAAACCATACAAAAAAACTTTGTGCAAAATGTGCACTATTATTTGTAAGATATTTATTATTTCTTCAAAAAGAATAATGAATAGTTCAATTAGTAATTTCATAATTTTAATACAGTATAACACCATGTAATATGTGACTATTTTTATATGAAACCAAAAATATCTGTCTTTTAATAATTCAAAATTAAAATTGAATATATTTATATTTTTAAAGACATAAGTACATATTGATTTAACTGTATAGATAAACCATTTTTTAAGGATACTACAAATAGTTTTAATCATAATGTTCATGCCTGAATCTAAAAAATGTTACAAAATATATGCTGGGACAAAATTGACCCAGCGGCGCTTTTAGGGGGGTCGTAATCTTCGGCACTTCTAGTGTTAAAGTTGACGGGGACTTTAAAAGGATTGTATTAATCGGTGACTGAGACGAATTATAAATTTTCCGTGGATTTTTGTGAGGTTTCTGCTTCAAATGTTGATCTCAAAAAGGATAGCTCGAAATTCAAAATAGAGTAAATTTTTTTGAGTAATACTGTCACTGGCAGTCTTGAGTGATTACTGAATAATAAATATAAATGGAAGACATCTTCTTGAATCACGAGTATAAAGATGATTGATCTCATGAGATTATTTGTCAACAAAAAAATAACTATTTAAACTAAAGAAATAAAAGAAAATACACAGAGAGACACGAACCATCAAAGAGCTTTATTCAACGCTGTGCGTTCGATTTGCTGCTTCACTTATGCAAGCATTGTTTGTGAATACGGGCGTAATTACCTAACTCATATCGCGTTGCCGTGTTTCTTTATTTCATTAAATGGAACGCGAAAGTTTAAAATCTCTATTTTAGGATTAAACGCGTGGTTATGAAACTATGAGTTTATCTGTAAATCACTTAAAAATAGAATCTTTCTTCCTTGTTTACTGGACACATGTGTCACATTTATCCTATTTATCTCTAAAAGAGAAAAATGAAATGTTTCCGACGTAGAACGCCGTATGTTTTACACAAGCGTTTTTCTTATCCCGGTTATAGATGATGTGGCTCAGATGCGCTCGGTTGATCGGCCTTCTGGAATATACTGTGGTCGTTATCTGTTGCTTTTATATTTTATATTTTGCTCATCTAAAAAGGCACTAACTAGACATAGAGACTTTTAAAAGTTACGAGTAAAAAATCTGATCAACTAATAGCTGTAAACAACTCAGTTTTGGTGTGTTGACTACATTTTCAGGAATACATTGATATTAGTGTGACTACAATTGCTTATTCTTGCCGAGTTGTGCTTATACACCTAATTACTTATAAAATAACGATTACTTTATCTCATAATTTGTCAAAATACAGTCTTTTAAATACAAATCGAGAAAATAAATAAACATTTTGTGGATCTCTAATCATCAAACATTTACTGACTAAGGCCGTGTTGCACCATCTTACTTTAACTTTGACAAACGTCAAAAATCTGTCAAACTCCATAAAAAAAACACGGTTATCGTTGGTGCATCTCAGCCTAAGTAATGTTGAGTTGACTAATACTTATTAGTGCAAATCAAATCAAAATCAAATAAAATAAGTTTATTTGCAATATTCAGATCGTGTTAGAGCTTATGTTTTAATGGAAAGTGCCCCCACCAAGTCGAGCAAAAAAGCGGCACGGCCGTACCATCCTTTTCTCGAAGCAATTCAGGCCATTTTCGACCGCCTGTAACTTCGTTGTGGATAAAACTAGAAGGCTGAATTTTCATTAGCTATGCAGGCATTGTAAAGACACGGTATATTTAAAATTTCATTCAATTTGAACCAGTAGTTTAAGAATTATAACGGGTCAAAGTTACTTAATTTTGTCACTCACTGACTGACTCACTGACTCACTGACTCACTCACTGACTCACCGATCATCAAAACTCTAAGGCACTTCTAGCAGACCTAGAAGCTTCAAATTTGGAATATAAGTAGTGTTTGGTGTATGAATCAAGGAAAAACTAAAATATTTGGGGGCACGGTAGTGCAACCGCCAAGTCGAGTAAAATTTTTCAATTTCGGTCCAGTTTTCTAGATACATAACTGCTGTCTACAAAATACAAAAAGAAATGAGATCCCATCAAAAACAATACTTGTCAAAAAAACCAAGTCTCGCAACTCAGTTGTTCTACGGTAAAAAGTTG
This sequence comes from Ostrinia furnacalis, assembly GCF_004193835.3. Classification (NCBI taxonomy): domain Eukaryota; kingdom Metazoa; phylum Arthropoda; class Insecta; order Lepidoptera; family Crambidae; genus Ostrinia; species Ostrinia furnacalis. The sequence goes on from NW_021134758.1 coordinate 510,931, forward strand.
TGAGATCCATGTAATACCAAGTCCAGGCCAGGAAATCTTTAACGTTTTACATAAATATATTGACTTGGTCATCGCATGAAAACACGTGTAAATAAAATTATTTAGTGCGATGGCCAAGTCAATAATTTATGTAAAACGTTAAAGATTTCCTGGCCTGGACTTGGTATTACATGGATCTCACAACTTTTTACCGTAGAACAACTGAGTTGCGAGACTTGGTTTTTTTGACAAGTATTGTTTTTGATGGGTCATTTATTCTAATAATGGATCTGTCTGTTTGTCTTCATTGCTCGTAATTCACACACCATTCAAGCGACATAATTAGTGCACGAATCATATCATGTTTATTTTAGGAATTGTCTCAACAGTTACTATGTCATAGTTATTATTTAGACTAAATAGGTTGATGAACTGTTTTATCTTAAGCAACGTTCAAACAAACATACATTTATATATTTATAACTAAGACTTTTCCCTTTTCTCAAAAGAAAAATGAGTGCTTGCAGTTATAATTCTAACCTAATCCAATCTAAATAAGACCAACGTTTTTCCGCAATGATAAAAGTTCTGAAATGGTAACCCTAAAGGAAAAATAACAGAAGGGCTATCACCAAGACAATTAGATATCCTTGTAGGTTTTGTGAAAATCGTTAGGGTTGACAAAATTATTTTTAGAAAGAAAATTTTACCGAATGGTTTCAAAATGTACATCAGAATAGACATCTTTGTGGCAAGATAGCCTTTATCATAAGGGCATCGGACGCCTTTGCCTTACGATACGCAGTCTGAAGCGCAGAATGTATAGTCGCCAGTACGTCAGCTTGCGCAAATGCAATACGAATGTTGTAAAATCACACGTTCACAACGATATAAAATGATTTTCACAATAAAAAATCCTGCGCTGCTTACATCCAGGTGCTTCCCGCGACCTTCATCAGGCCCACACTCAAGCAGTAATGCACAACATTTGACTGAAACGAACACACGAAAGTGGCTCTGTATCCATACATACCTAGTAGCAGGCATTCTCAGTCGACAGCCCTAAGTGCGGTTCATTAATATTAATAACCGAAATGACAGCACAGGGCCCTCGGCCTGGCCTGATCTTTTTTAATTATGTTTTTATTAGAACTGATTAATGCCGGAGTGGCAGGTGCTCTGCCCAATGGCGGTGAAGAGGACCCTTCCTTATTGCTAAGTAAACAAACGAACCCTTCCCGCAAGCTTTATTAAAAATATTGGGAATTGGACATCAAACATCCGAAATTAGTGATGGGAAAGACTTAGCTTTCATTAATGGTTATTAATTAGCAAAAAACGTGTATTTTTAGAATTCTACTTCACACGTCTTTCTTTTTTTTTTTTTTTTTTTTTTTTTGTCATAGGAGGCAAACGAGCAGACGGATCACCTGATCATTTCTGTTCTTACGTTTATCTATTAGCGACTTTTTCATGAGCATGAGCTCAAAAGTGTCCTAAGATAATACTAAAATCCTTCAGGGGAAAACATTTCGAAAACAATGCAACAGTTGTAGGTACTTGAATCACAGAATCAGCGCTTCAAGAGAAATCAAAATCTAATTATGAATATTGCGGTTGGTCAGTAAAAATTTTAAAGCGATAAGAAGAAGCGCAGCGTCAGACGTCCACCCACCACACACACCACAAGGTAGACCAACGACATTATAAAGGTAGCAGGAAGGCACTAGACGCAGGCCGCTACCAACCGGGCAACATGGAAAGCATTGGGGGAGGCCTATGTTCAGCAGTGGACGTCCTATGGCTGAGATGACGATGATAATGATGATGATATGAAGAAGATAAATCTGGTTAGCATAGACGAAAAAACGGGATGAAAGCTCAATCTGAATTCATCTCAGAATAAATTCCCTAGAAAAGGCCGGCATGTCAACGAGGTGCTTATAACTCTTGTTTATGGCGCATAAAACACTCTAAGCTAATACACTTTGCTCTGGAATAGCACTATTACGGTCATAATATTAAATAGGTAAGTAGCCGACGACCGAAATAATTTGCTTGTGGACGGTATTTGAAGCTGAACAAACGAAAATGACCGTTGCTTTGTAGACAAAACTGCACATTAGACGGTTGTGGTCAAGTATGAAATGTATTTAGAAGTAAGCAAGGAACAGTCAGCGTCAAATAGTTCGGACACTCAAAGTGGCCAATCAGTTGATATCACAGCTTTATTTCAATAATAATTGTAACAAAGACAGTCATGTTGCAAACTTATTGGCTACTTTGGGTGTCACTAACTATTTGACGCTGCCTGTACCACTATGAGCGTAAACAAAATCGTACCTCTTCGAACTTAAACAAAATCCTCCATTTGCCTTTAGTAAATTCGAGAGGGTCGTTTTCTTGCAGTGGAGACTAAATGACCTGGCGATGATGATGATGATGACATGCTTAATACTTTTGATTGTAATTATATCACTATTGCATCGTCTTCTAAAGTAAGAAAAACAGTAAATAAGATTGTTTCACCAAATAAGCCCGGAAAGGTCAGCGTGTCAACGAGATATAACTACAGTTTATGGGGCATAAAACACGCTTAAGCTGATATACTTTGCGCGGGAAATAGCACTATTAAGGCTGCTAGAGACCCGCCTGAAAGACTACAATTGCTTTTGGTGGTATTAGGTGTCAGTTAATTCTAAATGGTCAGTTTGCTTGATTTGTCGGGACGTGCTTAAGAAATAATATCTTCTAGCTAGACAAGTTAGCAATCATCCTAGATAAATTTTGTGGGCGTGGACTAAAGTAAATTAGCCTTTCAACATGAAATAACCGGGACAAACTTGACCTTCACTGGTTGGGTTTTTATTGGCGGTTAAGCTGTAGATCCTGGCTACACAGGAGTTGTAGTGGTGGGAACGAGAGGTGGGAATAGTCCCGTTTCAACATGAAATTAGAGGAATAGCGGAATGTGATTCGTTGGGTTAGCCTAAAATCCTAAATGTAAACCTTTTCTTGCGATGGTAATCTAGTAGATTGCGATTGTTAAATCCTTTATTTAGTGTCGATCTAAAACCCATAAGTGTATTAAAATTCAGAATAAGTTTAGACTAGACAACAGTTTCAAGCTATTTCAATCACGTAGATTGGTTCATCTCAAATTTATTATGTACAAGCAGCACATAAAACTGTACATTTTTGTTGGAAAATAACACCTATTACATGCACCTAGGATGTCAGTGTTTAACTTGATGGCTGTCGCCTGTACCTACATCTTATTATTCTTCCCACAGTACCGAGCGTGGGTTTCGGTATTCTCAGAAAGATAGGATCGTGCAATATAAACTATCGAAAACATACTCTTCATTTATCACAAAAGGCATACAAATAATATGGGCAAATCCTTAACTTAAGTATACCTACTTAACTGTACGGGCCTTTTCAAGGCGAGAGTGAATAGGCACTTACAGGGCAGATATGTACCATCCTAGACTGCATCCCACTTAACACCAGGTGCGATTGTGGTCAAATACCTGCCTTTTAAGCATAAAAAAAAAAGATTTCTCCGTCTACATTTTTTTGGGATATAATCTATATCTATATATATAAAAATGAAACCCGTTTCGCGTTGTCACGGCATCACGTGTGAACGGCTGAACCGATTTCGATAATTCTTTTTTTTAAATGTTTGTGGAAGTCCAAGGATGGTTCTTACGGAAAAAAATATTAAGAAAATCTCTACGCTAAGGCGGTACGAAGTTCGCCGGGTCAGCTAGTTTAGCATAATTTAACCAGTCATCATTGACTTCTATGACGTCCTATGGCTGAAATGATGATGATAATTTAGCCTAAATACTTATTTCTTTTCAAACGTGCAAACTAATACTCATTATAAAAAATCGAGCTTTGTGAAAACAGATTATTTAGTAGAGTCTACTGTCTAGTTTCTACGTTTTAAATAATTATCTCTACTGCGTAGAGACATTTCGAAACTAAAAGAATAGTTCTAGGTAATTAATAAATAAACTGACTAAGCAACTGAATAAACATTTCTTTGTTCTTTCTAATTAATTAACGTTCTTAATTTGCTGTCTAGATTTTCGTCTTTTAATTTATATTTATGTTAAAAGTATAATAACAAGTTAAAACAAACATCAGCTATTAATACGAAATGTTTTAATGAAAAAGTTTAAAGAGGGACTAATATCTCTATAAGCAATAATAAATTTAATTTGCGTTGCTTTCAATTCCAATTTCCAATGAAATTCCAATTATATTATTCAATAGTATCTAATTTACGTTATGGTATTATACCTGGTTCTATTTGAATACGTCATAAATTATCTCAATTATACATTTAAACAAATATACATACTTATAACACTGAATACATTACGTTTGAATAGGGTAATCTAGGATATCTTCTCAATATATTATGGGCAATGCTGATTACATGTCGTCAACTTTTGAAATTATTAACCAATTTATAAAGCAAGGTACCAAATTAAAAAAAAAATGGTGGTACCTCAATGTAAAGTGTATCGACCCCTTTGCTTTGGACCACTATTCACGCCACACCCTGTATGTAGTTGAACGATTCTGAAACGTCAAATGGCAAAGATCGGAAATTGTAACCCGGCATTGACGGCAGCGCTCTCCTGAAAATGACATTTCAGTGTTTTCCAACGTGGCAAAAATCGGAACCAGTAATCCGGTATTAACGGTGGCACTCCCCTGTCAATGTCACGGGTAAGACGATTCAGTGTAGTTCATCTATAACCTTGTTGAACTTCCGTTATTCCTTCATTTCAACCACCACACTGTCAGTAACTGGCCCGATATACAATACCCATTTTTTGTGCATCGAAACCGAAACAGAACAAATCTAAAGGATGAGCTGTTCTGCCAACAGCAGTTATATTTATTTACCATCCATTTCGGTCGTGTTACATAAATCTTTAGGATTCTAACGTCACTGAGCATCCTCGCTTATTTATTGCTTAGGATAAGCCCCCATCTTTATTTTGTTCTCTTGACCTTGGTTCGGCTTTTGTTTTAGTAATAGCGTCCGCCTTATAAACGACACTATTGAGAAACAAACAGTGGGTCTAGACAAAGTGCAAATTATAATCGCAAACCAGTCGAAAAGTGGTCGAAAAGCCCCTTTTTTGTATGGAGTTTTGACGGATTCGATTTTCGATTCGATCAAAAAGTGCGTTTTGTCTAGGGGGGCAGTAGGCTTCCGCATAGCGATTTTGCGAATCGAGAAAACCAAGTTAGGGTATTTTAACCCGGCGGCAAGCTTAAATGACAATGGTTAATGCTTAAATTTTTATTTCCTTATTAAAATTTCTTATTTACTCTGTGCCTCAGATTTCACAGATACAAAGTTTTAAGTGCCTTTTATCTCGTGCAGTCACTCATTTGCTTTTTAAACTTAAAATTAATTGTGGTTGTCGTATGATACTATTGTCGACTGTAGGTACTAATACCTGTATCTATTCCTACCTACTTAGTAGTAATTCGACTTACAATAAAATAAAATCTGGATATACTAGGAGCATCCGTCACTACCTAAGATACCAAATTAATATTTTAGATGTTAAAGTTAAATAAGTGGACGAAGACTACTGTAGTTAGTCACATTACACAACAGCCTTACAATGTACTAATAAAGTACTATGGTAAAGTGCCAAGTTTTTTGAACAGGGCAAGATGCCCATCGCTTAGCAGTCTCAGAGAAGTTAAACAGAAAGGAAGATTTATTAGTTTGCTGACTAGTGCTAATGGACATAATTTTGGTGAGATATTCCTATTAGATTATTCTGAGAAAGTTTCTATTGTAAGTGTGAAAATGAATCTTCAGGCACTTGGATTATTTTGTCATTTAACAGAGACCATGGGTAGCAAATAGCTGAACTGATGATGATGACAATATTAGCGTTATCAGATTCAAACAGTTAATACTTACTTAGTATTTTTGCTACCATTCTCTCGCCGGAATACGTGGATACCTAAGGCTGAGTTGCATTATCTTATTTTGGCTTTAACACACGTCAAAAATCAGTCAAACTCCATACAAAAAGAACCGGTTATTGTTTAAGTTACGGTCAAAGTAAGTTGGTGCAACTCAGTCTCATGAATGTTAAGATAATATAGGTATCACAACCATTAATTTTCTACTGTTTCTTTTCTACCCAATTTATTCTAAATAGGATTTTGCTGTTATGATCAAACAATAAACATTGTTTATTCATAGATTAGTAGTAGTTACTTAGTAGGTATTTTACCTACTTCTAAGTCAATACAAAGTCTGTTAAAAGTTACAAGTTTACTTGCTGGTAACAGAAGTTTGATTTTATTATCATACTACAATACGAAGCATTACTTACAACATGAAATAATTCTTAACTCACATTAGAATATCAAAACAAAGTCCACATGTTTCTTTATGGGCATTACCGATTCCATCCTGTTATATTCGTTCGGTATTCGCAAACTAGAGATTGTCGAAAATCGATTCGCTCAATGCCTAGCGCGGGTCATATCAAATTCAGTGTAACGATTGAGCATAGGGATGTGCGATGTGGATCTGATTCAAACGCCCGTATTCACAAACGATGCTTGCTTAAATGAAGCAGCAAATCGAACGCACAGCATCGAATAGAGCTCTGTGATTGGTTCGTGTCACCCTGTGCGTCCACGCGCAATGTAAAGCTAAGCGTCCACATGTCGGTATCGTACGCATCGGACGTATCGCACGCAACGGATCGTAGTATTATTAAATAATACGAATATAAATTTTATATGGAAACTCATTTAAGTGCGTCCACCTGTCCGCATCGTACGCATCGCACATTCGATACGCTGTGTTTCGTACGATGCGTCCGTTGCGTACGACACCGACAAGTGGACGCTTAGCTTTACATTGCGCGTGGACGCACAAGGTTTAGAATCGTCTCGGTACTTCGATATTCGCAGAATCGATAGGATTTGTCGATAAATCGCACTGAACTGTTGCAGCCCTAACGGGAATATCAGCGGGGCCCAGATGCGGCGAGTGCGCGTTTATAAATCCACTTTGCTATGGGAAATACTCAAGAATGGGAAACGTGGGAAAACGATCTGTTTTTATTTGAACTACCACTAGCATATCTGTGAATTCGGACGAATGGGCGTGTGGCGCATACAGGCAATTCCAGTGCCTACGGCTTTTCTTTTACTCTTCTAAGGAATATAACAATATTAATGTTATGTTTTGTTTCAATTTTGCAGAAAAGTAAATGAGTACCTATGTAGGTACTTCTGTAAATTATTAGGTAATTCAGCGATATTATGGCGATGAGTAATATAAAAAATCTGGGAACAAAATGCATTAGGAAAAGATCTCAACTTGAAGCACATAATATAACGTCGAATAGTTACGATATTTCCGCGAATGGAAATTATACATTCATATTTTATACTCTCGTATGATACTACTCATAAATAAATTTTACCCGAAATAAAACTTCACAGATGTTCTCACAGAGCGTAAAAGAATAAAAAATCATAAAGAATTCACTTCCAAAGCCTTGCAACCCCACATGGGAGCATCACGCTAACAAACTTCACCTCATTTACTATTAACGTAAAATTTTATAGCGCAACCCTTTTTTCGGGGAAATTTACCAAAAACTGGTAACCCCACCGGATAGAGTACAAGTCGCCCTTAATATTTTCTTCTACGAGGCCACTGGGTCCCGTTTGGTAGAAAACTCCAGAAAGGTTATCTTTTTGATTAAATTCGACCATTATATTTAGGGTACAGTGTACGGAGTGGAACACCTGCCTGTAATCTGTAAGGAAACCCTGAAATATTGATAATCAATCCACTTTGGTAAGCAGATACTGGAGGCACGTCAGAATCCTTCAGCTTGATATTAGTAATGTCAATTTGTGTTAGAAATTCAGTCAGTCTAAGCCTAAGCGCAGACCACCGACTTTTAGTTGGCCGACAAGTTGGACCCGATTTTATTTGTATGAAGAATCAGCCGATACCAAATCGGTGTAATGTGCGCACTTTCATACCTACAAATTCAATGTCCATACTGATTAACAGCCCGACCCAACTATCGGCCAACTAAAAGTTGGTGGTCTGCGCCGAGGCTTAGGCGGTATATTAAGCTTATAATAACTACTACGAGTACATTGTATTTCTGATAAGTTACCTAGAAAGTAATATAAATCTATACATATGCAGACCGGCTGTGCTTAACTTTATAACAAAATGGCCAAGTGTGAACCACTTGATTTCATACGAAGTTCTTTCTCTCTAGAACTTGATAATTCAATGCAAAGCACGAATATAAAGTAAATTATTCTGTGCATCCGAATAATATAAAATATGAATATAAATTTAACATTTTTAAGTCATGAAACATTGGAACAGTTGATTAAGTCCACCATCACTTATAACTAACCTTCGAGAACATTATCACCGCGATCTAAATTGACACAGTGCCATCTCTTATCTATATTTGGTACTAATTTTCAAAAAGAGAATGTTCGCAAATTTTATTGCTGGCCCATAAAAACGGACGCAAACAAGATGCTACCTCGGATTTAATTTAATTTCCATAATCCGGGTAATCAAGACACGCCCAGGGATGGGAGAGAAAATATTTTAGCTCTCGAACCGTATACATTTACAGACGTATCGTGTTTCGTGTAATACATTAATCTTATCGTCCTTGAATGAAATCTAGCACAAAGCGGTTAATTACTAGGATCATTACAAGTATGCTTTTATGTTATTTTTATGAAGTAACATAAAAATAATAGGTCTTTCACAAGCCTAAGAGTTTCCACTGCTAATTTAAAATTGAAAAGACAGATTCACAATACTAACAGCTAACTTAAACATTTAAAACCCTGCGCAAAACGTATTTATAAGGTAGGTAACTTGCTTACTAGATCTGATGAAACTTTTTTCTTGTGGGGCTTAACAACCTTGTTGATCCTTGGATATTAAGATAGAAATAAGGAATAAAATTATATGCTTAATAAGTACTTACCGTGAAAAATTTAATATGTAGTACGCGTCTGCCATAAGTTGATCGAACAATCGGCTTGGATGCTTGCTGGAGCTAACTTTTATGAAAATCAGGTTGAGTAAGTCCTAAGCAATCATACAAAGTCATTAATTTTCAATTCATGCTCCTTCTGGGAAATTAATCCATAGATTACAAGCTGTTTACAATCGACCACGGAAATTAATAGATTAGGTAGGTTTCATTAAATTTAAATGGTTTCTAAAGTCACTGAAGATTTTTCGGTCCAGTTGCTAAATTTGACTATAAATCCTTGATTGCCATTTTTTGGTTTTCAAAAACGCACTACTTACAATGAATGTTAAAAAACTTTACTTAAAAACTTTCAAAACTTGTTTACTTTGCAACATTGTTGAAATCGACAACCCTACCACGAAAACAGTTCAATTACTTTATTTTCAATCGACTTCGCCCTCGATTTAGTGAGTCTTTTAAACTGAGCATTGGTGCTATGCTCTAAAATGAATGTGGCACTCTTAATTATTACTTCACGTTAGAGAAAATATGACGTCAGCTTTCCTCGATAATGTTATCATACCGTAAAAATGTGAAAAATATGAGGTCACATTTTCAGTGGAAAATAAGAGGAAAGTTTGGTCACACTTCAGTGATTTCTTGTTCAAGAGCTGTAGATAACAATTTTATGAAGTTTGCCAATGTCCACAATTTAGGAGCTGGCGTTAGTGTGTTGTTTCATCTTCGAATATTTTTGAGTGTGTAATATTAGGGGAGAGGGGGGCATAGTGGAAGGGGTGGGCAAAGCGAAAAATTTGATTTTACCAACACTCTTTCACCCAACGGCACTCGTGCTTCACGTAAGCCAAGCACAGGGCCGACCAAGGTCATTGACCAAAAACAGTCCGGCTAGCGCCACCGAGCAGGCTACATGACTGCGCGATGTAGATCGAGTGAGTTTCTTACGAAATTCAAGGATTTTGGAGACTGGATATTATTGTGAAAACTGAGTAGTGATGGTATTTTTATTATTTAAATCTAATATCTGTTTATCACAGATTCCTTTGACATTTTGTAGATTGAACAAATTTTAATACTTTTTTTGTTATCAATTGAAATCTGTAATTATATAAAAAAGGCAAAGTGGAAAAAATTACAAGGGGGCAAAGTGGAATGATTCCCACATAGAAATATTTAATTTGTTTTTTCAGATGGTTCATAATTATTACAAAAGTAAAACGAACCAAGGCTCATGGAGAGAAGATCAAATGAGAAGAGCGATGGAGGAAGCGAGTCTTACTACGATTAGTTCGGCATCACAAAATATGGTATCCTAATTGGAACTCTTCATTGTCATTTGAAATCTGGTGATGCATCGAAGAAGATTGATAGGTTTCGTCCAGTATTTAAAAAAAAAAAAAACTGGAGCAAAAAATATATAATCTTGCAGTAGTAAGGGACAAGGTTTTTTATGGCCTAAAACAGTTCCTAATTACTAAATAAGTTGTTTATGTTATTTCATTTAATTGACCTCATTAGCAAAATGCTCAAATACAGGAGATAAACGCTTAATAAGTGCCTTTTCCACTTTGCCCAATGTGCAATTCCACTTTACCCTTGTGATAAGGGCAAAGCGGAAAATTATAGACCATAAAAAAAACTTATTTTATGCCAAAATAGTTAATAATTCGTAATTTTTTTTAGAGTTGTCTATAATATAATAGTATCATTTCGATTAAAACTAGTCTTCGTAACTTATCTGGTTCTTTTTATTTTTTCGATTGAGTACTCCACTATGCCCCCCCTTCCCCTAAACATGATGATAAATGGTTGAACTTAGGTAAGTGTAATAGATAGGCATTACGGTTTTTGAAAACAGCTTGATTAAAGTAACATACGTGAAGTTTCTTGCGCCAATTCAAGAACTTTGTGCAACTCAAAAAATATACATTCTAACGATGCCTGCTTAAGTGAAGCAGCAAATCGAACGCACAGCGTTGAATAGAGCTCTGTGATTGGTTCGTGTGTCACCCTGTACTTCCACGCGCACTGTGAAACCTCATAGTAATGTTTGTGAATACGGGCTTAAGCAGTGAAATCAGTGAGCCTGCTTGTGTACCTACCAAGCGCTACCAATGTTGATTCGTGGCTAGTTTAGAAAACTTCGAACGTCTTGAAATGTTTTAATATACACAATTTACCTATGTCATTATAACTCACTTTTGGCTAAACATGAATTAATTTAATTTCGGCAGAGACATCTCCATAACAGCCTATTACGACAAACAAACAACATTATTAAGACAAAATGCTTCTAATCGCGCGATCTCCTAACGAATGCACGAAGTCATGTATAAATTACGCTGCGTAGGTAACCCTTAAGTAATCTGCATAAACTCGTAAAACACACCCCACTTCCCCCCACATACAGGCTTTTTAGAACTAGTGACGTGTCAATCGATTAGTTGAACTCGATTCTGTTTTATCAAATCGTTCGCTCAACCGTTAAATACTGCTCACTGCTCAATTTCAATAAAGCATAAAAGCTAATGTAAAACATCATGGCATATCTACATCTAAGTAAACCCTAAGAATTATACTAAACTAGCTTTTTCCTGCGGCTTCACCCGCGTTAAATTTAGTTTGTCACAGATCGTCATACATTTTAGCCTATAATGCTATTATGGGTTATAAACCATAATACTGTAAAGTTTCATCAAAATCCGTTTAGTAGTTTTTGCGTGAAAGAGTAACAAACATCCAGAAATCCATACAAACTTTCGCATTTATAATATTAGTAGGATTGCGGTTAATTACTACTTTTAATTTAAATTATTTTAGGAAACTTATTTAACTACACACATTCAAAATTCTTTTAAAACAGCATTTATTCGAGAGATCAAGAATAATCAAAAATTGATTGTTCAGCTCTCGATTTTGACTTCAAACATCACTAGTGTTGTCTGTACTGAGTTACAACTTTTTTAATGTGTGCCTCCAAAATATTATGTCGTCGTTACACGATATAATCTGCCGTTCACTCAAACGCCCGTTTAGCAAAATGGCGGCATGAAGTAGTGCTTCCTCCATTTTTAAACAACATGTGTAGGAAAATTTTTTCGGGCATTTTTAAGCGTAAATGTAATTAAGGCTACTGGGAGTGTAATTGGTGTTTTCAGCCGTACTTGGCTGGGTTATGAGTGACGAAAATAATGTACAATTTTACGTGTCATTTGCCTTTTTTTTGTTACAAATGTTTAAGACTGGGTTGCACCATCTTACTTTAACTTTAATAAACGTCGAAGGTCTGTCAAGCTCCAAAAGCACCAGTTATGGTTATAGTTACGGGTAAGGTAAGGTGGTACAGTTCAGCCTAAGTAAAATACTTGTCATTTTAGTCTTGACAGAGTGGTCATGGTCGTCATAGGTCGTGATTGGTTGTAGGTTGATATGGTAGTAGGTGGATATCCAGTCATAATTCCCAGTTGGGGGTATTTTTTACTACTTATTATTTAGAAATAACGTAACATATTTTTAAGCATAATACAAACGAGGATGATGAGCTAAGCTCGCAAGCAATTTGTCAGGACTCAAGGTTTAATATCATTAGTTATTGATATTTTTTTCTTGTTTTCATGAAACTGAACGAAACACAACCTCAATTACTCGAAAACTAATTCTTATTCACGTCATAAAAATGCATCATGGAAGCGAAAATCCGGTGGCATATTAAAATTTATTCCACATGAGCACCGGTGCGCCTGGGCGCAAGGTTGCCAGTAGTTAAAATTCTTTTGCACTTTTAAAATTATAATAATTTTCGATATTTTCTTATGAACATTATATTATTTTGTTTTACTGACTTACTTACTTGACTTTAGTAGATAACGTACTGTACCAAATAAATACTTTTAAATGTCTTGGATCTTGATGTCTTGTAAGTTCGAAAAATCGAGCGGTTTTCATTTATAAATCTTCCTTTTGCAATTTCCTCAAAATATTGGTAATTCATCGAATCTGGCAACCCTGCACCGCTGTAAACACCTCAGACCATCATATATCCTTTTTATGAAGACGTAAAATATCCTTACGGGCCATGCTGGGACACTTGAAAATATTACCCGTTAACTTGGGGTTACCTACACCATATCGAATTACAAATGATCGAAAATCAAAATATCGAACACGTTTCATCGAACGATCAAAATATCGAACGTTCAGAATATCAAATTTACAAAAGCCTCTATATAGACTTTCATTAAATGTCATAATATGATTAATGTAAATAAAACATTAATTCTTAAACACATTTTTTTATTTCCTACTTTTGGGTACCATAATCAACAAGGAACCCTTACCTCCATCATTCTATTATACTTACTATGCAACGTAAGATCGAATTTCGATATTTTGATCATTCGATATTTTGATCGTTCGATCATTTGTAAATTCGATATTTTGAACGTTCGATATTTTGAGCATTCGATATTTTGATCGTTCGATATTTTGATCGTTCGATGAAACGTGTTCGATATTTTGATTTTCGATCATTTGTAATTCGATATGGTGTAGGTAACCCGTTAACTTGCACGCATGGCCGGTACAAATACAGATTTAGGTAGATCTTACATCACTATCTGTAAGAAAAATAGGATGTGGTCAGTTTTGCAATTCTTGGACTCAAATAGGATAAGATTATTTTATTTTATGATTAAGACTAATATAGTCCGATTTAAAGAATGACAGTTAGCCACTTTCTAAAATGCAGTCTACCAAATTAAGGGTAAAAAAAATTCTGCCATACTACTCTTATGCTCGTTTTCACGATCAATCCCTAATTTTTATGTGACCCATATGAAAACTAAATTCCTGTTATGTTTCTGTATCTGTTAAGTATTAGAGGTCACTTAAAAACTAGGAATTGATGGTGGAAACAGGCATTAGTCTTACATATTTGCTAGATCGCTTTCATTTCATTCACAGAAGATTTTTCTTCAGATATACTTTCTAGCAATGGTGAAATGACTCGGAAAATCCGCAAAACGCCGACAACAAAATCGCTTTATCCCGAACGAAACGAAACCATTAGCTCACGGTCACTTTATGAAACGGCGCACAGCATCCTGTACGAGAAAATTCGACGAAACAACCTGTATAACTGTATAACAGGAGAAAATCCATTTAGCCGATTTTTACGGATCACTAACGACCCAAAGCGAGAATCGTCGACCGCTCTCCAGCCAAGATGTCTGACCGGTCGACCGGGAATTCGTAAGTTATGATATTTTTTGGATTAAACCTTTTAATGCTACATTCGTATGAGTACGTCTACATAAGGTTCAATTTTGGAGAACTGTGGCAAGAAAGTTTTTGCGATAAAATTAGATTATGGTCTAGAGTATACCCTAAAAAACTTTAATATTGGTCTGAAATATTAATCTCTCAAAAAATCTACCGCAACGCGGCAACGTAAAATTAGGTTGATAAGTTTCTATGAGTAAAAAAGACAGAGAATAAGGCACCCTCACAATGATTCCATTCATCGGGGTTCGATAATAAAACCATTTAAATTTTCATCGTGAAAATGAAACATGATTTTTCGACCATTCACATTTACAATCTGGTGCTTTCCAGTGAAAACTGGACGAAACCGAGCATAATACGCAACGTTTGGATTCCTGGATTGTTTATCAAAGCGTTTTGAAAAATCAAACAAAAGAACCATTGAACTCGACGCCAATCCCATAAATAATTCAGCATCGGAATATTATCTTTCCGATAAAAAACGAAGGGAAATCCAATTTGTTACATTCCTGGCCCGGTTACGCATTTATGTTGATTGCGGTACTTACCCTTTTCAATCAAAGTAATGTTGACACTTGTAATCTTTCTTCGTGCGAACGAATGGATCTACCACTTGATCCGGAATAAGGAAGAAAATGTAATCTAAGTTGTGGTTGAAAAAGTGCCTGTATTTGGAGAACGGATATCAAGCACATAGAAATATTTAAGGACTTGTGATAGGATGACAGAATATTTCAACTAATAGTTTTGAGTTGCTTGTCTTATTTTACTCTAATTATACATATTTACATTATTCTAAACTCATCTCTAAATACATAATTATAATTATAATCGCCATAATTGGATCGGCTTTTCTTTGATCAGTAGATTATTAGTGACGCATGACCCTTCTTATTTCTTAATTCTAACTAGGATTAATGTTACTTGGCTTTTACCATCTACCAAACGTCGTCTTAACAAAAGCCTTTACTATATGTTTCATATAATCCCACACATACACTTTAACACTAATTACAAAAAAAAAGAAAACTAATTCCTTTTTTCGTTTCCCGCGCAAAATTCCTGTGACCATTCTACACGTTTGGCCCACTGCCACTTGCCCACAAAGAGTACGAAGGAATCTTTGCCTCACCAGATGTCGCTTTTTCGCGTGGAATGCCTTTTTTTATTCGTTTCTTATGGAGGCAAAGGCATAAAACCATGCTGCTCGAATTTCCGCGCGAAAGCATCTGTCATAATACATCATCGAAAAAAAAACAGTCTAGTTTATGTAGAAACAAAATGGCACCATTATTTAAGGCAAGAAAAACTAAATCCACAAAAACGTGCCTGTGTTAAAATAGTTATAATTAATTCACTACCGTCTGTTTCTTTTGGGGTACCGTCGGTATCTGTTTTTCTGGTTTGATTAATGAAACTATGCCTTTCGCGAGGAAAAGGAATGCTGACTAGGGTCGTCTGGCAGGGATTCCAGGATATCAACTTATCATTTGGAATTTCTATAGCCCTTGAATAGTTACTTCACGAAGATATTGATATTCCCTTATCAAGGCGAGAGTGAAAGGCATTTACAGGGCAGATGCAGAATAAGGCAGATATTAAACCGCAATCAAACCTGATGTCAAATGATACAGTCTAGGATGTGTACCATTCTCGAAATGTAGTCTAGGATGTGTACCATCCTCAAGATGCGGTCTAGGATGTGTATCATCTCCGAAATGCGGTATAGGATGTGTACCATCCTCCAAATGTACTATATGAAGTGTACCATCCTAGACTGCATCTCACTTAACATCAGGTGTGATTGCCTGCCTTGTTCTGCATTAAAAAAACGTCAATGTTACAATTCGGGTGAATTAGGTATTATTAGGTTAGAAAACTGGCAACCCTGAGCTTAATTATAATTATGGTCGATTAATGTCTGACGGGTCTTAAAATAATGTTATTGTTGTAGGTCAAGACAACAACACCACTGGTTATTCGGTTGTTCATAATTAAGACTGAAATGTTTTGAAAACTCTATTTTTCAGACATTTTTGTCTCTGGTATCTTGTACCAAACTGTTTTATTTCGAGGCCATGAAAATGATTAATGTGTTTTCCGACTACTATTCATATTTTTGTAGTTAATTGGTTTTGTGTGTTACAAATGACTAGAGCGATGTCAATGTCGTGAGGCATTCAAGAATTTAGAACAATTATTTACATTATTAATGGATGATTCTAGATTTATAAAATACCTACACTTGTTCTTATGTACAGTTTGTACAGTCAACAGCACATCATAATATACATGTTTGTTGCAAAATACCAGTTATTTCAACGATGCCACAGCGTTAAGCATAATGTAACTTATGGTACCTTTTTATGCAAAAAAGCAGGTATTTACCTGTAATCACATCTGACGTTAATATAGGGTGATATGCTTTATCCACTTTTATAAAAAATAAATCATGTTAACTGAAATCCGCAATGCTGATATAATTTTGCCCGGTCTTGCATGTCACCGGTACTTTTTGGTTTCCGCATCGGTTTTGTAATCGCTGCCATATTTCATAATAATATTCTTAGAGCTAAAATCCGAAAATACTCAATAGTCCTGGCCTGTGTCCAGAGACCACTGCCAGACACTAAGTGTGCATTCAATTTTCACCCTTATCAAACTAATCCACTTAAAGGATCTTCGCAATCGAAGAACTGTATAATTTCTCTCGACCATGGAGATGGTTCCGTTCATAAATTTTTTTAGCCATAGTATTATTTAGCAAATTGTTGAAATACATATAAAATGCTTTAATATTTAAATGACAACGTATAGATACTTATTCAGTTCAAAAAAGTTCGTTGCAAAGTCGATCTTATGTTAACTTGCACTATTCATGTTCACATGCGTTGGATTCTTAGCTTTACTCTGTCCCAAAAATTTTACAAGTACCTAGATTATTATCAATGTAAGTATAGTTTCGTGTAGCTCCAAACTTTTTTATTTCTTATCGCTACATTTTCTCATAAATCTTATTATTAATCCATAGTTTCACGAGCAAACTTTTCACTCTCTTATTTACAGGTCACAAAATGTTAAAGAGGCAACCGTCTTGTTTATAACATTAACAAGAAGAAATCATAAATTCTCCGCGACACGACAATGAAAGTACAAAAAATGTGTCAACAAATTAGTCCTTGTAGGGTTCCCAACAGAGCCTTATTACAGCAAATATTTCAGGGAAAACAAGAGAAATAATTTATCAAGACAGACTGTGTGTGTCTACTTGTAAATAAAAAAGCTTTATTAACTTTTGTTTTACTGAAACTTGGTCTGAAATTCACGAACAAAGATAAATACTTAATTTGTTTTGTTTTTGATGTAGTAGGTACGGGCCTACAATTCGAAATGCGTTGCGATACTGATTACATAAAAATTACTTAAGATTTTAATGTCCGTTTCCACCATCAATCCCTATTTTAAGTGACCCCTGTGAAAACAAAATTCCTGTTATATGTTACCATAGGGGTCACTTAAAAATTAGGGATTGATGGTGAAAACGGGCGTAAGTAAATTAAAAAAAATTTAACCAAGGAAAAAAAATAGTATAAAAGTGTCAGATCATTTTGTTACTTACACTTACGATCTTAGTTGTTACGATCCTCGCGATTGGATGAAAGGATCGATATTGATTTAACTTAACCTAATAATAGAATCAAAATAGAAACTAATATTGTTCAAAAGAATCACTACAGAACTTGATTATCTCCGATCAGATCCAGTTCCTCAAATTCAATTAAGACCGCCACCATCAAAGTCCGTCAGTATTCTTCCATCAATAAAGCGCGGTCAAGCCTTTGTTTAATTTCCTGTCCGTATAATTGTCGAGAACTTGCGGGTAGTCGTAAAATGTGGGATCGGATTCAAGCGAGTACAATTGAGGGCGGAATGAGGGTTGCTATGAGGGACGAGGGATTCTGTAAACATGAGTCGCTAAATGCGGTGCAGAAGGTTTAATTCTTAATAGACACTGAAAAAAAAAAAGAAAAAAAAAACACGATAAAAACCCATGAAAAAGTTTTGTCCTTCCAATATTTCTCAAAAAAATATCCCTTTGACACCAGTGTCAGGTATTTTGTTTGCTATGAAGTTTGCCACTTTTTATTTTTAGTAAAAATTGCAACATTATAGGGCACTGAAAAAAAAATTACGCGAGTCCTACAAAAAGATTCAGTCTTCCAATATTCTTCAAAAATTTTACTATGTACTATTATCAGATTCATGCGCTACAAAGTCTGTCTTAAAGAGTTATCATGAAGATGCAATGTAAAAGCAGGGAGGCTAGGCTCAAAATTAGCACAGAGAATTATAAATCACTTCGTTAATAGTTACATTAAAGCAAAAATGTTTGTGACATGCTCATTGGTCTTGAGGAAGTAAAAATAGAAGAAATAATAATAGCTTTAACTATTTTCTTTCAAATATAATATTCGTACGAAAAAAAACATGGTGGGAAGTGTTAGTTGACATTATGTCTTATCTTACTGCTTACATTTACACTGTGGCATGAGTGCTGATGTAGAGCGGATTAAATTAAAGATGGAATGCTAATTTATGTAATTCTGAAAAAGCTGGGTGGTTGCGCGTGTAATAGGATACAGAATTGTAAATAATTCGGACCGGCAAATTATCTTTTATTTCTGTTGGCAAAAATATAACGTTTTCAGCGGGCAGGCTTTTTTAATTGTTGGGAAATGAAATGACCAGAAGGGCCACAAGCGTTTATTGGAGTTGTTCTAGGTTTGTTGATTGAGGACTGGTATATGGCGTGAATCCTCACACCTATGATGAAGTTGTTAATTCTTCTTTACAAAATTGGTCCAGATTTCCAGATGCCGATGATTGATATAAATAATTAAATTTTTAAGATGACTGCGACGTAACTAACTGATACATACATATTTTTAAAACTCAATGCGTTTTTTATCAACTGTATTACGTGGTTGCCAAAGTGTTCCTTAATACATATAGGTACATATACATTTTCACACTTAGCCTTAATAGCAATCAGTAAGCTGGAGCATCTCAAATGGCGGCAACTACGATGAGAATGTGACACTTCAAATTGGTTGTTAGCGTTGGATGTAACGGAAATACCTGACTTACGGTATGCGGTATGGAAACCGCATAGCTCTGTAGGTAATCGTATTATTTTCAGTTACTTCTTTGTGATTTACAGCTTTATTATTTTCAGTAATTTTTAGAACAATTATCTTTATGTGATGTGATTTTTGGATTTAAGTTATTTGAAGTAGAGGGCTCATATTTTGAAACAAAAACAAAACTCAATATAGCGTGTGATTGGATGAACTTAATATGAAGTCCGTGAAATAAGTAAACCAGGCTCGAAACTTCA
This sequence comes from Ostrinia furnacalis, assembly GCF_004193835.3. NCBI lineage: Eukaryota > Metazoa > Arthropoda > Insecta > Lepidoptera > Crambidae > Ostrinia > Ostrinia furnacalis. The sequence goes on from NW_021134758.1 coordinate 530,659, forward strand.
AGTAAACTTATGACTTTATCAAGTCTATTGATAGAATGATTAAAATTAGAAGTAGCTTAGAGAGTTTTGGACATCGTTACGTAATCATAATACTAAGCCCTGATACTTTTTAGGGTTTCGTAGTCCTGACAAGGAACCCTTATAGTTTCGATATGTCTGTCTGTCCGAGGTTATTTTAGGTTTAGTTTAGTTATTAAAGTACGAGTAGTTTAGTATTATAATAATGTTATTTATTTTATTTACGTAATTTTTTAATAAAGCTTAATTATGTTAGTGAAGCAAGCTCAGAATATGATTATAATTATGATATTTATAAACGTTTGCATATCCAGTCTAAAATTTCTCGACGTTTACGTTTAAATTAGAATATTAAAACTTACATTATACTTACAACTTCTTTCAGATCAGGCTAGGTATTGCCTCTTGAGTACTCTCCCTTGAAAGTCAGCCATGAAAGTTACGTGCACTTTTACTCAAGTTTCCTTTCTGAGAGTCTGTGTGTGGACATTGCAACCTTAAGATAGAGCTTGTGCTTTAGATCGAAGAACTTTAATTTTATTACGTTAGTATCTAGTTAAAATTTTAATTGTCCTCATTTTAGGATGAAAGAAAAAGTATTTATTCGATGTAAGTACAAAAAACAATAACAACTATAATAACACTAAACAGTATGAGTATGAGCATTTAAATGGCGTCTGCTCAGTCTAACGCCCGTATTCACAAACATTATTAAATGAGGTCTCACAGTGCGCATGGACGCATAGTGACACACGAACCAATCACAGAGCTCTATTCAACGCTGTGCGTTCGATTTGCTGCTTCACATAAGCAAGCATCGTTTGTGAATATGGGCGTAAACCATGACGGCAGAGAGCGCGTTACGACCACTGGTACCTATTTTGCGGTCTTTCATTACTAAATAATATACTGACTGTATTTACACTATTATCTAATTATACTGACTGACTGACATAGTGATCTATTAATGCACAACCCAAACCACTGGACGGATCGGGCTGAAATTTGGCATGCAGGTAGATGTTATGACGTTGGCATCCGCTAAGAAAGAATTTTACGAAACTCCACCTCTAAGGGGGTAAAACGGGATCCATGCGTACGAAGTCGTGGGAGGCCGCTAGTGTTTCATAAACGCCGGACATGTAAATACTTATAATCCAATATGATGATGATTAATTACTACGTTACTGCAAACTGGATCCTTTACTAACAAGGCGTGGGATCCAGGTTCCATCGTATATCAACGAGGGCTTAAAACGTTATCCTGTATGAAAGTTCTGCAAGTAAACCGCATTTAAGTTCAGCTAGCGACTAGCGCAGGGTATGCACTAAATTAATCACAGTTTGAGTTTGTCTGGCGCACTGAATCTAACTTTCTGTGTGGTGACAACGCGGTGAATACAGGGTTGATTCGTGAGCGTTAAGGTATTGATGAACGTTCCTATGAATTTACTAGCGGCCGCGTGGATCCCGTTTTACCCCCTTAGGAGTGAAGTTTCGTAAAATCCTTTCTTAGCGGATGCCTACGTCATAACATCTACCTGCATGCCAAATTTCAGCCCGATCTGTCCAGTGGTTGATAGATCACTATGTCAGTCAGTCAGTTACCTTTGAGTTATATTTATTATATAAATATATTTATTATATAATTATATTTATTATATAAATATATTTATTATATAATTATATTTATTATATAAATTTGGGTCATCGTGGCTTTGGTAGCTACCCTAAAAAAACTGTCTGGCAAAGAGTTGGAACTGTCAAAACTGTCTGGCTGTTGGAGAAACTACTACTTATCATATTTGGGCAATAATTACAAGTAGTTTCCTCATATGCCAGACAGTTTTGACCGTTCCAACTCCTTGCCAGACAGTTTTTTTAGGGTAGCTACCAAAGCCACGATGACCCAAACATCATAATTCACCATTATATCCTATATTGGGAGCATACGCTGACAAACTTTCAGCTTTTATAAAATGACGTAGGTCTGGCGTTCACTAGCTCTTAGTCTACTACAAAAAACAGAGCAATTCCATTCCAACGATTGTAATAAAACTCTGGGAAGCGTGTTTCCCAAAAACTTCGCGGGTGAAATTTGTCGTGTCATTAATATGCGATCAAACAAATCTAAACAATCCCCATAAAAGCAGAACAAAGCGAATTAATCAAGAGCCTCATGAGCGGTGGAAACGGGGAATGAACGAGGCTGGGGAAAGTGCTGTAACTGATAGATAGATAGATAGTATATGTTCACAATCCCGCGGCTTATATCATTAAAATGATCTATAATAAAAGCGAAATACTTACCACTCATTTGTTAATCACGAAATCTCAGAAATTATAACACCTACAAACTTTTTTGGCAGGTAGGTTCCAAATAGGGTGTAGACATCCGCTAAGAACGGACTTTACGAAACTCCACCCCTAAGTCGCGGAGGGCCGCTAGCCGAGCCTGACCTAACCTAACCTAACCTACCTTTTTCTTAACAATAATATTATTTTCTGAAAGATGACCACAATTTGTTGCTAAGCAAAGACTAAAATAAATCAGTAAAAAAAAAAATAATTTCTTAATGGTAAAATTCCGCAGATTCAATAAGTCTAACCAAGGAATTTGATTATTTTCAGGCCCCATGCCTTCACGAGGGCCATCAAATTATAAAATTTCCATCGAACGTTATTTAACCCATCGCGCCTTCGTATGCAAAGCCAAATTGGTTTTCCCGCTTTTTACCTCTTTGACTTTCCCGAACGTATTTACTCAAATGTCAGTGCTTTATTAATGTTGAGTAGTTTATTTAAGTTCACCGATTGGCTCTGCAGGTTGAATTGAAAGTAATTTATTGGTGTTGATTTTCCTTTTTGGGAGCTCACAAAGAGCGTGTAAAGGTGGAGGAAAAGGTTTAATAAATAATATTGGTATGTGGCAGCAGTTTTTCTGGTAATGAGAATCTACACCTAAAGTCTATCATTAAAATAAACATCTAGTTGTCGCGCGACCTGCGACCTGTCATTGGCCTATGATCGCGATCTGCACGCGTTGGTACTTGGTGTGGTTGATGAAGCATAAGAATGGTAATTAAATTAAGGCTGGGTCTTGTCTTGCATTAATTTTGACAATTTATGTCAAAAATCTGTCAAACTCCATACGAAAAACACCGGTTATCGTTAAAGTTACGGTCAAAGTTAGGTGGTGCAACTCAGCCTAAGATGCATCACGACTAATTTTTCTGCATAACCCAAAGGTAAACTCGATGAGAATGCCTTATGGCATTAAGTTCGCCTAGTGTTAATATTTTTGGCATTGAAGTATAAATTAAGAAATAAATAAATTAATCACTATTATTATTTAATAAAGTATTGATTATAATATGATAGACTTCCACAATAGATTGCGACATAGTTCGAAAGCAATTTCTGCGTGGTACTCGTCAATTTGCATCCGTATTAGTATGCAACTAAGTTAGTCATTGTTACGGTGTTTGACTACACTTGGTGAGACGAACTTGGCTTTGTTACAAATGATTGCGAACTTGAGCAGAATTCGCGAGCGAGCATTATATTTCAATGTACAGCTGTCAGTGTCAAATAGTTCGTGATACCCAAAGTGGGCAAAAATTGACAATAAGTATAACCTTATTCCAATTGTAACAATTCGTATTGCATCGGTATTTTTTGTTGCAAAATTGTAGTTTTTACACCTACATAAGAATCCAGTGTTTAGCTTGCTTGTAAGTCATTTTCATCGTCATCATCATCATCATCATCATTTCAGGCCTAGGACGTCCACTGCTAAACATAGGCCTCCCCCAATGATTTCCACAATGGCCGGTTGGTGTATCTATACTAATATTATAAAGCTGAAGAGTTTGTTTGTTTGTTTGTTTGTTTGTTTGTTTGTTTGTTTGTTTGTTTGTTTGTTTGTTTGTTTGTTTGGTTGAACGCGCTAATCTCAGGAACTACTCGACCGATTTGAAAAATTCTTTTTGTGTTGGATAGCCCGTTAGTTCCTGAAGGCTTTAGGCTATTTATCATCACGCTAAGACCAATAGGAGCGGAGCACCAATCAAGAATATTTCAAATCAGTGATTTTTTTCCTTTTGAGAGCTGACGCTGCGTAAACGGTTAAAGTTTCGCAAAAATCATGTATGACAGGATTGTTCCCCTTTAAAAGTTCTTTAAAAAAGTCCGCGGTAGCATATGTCTATCTTTTAAGGTTGGCTCATAGTAACCATTTTTATGCAAAAAAAATCTGTTTTAAAATAATGCATTATTTGCGAAGGTGTTTTTATAAACATGATATTAATCCTTATCCAAATAAATAAATTATTCACCACAAGTATTTAATTTTAAACATTCTTGCCCTTTACACCATTCGATTTCAATAAATATCTTAGGAGATATCGCAGTTTTAAAATCACATCGCAGCAAAATAATGATCAAGTACTACGCGCGCTACTGATGGATCAATGCACAGCCTAAACCGCTGATCGTAAAGACCTGAAACTTGGACGGTGTGTTCTTTGTATGACGTAAGCATCTGATAAGAAAGGATTTTCCAAAATTCTACCCCTAAGGAGGTAAAAAGGAGGGGCAAAGTTTGTATGAAATAACGAGATTCCTTCGTCCAATCTACTTAAAATTTTGCATAAGCATTCTATAATAGAATTAATGGAAGACGTGTTTCGTATTTTAGTGAAATGCACCCCGTAACTATGTTAAAAAGGGGTAGAAAGTTATTTTAGTGGTGATTTGCTTCAAAGTTGATATTAATTACTCATTAGTGCATTTTTTACAATCATGACGTCATGTTAACGACTACCATACTCTAGGGGCCTCCACTTAACCTCGGAGTGGGTGCCCGCTGCGTGCGCTCGCCCAACAATACATAGTAAGGGTTCGGACAAACCAACGCGATCACACCGCGATCAGCCGGCGTGCAGCGATGGCGACCAGACCTAAATGCATTGATCGCCATCGCTGCACGCCGGTTGATCGCGTTGGTTTGGCCGAACCTTAATGCATGAAAGTCATGCCGCGGGCACCTGCTTGCGCTGTATACATAAACTCATTTTCGCGCGAGTTTTGGCGGAGGCCCTTGAGGTAGTGGGAGTAGTCTTGAGGAAAAGCTCCTTCTCCCACGGCCAGTGGCATGCTGGAAGCTTGGTGATTCTAGCACCCGTAGGAAAATATAAAAAAAAGTTTACCAATAATACTGCGGTAGGTGTAGTTTTCGATTTCGTTGTAAAAAACTAATACCACCGAGTAACTTTCACCGGATCAAAGGCCGAGCTGCATATTCATAAAATATAAGAAAAAAATATTTTCATGTTTATTTAACCTGATTTTTATATTTTAAAAGTATTCAAACATTTAGATAATAACGTTAAAACATTTAAAAATAATCGTATGAGAACGTTTTCGACTTCTCCACGGACGAAGTCGCGGGCAAAAGCTATTTGTAAAATAATTAGACTAAATTATTAAAAGTGCCTACCCAAAGTCATTATTCCACGCGGACGAAGTCGCGGGCACAGCTAGTTTACAATAAAATTCATTGTAAAATAACGAAATTTGAAGTTAATCGACTTGTCACTAACGATTACGAAATCTCAATTTTAGATTGTGAACTTTTCGTCGATTAGGGAAACCCAATTTTAGGTTTAGATTGTTGGAAAAGTTCAAACTGGATTCACCTAAATGGCTGATTTCGTAGATTTGGTCATTGACTAATTGATTTAATTCTCGTTTAGTCTACAAATTAAGGCAGACCATGTAAAAACCTTTTTGTTGTCCTGAAATCTTATGAAAAGTCAAATGTCTGTGTACAAGTGACGATAGAAGCCCTAATGCTTTAAAATGTGTTAGGAAATTGTATTTTGACACCTCGTTATTACGTGTAATTAAATTAGTACTTACCTAAGCACTAAATTACCCTGTATTTTGTGACCTGTCACTATCTCTATCGAAATTTGTTTTGACAGGTTAATTACTTCAATTAGCACCGTGTCGATGAAATTACACCTATACTCAACATCAAATAAATCGCACCTTCTGCGAGGCGAACTTTAAAGATTTTCTTCTGACATAATCATGGTGCCCCAACAATATTGGTGTTATTTGAAAGCCCAATAAATATCCTTAAAGAAAAACACATTTAATTTCCTAATAAACGATTAACATATACAATAAATGTGACTTGAAAAACTTGAAAAAATACCTCACTTTGGGCTCACCTCTGGGATCAATTAGACCATTTTTTATGGTTATAAAACCAAATAATAATCTCACGTGTCCTCTTTAACAGATGGATAGCAATTAATCTCAACTTAACAGTTTTATAGCCATAAAAGTTGGCTCAAGCGTAATTTTATGAAGAAGTGACTCTGGATCCTTCTAGAGACACATTTTTATGGTAAAAACCTTTCCCATAGTGAAATCAAGTTTAGAACAGTAACTAGGCTTTTAAATAGTGCCAATATTGGTGGGAAGTGGGGATGCATACGTTTGAAAGTGCTTGTCGCGCGAGGTGCGATTTATTTGACGACGAGTGTATTTCGTGTTATTTCAATTATGAATTTATTTGGTACTAGCTTTCCGCCCGCGGCTTCGCCCGCGTGGAATTTTGTCTGTCACAGAAAAACTTTATCGCGCGCGTCCCTGTTTCAAAAACCGGGATAAAAACTATCCTATGTTCTTTCCCCGGACTCAAACTATCTCTATGCCAAATTTCATCAAAATCGGTTGCGAGGTTTAAGCGGGAAAGCGTAACAGACAGACAGACAGACAGAGTTACTTTCGCATTTATAATACTAGTTGGGATTTCAGACGGTCTTACACGCTTATAAACTACTAGCTCTCCGCCCGCGGCTTCACCCGCGTGGAATTTTCCGGTTTTTTATTTAATCTATGACACTCAGCAATAATGTGGCTTTCTATTGGTGAAAGAATTTTGGAAATCGGTTCAGTAGATCCCGATATTACCCCTTACAATTTAACAAATATACAAACACACAAACTTTACCTCTTTATAATATTAGTAATAGATTCATTCATTTACATGATGCTTATACTGAATGTAGATTCATTCTGGAATAGTCACCAAGGGAGATGATGGTGGTGATTAGAGCACTATTCAACACAATAGGTATATCTAATACTCCAGGTTCTGTTAATCTTCAGACCGACCCTTTTGTAGGATAGATCTATTGTTCCAAGCCGCTAAGGTAACTGATACAATGAAAGGATAGACAATTAACGTAGTACTTGGGCTAGGATTCTAGTACCAACTTGAAATGTGTCTGTTTAACTCTAAGAACGTAGACGCGTTATTGAGCGTAAAGATACCACAAACGTTTGTAGTTTCACTTCTGAGATTAATGTTTTCACAAAATTAATACTGATGACGGCTCAGCTAAGGGCTTGTTCCCACGGAGACACGGTTTTTTGCAGGAACTGTTTTTGCAATCCGTTTAGTAGTAGGTAGTTTATACGTGTCTTAATATTAACGTTCACACGAAAATACCCTTTGCAGTGTAACGAAAAAAAAAAAGATTCTCTTCGAATTTGTAATTCAAATTTCAATTTTGTTTTGTCATACGAAAATAATATTTGGAAATAGTTTCCTTATTGGTGTTTTTAGAAAGAATAATATTGTGTTGGATTTTTCGTAGTTACCGTGTTGTAATACGTTATGTTTATTCAAGATAAATTAAACTTTAACATTTAAGCGATTTTCTGAAAACACAACTTAATATCTCTAACGTTTACGTTCATCATTTCGTTTTCTCGTCGTTTTATTTAAAGAAAGCGGTTCACTATAAAACCACGTCCATCAAACATATTAGAATTCTTCGCAAATAGTTGAAGTTCCACAAAAGCTAGACTCGCAAACATTGTGTTTGCGGATCGATGAAGTTTGTAGAGGGATTTAAGGTTACATGGTTTGAATGCTGGACAACATTCAGCAAAGTAAAATAAAAGTTGAATGAATTTTGTAAGAAGTTTCAAATACTTATTCGTATTGATTACACATCATGTTTAACACCGTGGTTGAATATGTGCCTTCGGCCTGATCATCACTTACCATCAGGTGAGATACAAGCCAAGAGCTTCCTCGTTGCGGATAAAAAAAAATTAGCAACATATCTAGATCGTAAAGGCACAAAATTTAACAGAAGGTAAACTCATGTATGTACTTCGCTTCGCATACCTGCGCTCGGCCGTTGCGCTAGGGTTGTCTTGTCACGTGTTGCGTTTATTTCGTTATGATAGTAAAATGAAACTTTTAATACTATGGAAGAAAGACAATAACAGATATCCACATTATCCATGTATAATTATGTAGTTATGTTTAGTACGTAAATAGTATAGTAATAGTTAGCAAACAAATACACGAGAAGGAAGTAGTATGACGTAGTATGTAGTTGGGTGGTTGACACTATTATCCAATAATTCCTAAAACCTCTTTAAAACACTTCGATATTCCAAAATAATTGGGTTGACTTTCAATTTGTCAATGTTAAACGAACTATTGAAATACAAATAAATACCTTTAACTTACCTCGCGGAATCAATAGTAGCGGTAGTTTAAAAAACGAAAATTTAGTTTTTAATGTTGAGTGTAAGCAACCATCTACTTAACAAATGTTATAATACCCCTTTTTTGTTGTTCACTCATTTTCGCACAAAAAAAAAAATAATTTCACAAACGCGTGAGCAGCGTCACTCAAGCGAACGCAGTCGCGCCTCGCATTCGTCCGAGACAGTCTTGATAACGCGTACGTGAGCGGTGTCTATGTGTGCGTGGCTCGAGCACGCTTAGTATGGAGTTTACCTTTTGTTATATTTTGTGGTAAAGGTCACTGATTCACTCACTCATCACGAAATCTCCAAAATCTCTCAAATTTTGTATGCGGGTTCCTTTTAGAACGTACCTAGGTGTGACTATGTGACATTTGGTAGACTTTAGGTATTTGTTTTACTATCTATTAAATCGTTTAAAAGCCACAATAGGAATTAATTATTCATGGCTGTAAATTACTGTAGTACGAGTATAGGTCAGATTAAAGAATAAAATAAACAATTATACAGTACCTACATTATAACTCAATGCAATTATATAGATATTAACAATTCAATATTAGGAATACGTAATCAAAATTAAATTTGCTTCCTACTTTTGATTGACAAGGACACTCACTTAGTTGGTGCAATTGGATGCAAATTGCACGTCACCCGACTCGGCGCGCGCTATCAACTACTTGGGAAGACGTGCCTCTCATAATAACGTTATTATGTCATGAAAACTTTATTCAGTTGCTATCCTATTTTAATATTTTTTGTCACTTAAAACCTCTATTAATAATGGGTTAACGGACCGAAAAAACTTTCGGTCACTTATTAAATTAACTACTACAAAAAAATAATTTCATGTAAAATGCTTCCAAGCAAACCGTATGGCTCCCACAAAAATTTGGCAGTAGAGCCAAGCTCTATAAACACCTTAGTCAAAATATGTGGCATCTTTTTTAGTGCACCTATTTTACGGAGTCGGTTTTTAAATAACTTCTAAATACTTACATCTATTACAATAAAGGTCATTTGATTTATAGCTTCCTAGAGTTGATATAGTGAACTATGAACGTATTTTATTGTCTCAAAGCTTTCATATTTCGTGTTGTAGCCGCAAGAACACAACTCTGACAGCGCGGTCTTGGCAACTAGTTACTAGTTTACGTTTGTAGTATTCTCATATTGAAACCACGAAAACTGAGAACTTGAGCACAGAATATAATATACAGTTTGATTTGATAATAAAAATACGAGTATGAGTTTGTCTAAAATATTTGGACATACTCGTAAGTAGCGCTACAAAATCATGAATGAGGTAGATTAATTATTTTTATTAGATTCAATTTAACGGATGACGGTTGGTTTTAGCCCCCCTGCCTGCTGCATAAGTACGTGATGAAAAATGAATTCTCAAAAAACCATTGTTTTTTTAATTCCTGACGCCATATAGTTATTGTAGCCACATAAACTGCATCATGAATGGAAGCGATATCAAGTAAGCGCCACTCAGCCGTGAGAGTTTGTTACGGGATGTGCGCGCGACACGGCTGCACTATGGAGTTAAAGGGACAATAGTAAACTTCTACCTTCATGTCGCCAACAATTAAGATTTCAGCTGGCACACTTAGCGAATGACGGTTGATCCCTATCTCTCAAGGAGCCCCGTAGCTTCAGTCCCCTTAAGGACACTTAAAGCAAAATGCATAAAAAACACTATTTTGCTAACTCCATATTTGCCGTGGCTAAATAAACTGCATCGCGAAATCAAGTACCTAAACGCCACTCGGCCGCGAGAGGTCGTTACGGGGCGTGCGCGCGACACCGCGCTAAGAGTTACGGAGTTCCTTAATGAGCTGTAAGACTGTAACTAAGAGATGACGTCTTTCTTTTGGAGCTTTCCGAGTGTGGAATTAATATTAGTTTGCATTGTTACCTTCATTATACAGGGAATGAGAAAATGCATCACGTAGTCTGACACTATTACGTCATGTTGTAGGTACTTCCAATTAACTGTGAGTTAGGTTATAAAATCGACAGGAAACATTTTATTAATTTTATAGGGACCCTTATTATTGTTGTTAATTGTCTACTCACGGACATTGCCCGCGGGCGGCGTGACCGGAGGGAGCGGCGAGCGTTCGGCGAACGAACGAGCAATGTTCGGTTCGCGAGCGAACATCTAAGAAGACGATCCTGACGCACTCTCTTCAACGACTTGGCACTAAACGGTCTCAATATCATTGTTAATTTATACCGAATAGACAATTAATTGTATACAGTCCACTCTTTCATTTTATTAACTTCCACTACACTCACTATCGAAGTAACATTAATATTATACCTCTTTTATTTTAGAGCCTAAAATAATATGTATTAACTATCATCAAGTAACACGCAATGTAGGTGTTACAGTCAAAACTCGTAATCGGTCAAAAAAACCACTTTTGACTGCAAAAATCTTGAATTTTTTTTGACTGAAAAAATGATGACCTTGGTCAATATCACTTTTGACTGATTTTTCCAGTCAAAAGTGGTTTTGACCAAGCGCGTTAGTCAAAATCACTTTTCACGATTGTATAACGATTATTATGCATGTATTTATTAGTATTAGTATAGATTTCTTCTTCTTCTTTTCTTTTCAGCCAAATGACGTCCACTGCTGGACAAAGGCCTCCCCCAAGGTTTTCCACAATGAACGGTCCTGCGCTGCCCGCATCCAGGCTCTTCCCGCGACCTTCACCAGATCGTCGGTCCACCTAGTAGGAGGCCTGCCCACGCTACGTCTTCCAGCCCGTGGTCGCCACTCGAGAACTTTCCTGCCCCAACGGCCATCGTCTCTACGAGCTATGTGCCCCGCCCACTGCCACTTGATTTTAGCAATTCTGCGAGCTATGTCGGTTACTTTGGTTCTCCTGCGGATCTCCTCATTTCTGATTCGATCACGCAGGGAAACTCCGAGCATAGCCCGCTCCATCGCCCTTTGGGTGACCTTGAGCCTTCTTATGAGGCCCATAGTAAGCGACCACGTCTCAGATCCGTATACCATCACTGGCAACACGCATTGGTCAAATACTTTCGACTTAAGACACTGCGGTATTTCGGACGTGAGTATATGGCGAAGCTTCCCGAACGCTGCCCATCCGAGTTGGATTCGACGATTGACCTCTTTCTCGAAGTTGGACCTACCTAACTGGACTGTTTGTCCCAGGTATACATAATTGTCAACAACTTCGAGTGTAGAGTCTCCAACCTTCAGAGGAGTGGGTGCAACACGGACATTAGACATGATTTTTGTCTTGTCCATGTTCATTCTGAGGCCCACTTGTTGAGAGGCTCTACTGAGGCCATCGAGCATTGTGCCTAGATCCTCCAAGGTCTCAGCCATGACTACGATATCGTCCGCGAATCGAAGGTGGGTGATGTACTCGCCGTTGATATTTATGCCAAATCCGTTCCAGTCCAGAAGCTTGAAGACATCTTCCAGGGCGGTGGTAAACAGTTTTGGAGATATGACGTCTCCCTGTCTTACCCCTCGCTGCAACTGGATAGGTTTCGAGTCCCGATCCTGGAGGCGGACCGACATTGTGGCGTTTTTGTACAAACCCCTCAACACTTCGATATATCGATAGTCAATTTGGCACCTTTGGAGAGACTGTAGCACTGCCCAGGTCTCGACCGAATCGAAGGCTTTTTCATAATCCACAAACGCCAGGCAAAGTGGTTGATTATACTCCTCGGTCTTCTGTATAATCTGCCTTAGCGTATGTATGTGGTCTATGGTACTAAAGCCTTTTCGGAAACCGGCTTGTTCGGGAGGCTGGAAGTCGTCGAGCCTGCGAGCGAGACGATTCGTAATGACTCTCGAAAACAGCTTGTAGACATGGCTCAGAAGTGAGATGGGTCTATAATTCTTCAACAAGGTTTTGTCACCTTTTTTGAAGAAGAGTACCACCACACTTCTGTGCCATGTCGTAGGCGTTTTTCCTTCGAGGATGACGGAATTGAACAGCTTCTGAAGAGCCCTTAGTACCGGCGTTCCGCCTGCCTTCAAAAGCTCAGCCGTGATTCCATCATCACCCGGTGCCTTGTTGTTCTTCAGCTGTTTGAGAGCCATTCTAATCTCGTACAGACTGACGTCCGGGATATCTTCGGTATAGTGTCGGGTCAGTCTAGCTCTTGGGTCTTCGGCTAGATTTGTGACAGGTGCGCGTACAGTCGTGTATAATTGTCCGTAGAACTTCTCAACCTCTTCCAATATCTCCGGCCCCGACGAAATGGCTCTGCCATCCTCTGCCTTCAGCTTGGTCAGTTGACTTTGGCCAACAGACAGATCGAACTAGTATAGATATTATAATTCAATTTTTCCACTATTATGATTGAAACACACTTATTTAGTAACAAGTTTATTTTGTGAAAAAGGCGAGGAGGAAAATGACATCTATGCAACATAACCTCACTTTTAACATACACTACATACCTTCCCCCTCTAAGGTAAAGATACTATATAAATATAGTTTTGAAAACGAATTTTTTATAGGTTTCTATTCGTTAATTAAAACGCACCTCTGTTAGTTTTGCTTTTTTATAAAATTCATCGCCACATCGTTAAAATCACGGTTTATTTTATGCCATGATTGCACCTGATAATATTGTCTGCAAAATTTATATTCCAATTTAGTTTGAAAGTATTATTTTCATTCACTGTTTCATCAAGAGCAAAATATGCTGAACAAAGGCCGATATAATAGCCCCGTGTCGGCTAATCTGGCGAAATTAACACGTACATTATTAATATTAAAGTGCTTCGGATCTTTGATGTGGCTAAATTAATTTGTTTAATAATCTAATTGAGCCTAAGCCGTGTGAATTGTAGAATACGTATTGGCTCACAGGTAATTTACCAAACAATTTTATTGAGACAGTTAACTTTCTTACTTTAGTTTATTATTTAGGGTAGGCATCGGAATTTATCTACTAAGGAAATGCGCCACGGCGAATTTACAAACTTCCAAAATCTGGATCCATAAAAACTATCCATATGCCTTTTAAAAACTGAATAAAAGGCCTTTAAATTTATTTCTGACTTGACTTTTTTGTTGCGAAGTTACAACTTATTGCAACTGATTAATTAATTTTTATAATAACAAACTGATCAGGTACTTTTTACAGTAGTTATGTAATTAACATTTTCACATTATTATTATTAGATTTATTTATTTTTCCAATGTTGATATCTATTTTCATTCACTTTCCTTAAATAAAACACCAGAAATATAAAAATAACTCAATATTTAATTCAGAATAATATGCAATTTGAGTGTTGCCCCAAGTTTGTTCAGCAACAACAAAATTATTTGTTTCAAACTCGTTGAAACTTGAATAACGCTTGAATTGCAAAAAGTATTTTCTTTCAAAATTGTTCAAATTTTCACTTTGTTGTTAAAGAAGACAATATTTCGAAAACAAAACTTGTGAATTTGACAAAATTAATTCTAAGAAAAGTGTATGTTAGAAAAGTAAGTCAGTAGGTGTTCTGTATAAAATAAAATAAAAATAAAATATGTTTCTTTCGAACCAGGGTCCATATGGAACTGACCGTCTAATTTAATGACAATGGTCTAACTCAGGGGTAATTTAACCGAATGCTGAACGTCGACATGAGTCGTCGTCTTTCGACTTGTTGTCAAAATTCATAGAAAGGACAAGTCGTCGACATCTTTCTTTTGAAATAAAGCTGTCGACACCAAGCCGTGCTGTCAGCGGGCTGTGTGTAGAGGCCTGAATACTTTTAATTATTGTTTTCAGGGAATAATTTTTACTTAACTAAAGGCTAATTAAATATACCTACGTTTGGTGTCCTCTGTTTGTGACCTAGGGTCGTAGTATTCAGATCAACCAATTCACTGTCTCTTGTTTTTTCCCGATCGACATCAAAACCACTGAATAATTAGAAAAGTATTGAACCTTATAACTCTGAAATACAGCACTAAATTATAAAACTTGTGGTCGCAAGCACCGTAGAGTAGGTAAATAGCGCAGCAATATAACCTAGGTTAATTACCCCTTCTATTACCACAACTCATTGCCAGTAAGCCGAGCGTTACATTGCTGGAAGTTGAGTGAAAAGAAACCTTACATTTTGTACCTAGTTGAGTGAAACTAAGTGAAGAAAGAGGGCTACTTTTTAAGCACTTGTTTATTAAAGAATGAACCTGATAAGACATGAAGATTACTAAGGTTGAGTTGCACCATTTAATTTTAAAAGTAACTATAACGATAATCATAAGTGGTGTTTTTTGTATGGAGTGTGAGAGGTTTGTGAAAAAAGTAAGATCTCTCAGCCTTAGTGCAGAGAATAAGCCTACGTTTAGAGCACTTGTTTATTAAAAATCCTGTAGCTGTTTAGACATGGTAGATTTATTATCACAAATCTTTATTTGTGACAAATATGGCACACTTTATCTCCATGATTTACGAGCTTACTTGCATTGTAATCAATAAAATAACTATTTCCATGTGGACCAGAATCAAGTATTTATTCTGTGCTAGAACTAACTTTTGCTTATTTAGCCTCGTGTCGCAGCATTGTGCGCAAAGATTTCAGTCTCTTAAAAAACAGTTAGTCTTTATTATATCAAATTATAATGTAGAACCTTCCAAATTGTATTTCTAAGTACCTGCTCTAACTAAAATTGAATCCCATCAAAACAGCAGCTGCAGCGGTCGGTGATAATCACTTACTAAATGTGGGTAGGATCTCATGAAAATTTTCATAACCCTCCCCGGTCCTACGCAAACACTGCGCGATCCGACGCACCGGTTCTAAATCGTTTGCTAATGGAAATTATTCAAATAGGGCCACTATTAACCGGTTCTAGTCAAATATCGGCAAATTGGTTGCGGTTGCCGGACAGTGGCCATATAAGGCACGGCTGCGCATACATTAGCACGCTCTGCGGTGGGTGCAGATGGAGTAAATAGTGAGACTTTATTACTTAATGACAGACATTGTGCAAGGAGTGTACTTGTAGAACTAAGATTTCTCCTCAGAGATTTGATTGCCATTAATCCTTCAAGGCCCGCGAATCTAGACACAATAGATAATATAATCAATTGTTATGACATTAATTAATGCCGTCTGGGACTCAAGCGGTTAAATAAAAGAAGAACATGCTACTACGGCCTTAGTAGGTTTATCAGGACGGAGCCAAGTGCTAGATGTCACGATATTACACCTTCTATTTTCAGTAAGATATATCAAAGAAATTGGTTCTCTTACCAAAAACGTATGTAAAAGTAAAAAGAAACAATAGTATTGGCTTGGCCCTTTGAATAGTAATATGTATATTTCAGTCGCGTTGCGGGACCCAGAACTTAGCTAATGCGTTTGATCTTGTAGAAATTAAAGTCTAGTTTCTTAGTAATAGGTAATAGTCTATTAATTAATGTGCGGTCCTCCCATACGGTAAAGCTTACACCTATCTATTTTTCTTACTCGTACACATACACATAATAATATAGAGAACACAAATACCTCTCTTTTTCCATCAGGGGATAAAAATAACCGCGATTGATATTTTTATCCCAAAATATACTTCTCAAGAGCTTACAAAAATATTCAAACCATGTAAACACGAGTCGTCCCTCTAAAATATTGCAATCTGTTACAAGACCGTGCCCAAAACACTTTATACCCCATCAAATTGATTTACCTTGTTGTTTGCTGGGAATGGCCGCGGAGATCTCGTGATACAAAGGGGCACCCTAAGGTACAGTGTTGGGCCCTTATCGTGATGTAGGGTTTTCAAATTTCATTTTCTGTTCTTGATTGCACTTTGAAAGAAGGTAAACAGAGTTATATTTTTTTCAGAACATATTCACGGAATAGGGTTGAAAAAACTATGACCTCAAAACAGTGCATTGACACGATACAACACAATCATGTAGCAGACAATAGTACCGATATATTTGAATTTAAATTAATAAATAAGTGTAAAGTCGATGTGTTGCTTGCCATATTTGATAAAATAACCTAACTCCAACTGCTGGAACACATGATTGACGACAGACTTAGATAAGATAGTGGTAGCTAGGCGCTAGCCAGGTGGACTTAGAACAAGCCCTACCACTAACCAAAAAAATAAAAATCTGCCCCCAATTGGGAATCGAATCTTACCACTAGACTAGACTAGAGACTAGACTAGGGTTAAGAAAGTAATCTTAGGCTGAGTTGCACCATTGCGATGGTGAGGGACCTCCCCGTGGTGCATCCCGGGCAACGTCCGCGTGTTCTGTCACGCGGGCGGCTGACTCCTCACCGGCGCGGCAGGTCGCGTCAACTCGGCGGGCCTGTCGGGCGACCCGTTACCCCCCAACGGAGGGGGGCCGGGGGCCCCGGCTACGGAAGTCGGGGCCAAGACAAGGAAAAGTCAGTAAAACCCTCAAACGTCAAGGTCTGGCGGGGGCCGAGGAACGATATCGGGTCGTATTAGGCTCGATATGGTCGGTGCAGTAGCACCGGCCGTTACCCCGCCCGGGGAGTTGGTGGGGCAGCTGCGCCCGTAAGCAGATCACATAATGGACAGTGCTGGCAAAAAAATTATTCCCCAGGCGGGTCCCGGAACTTCCGGGGAATCCCGCCCCGCCGCTTCGGCGGCGGGCTGCCCTACGTATCTGGGGGGGGCACCCACTGTTTCTCGGCTTCAGCCGTGCGAGAAGGAGGAGTGTACATATAGTGTAAATAGATGTGTGGGAGAGGAAAACACTGCGCCTGGAAATGCAGGCATTGTTGTAAATAGTGTAAAAGAAGGAACTGTACATAGTGTAGATATGAAGGAAGATGGTGCGAAGCCTAGCAGCGACAAGCTGCAAAACATCATGCAGCTCCGCGTGGCACGTGTCTCGTTGGAACGCATCGACATCGAGTCGGACTCAGCATCAGCGGTGTCCATGCACTCGGTGGGATCTGGCTCGGGAAGCGAGTGTGCCCGGAAGAAGTTCTGGAGCCGGAAACGAAGTTGGGAGAGGAATACTGCCGCTTCGGATTCCGAGAAAGATGAGAGCGCCCCAGACCGAAAAGTGTCGGCGGGGAAAGCGTCTCGAGGCCGGGGCCGGCCGCCAAGTACAGGCGAGTATGTTGGCAAAGCCAAAGCACAAGCGGCGTTCAGAAAGGCCAAGTCCGAACTAGAACGGGAGGAGCTTCGGCTTGCAGCCGAGAAGGAGATCGTGGACCTGACGGCTCAGGCGCGGTCAACCAGAACCAGCGCGGAAGTCAGGATTGCCACTAAACAGGCGATTGAGGAAAATGAGACGATAGACGGCCTGCTGAAACGTGTGCAGACCGGGATCGATCTCGTACAAAAGGTGGAGAAGAAGTCGGGCCGTCTCCAAGGTCCGATGCAAGCTGCTCTAAAAGAGGCAGTAGTAATGATTAGGGCGGCTACTAACACCCTGGCCACCCGCACGGTAACGGAGGAGATCCACGACCTTCAGGCCCATCCACCCTAAACCAGGATCCGTGGGGGAGACCATATCGGCTTGTTATGAGCAAGCTGCGCCCGTGGACTCCCCCGCTTACCACCACCATGGATCCTGGTCTACTGAGTAATGTGGTTGAGGCCTTGTTCCCAGCAAGAGAAGACTGGGTTCCCCCAGTGTGCTTCAGCTCGGAAGGAGTCAGTGAGGATGAGGCACCTGAGGTCACGGAGGGGGAATTAGGGGCAGCCATACTTCGCCTTCAGGCGAAAAACACTGCCCCTGGACCGGACGGAATACCAGGAAAGGCTTGGGTCCTTGCCCTGAAAAACGGGTTGGAGCCCCGATTTAGGGAACTCCTCACAACCTGCTTAAGACGAGGCCACTTCCCTCGGAATTGGAAAACGGGGAAACTCGTACTGCTGAGGAAAGAAGGTCGGCCAGTGGACTCCCCGTCGGCATACAGGCCAATTGTTCTACTGGACGAGGCTGCCAAGTTGTTGGAACGCGTCATCGCCACCCGCCTCAATCGTCACCTTGAGGAGGCGGGACCAAACTTGGCAGATAACCAATACGGCTTCCGGCGGGGCAGGTCCACTATTGATGCCATCCAGCAGGTGAAGACCCTTGCCGAGGATGAGGTTGCCCGTGGGGGCTGCGTAGTGGCGGTGTCCCTAGATATCGCCAACGCTTTTAACACCCTCCCTCACGGGTGCATTGAAGAGGCTTTGAAGTATCATGGTTTCCCTGTATACTTGCAAAGAATTGTGCTGGACTACCTGCGATGCCGTGACGTAATCTTTCCGTCCGCGGATGGTTGGGGCAGGTGGCCTGTGTCGCGCGGTGTTCCACAGGGGTCGGTCTTAGGTCCACTCCTGTGGAATATCGGGTATGACTGGGCAATCCGAGGCTCGGCCCTACATGGCATCGGGGTAGTTTGTTACGCTGACGACACCCTGGTTACAGCCAAAGGACGGACGTATAGGGACGCAGCTATACTCGCAACAGCTGGAGTGGCACAAGTGGTAGATCGCATAAGACGGTTAGGGCTAAAGGTCGCCCTGAATAAATCAGAGGCGATCTGTTTCCACGGGCCCAGAAGATCACCACCAGCGGGGGCGGAAATCGTGGTGGGTGGCGTCTCCATCGGCGTCGGGTCGACGATGAAGTACCTAGGATTGGTCCTCGACAGCCGGTGGAATTTCAAAGCCCACTTTCGGTATCTCGCCCCCAAGTTGATGAAGACGGCAGCGGCATTGTGCCGCATCATGCCAAACCTAGGAGGCCCACACATGGGGTGCCGCCGTCTATTCGCTGGGGTCATCAGATCCATGGCTCTGTACGGCGCCCCCATATGGGTTAACTCCCTCAACGGACGGGACAATTTGACGGCACTGAGAAGGCCCCAACGGGTCATGGCAGTGAGAATGGTGCGCGCATACTGCACCGTGTCTCGGGAAGCGGCCTGTGCGCTTGCGGGTACCCCTCCATGGGAGCTCGAGGCCCGGGTGTTGGCGGAGGTCTACCGGCAAACCGCTGCCGCAAGACGCAGTGGTAACCCACCAGCGCCCCGGGAAATAGAGCACTGGAGGGAGGAGGCCCGCAACGAGATTGTGGAAGAGTGGTCGGCCTGTCTGATGGAGCCCAGTGCGGGCCACCGGACGGTCGAGGCACTGCAGCCCTGCTTAAAGGAGTGGTTGGAGCGGCGCGGTGGCCCACTTACGTACCGGATGGTGCAGGTGTTGACCGGACATGGTTGTTTCGGGAGATACCTGCACAGAATCGGTCGTGAGAGGACCGCCGCCTGCCACCATTGTGATACCGGAATTGAGGACACAGCAGAGCATACTCTAGAGGTATGCACTGCGTGGGAGCCGCACCGAGCCACGCTCCGTGCGGCCATTGGATATGACTTATCGCTACCGGCAGTGGTCAAGGCCATAGTCGGTAGTGACACCGGATATGACGCATTTAAGGTCTATTGTGAGGCCGTCATGAATGAGAAGGAAACGGCTGAGCGGGAGAGGGAAGAGGATCCCCTCGCAGACCCAGCTCGCCGTAGAAGGATGGGCCGAAGGCGGCGGGCTTTTGCCCGTCGACCTTGATAGTTGGTAGTTGGACATTTGCAGGCAGGCCATTTACACCTGTCTGCAATGCCAATGTTTGTACATATTCTTGTACATAGTGTTGTAAATATATCTTTTCCTTGTACAGTGTACATATTTACCTTGTGTATATGTTACGGCTAAAGATAGTTGTGAACATAAACTTAAGATTAGCCGGCTAAACTTAAGTTTATCTTCGTGAAGCAGCTAATGTTCGATAACATGTTAGTTTGCATTGTGGTATTCCATCTTTAGCCGGCTAATGTGCACATTAGCCAAAACGAAACGGCTAAAACTGTATTCGATGGGCGCGCCAGGCCGGCGGAGGGCTTGAGGGAACGGTGGGGAGACAACGCGTGCGCAGTTTTATTTTGTTTTATTTTGTAATTTTAAATACCTACAGAAGATTATGTAATGACCAAATGGTTTACCTTATTATTTTATTTAAATGATTAGGAAGATATTGTTTTAAGTAATTAATATTTTGTTATTGTAATAATTGTAATTTTGAATACCTACATAGGTACATAAAAGTATGTGTTATGAAAGTGATTATTTTTTAATAAAGTTTTCATGTCAAAATAGTAAACATTATTACATTGTTTCCTTTGCCATTTCCTTCTACATTTTTAGCCAAGGGCCTGCGGTTACACTTAAGTTTAGCCGGATAAAGATAGAAGAAACTAACATTAACACCTCGTCGAAGATAAACTTAAGTTTAGCCGGCTAATCTTAAGTTTATGTCCACACCTATCTTTAGCCGTAACATATATACTGTGTATAAAAGATGTACATAGAAGTCTCCGTGGGTTTATGGCGGAACATCACATCCGCCACGAGTAGAAGTGGTCAAAACTGACGGGTCTGCATTGCAGACAACTGTGTTTTCTTGTAGGGTGGCATTCGGGAAAGGCCCAGCTATACCGTTAGCCTCCTACAAACACAGCAAGCTGGAGACTGGTGGAAGTTTTTAGTGGGTAGGCCCTGCATCATTCAAACAGAATGTTCAACTAGCTGCCTTTAACCCGCTATAAGGTAGCCAAAATGCTGCAATTTATCTCATTAATAATTCGCTCAGTCAGCAGGAAAAGGAAAAGTAATATTCTATCTTCCTTATGATTGATCTTAACTTCACTTTACGATAACGAAGTAACTGAAATCGTTCTTTAGAGGAACTGAATACTACTTTGCAAGCTATTACCATCTAGTAGGCTTGATGTAGAAGGTAAGTGGTGCGCAACAAAGTTGGAAATAACATTCATCTGAGTCGTCAAAGTTTCGACCGAGTGTCTTACGAGTGGGGTTAACACTTACATGGCCTCCGTCGCCTATTTGGAGGTGGTGAAGCAAACATTTCCATTTCCGAGGATGATGAGGATGAATCTGAAAAAGACGACTCGGATTTCGAGCTTTTCCTTCATCCGGGCCGACAGAAGTCAACCTTTCACCGTCACCACTCTTTACCCTTACACTCTGCATCACTTATATTTCCTATTTGCACATTTTAACTGTGTTTTATTCTTATTTTATACTTAAAACAAGAAGATAAAAATTTTTGCTGTGTAGGCGGCAAAAATCACAAACGCTATGAAATGTCAAGTTGACAGATCACCAATTTCCATAGAAAGTGGTGCCAGCTGGTGTATGAAGAAGGTAAACTAGATGATAAAGCAGAGACAATTGGTAAGTTTTCTTATACCATAGACTAAAATAAGGCAAAGATCATAGACAGCTCTCTCAACAGAACGCTGTGTTTTATTAAGGCACATAATACATACAAGTGCCAAGTTGAACGAACACCGGGCACACAAGTCACTGTTGTTTAAACTTTCTTGTATATAGGCAATTTTGTTTTGTTGTTTTAGCTTTACCCAATTATGCCAAAAACTCAAAACTCACAAAAATCATTATCTGCTAAATACCGGTATTTTATATCTTGTTTTAGAAAAAATAATATATTTTTTACTGGCAATGAAGTGCCCGCCTGTCTGACAGAAAGCGCGTTTTGGTTGATAGGTTGAGCGCTGAAAATTGTGATGTAAAACGAGAAAAATAAATGTTTACTGGCCAACATGGCGAATCCAAGGAAATTTAGTGAAAAAATCGCTCTCCACAACCAAAAGCAGGCTGAGGAAACGGCCGCTTTTGAGAAAATTATGCGCGAAGTTTCCGTCGCAACCAATAAGGTATGTCGCCTATTTACTCAGGCAATCGCTTCCTGGCCGTCAAATGTGCGAGCCGACGTAAACAATAATCGTTACAATATGCCTATTGCGCCTTATTGATAAACTCAATAGTTAATCCTGTCTAAATACAAACAACGCACTGTTATGAGGACAATCGTTTTCGTATACTTTGTTGTAGAAGTCATTGTTGAATTGGTTTTAGCATACATTACAACCATGAGCATCATAATAGCGTCGTATTAATAGTTACATTAATCGTAATACTCTTGAGATGTCTTTACACTGCTGAAAACAATAGCAAATTCGACATGGGTAGTCCTATAAGCCCATTTGTACATAAAGATGTAAACAATCTTATCTGTGTTCATTCATAGGTCATGCATTCGTTGTCACGCTGCTAACATTGATTTCAGTCAAATTATATTGTTCAATATTATAAATAACTGGATACAATACCAGTACAATTGTTTTTGTCAACAAATAGTACTTTTGTAAAGTGTAATGAAAGTAACAAGTATTCCTACAATCTTACTATGGGTTGAAATTGTGAGAGCACTATTGCAGGTTAATTCTAGTACTCGGCGTGCAAGAATGAAAGCCCCACCTGAGCCCATTGCGAATGTTGAATCGACATTGCGGCCGGCACAACAGGGCTTGGGCACTTTCCGCAGTGGTTCCCTGCCAAATGTGGCTGCACCACAAGCCACGAATGCAGAGCCAAATGATACCAAGGTTCCTTCTTATTGGAAACCCCGTATTTTGATTATGACAGTAGAATTGCTATTTTTTTTATTTTATGGTAGTGGTGCAGTTGTAGATGGCTGTAAATTCATCCAAGTTATAGGCTAAAGTGTTTTATGAATATTTTGTTGTATTCAAATTACCCATTGTTTTGTTTAACACCTTGAAACTTTGGTTAGGTTGACAGTACTCATTGTGTATGAAATGTTTATTGAATACCACTAACACTAAAAGTTAATATTAGACCATTTATAACAACTTTATGTGACAGGCAGCTTAGAATTTCTTTTATAATGGATTTTTGTATATTTTTTGCAGATAACAATTTAGCTTAAGTTTGGTCACAAAATTAAAGTTGACCTATAATATCTGTACATGACATTAGTAACTGTGTTAACACATTCAAAATATTCTAAATTATGCTAAATTAATTATAATGTCTGTCATAATACACGTTTTGGTTCATTCATAAATGAACTGGACCATGGCTTAGAAACTGTTAAAATATTTACATTACAACATGTGTTAACATTTTTTGATGAGCATCATCTGTACAATCAACATTACTTTTAGATAGGTCACATAAATGTTGCTTTATTCATGGTTTTATTCAATAAGACTGTAAACTTTCATATTAAGGAGTGCCCTTGAACAATTAACTACTTTTAACAATCACTTACCATAAAACTGTACTTGTTAACAGTCTTTTTTTTTAACTAATGAAATTATTAAAATGTTTTGAATTGATGGCCAATTATGGAAGTTACTTGTAGTTTATTGTTCAAAGGCCTCAAAAAGCATGTGGTCTTGCATCCAGATTAATTTACAGCTAGATAGACATTTTAACAGTGCACCAAGAGGTCCTGCCTGTGCCTATTGTTTTGAAAATATTGACCGTTTTGTGAATGTCCTAGAATTAGGTAATCATATTATTTTCTACAATTCCAGTAGTGTGTATGCTAAATATAAATAGGCTGAATGCTAGAAAACTGGTAGTTAGGGTATGATATGATTACATTATAGAGAGCAGAGTGAAGTAGAAGCTGGTTGTATTTTAATAAATTTTATTTATGTTTCTAGTAGTGCTTAATTACAAATGTACAAAAAACCAGCTCTGCTTTGCTCTGTGCTCTTAATGCCTCCTTAACTTTCCTGTAGATTTCTTTGTTAAGAGCTATGAAAATGGTGTTGATATGGTATGATGATTAATTAAAAAATTTATGGCAATTTGATCAAGGCAGGCAAGGTTGTGGTTACTGGTTACCATAGTTTTAATTGAGTTTCATTCAGTCAAGGTTATCGTTTTATGTTTTTACAACACCATTAATTTATTACCAATGCATTGTTAATAAACAAAAATATTCGAGTTAATGTAGTAAATGTTTTGCTACCTATCTTATTTTTCAATACTTAATATTTTATTGCATCTATTATGTACTTAAAATTAGAACATTATGGACCCTGTAGCAATTAGGAGAGAGGAGTATGTTCATGAGTAAAATCCTATTGGAAAAATTCTAATGCAGATTTGTAACTGTATAATTCAAATCATGTTACTATCTCATATTTATTTCTAGAAAACTAGGGTAACAATGACTAACACTTGATTACATTGCATGCAAGCCATGCAATGTAATGTAATGAGTGGAATTCTCAGGTTTAAGCACAGAAATCTGAGAAACATACAAATTCCACTAATTAATGTTACTGTTAAACATCGATTTGGTTGTGGATCCTAACTTCCCTAACACTGCATACTTTATACTTTTTGTTTATTTTACAATGAAAAGAGGCAAAACTGTTTTAATTAAAATGGTGTTAAATTGGATTATGGATGAAGGTGTTTGCAATTAGATTGGTAAAGACTTTTGTTTACTACATTTTGGTGCAGTTAAGTTTAACTGCGCCAAAATGTAGAAAAAAGTATAGTGATGCGCGAACTTGATCGAATCAGATAGTGTAAACACGCAGTTGAGTTCGTTTAACGTGCGCGTGTTCGATCAAATTCGCGTATAGAACTGCGCCATTACAACCCGGTCAAGTTAACTGCGCACCTGCGAATGCGACTCGCTCGCACTCACTCGCACACCCGCGAGCATCGATGTGACGTCACAGCAACTAGGTACGCAGCTAACTTGACCAAGTTGTATGCTAACTGATCAGTAGGCCTAGCATGCGCGCCGCGATAAGTCTATATCACATATTTTTATCGATTTTACGCGATAAGCCCATACGTTTGTCTAAAATCATCGATAAGATTTTATCACGGCGCGCTTGACAAGACAAGATTAAACAGTGTTTTGTTTCCCTCTAGCCGGAGGAGTCGCCACAGTACGGGCTCGGTGGCGGGACGTCGCCGTCTCGCGCGCCGGTGCAACGCGGGCGCACGTCGTCGTCTGTCGGGCCCATGCGCCGCCCGGCGGACCGCAAGCATGATACCAGTCCGTACGGCAGCACTGTTTATTTGAGGTAATAAGGGTTATTATACTATCTACTGGCTGTACAGCAGCCTCAAAGGACCAGTGGCGGATTTACCAGTAAGCTAAGTAGTAGTCTCCCTCGCACGCTCTCGTAAAGCGCGAGCGTACATCTTTCACGACGCACTGTTGATTTGAGGTAATAAGGGCCATTTTATTATATTCTGGCTGCACACGGACATACTATGCTCTGAGAGACATTGATATAGCGTAGACGACAAGAAACGCAAGCCCGTACGGCAGCACTGTTTATTTGAGATAACAAGGAGTGTTCATTTAATACTCCTCCTTTC
Source organism: Ostrinia furnacalis (assembly GCF_004193835.3). NCBI lineage: Eukaryota > Metazoa > Arthropoda > Insecta > Lepidoptera > Crambidae > Ostrinia > Ostrinia furnacalis. Next base: position 556,530 of record NW_021134758.1, read on the forward strand.
CTCTTTCTCTAGGTTTTCCTAGATATTAGTTCCTTCCTTTCCTTCTTTTGCCCTTATTCCAGGGGAAAACCGCTCTGCTTGAAGCGAATTCCGCGCGCACTATCCTTCCCATACCCCATACAGCCACTGGAAACTTAATTCTTATTCAAAAGTCCAGTGGGCCAGCCAGTTCATTCAGTTGTAACAGGATACATTTTGATATTTATTCATTAGGTAACATGTGATTGCATAGAATCGGTACCTATTGTATGTAATGTAACACAAGCGAGGAAGAAATACGCGGTACCCGCCCGATGACCGCAAGCGTCATGAACTCATGATTCATGAAATTATGACACAGCATGCATTATCATTATCTGACTGCCGAAGAAGGGTTACGTCTTGCAGTATAACAAAATACAGGGTGTCCCTCTCAGTATGGATCTAACAAAAAGGATTGATTCTACGGCTCAAATGCTAGAACTTTCCCTAAGAGACTAACCCGACACGACTAATCCTAAAGGAATCCCTACTTCTGTAGTAACAACGGTACAAGTAACTTATAGAAATAAACGTATATGGTGGGCGGACAGGAGTGGGTAGAAAGAAGAATGGCGGGAAGACAATGATTTTGTCTACACAGGACTGACATAAACTTTGTTGCAATATCGTACTTATTACAACTACATTAAATACCACATCGTTAGCCTTGAGTCCTACAATGCGCTCTAATATTATCAAAAAAGTTTTTCCTGTATGTTCTTAAGAAGTTGATTATCATAAAAACAATGTACATGCACCTTAATTTGACAGTGCAAAAAATTACTACCGATTCATGATCAAATGAGTTCATGTCATGGGATTTCCGATCTATAAATAAACATAATAATAATACCTACTGTTATTATTTATACTTAAAGTTCATACTTGAAGTATGAAGGAAGGATAAGTTTAAAGATTCGTTATATTTTTCTACTTTGACTAGTCTCTTGCTAGAGTTGCGCAGTATTGTTAACTCTATGAATATTTAAAATTCGTCCTGTATTATGTAATTTATTACTAGACCAGGTGGAGAAAGCTGTTTTCACGAATATTAATGTCCACTTCTTGGAATCTGATTAAAAATATGAAAATGTAGTAAGTTATTAAGTTTCGCGAATATAATATGCGTAATAGTACAGTTTTAGCAAGTAATTTAAATGTTACAGTATCCTTCTTGAATAAAATCCCCTACTCTAAATACTATAAAGTGACGTCACTACTCATATTCATTGCATATTCCAAGAAAATTAATTCATAAACGTTTGCTTACAAACAGGAAATATTTGGTAGTAATCGCGTGGTTTAAATTTATGTCGTTTGCATACATTATTACTGGAAATCGTCATTCGGTTTTTGTAACTTTTATAGTTATTAATAATCTGTTACTGGTTCTAAGGCAGTAATTTTAACATCAATAATTAAAGCAGGTTTTGCTGTGTTGGCGTTTTTTTTTCTCTATGGGACTCGCGGATTACGGTAAAAATGTTTTATGGTCTTTGTCAGTTAATAGTTTATTACCTTAGTAGACCAACAACAACTCTTTAATATTTTAAACAGTGGCAATCAAAGTCATCTAAAGTAATGATTAAATCTATGTTTTAATGTTTAACCATATCTAGTAGGCACGATTAACAAATAAAAACAATAATTATGTCTTTCGATCAAGTTAAAATTGATGTTTTTCTTTTAAAAAGTAGGTAGTAAATATAAATAAGTACTTTGTGTTCTTACTTTCTTTGATGTCCAAATAGCAAATTAGCAACCCTATTAATATTCATTATAATACATCTTGTTTTTGTATAATAGATAGAAATCTACGCGGACGTAGAAGGAAAGTTAATATAAATGCTAGTTTTCATAATCTAACCAATTCTTTAGTACGTTGTACTCGTGAGTCACCATTGCAAAGGTAATTGTGATAATTTCGCATTGTTAATTCTATGTATAGGAAAATAAAGACAAGGAAAAATAAATAGGTGGAATGTAATGTTTCTAAGGTAATCAATTTTCAAATATGCAGACAGCTCAGTAGTGTCAACACAATTTCAATTCTAGAAAGATGTAAATTATTATGAAATATAAGTAGAAAAATTAACTTATAATAAGAGATAAATAAGTGCCTTTTCACACGTTCCGGTTGCTGGCTATCCGGCGCCGGGTACCCGGTGGTGAAGTGTATGGGCATGGTACGGAGCTTTCACATGTTCCGGCGTAAATTAATCCGGCAGGCGGTCGCCGGGTGCGCGCCGGATCCACCACTGTACGTCCGGTCGCCGGGCACCGGTTAGCCGGCGGCCGAACTGACAGTGGTGTATGGAACACGCAACTAGCTTTCACACGCGCCGGCCGGTCAGTCGTCCAGGTACAGTCTGCGAGAGTTGCAGTTTCTCATTTTTGTATCCTGACGTTGCAGAGTTCTTCAAACGGTTATGTAATTCATCAAAAGTAGTTGTACTTGAAAAACCTGTCTTCATGTGCTCGTAGATCTGGGAATAATGTATAGAATGCACCTAATGCTTCTCTTTTCATATTAATTGCATGAATTTCTTGATATTTCTTTCCGACACAGATATTTTCTTCTTCGATATTTTATTTTATTTATTTTTTTATGCATAACTAGGCAGGTATTTGATCAAACCGCACCTGATGTTAAGTGAGATGCATCATGCAGTCTAGGATATAAAAGCCACATTGCAATTATTTGTTCACGGTCCATCTTTGAAAGTATGAAATGAACGAGACTGTACTCTTGTCGGCTCTCTAGTCGATCAACCGGAGCGTGTGAAAGCTCATTTGACGCCGGGTAGCCGGCGCCGGTTAGCCGGCAACCGGGACGTGTGAAAAGGCACTAATTCATAAGGAATTAATATTTTTTTGTCCTAATTTTTTAGTGTAGCAATAAAAAAAATGTCATTTTTCATTTTCTAAGAAAATAAGCAGTTCCTTATAATTATCGCTATAATATTAGTCCTATGATAAGTGACGCCCACGCGTAAGAAGCCGCGGGCAAAAATACTCGTACTTCCTAGAATCATATTTATATTTATCTATGGCAATTAACCTTTTAACTAAGCTATGTCTAAAAATATAGCAACTGTGTGTGCTCAAGTTTTGCTTGACTGTAGTATTGACATAAATGAGAAGGTTTAATTTACTGGCAAAATATTTGCAACAGTAAAAGTTTACTAGAAACAATCCTAACACCGAATAAGAGTCTTCAGTATGAACTTACGAACTTAGTGAAAAATATGCGTACTTTTCCGACGGATGAATAAGATCATCCCGTGAAGAGTAGATCGAATCTATTTGCCTTTGGTAAATTGAAGAGTCGTGTTCCTTCAGTAGAAACTAAATGACCTGATGATAGTATCAATCATCAATGAATGCTGTCTGGCTAGCGTGGGAAGTAAGAGGCCCAATCCTCCATTTGCATCTAGTCGGAGATAGTCGTTTTCCTGCAGTACAAACTACATGTAATGACCTTATGATGAATATTCGGTGGAAACGAATGACTTAGGCTGAGATACACCACCTAACTTTGACCGTAACGAGTTTTTTGTATGGAGTTTGACAGATTTTTATTAAAGTAAGATGGTGCAACCCAGCCTAAATGATGATGATGAACGGGACTATTTCCACCTCTCGTCTCAACTCCTGTGTAGCCAGGATCTACACGTAAATTGCAGCGATGATGATGATACCCTACCCTAACCTTTATCTTTGTTCCAGTCCACCGTCTGATAGCAACTGGCGGCGGACGAATTCGGACTCGGCACTGCACCAGTCGTGCGCAGGGGAGCAGCAGACCGTGACGCAGCCGCTGTCGCCCCACCACCCGCTCCATTCGCATGCCCATCCACATTTGCACCCGCACCAGAACCACCGGAGAAGTAAGTAATCTACAGGGTGTTAGGTAAATGGGTATATGAGCCGACACTAGCCCATGTTAACATGGTCATATAAATGGTATGATAAAGTCAGGAAATTGATATCTCCATATTATTTTATTTTTCATACAAATCGGATTTTATAACATTTATTTTGTATGAAAATTTAAAAAATTAAAATGATGATATCAATTTTCTGACTTCACCATACCATTTATATGCCCATGTTAACATGGGCTCGTGTCGGTTCATATACCCATTTACCTAACACCCTGTATACTAATATTATAAAGCTGAAGAGTTTGTTTGTTTACTTGATCGCGCTAATCTCAGGAACTACTGGTCCGATCTGAAAAATTCTTTCAGTGTTAGAAAGCTCATTTATCAAGGAAGGTTATAGGCTATATACCATCACGATACAAGTAATAGGAGGAGAGCAACAATGAAAAATGATGCAAAAACGGGCTTTCACGCGAACGAAGTCGCGGGCACAGCTAGTCGTCGGATATAACCGCATTATAATACAATTGATTAATCTATTGTATCTCGATTCGCGGGGCTTGAAGGCATAATGACATTTTTAATCCACACCAAACCAAAGAACGGTAACACAAATACAATGCCTTGTTAACTCTTTAGTACAGCTTTCAAATAATAAGTGATACGTATTTTTTTCAGTGCGTTGTACAGTCGACAGCTAATCGAACTATACATTTTTGTTCTGAAATAGCCCTATCACAGTTTCATAAGAGGCCAGTGTACAGCTTATGCCGTATAGCCTGTACTTTAATAGCATAAATAAAATTCCTAAGGAATTTTATTCCGTTCGTTATTTGGAGATTCAAAAATAGTCTACATTGGACATTTGGACATGTAAAAGCACGAGTAAATAGATATTTCAGCGCAAATGAAAAGAGAATGCATTATTTCTTCTTTTAACAGAATTTGATTGCTTTCAAATCTATTTACTCTCCTACTAAGCTGTCTAGTAGGCAACATTTTAGCTATCCGAATCGGCTCAGTGGGTTTTACTATAGAATTTCGTGATCCAACTTGTGCCACTTTAAAACCGGAAATGCGAAATTTCGATGTTAAAGTTCACATCTTGTCTTCAATGCCAGTCAAGCTAATGATTATTTTAGTTTTATTTAGTAATATAGTAAAATTTTTCAGAACACTCAGATTTAATACATGGGCCTTAAATCGTGTCATGAAAGATTCGGTACAGCAAAGAAGAAAAAAGTATTTTTAGAATCTAAGAGATAGATAATAATCAATAAGCCAGCAATAAGTAGCGTTTCTTAATGCAATTTAAAAAAGTTCTAAAATTCAGAAATATTTTTCACCGTTGCGAAATTTTGCACTTATTGAGGGAGAACATACCTTTGAACCAGGGTTCGAGGATATATATCAAGGGATATATATCAAGATATATATCGGATATATATCCGATATATATCAAGCCGGTTTTGATGATATACAGGGTGTTTGGTGCATCGTGTGCCAAAATGATTTGGCAGATAGAATGGGTCATTTCCTTTATTTTCAGCCCCCATAACACGTTCCATGCCAGGCGGCTACTTTTATATTATTTTTTTTAGTAATTTCACCAAAATACCCAAATCGCATCATTTAATTTCGATTTAAAAAAAAACTACTAGCTGTAGCTTCAAAGTAAATATTTTGTTTTGACGTGCATTGATGTAGGGTTGCATCAAATCTAAATTTACTGGCAAATATCATCTAGTTTTTTTTAAATTCAGCTTTGAAGTTTTCCGAAAAGTTAAAAATGGACTGAACATTTAAGTTTACATGGCTATAAAAAAATAAATAGAAGATATAGCGATCTTCGGATTTTATCAAAACTTCTCTAGTCTATCCCCATTCAAACGGTATGCTAATCTTATTTAAATAATAACAATAACTTCACAAATTCCTTAAATTAGTGCATTGACTCTACTCGGACTGATTTGCGAAATTTGTGTTTATAGCCCCTTTTTGTGTGAATAGCACGTTATTAAACACCTAACAGGTAAAAAATATTTATCTCATGCAATGTAAAAACCTTTCCCTATTGTTTTTCAATGTGGATTTCTTGAAATTAAAGACGAAAATAATTATTTTGATCGTTTATTAATTATTACAAATTTTGTTCAAAATGACCGCCTCGGCAACGTATACACTCACGACATCTTCTTCTAATTTCGACTATTGTCGTATGCAGCCACAGTTCTCTTTTTATTACTACAAATGCGTTTTCTACTCGTGGATTAGAAGAGATGGCCCTATACAGTGGCCTGCACGTTCCCCAGACCTAATTCCGTTAGATTTTTACGTCTGGGGACGAGCTAAAGAACTGGTGTACGTAACGGATTCAAACATTAGAAGAACTACAACAACGAATAAAAAACGCCTTTGTAGTAATAAAAAGAGAAATGTGGCTGCATACGACAACAGTCCAAATTAGAAGAAGATGTCGTGAGTGTATACGTTGCCGAGGCGGACATTTTGAACTAAATTTGTAATAATTAATAAACGATCAAAATAATTATTTTCGTCCTCAAATTCAAGAAATCCACATTAAAAACGATAGGGAAAAGGTTTTTACATTGCATAAGATAAATAATTTTTACCTGTAGGTATTTAACGTGCTATTCACACAAAAAGGGGCTATAAACACAAATTTCGCAAATCAGTCCGAGTAGAGTCAATGCACTAATTTAAGGAATTTGTGAAGTTGTTGTTATTATTTAAACAAGATTAGTATACCATTTGAATGGGGATAGACTAGAAAAGTTTTGATAAAATCCGAAGATCGCTATCTCTTCTATTTATTTTTTTATAGCCATGTAAACATAAATGTTCAGTCCATTTTTAACTTTTCGGAAAACTTCAAAGTTGAATTAAAAAAAACCTAGATGATATTTGCCAGTAAATTTAGAGATGATGCAACCCTACATCAATGCACGTCAAAACAAAATAATTTACTTTGAAGCTATGCCTAGTAGTTTTTTTTTAAATCGAAATTTGGGTATTTTGGTGAAATTACTAAAAAAATTAATTTAAAAGTAGCCGCCTGGCATGGAACGTGTTATGGGGGCTGAAAATATAGGTAATGACCCATTCTATCCGCCAAATTATTTTGGCACACGATGCGCCAAACACCCTGTATATCAACTTTTAAAATTTGTTACTGGATTTGTACTTTTTGACATAAGATTTTTATTTTTTTAGGTTATTTGGCCGTATTTCAAAGATATTTCATGTTTTTGCTTTATTTGTCTGATTTTAAGTTTTAAAAACATTAAAAACATGTTTATGTAACACATATGCAATAGTATTCATGAATAATGCAATAAAATAATACTATGGCTTTCATACAAAACTAGCGGCCGCCCGCGACTTCGTACGCGTGAATCCCGTTTTTCCCGCTAATTCCCGTTCCCGTGGGAATTTCGGGAATTCCTTTCTTAGTGCACCTCTACGGTACCTAAGCTACGTCCCTTCCAAATTTCAAGTGCCTACGTTTAGCCGTTTAGGCTGTGCGTTGATCTGTCAGTCAGTCAGTCAGTTTCTCCTTTTATATATTTAGATGATATATATCAAAGTTGATATATATCGGATATATATCATAAATATCCGATATTTTGATATTTATAATAAATATCGGATATTTTCGAACCCTGCTTTGAACTAAGTACAAACTACAAAGCGTAAGCAAATGCATGTATTTTGTAAGATAAATGTTCATGTAGTCTTAAAATACGAATGCGAAATCTATACTAATATTATAAAGCTGAAGTTGTGGAACATGACGGTCAACCACCATAAGGAGTTAGAGCATTTAATTTTCCCAATCTTGGTTTGTCTATATATACTGGGCAGGGTAAAAAACTTCGTCACCGCGATGCAGGATTGTATGCGCGGTGGAGTTTGCCATAGTAAGATCGTAACAGCGCAATCTGTTGGTACCGTTTGTAGTGGCGCAATTTATTAATCACAGTTTGTTTATTTGGTTGAACGCGCTAATCTCAGGAACTACTGGACCAATTTGAAAAATTCTTTTTGTGTTGGACAGTCCGTTAATCCCTGAAGGCTTTAGGCTATATATCGTCACGCTAAGACCACTAGGAGCGGAGCACCAATGAAGAATGTTTCAAATCAGTGATTTTTTTCCTTTTGAGAGCTGACGCTGCGTAAACGGTTAAAGTTTCGCATAAATTATGTATGATAGGATTTTCCCCTTTAAAAGTTCTACAAAAAAGTCCGCTACAGCATATGTCTATCTTTTATGGTTGGCTCACTGTAACCTTTTTGTCTGGATGTCTGGATGTTTGTTCCTCTTTCACGCAAAAACTAATAAACGGATTTTGTTGAAACTTTACAGTATTATTATTTATAACCCAGGCTAATATATAGGCTACAATTTATGACGATATGTGACAAACTAAATTTCAATAAATAGTTAAGAGGTGAGAAATATCCTTAAAAACGCCATCTATCGACGTGCTTTTGACGGTCGTAAACATTCATGAGAGCGAAGCCGTGAAACGTATCATTAGTCCTAATTAGGAACTAAATATTACATTTATAGAACTGTTCATAATATTTAAAATTTAGTCATTATAGATATTTTATGTAATTGAATAATTCACTGTGTTTAAACGAGCAAATCAAAGTCTAAATTAGTGACCGCCATCTATCGACGTGCTTTTGACGGTCGTTAACATTCATGAGAGCGAAGCCGTGAAAAGTATCATTAAAATTTTATGTAATTGAATCATTCACTGTGTTTAAACGATCAAATAGTATTCAAACATTTAGATAATAACGTTAAAAACCATTTAAAAATCCTATGAGAACTTTTTCGACTTCTACACGGACGAAGTCGCGGGCAAAAGCTATTTGTAAAATCATCATCATCATCATCATCATCATCATTTCAGCCATAGGACGTCCACTGCTGAACATAGGCCTTTGTAAAATAATTAGACTAAATTATTAAAAGTGCCTACCCAAAGTCATTAGTCCACGCGGACGAAGTCGCGGGCACAGCTAGTAAAGGACATAAAAATAGAGATAATGGCAGAACTCTCAGCGTACGAGTCCGATTCACACATATCCGGATTTTTTCAGATTATTTAGTAAAAACAATTGGGTGTGTGAACATTATCTAATAAATCTTAAAAAGAAATGATAAGTTGGTATCAAAAGATGTAGTATCAATATTTTATCGACGTCAAACATAAGTTTACGCACTCATTTCAGTTTTGATTTTTGATAAGCATGTAAGACTAACTAACTACTATGGCATAAATAATATGAAATGAACCAAAATCTTGATCCGGACTCAAGAATAGATTCTCATAGCTTTTGATACTAGTTATTTGTTCAACTCAATGAGAGCTATCGTTTTTATACGTAACGGTTGGCACTATTAGCGATTGACATGACCCTACTCTACAGAGGCGCCATCCTGGTAAGTGCAAATGCGATAGTCCTCCTACCGCTTCAGCGCACACCAGTCGGCGCCACTGTCTACGCCACTGGCAATGACAGTGACCTTACTCTACGGTGGCGTCAACTGAGCGCTAAAACGATAGCCCTCATTAACAATTTTACCAATTTCATGGCAAATAAAATCGAAATTGAAGGCTAATTGAGTTTTTGCGTCATGTTAGGTATTTTAGATAATTTGTGAGTGATTTTGAGTAATGAGGGCTATCGTTTTAGCGCTCACCAGTTAGCGCCACTGTAGAGTAAGGTTCTGTCACTTGCTAGCAGCGAAGACAGTGGCACCAACTGGTGAGCGCTAAAGTGGTAGGAGGACTATCGCATTTGCACTCATCAAGATGGCGCCACTGTCAGGGTTCGAGGATATATATCAAGGGATATATATCCGATATATATCCAGCCGGTTTTGATGATATATATCAACTTTTAAAATTTGTTACTCTATTTGTACTTTTTGACATAAGATTTTTATTTTTTTAGTTGATTTTGCCGTATTTAACAGAATATTTTATGTTTTTGCTTTATTTGTCTGATTTTAAGTTTAAAAACATTAAAAACATGTTTATGTAACACATATGCAATAGTATTCATGAATAATACAATAAAATAATACTATGGCTTTCATACAAAATTGATATATATCAAAGTTGATATATATCGGATATATATCATAAATATCCGATATTTTGATATTTATAATAAATATCGGATATTTTCGAACCCTGGCCACTGTAGAGTAAGATCCTGTCAATCGCCAGGGGTGCCAACTGTTAAGTATAAAAACGATAGCCCTCATTGGTTTATGCTATCAAACATCCAATTGTTTCAGCCGCTGACATCCACTTAGATGTGTTGGCAACACTGGGCATGAGCCCCAACAACCGTCCGAGGTCCTCCTGCGAAATACCCAGGATACCAAACAATAATAAGTAAGTGGGTTACATTATTTTTCCTTTTATAAAGATAGCCAGTTTCTCTGTGGTCGAGGATTCCGGCTGAAGCTCGCGTCTACCTTCGGCCTAGTCATCACTTTCTATCAGGTGAGATGCAGGCCAAGAGCTTCTTCGTTCAGGCAACGTCTGCTCATATTGAAAATGTTTACACGCAAAGCAGCTGCACAAAATACACAGCTAAAACTTAGGAGGGTGACTAGAGAAATGATATTCTCTACCGTACCGAGAGGGGACCGTAAGATACCTACCCAACGTCACTTAATACTAAGATAAGCTACATGGAACACATTCATAAAAGTTGTGATAAGCTTGGAACAATTAATTAATAAACCCCGATTTGGCCGAAGGCCATGGAGCTTATCTTAGTATTAAGTGACAGAGGGTATCTTACGGTCCCGGTATCCGGTACAAAGTCATCAAGAAAATAATTAAGAAGGAGGTAATTACAAATGGAATAAAAAAGAATTCAGAAGACAATAATAAGCGGAACTTCATAGCCGTCTTGCAAAAAAATTACATCACACTTTAATTAGCGTTACACTGATCGTTAATGTAATATGATAACTTCGTGAGTTGATAGCCCAATTACGCTATGTATGTTTAAATGTTTTATTTTATTGCACTACTAGAACATAAAAATGTAATTATCTCGAATGTCGTACAGGATAAAATGTATAAAAAAGAACGTTGATAATGCTAGTTTTTTTTCTTGAGGAATAAGACTTTTTGAAATATATCTTGTCAAATACTACTTAGATCGTCAATTAGATACTAGATTACGGAAATAAAGCATTCATGTTATTTGACAAGTCATTCAAATAATCTATCATTGCTTATAAGTTTAATAACCGAAACACGTCATTATTGATATATCTTTGCCTACATCTGCATTATGCTTATGCGTCAGCCCTAGACAGATGATAATAATATGTAATTTATTATTTCCTTATCAACTGCCGAAATACACTATCTTAAAGAGATTATAGTCTAACAGTTCGATATAAAACCCCCTGTGATTGTTTATTATCTATCCGTCAATAATAATTCATTTCAAATGTGTGTAAAAAAATCTTTGAAGAATACTCAAAAAGCACCTTTTACACACAAGAAGCGGTCACCATACGCGCGTGTCCCGTCCCATAAAAAATGGCTGATTTAAGCCTCAAAAATCCTTATTAAACTACTGAAAATAAACTGTAAATGTACATCCTAAATAAACAAACGTTATTTGTTATTCCTTTAATGAAAACAGTATAAAAACATTACACACGCCTAACGATTCGTAATTGCCCCTAAGTGTCAATTTCAAATGAAGTATAATACGTGGATATCATAATAGTTCGAGGGAAACCCGATCAATAGTCTCTGTAGTGTAAAAACATACGTTCCTATATACTTTCCGTTAACTACCTATTAATGTCATGAAGACACCCAAGCAGACATCGCCGTGTATAATTGAGATCAATTTGTCACACGCACTTCACCGCAATTATACTATTAAAGAATTCTCAATGTCATTCATTATATCGCGACATTTATGTAGGTACTGCTAACTGTTTGTGACTAATAAATTAAAATAGATAGACTTTTAATTGGGCAAGAAGTGAACGGTAATTATTAAAAAGACACACGCGCGAGTCCTGCAAAATGGCGGCAAAAACTTCACCACAACAACACCAGTCTTATCTGTAACAGGGTTGCCATAGCTAAAATTGCAATGGCTAGACTTGTAAACCACGGAATTTTTATTTGTTCTATGTATCAATGTAACAAACAGATTTCATCCACATACAAACGGTTTCACTAAAGATTCTGCAAATTTATCCTTTGATAGAAAGTCTGCTCTCTTGAGAGACACAACAATGTTTAAAAATAACCATTAATTCTAAGCTAAGACCCGGGTGAAACCCGGACTGATAGCAGCCCAATCTTTAATCTTCTCCCTTTTTTGACTCGGACTTGTCTTTTTAATCCATAAACCTCTTATCCAGTGTATACGAGAGCGGGGGGGATGGCGGGGGCGGCGGCGGCGGGCTAGGGGCGGGCCAGGGGCTGATGTGCGGCGACCAGAAGATGCCGTGCGGCTCGCTGCCCAACCTCACGTCGGTCCACTTCCCTCCGCCGCACCACCTGCCGCACCGGACCTCGCCCGACTACAACCAGCCGAGATATGTGAGTGTTGCTGTTCTGGACTCTAACACAGGGGGCTAGAGGCTAATATGCAGTGACCAGAAGATGCCGTGCGGCTCGCTGCCCAACCTCACTTCCCTCCGCCGCACCAACTGCCGCACCGGACCTCGCCCGACTACAACCAGCCGAGATATGTGAGTGTTATTACTGTGGACTCTAATACAGGGGGCTAGGGGCTAATATACGGTGACCAGAAGATGCCGTGCGGCTCGCTGCCCAACCTCACGTCGGTCCACTACCCCCCGCCGCACCACCTGCCGCACCGGACCTCGCCCGACTACAACCAGCCGAGATTAGTACAAAATAGTGTCACACACTATGAACAGAATTTTAATGGAACAAGAACAACAAAAAGTGAGTTAATGTAAAAATATATTAGCTGTTTCAAATGTCATGTTTAATTGCAATGCAGATTTAACTTGGATTGTGTTAGATCTGTTTTTAAATTTACAAGAAAAAACTGCATTAAACAGATTTTTTTTATCTAAACAGGCTGCGCGAAAACCGTTGAAAAACGATTTCTCACTTCACGCCAAAATTAGGTACTATTGACTCATACATAATGTATGGTTTACTGTGTTACATAATGCGCCTGCATATGAGCTTGAAATATTGTTATCTAATAAACTATTAAAACAAACTATGTACGTTTTAGTGCGTAGTAAATTAGTTGACATACAAATACTTAATGTTATTTACCGCGTAGTAAATTACTTACACTAAATACTCCAATTTAATTTATGAACAAATTCTTAGTTATATGAAAATTTTCTTTGTTTACGATTTACAATCCTTTGTACCAAATCATATTATTATTACTGTGTAAGTTTGTAAAAGTTGGCTAGTTAATAGTTAGCGGATTGAACTAGGCTATTATTTAGGTAGGAGGGCGATAATTATAAATACTTTTTACATCGGGGTAATTAGTGGACTTAGTCACTATATCGAAGTGCCCAGACCGTAGGTATATGAGTATATCGCATAGTAAAGCCACACCTCGCGCTGTGTCGAGCAACTTTAATCATTAATGACATCGATCATTCATTTTTACGCTGTAGCAATGCTGGTACTTGTAATATGTAAAACTTGCGCGAATGTTACTCAAAAGGCGCAGTATGTGTTTTTTCGTTTCCTCAGTACTTTTGGTGCGCAAACCGCAACGCAAAAGGCATTATATTGGTAAAACTGCAATAGGACATACTTTTTGAATAATCATACTTTGTCTTCTTGTGGAGTTCAATGCGCTCCGGGTTACGCTTTGACTTTGCATTGACGACAAGTGACCCAAAACACAGTAACTTAAATTGTAAAGTGGCCTAATTAACACGTCTAGGAGAGACTATCAGTATTGAAGCCTACACACACCAAGGTTTTTTAGGTCCAATGTGACATTTGATACATTTTAGGTTAACCAAATGCACGTGCGAAAAATCAGAGAGCATTGACGTCATTTGTCTTGTTTTGCACTTGGAGTACAACGCGCTCTACGTTACACTATAGTGCCTTTGCACAACAAACTCACTGAAACTCGCTGAACAGTGACTAAAAATACCTAAACTTAATCGTAAAGTGACGAGAACACAAGGTGAGACAACACGTTTTGTTGCCTATGTAACTACAGATAAAACAAAGCGTGCAAAGTTCCCAAAGCTTGTCAAAAGTGTCAAGTTTGAATTACACCTAAGGGCTCTCAAAACGTCGTTAAACAAGTTTTTCTTTTTTGCCCGTAGAGAATGTCTTAGTTCGCTTTAATTTGGCATTCGTTCGTTTTATCCAAATTACGTCCACTGGACAAAAGCCTCCTCAAGGATTTCCAAAACGACCTGTCCTGCGCTGCCCGCATCCAGGTAGTCCCGCGACCTTCTCCATATCATGAGTCCACCTAGTTGGAAGCCTGCGCACACTACGGCATTGGGCATTAAAGTTTACTTAAAAAAGAGTCTTAACTCCATGCTATACGTTCTAGAGCCCCACATCACCCGGCGCGGTGTCGCCCGGCGGCGGCAGCGTGTCCCCGGCGACCGGCGGGCTGTCGCCGGCGTCGGGCTCGCCGGTCGGCGCAACGGTCCCGCTCGCTAACACGCTACACCACCCGTACGACCACGGCACGTCGTTGTACGACACACAGGTATGTTGCTGGCTGGTTTGGTGTTCTTTTTTAAATCTGACGAAATAATAATTAGAAACTTTTTTTTATTTGCGTTAGTATTCCAAAGAGGTTACGTTTAGTGAAATAATAGTGCAAGAAATATCGTTATAATAAGTAACATCATCATCTGTTGTTTCAATCATGAAATGTGTAACTCCTAAAGAATACTAAGCTCCACAAGTTTTTTATTATATTTTATACTAGAAAGATGTCCCATAGAAATGAGGGTTGTTTTTTCCTTTCCTACTAATAATTTGATTCATTTATTCAATTCAAAAGTAAATATTTTTAACTATATCAGAATTATCAAACAACATCATCAAATCAAAGAATCGACGAACTGATTATGTCAATTATGGTTCGGCGGTCTCAACTGTCAACCCAATCATATGTATTTCATTAAAAAAAAAGTTTTATATCGTGTTTATACTGTTGATAGTATGTTTAATCCCACTTTACATTTTCAAATACTCAATCAATTATGTGTATATTGAAGAGTATTCTTATTAATTCGAATATAATTATTAATTCGAAAAAAAAAAAAAAAGTTATATATTCAGGAATTCAATCGATATTAATCATAGCATTGTTTTTCGTATATGGCGCGTCGGTTCCTTGCTGATAACGGACGTCGCAATGTATAATGCAAACGATTGGACGCTGAATGAAAATTATTCCTACCCTGTTTTATAGACGCTCCTATGAATGCTTTTAGGCAAATTAAGAGTCGAATTCGGCTATGTAAAGACAATAGTAATCAATGTCAAATGTGTACGTTAAATTGTACCATGAAATTTTAATGGTTGATTTAACACTGCTAAACCATTTACCCTCAAAACGAGCCATGTAACCTTATATCTTATGTAGTTCTACTAAGTAAGTACTATTTTGGAACAAAATGTATAGTCTGATGTACTGTCAAAGTATCGATATTAGTTGAGCTTACTATAATTTTGTTGTAAAATTGCACACCTATCACCACTACATAAGAAGCTACAGTGTTATACTTTATGCACATTTGGTCGTGCTATCAATATCTGAAACCAACCATTAAAAGTTCAACGTGTAGTATTGTAGTGTGTGTAGACACTAGATCTAACCAAAGCTTGGAACATGTAACTCGTGTCAGCTAAATTACTATCTGATAGGGATGTTAACATTTATGTTGTTGTTTTGTTTTGTTTGTGTTTATTTGCTTTCTACACAATATCATTTTTTGTTTATTTCAGAATCACTTATCTGTACCAAACACAAATAATTATCTTCATCATAATAAGGTTCGTTTTCTTTTTTAACCTCCTTTTAAATTTTCCGGTTCATACGTTTTCTCCAGGCGTTTGCTTTTGAGTGCTTTGCGCGTCGGTGACACGCACCCTTGAGGATATAACTAATATCCTCGATGCTCACACACATTTTTAACAATTATAACAATTTATAAAGCTTCCATCGATGTACTGATACTATCTGCATGTATTAACAGTTATTCGCTTTAATCTAACAGCACTATCAAATTATTCAAAGCAATTTTTGCTTATGTCATACCATAATTTTATCACAGAACAATCTAAATAGTAAATTAATGTACTACGCATTGTGTATGGAGGTTTTTAACTTATTACTATTCCAGTTGAATTTGTTTTGTGTACTTTTCCAGTCCATTTATTTATTTAAATTACACTCTGGTGTATAATTTATCTTGATCATAATTATGTATCGAATCTTTTGATGTTATTTTAGGTTATTTTTTAACTCTTCTCTTTATTAGTGCTTATTTTATTGTTCTGGGGTTGGTTATTATTTCAATGTTGGAACAGGTTCTGCTTTTACTATCAGGTAGGAAATTGTGCTTAAACTTAGCATTACTATGCATTAATATTTATTTTGTAAACTGTGTAATATTAAAATAAATATTTAAGTGCCAAGCAAAGCTCGAAACCGGTTAATATTTCTCTAAATTGAATCAAAAATTTTAAAAATCCCTAGAATGGAATTTGTCACAATATTTGTCAAATTATAAAAATTGACTTAAAAACTGTATTCCGGTTAAGATAACATAGTAAATTAACCGGTATCCGTGCCTTGGCACCATATAAAAACCATTTTAAACTTAATAAAAATTGCAGTTAAATTTTTTTCGTTGCTTTTTGTGTACATAGATTCGTAATGCTCAAATTTTATAACTATTGCCAAATGTATTTGTTAAAATTAAATTGTAATCTACTTATTTTCATTATTCATTTAAATACAAATGCTTCGCAGTTAACAGCGTTCATTTTACATTATTTCTATTACAGCATGTCAAGCTTTGCCTCAATCTTAAAATAGTGTGACCAAAACCTTGAACTAACATTTAAAAAAACATTGTAATCGTGCATTAGTGCTTTAAAATTGACTTCTTACTTAGTCACACTGTTTTTTACCTAAACTCTTTGCAATAAAGTTTAATTTAATCTGCGTTGACGGTGAACGTTTTGGCTGGTTACAGAATATGTCTCCATTGGACCAAGGGTGGATAACGTCAGGGTACCAATCACATTGTAGTCCGCCCTCGCAATATTCATCGACATCGAATATAAACATACCCTCACCGACGGTAAGTGAATAATTCATCTTCTATCGTATGTATTGTAATGTCAAAAAGGTCACAACACTTAACTATGGTGTCATAGATTGTGAACTGACCTACGCTTACCTTTAAACGAAATTAATCGAACTGGAAAGTTACATTAAAAAAAGTTGGTGTCGATTTAAATATAAAAAAGTTTCATTTCAACATAACTACTTTTTAATAGCTTGGGAAGTTACATATTAATTATTCAAATCACTTGGATACGTGTCAGTGGAAAGATGTTCCGTCACTGTTCGTAATTTGTATACAATATAAATAGAAAACGTTAAATTTACGTCAGAGGGACAAAAAAATTGCCGTAACTCGTTTAATCCGCTTTGAATATTTATACGTCAGATATGATTCTAATTGTTTTCCGTCAGAAGAAAAGTGCCAAGATGTTATGGAAGACTTAGCACGCAAAAAATATTATAACTAGACACTTTCGATCTTGTTACAAAAATCGCATCTGGATTAAAACATTTAATAGAGTACTACAACACGAGTGACCTAGTATCCTTGTAAATGAAACACACTTTTCTAGGAAAGCCTCCATTTATTTATAACAGTTTCACAAGTACCGTTTTCTTTATTCTATTTCGATCTGCACCTCTATTCTTCTGATTAAATTCATTGTGGATTCCAAGACACTAAGCTACTTAGCTACTAGCTTAATTGGAGGGCAAACTGTAGATCCTGGCTAGACAGCAGTTGTAGGAGTGGGAAAAAGAGGTGCGATTAGTCCCGTTAATTCTCGTTATAGACCCACTACAGCGAATTGTCCCATCGGTGACATTGACAGGGGGCGCCACCGTCAATACCGGATCGCTGGTTCCGATTTTTGCCACGTATTTGCCATGCCAATTTCTCATAATTTGTCAAGCTTTACGTTTATGGTTCAAGATGGTGCACAGTCCGGGAAGCCCCGCGGAGTCTCCGTCGGCGGCCGACTACAACCTGCACCAAGTTCTGCTACAGCCCTTCGAACAAATCACAATGGTAAGTATTGTCGATGTTTTTTTTAACTGACATATTGAATTGGCAGTTACTGAACAAAAGACTTTGTAGACTACTAACTAGGCTTTATTTTTAATTCGAGTCCATTCAAACTTTATCTATGTAATTTTATAACATGCTGAAGGTGTATTTCAAATGAGATAAACACGTTGATGTGTAAAGTAGAACAGTAGAGTCTTGAGTATTATCTTAAGTATATTCATGATTTGTATAGATTTAAGGCCGTAATCTATGGTTCAAACATTGGATTTTAAACTCGAATTAAAAAATAGAGTACATGTTGTAGAGTTTGCGCCACAGAAATACCCGCAGTCCTGTCGCTTGAGAATATGCACAGTAAAATGATCTGAAACCAAAAATAATGTCTACAATTGCAACCAATAATAATTTGATAAACATGCTTCCATAAAATAAATTAATTATTTCTGACGTGAGTTTCTCTCACTAAATACACACACGTCAGTTGGATGCTGTGCTTTATTGGGTAAACGTAAAATATGTATCGTTCTTATGAAACTGACCAACAGTTATCAATAAATAAGAATTAATGGCGTATTGAAGAATGCTTTGGGCACATCTGAGTCAGTTCGCTTAAGTAAAATTATGGTGCAATTAATATTTATTGTTCACATGAAATACCCTTTTATGTAAAATGTTTATAATATTTCTATGCTTCAATGGAATAGCAGGGAGTTGTAAGTAATATACAGTCATAAATATTTAGATGCTAACCAAATGCTTCTACATTCGGATGTACTTATACGTCTGGATATCGATGTATATTTAAGTCAGTACAAACTTACTAAAAGTCTTACCGGGATGAAAGATTAGCTGAATATTGGCACTCGCAAACTGGAAATAAACTGACAGTGCACAGTTTATTAAAGATCGCCGCACAGCATATTAAATACTAGCACAATAGAATCAGATGATTATAGATTATCGATATTGTAATATTAAGAAACTGTGACTGAACATCACTTCACTATTAGCATATTTGTTTTAGAAACCTTCTTCAATCACATACCTAATTCAAATTTCAGTCGCATTTCCTTAACATGTTGTCGAAACAGCAAATTATAAAATATACAAAAACCTGAGAGACCATACGAGATCGAATTGTATGTAAGAGTTCAGGATGATTCCTGTTGCAATGTTGGGAAGTAAATAGAAAGTAGTTCTATGTACATACATAATCGATATTCATGTGGTCTTGTGATAGAGTTAATCATAATTATGTACAAACTGTCTCTTCTTATAAATTCTAACCACTCATCAATAGCTGTTACATGATTAATATAATAATATTAATCACGTCAAATTATGTTGTTGTAAAAAAGAACATAGAATGCAACAGAAATAGACAAAAGCAAACTATTTGAGTAGTAGAACCAACCCTTGTTTGATCATGTATAAAACCCTGCATAACCAGATGACGCTTTTTATGTTCTATTGTAAATCGTGCCCACTAGAAACTAAAATAAGTTTGTAAAGAATGAAAAAGTAACACATCGGCCTCTTGGCGAAAAAGCAAGATTCTTTAGCATGAAAGACGCAGAAAACTAATTTAAAAAAAACTAAACTTAGGCCGAGACCGCACTACGGCTAAAACGCCGCGGTTTTTAACCTCGTGATTTTACGAGTATAACCAAGTAAATCTAATCTGAGGTAGCCAAATTGAGAAGTAGCCTTAATGAGAATTAGCCCTAATGCGCCAAAAGGAATCTCCGCATTGCGGCTTTTTTCCGTGTATACGTTTCGGGCAGTCTCGCGGTTTGGCGGGTTACCGCTTGCGGGAAAAAACCGTAGTGTAGAAAAACTAATGAGAATGAATGAGAGACAGTTTGTACACGGCGTTTGTTGTACGTACGTGTAACGTGAGTGATGTTGGCCAAGGACTGGGCGCAGCTGGTGCAGACGCTGGTCGAGTCCGGCTGGACCGCGCACGTCCAAGTCGCGGAGAATGTACGACACCCCCACACTACACTAACATACATAAAACATTGACAATTTGGTGCGCGATGCGTTGGAATGGGTCTTTCATAGAACTCAATTTGGTTTTCATCGTTGGCGCTGATAGTTCATAAAGTTAATATACCTAGCGGCTTAGAGCAACAAAGAATTGAGCGAGCGAGAGATGTCAACGCTGTGTGATAAAAAGACATGCGATGCCGTCGCCGTCACGTCTAACAGAACCGTTTTTTGCAACTATTTGACAGTTTGTTAGCACTCATTGGCACGCTAAAAATATGAGCTCTGAGGTTTTTTAAGATTTTACGTGCGTGATATGGTAGATTTTTATGAGAAATAGTGCCTCAGAAACGTGGTCACTGGTTCAGTGATTAATTATTGGTACAAAACAGTGAAATAATCCTGACCACTGACACACAAATGACATTTCAACGGATCGCGTTACCGTACCTTACATTACCTGTTAGAAATGCAAACACAACACTTCTAATCAGTCTGTAAAGTACTTTGTCAGCGATATCCGTCTCCCTCTCTTTTAGAAATATCTAAGGGTAAGAGAGAGACAGATACCTTTCCAAATTTCAAAATCGTTATACACTTTTGAGAGGAATAATTGATTTAAGTTTTATTAGCATTTCTAATATGGTGATAATTCACTCACTGAAAAGAATATAGAGGTGTATGCTATTGAATGGTATGTTGGCAATATTTGACATAATTACTTTTCTTTAGCTGTCCAAGTTTCAATGTTTATCTTCCTAGACTTGTATAATGAATGTGATGATTTCATTTTGGCTTCGTCATACACTCTATAATATTTTCTCAGTTTTATTATACTTATTTTACAAACATTACCGTGTTATGACTTTCATTGCTTATTGTACGAAGCGATGTGAGGATTGACACACACACATTGACATTTCTCATTTATTTGACATACTTTTGAGGCAATGAACATGAATTATTTTTCGACTACCATAGACAAAGAAAAGTTGTTCATTTCCTGCATCAGTATGATATGGTACTATTGTAATCATTGTACTATGTATCTTTTAAACAAAAATGATATCAATAGTATACATTTCTTTGTAAAGCTTTAATTTAATGCGTATAGTTCCTTAACATGTACTTTTTAATTATTTGCTTGCACAACGTACATAGTTATTTAGTACAAATTCTTAGTTATAGAAATACCCATACTGATTCGATAGTTCGGTTAAAGTAGGAAATATTAGTATTATTTTGTTATATCATAGAAAACATGTCTGTAGTAAAACTGTGCACAGACAGAATGTACCACAGCATACCTTCCACAATCTATCGCATGACAAGTCCATAACGTAGTTTGTACACAGATTTATATTTTGGAGCATGTTTTAAAAATGTACCAATCGTTCAAATGCACTTATTTTACTAAGAAAATGATGTATCGTTTATAAATGTCATGTGAATATAATTTAAGTTACCCGCCTGCTTCCTACGAATTTTATTACGCTTCGAGTGTCATTTTTATACAGTGTAGATTTAGTGACGTCATGTTGATTTATTTCAGGTTTTTCTGCATTTTTTCTCGGTGTTTTTATTGCTTCATATTCTGTTTGTCTATTAGAGTGAAGTGTTGAATTGTTTTATTTCGGTCGGCAGATGGATCAGCCAGTTTCGAGTTACAACACATCGTACATGAACCACAGTTCACCGCATTCGCCACAGACTACGAGTACGCCGCACACATATTCCCAGGTAACATTCTTGGATGTTCTTTTGTTTGATAAAGGGCGTATTTTATCCGTTTTGGGTCCTTTGGTTGAAATGTTCATATCACAATAATAAAGTGAAAATGAAAAATGTTTATTTCGTTAACAAAAACAATTAATGAGATTTGAGGTGGACTCTTTTTTGTAAGTGCAATGGCACCTGTGCCAGAAGGAGTCGTATGATTTGGAGCGTTTTTCTTATCTACCTGTAGGCATTTGACCGCGGGCATCAGCCGCGTAGAGTTTTCTGCAAAGCGTAGCATTTGGCACCTGAAGCTACAGCACCGGCCTTTAGGGTGCAACGTTCTGTAATTGAGGCCATGTACCGGAAAGTGCAGTGTAGAACGTCCACCCAAGACAACAAGGTGCACAGGTGATCCTATAAAGTTTACAGGAAAACACTGGCCAACCGGCCAATCTTGAAATCATGGTACCCGCTCCGTGGATCCGCACAAGTATTAGCCTTACTCCCATATTCACAAACATTACTATGAGGTCTCACAGTGCGCGTGGACGCACAGGGTGACACACGAACCAATCACAGATTTCCATTTAACGCTGTGCGTTCGATTTGCTGTTTCATTTAAGGCCGGGTAACAGAGAAAATGGCGAAAATGAGGTTTTCATTTTTCATTTTTGAGGTACTAAACAGTAAAATAAAAGGCTAAGATTTTTTTTGGGCATAGTTGAGGATATTTTCTAGGGCTATTAACGGATGGAAACACGATTTGATGAAGTTGACTCGATAGAATAAATTCCCAAAGTTACCTCTATTCGTTTTCTAATTATGGTTTTATTTTTAAAATAAGCGATTTGAGATTCTGAATCTTTTACTAAACTAAAGTTCAGAAATAACTTGAGGGCTTTTAACGGATGAAATTTTTATATTGCGTCTTATTTAGTTACTATGTTAAAAAATGTGGAAAAAATCGCCCATGACGGCTTGGACAATCTCAATCAGTCGCGCGGTGGCGCTTACGGAGGACGGACGCGTGTTATAAACTAGCGGCCGCCCGCGACTTCGTTCGCGTGGACCTCGTTTTACCCCCGTTAGATATGATGTTTTACCTCATTTTACCCATGTTGATAGATGGCGTTTCACGGTTTCCCCCGAATGAATATTTACGAACGTCATACCGTAGTTTGTCCAGTGCTGTAGATTTTAACCAATGACGATAGATGGCGCTTTTAGACACGTCTTATTTATTTATTAAAAATTTGCCACATATCGTCATAATGTTAATCTGGGTTATAAACAATAATACTGTAAAGTTTCAACAAAATCCGTTCAGTAGTTTTTGCGTGAAAGAGTAACAAACATCCAGACATCATGACATCCAGACATCCAAACTTTCGCCTTTATAATATTAGTAGGATATTTCACAATCCAAACTAATATTTACTATTTAGCATTTACTTATAGCCCGACCAGGAACATAAAAACCCTCGCCATGTTGCGGAAAACTAATGGTACTAATTTCTTTTAATGGCAACAGTAACTGAAAACTTCATTGACTTGTCACCTTGCATGTCAGTCTATTGCTGTCAAAGTGTAAACAAACTTTATTTTAAATGTGTGCAATTGATTTTATGAATTAAATTGCTAAAATCTTTTTAAAGTCGTGAAAGAAAAGTGGTTCACAATGTGTTAAAGTATTTGTCGAAGAGAAATACTAAGGGTTCGGACAATATTTTCATTGAATAATGTTTCCAACAAAGGTTGTCAAATTGACTGACATGTTTATCGTATAGTACAGTCCACTATGAAAATTAGCTGTGGTTTGTTTCAACTACCTATTTTAAAGTTTTTTGTCACTTTCTAAGTGTTGAATTTTATGGAATTGTAAAAGAAGTACCGAGTTTGATGCGTTCATGAGCATACATTGTAGTTGAATATTCAAGTTCTGAATTTGATGATTGATGAATAATAAACTAAATCCTACTAGCTCGATTGATGGTTTCATTTAATTTATTTAAACCAGGTTACCTATAATAATATTTTTTCGTTAACTATGAAAATATCAAATTAGCCCGTAATCCTGATACATAAAGTTAGCCTATTAAGTTAACACAGGTACGACTGTACTCAGTGTTGCACTATCAAATGCAATTGTGGCGCCTCTATGCCAGGGTTTTTATGTTCCTGGTCAGGCTATACAGTAAATATTAGTTTGGATCGTGAAATATTTAAAATAAAAAAAAGAATAAAACAAAATAGGGTTTCAAATTACCTATCTATAATCTATATTATAAAGAGGTAAAGTTTGTGTGTTTGTATATTTGTTAAATTGTAAGGGGTAATCTCGGGATCTACTGAACTGATTTTAAAAAATCTTTCACCAATAGAAAGCCACATTATATCTGAGTGTAATAGGTTATATAAAAACCAAAAAATTCCACGAAGGCGAAGCGGCGTGCGGAAAGCTAGTTTATTTATAACTAGCGGCCGCCCGCGACTTCGTACGCGTGGATCTTGTTTTACCCCCTTCATCTATCTTACGCGGTTCAGATTTTTTCATACAAATGTTTTTTCCCGCTAACTCCCGTTCCCGTGGGAATTTTGCAATATCCTATTGTAACTAAGCTTTAAGTTTACTAAGGTACCTGCATGCCAAATTTCAAGCGTCTAACTTAAGCGGTTTAGATTTTTCATACAAAAACTTGATTTCATTAAAAGACTCCGAATATCAAATCGCTTAGGTATCTAAAGTCAAACGATTCTGAAATGTCAAGTGGACTAATGAATAACCCATTAAGATAGTAGCGCCCTCCTGTCAATGACATACCTGGAACGATAGAGTTTTGAACAACTAATAAAAATGCTTTGTCCTAAATGACTGACGGATATCGTAGAGACCTGAAAGTTGGAAGGTGTGTTCTTTTTATGACGTAGGCATCTCATAAGAAAAGATTTTCCGAAATGGGGTCATGAAATGAAGGGGGTGAAAAAAGGGGGCAAAGTTTGTATGGGACAAAGTGATTCCTTGGTTCAATCTACTTGAAATTTAGTTTAACAATACCTTAATATAATTCATGAAAGACGTGTGGAACGGGTAGAAAGTAATTTTGGCAGTCATTTTCTTCGAAGTTGATATCAATACTACTTAGTGCCTTTGATTTAATTACTTTTTATTTTTACAAGTGTTTGAAAAATCCATTTCAGATTTTGTTCAATGTCAAGTGAAATCTCAAATTGAAATGTCTCAATCTCAATGAGGAGACTCTGTATTTATTCCTAGAATTCCCCAAACACCGTCAAATTACCCTTTCGAATTGTTCGTGTGACGCTTGAAGGGAAGGAAGTCGACCTAACTTAACCAACTGCGTATTTCTATACTGTGTAGCTGGAAATTGTGGCGGGAGCTCTTTGACGCGCTGTTTTCGGCGAAGAATTGCGCGCGCAGATTTTGACAGCGCGAAATACCTACTTTAGAAGAAATACCAAGCCTTAAATTGTCTCACGTAATAAATGAGTGGCACACGTCATATCAACTCAATCACTATGCACTGTAATAGTGTAATTATTTGATGTCGTCCGTCGATCGTTTCCGATCCGCGGCGCGTGCAGGCGGGGCGTGCGGGTCGCCGCGGCGGCCGGCGGCGCTGGGCTGCCGGCAGCGGGCGCTGGTGGGCGCGCTGGTGCGGCGGCTGCCGGCGGCGCCGCGCCTGGTGCGCTGCCTGCGCCCCGAGCCGCAGCTGCGCCCGCACCGCCTGGACCTGGCGCTGCTGCGCCACCAGATCCGCTCGCAGGGGTGAGTGCGCGCTCGCTCCGAGAGTTATACTTCCAATATACTGAACTGTCCTATCCGTGACGTTGACAGCGGGGCGCCACCGTCAATACCGGATCGCTGGTTCCGATTTTTGCCATGTTGGAAACCATATAGTTGAACGATGGTAGCGCCCCCCTGTCATTGAGTTTGGTGGGACAGTTCAGTGTGGGTCGTCTATACGGTGACCGATCATCGGATTTCAACGATCGAAGCGTTCCGATTTTATTAATTTTTGTCCCACCCTGTGAGAGCGTTCTTATGATTTCCTGGAACTCTAGGGTATCGATGAGACCGCTTCGATGAAACGAACGGC
Source organism: Ostrinia furnacalis (assembly GCF_004193835.3). Classification (NCBI taxonomy): domain Eukaryota; kingdom Metazoa; phylum Arthropoda; class Insecta; order Lepidoptera; family Crambidae; genus Ostrinia; species Ostrinia furnacalis. The sequence continues at coordinate 582,677 of NW_021134758.1, forward strand.
ATTAAAAAATGTTTTCAGCAATTTTTTTCGACTTAATTTTTTCATACAAAATTATTCGCCGTAGTTAAATAACCATGTTAAAACACCTTAATGTAAAAAATATAAATATATTTTTTTTGAAAAAAAAAAAAACTATCAAGGTCGATCATACCTTCGAAAATAATATGCGTTTACAAACACTCATGTTCTTAAGACATTCTGCCACACTACACGTGTCCATACCGCGGCCACAGGATCGTGGAGATGGCGCTGCTGCGGCGCAACGGCTGGTGCGAGTCGATGTGCGCGCGCGCGCTGCTGGCGCGCTACGGGCTGCTGGCCGCCGCGCGCGCCGCCTCCCCCGCGCCCGCCGCGCCCGCGCCCGCCCGCGATGACCCCGTGCGCGCCGCGCGGGCGCTGCTGCGCGCGCTGCCCATCCCCAGNATACAATTAGGGTTTCTGATTTCTCGACCTATTTTTTTTTCTCGAGTTTCGAGAATTCTCGAGGCCAAAGTCTCGAGTTTTCTCGGGTCTCGAGTCTTTTCATGAAAACTGTCGAAATCGGTTGAAATTAAATAAAAACACAGGTTTTTTAATCTAATATACCTACTTTTATTGCACAACAATCAATATTAGAATTTAGTATCACACTAATTTTAGTAAGGAAAGAAACAAAAAATAAAATCTTCTTTCATAATTAATATTAACTAATAATCATAACAAATTAAGTCATAAAGTCGCGTGTACTTTAAGGATAAGTAACAATAAAAATCTGGAGCTACAGTAGGGATGATGACTGGGTAATGAAATCGAAATTCTATTTAGTCCGTCAGACAGATAATAAAGAGATTTTGGAGACATATTTTTTGATTATTTTCATAATCGAATAGTTACAGTATTGTATTGAGTTAAAGTTTCGCGTGGCGTCACTTATGAGTAAAAATTCTACTCAAGTGTGACGTAACGCGCTTTTTCAAACCGATGTGGCACAGTTATTATTTAGTTATGAAAGATGATGAATAATATGAGTCTAATATTTTCTAATGATCTGTCTGACGGACAAATAATTGAAATTTTGTCATCTAGCCTATTGAATAAACTTTACGAGGAGGCACGAGTACCTAACCTAACAGACAGTAAACAAATGTTTCAGTCTTTAAATCAGTCAGAGTTAAACATCTATATATATAAAAGAAAGTCGTGTTAGTTACTTCGCTTATAACTCAAGAACGGCTGAACCGATTTAGCTGAAAATTGTCAGGGAGGTAGTTTAGAGCCAGGAGAAGGACATAGGATACTTTTTATCCCGTTCGAAATTAAAAAAAAGTCTGCTTATTTATTGCCATTAAGGCGGAACAAAGTTCGCCGGGTCAGCTAGTACATAATAAATATAGCATACTTAGTTTCGATTGAGATCATTACTTGCAAATCAAATCAGTTAAAAAAGGAGAGACTAGGCCAGTCTAAAAGCAACGTTAACCTATTAAATATTTAAAAACTTACTTTTATCTAAGAAAATAGGCTTTCAAGAATATTAAAGCTTCAAAATCGAAACTCGAGAATTCTCGAGCTCCGGTAATTTTTTTCTCGTCTCGGATGAAGCCAAATTTCTCGAGTTTTCTCGAGTTCGAGAAAGCTCGAGCAGAAACCCTACATACAATCGTCTTCACTCTTTAGAAGAGCACACTGACACAAATAAATAATAAAAAATTAGGTCAGTGGGTCAAATATAGGGGCAGCTGCACGTCACTGAAAGACGATTCTGTTTACTCGGCATCTGGGCTGGAGAACATGAATTCTTGCTTACAGATGCAGATGTAAATAGAGTTATAACTGGACAAATTTTACATGAAATGTTTAACAGAACTCAGTTAAAAGACACATACATGGAATACCAATAAGGTTGCGGAGGGAAAGCTACCTATTATAAACTAGCGGCCGCCCGCGACTTTGTTCGCGTGGACCTCGTTTTACCCCCGTTAGATATGATGTTTATTTACCTCATTTTACCCATGTTGATAGATGGCGTTTCACGGTTTCCCCCGAATGAATATTTACGAACGTCATACCGTAGTTTGTCCAGTGCTGTAGATTTTAACCAATGACGATAGATGGCGCTTTTAGACNCGGCCGCTCGGCCGAGTGCATGAACCAAATGTCCGAAACTGCGGTTCCTCTCGTACTGAGCAGTATTACTATCGCAACGACAACGCCATCAGTAGGGTAAAACTAACCTGTCTCACGACGGTCTAAACCCAGCTCACGTTCCCTTTTGATGGGTGAACAATCCAACGCTTGGCGAATTTTGCTTCGCAATGATAGGAAGAGCCGACATCGAAGGATCAAAAAGCAACGTCGCTATGAACGCTTGGCTGCCACAAGCCAGTTATCCCTGTGGTAACTTTTCTGGCACCTCTTGCTAAAAACTCTTTATACTAAAGGATCGATAGGCCGTGCTTTCGCAGTCCCTATGCGTACTGAACATCTGGATCAAGCCAGCTTTTGCCCTTTTGCTCCACGCGAGGTTTCTGTCCTCGCTGAGCTGGCCTTAGGACACCTGCGTTATTCTTTGACAGATGTACCGCCCCAGTCAAACTCCCCGCCTGGCAGTGTCCTCGAACCGGATCACGCGGGAGTTTAAACGGTGACGAGCGTTGCCGCCACGNTATATAAAAATAAGTCGGGTTTTCCTCCCTGACGCTATAACTCCAGAACGCACGAACCGATTTCCACGGTTTTGCATTCGTTGGAAAGGTCTCGGGCTCCGTGAGGTTTATAGCAAAGAAAATTCGGAAAAGGGGGTAAAACAGGATCCACGCGTACGAAGTCGCGGGCGGCCGCTAGTAACGTATAAAGCCCGGACTGTGAGCACGTAGAATTTTGTCCAATGACCCCAAGCTACCCATCCTTATCGCTCGCGCGTAATTATGTTGCTGTCGCGCTTGCACACTCACTGCGGGCGCCCGTCACACAGTCACGACAGCAATATAATTACGCGTGAGCGATAAGTATGGGTAGCTTTGGGTTATTGGACAAAATTCTACGTGCTCACAGACCGGGCTTTATACGTTATAATATGACTGTGAATGAGGACTACCATATTTGTCCAAACCAGAATGCCACTGCAGAGTAAGGTACGCTTTCCACCAATGTAGAGAGGAAACGAGAGGAAAGGAGATGTGAGCTGTGCGTAGATATCAGTATATTGCTGTCTACGAATCGTATAACGCTCGGGTGTGCGAGACACGGGGAGAAGGCAAAAAAGAGCCCAAGCGCCGCTCCGTCCGAGTCGCCTAACACATCTCCGCCGCCGGTCGCTAGATTATTTAGGCTGGTTTTAGTGTCACGCGAACTGTTAGTGCGGATCGCTCCGCACAGCCGATCTGTATGAACTGCTGGGGAGCGGAGCGGTTCCTCTGGACCGCATTACTCTAAAACGCTCCCTAGAAGTTCATACAGATTGACCGTGCGGAGCGGGTCCGCACCGGACGGTCCGGGTGACACTAAAACCAGCCTTATTGTGGTGAACCCACTCCTTACACAAGCAATGTAGGCTGCTCTTATCAAAATGATTTTCTAAAGAGCCAATTATTTCCGTTACATTAATATAATAATTTTTCTTTTGTCTACCCATATAAAGTATACGGTATACGGATCTGAGACGTGGTCGCCCATAGTAGGGCCCTCAGATCATAGAAGATCATTCTCTTTCTATGATATGAGGTAGGGCCTCATAAGAAGGCTCAAGGTTACCCAAAGGGCGGTGGAGCGGGCTATGCTCGGAGTTTCCCTGCGTGATCAAATCAGAAATAAGGAGATCCGCAGGAGAACCAAAGTAACCGACATAGCTCGCAGAATTGCTAAAATCAAGTGGCAGTGGGCGGGGCACATAGCTCGTAGAGACGATGGCCGTTGGGGCAGGAAAGTTCTCGAGTGGCGACCACGGGCTGGAAGACGTAGCTTGGGCAGGCCTCCTACTAGTTGGACCGACGATCTGGTAAGGGTCGCGGGAAGAGCCTGGATGCGGGCAGCGCAGGACCGTTCATTATGGAAAACCTTGGGGGAGGCCTTTGTCCAGCAGTGGACGTCATTTGGCTGAAACGACGACGACCCATATAAAGTCGAACCAGCATCTAATACACACAAACCAATCCCTTCCAGACTACTCGGGCGAGCTAGACGCGGGCATATTCGGCGGCGAAGAGGCGCAACTCCGCGAAGGACTCGACCTCGACGACCTGACGCTTCTCGAGGAGCCCAGCGCGCTGCTGCCCGACTCGGCGGTGGAGCACGAGTTCCGCCTCGACCGATTGTAGTACCGCGCGGCGCCCGCCGCCGGCGTGACCGCTTGACGCTTGGACGACATCGTGGACCGCCTGTAACGCACGCCGATAAACTGAGGCTGCGCAATCGTAGACACTTGTCTTGTGTTCGTATCAGCCCGTTGTCCTAGGTGAACGACACGCGCGTATACAGGGTGGAATTTTGTAATGCCACCTGGAGGGAAAGTACTCTTAATACTGTAAATAGAAAATTTTACTGAAAAAAAACATTCCTTTATTTTTGAAAAGAAAGAGAACTGCATTCATAGATTTTCGAAAAAATTTCGAAAATTCACTACCATACCATAAAATTTTCTGTAAATAATTAAGATAATTTAAGATTTCATGGTTTTCCTTTCATTTGATTTATCAAGTTTCTTAGAGAGATTTCATCCTTATACTTAACACTAACGATCAATGCAATAAAAATACAGGGCGTAATTTTTAACAGATTTATAGTTGGTTCGATTCCCGGGTGTAGCAAGCTAATTTTTGGAAATCTTTGAATGCAGTTCTATTTCTTGTCAAAAATAAAGGAATGTTTTCTTTGAGATATTTTTTCTATCTACAAAATATTAAGAGTACTTTCCCTCCAGGTGGGCATTACAAAATTCCACCCTGTATAGCAAGGGGCCCGGGGTGGCACGGCCCCCTTAGAATGGTCTGGTGCCCAAGGATGTTGGGCTACCGATTGAAAGATGACAGTTGATAGTACTCATGAGATATGTTACCAATCGCACCCCTCCCGCGATGTCATGACATGTCAGGGGGCCAGGCCCCCCTGGAAAATTATCCTAGATACGCCAATGGTGAGCGATGGAACGCGACATGAAGCGACGCGATGCGATGTAAGGGCTTCTTCCGACTGAGACATCCCATTTAGTATATTAATACGTTTTATTATTAGCGTTCACACGAACATCCCTGTTGCAGTGTCCCGCAAAAAATCTGAATCTGAATTTCAAACACCATGAGTGTGTTCACACGACAGTCTAATTTTGTGGAATCTAACTGGATCACGTAAAACTGGATTGACGGGGGAACGAGCCCTAATGTGTCAATCACGTGATGTATGACATAGTAATATGTCATGACACGTGACTACATAGCCAAGTATTATATCCAACGACTACTTGACATTTTCACATTGGGTTACATGGCGTCAAATCACCGGGTTTGTCGTTCACCTAGGACCACGGGTTAGCCACCAGTGGTTAATTTATTTTCATATTCAATATGAAATTAGCAGGGTTCGAGGATATATATCAAGATATATATCGGATATATATCCGATATATATTGGATATATATCCGATATATATCCAGCCGGTTTTGATGATATATATCAACTTTTAAAATTTGTTACTGTATTTGTACTTTTTGACATAAAATTTTTATTTTTTTAGTTGATTTTGCCGTATTTAACAGAATATTTTATGTTTTTGCTTTATTTGTCTGATTTTAAGTTTAAAAACATTAAAAACATGTTTATGTAACACATATGCAATAGTATTCATGAATAATACAATAAAATAATACTATGGCTTTCATACAAAATTGATATATATCGGGCCTTTTCAAGGCGAGAGTGAATAGGCACTTACAGGGCAGATATGTACCATCCTAGACCGCATCCCACTTAACATCAGGTGCGATTGTGGTCAAATACCTGCCTTGTTATGCATAAAAAAAAAAAAAAAAGTTGATATATATCGGATATACAGTCGTGGTCAACTAATTAGGGACAGATAGAATACTAAGCAATACTAAGTGTTCATATCCTATTATTGTGAGCTTCATTCGATATTACTGACTGTTACTTTGTAAACATATTGACTATCAAGTACTCTATTTATAGAATACAATAACAACAAAAAAAAAACTTACTAACTTAATAAAAAATCTTAATCAAATCACATGAATCGGTAATTATGGTACGGACGGTCTGGCCACCTAATTAGGGACGCTTAAGTTTTTCCTTCTAAATTAAAAAAAATAAAAAGTAATAACTTTTATTCTGTTCATTTGTAATTTCGGCGTCAATTTGAAAAGTGATATTCTTATCTTGCGAGTTAAAAACTCATCAAATTATTAAAGGTAATGGGCTGAAAGAAAAGCAACAATGCGCTAAGTTATAATCAATCTTTATCAGTGTGGATGGCCATACCGGTAAATTGCAGATCATCTGAAATGTTCCAAAAACATGAATCTACGATGCAGTGGCTTATTTCAAAATCATGAAACCACAGAAAGTATGCCTAGAAGGAAAAGGCCAATAAAAACAACCCCACAAGATGATCGCAGAATGGTCACTCTCGCAAAGAGAGACCCCTTTAAGGGTTCCGTTCTGATCAAGAGCGAGATTTTTGGACCAGAACCGACTGCTGGAGTATCTGCGAGGACCGTCAGAAGGCGACTGGTGGAGGCAAAGCTTGTAGGAAGAGTTCCTCGAAAAGTTCCACTACTGAAGATGGAACACAAAGAAGCAAGATTGGCGTTTGCAAGAAAGTATGGACATTAGGCTTTTGCTCAATGGATAAAAGTGCTGTTTTTGATGAGACCAAGATAAATCCTATTTCATCCGATGACAGACAATACGTGCGACGATCTGTAAAGTCCGAAATGATACCAAAGTAAACGAAGAAGCAGGTGAAACATAGTGGCGGCAATATTAAAATCTGGGGCTGTTTTTCTGGACATAGAGTGTAATCTATAAAAAGAACTGAAGTTAAACTTGAGCAATTCCAATTCAAATAAATATTGGAGAAAACGATGCTATCGTATGCTGAAGAAGTCTTACCAGTCTCATAAACATTTCAACACGATAACGACCCAAAACATACCGCGTTCTCTGTTTAATCGTTCCTAGCGCAACAGTCAGTGACGGTACTAGATTGGCCTGAAAACAACTCAGACTTAAGCCCTATTAGAGCTTATGGTATGAAACGAAGGAAAAAGTTGCAGCTCAACGTACTGGCACTAAAAATAAGCTTTTCGTGGCATTTCATGGTGTTTGGAATAATATTTCTTTAGAAACCTGTAATGATTTGATTGCATCCATGCCGCGCCGATGTCAAATGGTTATAACCAACAAAACCAACCATATTGGTTATAAAAATACGTTTGATGATTTTGTTTTGTATTCTATATTTATTAATGAAAACTTTTTATGTAATAAACACTTAAATAATTTCCAATTTATTTACATTTACAGTGAAAGTGTTACGTGTCCCTAATTAGTTGTCCATCCCTAGGTCAATAAATGTGTAGGTGGCAATGATTTATTTATTTTAAAAATATTGATCGCAACTATCTAGTTTCTCTTCTGGCCTGTAAATATTTAGAATACTAGCCAAATTACTTGTTATTAAAAGGCACAAGCTAAAAAGCCTCGTGAAGATTTTTTTTTCGGACTGGAGAGACGGTCTTGTGTTTTAGTCATATAACGTCCCTAATTAGTTGACCACGACTGTATATCATAAATATCCGATATTTTGATATTTATAATAAATATCGGATATTTTCGAACCCTGGAAATTAGCCACTCAGACGCACACTTTTTATATGTGCGTCCACTTGACACATACTCATTTCCGATTCAAAAGTTTGCGTAGCCTCTGAGTGACCATTCTACCACGATGTGTGGTTATGATGTCATGTGTTACGATTCGCTGACAAGTTTTAAGGTAGTGTGCTACCGGCGTTACAATCTTTCCGACTATACGAGATCGTTAAAAATATGCCGACCAATACCAAACCGTATTCACATACGTGATGCGATATTTGTGTATGTGACACGGACCAGTACAGTCAGCGCTAAATAATTCGTGACGTCTAAAGTAGCTAAAAAGTTAACGCGTCTTTGTTACAATGAGGGTTTTCGCGAATGAAAGATCCGCTAGATGGCGGGACGTGGATGTGGGGTCTGACTGCTGCGTGATTGGTGGATTTTGACATATCTGTCAATGTCATGTAAAAAATAACCAATCATGCAGCATTGTACCTCGCCTCTACGTATTGCCATCTGGCGGATTTTTCATTCGCGAAAACCCTCATTGGAATAAGGTTGTGTTGTCAACTTTTTGGCCACTTGGGTGTCACGAACTATTTGACGCTGACCTTACAAACTTGAGTCTCTTCTTGGTCTCATACAAATGTTTCACACCACGTGAATATACCCTTAGCCAGTGCGTCTGAAGGAAATGACCAATGCAGTCATTCAATTGTATAAAATTATTGTGCATTATTGAAATTGCTTCAGGCGCCTAGCTAGTACGATCTCTGTTAGTGCAAAAAACCCACCGGAATATTATGAACAGTGAGTTTTTCTTAGGGCTGATTTTACCACCGTCGGATAACTTTTAATTGAAGAATAAACTTGTCATTTTGACATATTTCCCATACTGAAACTGTCAATGTGCCAAACTTATTCTTCAGTTAAAAGTTATCCGACGATGGTAAAATCAGCCCTTAGCTAAATTCATTGACGTAAAATTATGAATGACATGAAATATTATTAATTGATATCTATTGATATGGCATTGGTATTTTATTCTCCAAAATTCCACTGGTCATTAAGTCACGGTGGGACCTAGTCGGAAAGATAATAAGTAACAGTTCAAACGTCAAGTTACTGATTCCGTGTTTAGATTATGTAATGTTCGATAATCGATTAAGTTCCAAGCGTTTATTGTTTCTGATTTTGGTTGTTGTCATATTTGAAAATAACGAATATTTTTTTCAGCATCTGTTAGATTTTGTTAATGATCATCAAAATTATACTGAGCCTGCTGTAGGAATCTCTAAATTAGATGACATTTCTCTTCAGTTAATAAATTGCGTATTTTGCAAATGTGACAACTATCGAAATCTAAAGTATGTCGAAATACAAAACTCGCTTCACTCGAAACGATGCACCTTAAGAGCATTTTGTTTTGTTCTTCATAATGTCTAAAAATGTAATGCGACTGTACTGTGTGTGTGTTTTATCGGACTGACTGTACAGATAAAATGGTGGTTAGTTGTGTTTGAGCATACGCACGCATGACGGAGTATTGTGGTGTTAATATAGCTAATCGTGCTGTTTATATTTTGGACTACCGTAAGAATGGTACAAGATGTATCAAACACTTTTATTTCAGTTGATAATAAAATACCTAACTGGTATCAAAATATTTCTATAGTAAACTAAAATAAATATTTGGCACTAACAAAATATTTACTCTCGTTATCAATTGAAAATTGTTTTATTAAAAGTTTTTAATCAATTTGCACTGTTTGTGCTAAAATATTTTATGAAATGAAAATAACAGCATTGAGCTATTATTGTTATTTTAACACCACAAGCTCTGTCAAAGACAACATCCAGTATCGTATTTTTATAGTCAAGGAGTTGGTGGCAAACATTCTAAGTTATCTTAAATGAGCTCTCCTTACCGCCTGGTCGGTGAATGAATGGATTTTATTAGTTTTTGTTTAATTGATGAACTTGAATCGCCACCGGCCGATGTACGCTAGAGGTCGCAAAACGCATTCCTACTGTATGATTCCCGGAGACTCCCTATCATGACAATTGTATCGAAGTCTGAGGTAGTGTCGGCTCTCGGCGTGGTGTGAGTGAGGTACTCTGTAATATAAAGAATGCAAGTGTTCAATGTGGTTTTAACGTTTTACTCATGTTTCTAATTCGAGGGGTTAGGTACGTTGTAGAATTAGATTTTTTAATAATGATAATCGATCAATTTATCGACGATTCTTGTACAGCATGAGGTGATTATTTTATAATTAGTATTGTGAATATTTACTCGAATATCATTAGGGAATTTAATTCGGATTTAATGGAGACATTTTTGATTACTGTTCTATATGTGAGGCCCGCGCGGCCGTTTCTTTGTAAATAAAACTTGAAAGTGTTCACTTTATTGAAATTGCATTTAAATCGCTAATGTTGCATGCTAGAATATCGGTCGTTTTAGTTGCGTAAACGATTTTTACGAATATAAAATAGTTCTAATGTGCACATACATACAGCTGTATTTCTCTAAGCATACTGCTCCTATGAAGCGATGTGATTACCCTTTTATCAACCACATATGAGACCTAAAAATGGGAACAGTATGAAAAAATACGCAATTTTGTACTCCAAAATCCCAGTTCTTAATTCAATTATCGTTTTGTAAATGTACTTGGTTGCGGAAGTTAATTTTAAAATATTTTACTTGATATCTCTGGACTAGCATAGGAACCGTATGCTTACTGTGAGCTCTTGTCATTTCAAATTACGTCATTCAGCGGTTGCTCAAGCGTTGACTGAATATTTTCAACTTAAGCCAAATGTTACGTATAATATAGAGGTGTTAGCAACCTGTCCCAGTGGGAACCACCTTGCACGGCTTCTGGGTGTTGTTTAGCATACGATCATGTCCCAATACTTCTAATTCTTTAGAATTAACGTTAGAGCCATGTAAATAGATATTTTTGGTGACCTAAGCAACAACAATGAACGAGAGATTATTATTTATCGAATTATATTTGACATTTATTTACCGCAATATATCGGTGCAATGAAATCCAATGATTTATGAAATCGTTTTACTAATACTATAATGTGCAATTATTTTTCTACAAATATAATTATGTTGGAAATTTATTGAATTTAACTGTAAATAAATATTATAAATATAAATTGTGTCGTTCCAAAGTTCACTCTTAGTCCCATTGTTGTCCTTAGGCCGCAGAGTTGTTATTGAACATTTTTAATAAGCTTTTGTCGCAAACATATCTAAATGTATTTGTAGTACAATCGACAGTACATGAACTTACCTCAAAATGGCTTATTTCCTCAATTGACTTTGAAACGTATACTTAATTTTATAAAGTTCCAAATCTATTGGGAAAAATCGTCATTTTGTGGCAAGTTGATATTCTATCGACGGTACGTGCGTGTGGTTGCGAGTTCGAAGTGAGATAGTCAATTCTTGTACATTCGTTACGTTTTGGCAATACGTTACTTTGGACGTTCATAATAATAAAACTTCAGGTTAAACAAGCAACCGGTAGATATATTTACCGCTTAAAGAAGCCTGTCTTTTCAATAAAAGAATTGCGCACGGTTTCAATGTAGATGAAAAGTGAATTAATCCTATTTTGCTCGTTTTAAATGTTACTTTTAATGGTTTAGTATACGTTGGCTATAATATAAATCTACTTTCGATTACTTTTTGGCACTGGAGTGGTTAATACAAGCACTCGACGCCCTAACAGCGAATAATGCATTTTCACGTTAAGTCTAGAACTATCTGAAGTTAAACTTTAAGTAGTTATTAAGTTTGAATCGTTTAGTTTATAACACTCGCTGCTCTCGCAACATCAATGTTGGCCATATACGATAACGATTGCTTCGTACCGACACGTGTGAACCGTTTGTTTTGTAAAAAGATTAAAATGTACAAATTAATTTTAATTCATTTCGCGTTAATGTTGCGACCGCACTGACACGCAACTAGACACGTGTTTTTTTTTTCTGTTTTTGTAAATGCTCATTTTATTATGTTTTAAGAGTCTAGTCATCAAGTTATGAGTTTCAGACGAAATAGACCCTGTTTTAACACTGTAAGTCCTACAGTCTTCATTCCATTTTACGTGAGCGCGATTCGCGTTCTATGAAACGTTTCGCGTCTCGAATTTAATAGCAACTGTGTATGTCTTACACACTGAACATAATTCGTGTTGGTAATATGGTTTTAAAGTTTAGTTTTTCACATTCACTAAAGGTATGTACTGTATGACAGATGTAATGTACTGTATAAATAGTTATTGTAGGATAAATGTGATAAAGGAAAAAAGCACAACATAAAACATAGCGGAGCCTAATCTGACGTCGAAGTAAGTTTTGTTTTCGTAAAGTTTTCTAAAGGTATGTGGGAGCGACGTGTCGGTTAGACTCGAGTCTGAATCAGGTGCAATATGGTGTTTATATGTTGGGTTGAAACAACATTCATGTTAGAATTTTGTGATCCGTTAGATTTTTTGACGACGGAAGAGTGGGATTTACTGATGTCTTTAGTTAATCAGATTTCACTTAAACGATTATTCTCGATATAAATTATGCATAATGTTTTTTATTTTTCTAAATTCTAAGCTAATTCCAAAGTATAAAAAAATATATTATTACCTAAAGGCAAATTAGTAAATCGACAATTCCAAAGGAAATTATTATATCAATGTTATATTGATTGTTAAATTCTTTTATTGTTTATATCGTTAGAAGTACAACGCCAAATTCAAAACTGTTTCAAATATAGAGGGAGAAAGCTATCTGGGAGTAGAGAATCAATGCAGGTACGAGTGCTAAGATTCTGATACCCTTAATTCATACAAAATTAACAGTGCCATAAGAGTTGCGTTTCTTTTTTGTATTAATTATTTATTAGTTTAATTGATTTGTCTCTTTCTGTCGATTATCAAAGTCCCTGTAAAGAAAAGAGACAAAACAATTTATTTATTATCGGATCGTCTTAAGTTATTTTTGAACTGGATGATAAAAATTAGATGGTCAATAGTTTATTAACTACTGTGATTAGTTGTTACGAGTCTCACCAGCCAATCACAGGCGGTTCAATGGGTCAAAGATTATTTTATATAGCTCTGAAAACGGTTTTTTTTACTGGCAATGAATGATCCTCTACTCTCTCGTGGCTCTATGTACTCATAAATATATAAAGCTGTTGGATTTTTACCTTTTGCATTTTGGAGTTAGGTTATGTAGCGGTAGGGTTAATGTACAGGCGAGAGGAAGTTTTCGCGGGGAAGCGTCGAGACACCAAATCGTGTGATTAAACATTTCTACAAAGTCTTTAATATTTGATCAATTTGTATAACATTAAATCTAGGACATAAATGTTTTCCCTCAAATATGCACAAACTTAATGAAGATTTTGCAGTAAATATTTCAAAGGTTTGTTTTATTTAAACCAAATGTACATAATAAGTGTGATAGAGATGAAACGGTCTCATTTAAAATAAAATTGTTGTAAGTAATGCATGTCTTTTAATGATAATCCCTAATTCCGCTAATAATCAAACTAATTGCAGGCATAGCGCAAACTGAGTAGATTCCTGTAGTGGAGCAGTGCAGTAGTGTTTAGGTTTTTTGGTACGTTAACCGTCACCCTATCCGCACTCCAGCGACCTACTCAGTTATGTGCTATGCCTGTACAAAAAATATTATTTTAATCTTATGGTGCGTCCACACTGGGCGAATATGCTCGCGCGGCAAACTCGACATCCTGCTCACCCTGCTCTTGAGTGAGCAAGATGTCGAGTTTGCCGCGCGAGCATATTCGCCCAGTGCAGTGTGGACGCACAATTAGAAAAATATATTTTTACGTTTAGGAAAGAAATTAAAAACAAAAGCTAAACTAAATCGATAGAAACCTTTTTATACTAATTTTCTCATAAAATTCTAGAAGACTGGCATCTAAGATTTCTGCAAAAAGAATAAAACTAAAACAAAAAATAAGCTCAAGTCAGTCAACTGTCACATTTTGTAAACGATTTTGGATAGCGAAATAAAAGTGGTTAAAATGCGTTCTTTCCTGCTCATAACACTGTTTATTTGTTTGACGACGATTGCGCTCGCCAGGCCTTCTCGACTTGACGACAGGAGTGATACTAGGTAAGTAACTTGTATAATATTTATCTTAACCTATAGCTATGAGTCATAGCTATGACCTCTATAGTAGGTAAGTAGAGGACATATAACTAGCGCCTTACTTTACAGAGCCCCTAAATTTTAGCTAGTTCTGTACACACAATTTCTGCAAAAACTAACCATAATGATCTCCATAACTAATTCTCCAAGGGTACAAGAAGAATGGTAGAAACTTGTCTTCCTCGTAGAGTGTAAATCACTGCATAATTTACTAAAGTAATAATTAATCTTATCACAGTGAAGTGGAAGAGAACGAGTATGAAGCTAACGAAGAAGAAAATGCAGCGGAAGACAACGTGCAAGAAAATGAAGACTCCAGATTAAGTGACCAGGTAAGGTTCAATTTATATATATTAATAAGATATAATTTTATTTATGTACGTTTAGTCTTTATTCTTACGCTTCTATTTATTCCCCAGGAAGCGGGCGATACTGCTGCTGATGAAGAGTCAAGGAACCAGCAACCTATGAGATTTGGTAGAGAGAAATACCCCCAACGGAATTACATGGAAGAAGCGGATCGTCCTAGAGCCAATGCCGATGGTGTAAGTGTCCCTTTATTCTCTCAATATTGAGCTTTATTGCTATCGTAGTCTTTACTGGGTGAGACAATAATGTGGCAACAAGTCCGCCTTCTTTATGTGCAGTATTTTTCCACCCTCGAAAGATTTTTCACCATCTAAATTCAATCTTACTTTATAGTGGAACATTTTGCTAACATTTTTTGTAGGTCTTAAAAGTCAGCATGATAGGGTAAACCAGAGAGTGATTGCCCACTGGTAGTGATTGCCCGCTTTAAGAATAATATTGTCAGGTGTTGACTTTGAATCACTCTAGTTAGATTTGAATTTACTAAGTAGATGGCTCCGAGATCAATGTACAGTAGATTTAAAATTTACAATAGGAAACACTAAAAAAAAACAGTTATGGCGGATTTTGTCAAGACGGGTGAAAATGTTACTCAAACAGGTAAAGACTTTAACAATTTTACTAAGGAATTACTTGCTTAGAGGTTAAATTTTTTTTGCAAGTTATTTAATATTCAACTAATGGTGTATAGTCATGATGAAATTATAAGTGTTTTCTCCATTATCAATGAAAATAACTGACAAAATTTGATTTCTAACGGTCATTTTAACGGTGGGTAATCACTGCACGTAAATCTGTATATTTTTAGTTATTGCCCACCATCATTTCAGTTATTGCCATATGTTAATGTATAGTTATTGCCCAGGGCAATTATTATTAGAGTGTTGCCACCATGCAGTAGCAGTGTTTAAGTTGCTCATTGCTAGACGTGTTTTGCAATTTACAGGCATAAATATTGAAATGGCTTTTAATGTTTCATTTTCAGTATGCCAAAGACTCCAAAAGTTCAATATAGCATAGAAAATTTGCAAAAAGCGATCCAAGCTGTACAAGATGTATCCAACAATTTATCTACAAGATAAATTGCTGAAAAATATGGTTTGGCTTGAAAAAATTGATAAAAATTCCAAACGCAAATACAAAAAATGAAAATCCTACGTTAAATCTACTAGTGAAAATGTTAATTGTAAGGAAATAGATACAACTTTAGGGAAGAATAACCAACAGCTAATTGAACATTCTGAGCAACCACTTGAATTGATATCAAAGAAGATAAAAAAATAAATACATATAAAATTTACAAATAAAATTCAAATTTTTTCGTCATCTATGTTTTGTAGTAGATGATTCTGTCTCTACCGATTCTGACTCATCAACATCAGCTCAAGAAATATTTGATAATATGTTAATAAGGCCAAACGCAATTTATTTTGAAATTTTGAAGACTGTACTACTAGAATTTAAGTTTAATGTTTTGTTTTGTTTATTTAAAGCCTATTTTGTCATTTTAAAATTGATTATTTTGTTTTAAGATACTGGGCAATTACTGTGCTTTGATGTGGGCAATTAGTGTAAGTAATGGGCAATGACTGTACTTTTTGGAGGATTTTAAAAATATTTCAATATTTTCTAAGTTACGTAAGTTTTAACTAAAAACTGTTAATATTCTGTTTAACAGTTTATTGAGTTATAAGAAAAAAGTCATAAATGGTCGATAATTAAAATACTTTCTTTAATTTTTCATCTCAATGTGTTTGAAATCTTTAAGTGGGCAATAGCTATACGGTTTACCCTACTTACATCGTGTAATTTTCAGTTTTCAGAGTGTAATCGAGGCAGAGGCAAGGGAGAAAAATTTGAGGAAACAATACAAGCCAACAATGAATTACCATCGTTCTCTAAACGCCGCCAAACAAACCGTTACATAGACAACAGTGACGTAAACGACCCTCCTGAGAAAGTACAACACTTGACCAACAACTACAAAACAAATCGCGTACAAGGAGATAGTCGAAACAATGAATACGACAAAAGAACTATCGATTCACAGACCTCATCATTGGACGATAGTGATGCTATATTTGATAACAACAGAGAAAATAGAAATAGTGGTGAAAAAGTTGAATACAATAATGAAGTGGCTGACTCCAGTGAGCAATCCCGGCATTTCAAACAGTATTACAACACAATGCAATCGGAGCATAAAAGCATGCTTGGGGATAAAAACTATGAAATGGGCAATCGTGACAGACGCCAAGCGGAAGCCAGCAATAATATTAATTTATCCAGTACTTCGACTGAAAAGGAAATGATATCAGCTGA
Source organism: Ostrinia furnacalis (assembly GCF_004193835.3). Classification (NCBI taxonomy): domain Eukaryota; kingdom Metazoa; phylum Arthropoda; class Insecta; order Lepidoptera; family Crambidae; genus Ostrinia; species Ostrinia furnacalis. The sequence continues at coordinate 599,381 of NW_021134758.1, forward strand.
AATTTCGAATGAAGAAGATGAAGCCGCCATTAGACGTCACATTAAAAAACTTTCGGGAGAAGAACTAGAAGAACTGCTCAACTCGCTCTCAGATGATAAAAAAGCTCTTCTTAATAGAATCATTGACAATGATCGTAACGCTTATGACACCGTCAATAAGAGGGAAATAACGAAAAAAGCAGGCGCCGTCGAAGAAAATAACTACATAGACAGTGGGATGTCTGAAATTAGTAAAGTCCAAGGAGGAAGCCCGTCTATTGATATCAATACTGAATCTGCAGTCTCGCAGAGCGCAGACTTAGAAAATACAAAACAGGAAAGCCAAACCGAGAGCGTTGATATATCAACCAAAACTGCGGATACAACCCGAGCTGAGACGCCTGAAAGTAGAGCTGAACTATTGAGCGAGCCAAATGACGCCGCTACTAATAGCAAGTTGGATAGCAGCGCCTATGACACCAACGATGCCTCATCAAGTGTACAGTCCACAAAAACGGAAAACAAGCGGGAAACTAATGTAGATTACTTCAAAAACCCAGATGGATCCTTTGACGATACTCAAATATCAGATAATTATTTTAACACCAAGGACGGTGATGATTCTTTCAATGATCAAGGTCATTTTTGTTCTCAAGATGTCGATTTGTCGCAATTAATTGACGAAGAAGCTCAACTTCACAACAATGAACATCAATACAAACGCGAAATTCAAGATAACAGCGTAGATGTAGATGATTCTATGAAGTCTTTAGAAGAATCATTCCCAAATAGCAATTGTGAAGAAAATGGACAATACTTTGAGTCAAATATGGCGCCTCTAGTTAGAGTAAAAAGGAAAGATGACGATTTGGTAATAAAAAAGAGGGCTGCTGCAGTTTTACCAGATGCCAAAGTGGCGTTTTTCCCATATAAAGCTGAGAATGATGACGTGGATACCGATGAGGGCAGCGAATTTGAAGATGATGGTTTCTATGATCGTACATCGAACTATGCTAAAAATGATGCCAATAAACCTGGGGATAACACTGACACAAAATATGGTGTTCGTTCCGTTCAATCGAAGGCTAATGTTGAAGAAGATTCTAAGCCAGAAGACTCCGCAAATGACAAAGTTGAAAGTGATACTATGAGTCTCGGTTCGGATACCGACAGCGTTTTGTCTGGCGTTGAAGGTGTGGACGACAATCTTATGTTCAACAGTGGTAGCCGTAACCGGCGTACAGCTGAAGATCCAGAAGGTATCGACCAAGGTAGACCCCTGCGCTCCACTCCATCACCAGAAGAGAACGCAAAGCTTCCTGACAGTTTCATCAATGTACCAAATTACCAGGAATCCGATGCTTTTGGTTCTCTTCCACGGAACTACGAAGGTGAGTTGGGTCGGTATAAAAGAATAAGACGTGTCAAACCACCTGCACTATCTGATGCGACAGCCTGATGATTAATATTTTCTACTTATGATACAAACAGTTTGATATGTTTAAGCATTTTGAGGTCTCTTAGAACTAGTTTGTAGAATGTTAATTTACATTGTTTTAGATTTGTTTTAAGTTGAATAATATGTTGGTGTGATGGCACGTCATTAAATTATTGGCTAAATAACAATGTTTTTATGTTCTTTTAGTTAGTTTTCTTAGACTTTCTTGTCAATTATTTGCATATTTTTATTTAGATTTATTTCAATAAATTAACTCATAATTAATGGACCGTCTTACGGCGCTGATAAATAAGATAATATTGTGAATCGAAATAATAAAATTGATATAATCCTATGCAATTTAACCTTTATTATGTATTTGGTATAATGTGTGTGTGATATTGATATAATCAGAATTAAGTAGGTAGGTACTTGTCTTTCGGGATTCATGGAGTTTGTCTCGATGGTGTCTAAATAAAACACAATGTTATCATAATATAAAATTTATTCATGGCAAAGTTTGACAAAAAAAGTAAATAATAAAAGTTATACATAATAATAATATGTTAAAATAACAGTAAAATTATGCATTTGTAGAATGGCATGTTAATCTTATTAGGACTAGGTTTGTTAGCTCGCCTTTTCATAGTAAATCTGGCAAAAATATTAACTTCAAAGCTCTAGTATAAGGAATGGATAGTTTTTAAATGTTGACGTTTTATTTCTGAGTAACTTTAGCGGCGTAGAACTTGTGCTCGCGAGTGTCCCGGGTGTGCTTGAAGGGCGTCCGCGGGGACTCGATGAGCGTAGCGGGACACGTGCCGTGCACGTGCGAGTGGAATTCTCGCTTGTAGCTGGTGCTACCATCGCCTAACACGAACTGGGAAGTAGTGCCGTGGTGACGAGAGACTCGCTCCACGCGCTCTACGCGCTCAGAACGCTCCGCCCTTTGCGCTTGTTCCGAGCGCGAGAAACTCCCGTAGCGGGACTCCGACTGCCCGTAAAACTCGCCTCCGACCTGCAGATTGTCGCGTATATTCACACGCGGCTGACGTTCAATCACCAACGTCGATTGACCATCTCTTTTATTTTGGGTGCGTCTCGAATCCGAACTGTCAGTGTGTTGAGTGATCACGCCCATGTTGTCACGCCCTGACCGATGCATTGAACTGATGCTTTTTCTGTCTGTGTTTTGAGCAGAGTTGATGTATTCTCCGCGCTCGCTTAGGTTAACAATGCTCTTCCGTTGTGCGGCAGCCGTTGAACTGATAGTATGGTGCGCTTCTGTAGATGAGGATACACCTTTGCGGTGGAGAACTGCATTTGAAGAATCCGAAACTAGGTCAGAGTTACGTTTATGGAAACCACTCCGGGATGAATTGTCAACGACTGTGGTTACATCGCCTCCACCGTGCATAGCCCTTTGGAACTCGATGCTGGTATTTGTGACGCTGTCACTCAGCTGATTTCTATTGACGCTGTGCGTTAGGTGAGATGATCTTGAAATGTTTTGTTCGGTGTGACTACCTTTCGTAACGTGTGTGGACACATTTCGTTGACTGTGGCTGTCAGAAGCAAGGTGTTGCTGAGAAATTGATCCTTGGCTTCTAGAGTTGGTAATATCTTGCGAAGAGCCATGAACCCTCCTGGTACCCGAAGTCGAATAAGAGGTTTGATTTTGTTCCAAGTGACTTCCGCGGGAAACATTACGTTGTACGTTACTGTCTGATGTAATGTGCCTATCACTTTGTTCACTCGAAACCACTCTGTCAGTATCAGAGCCGATCTGTCTTCTAACATGATCTGATGGATATTGGTGAGTGGTTCTATGTTGAATATCATGTGCCTCACTGGAAATATTGGAAACGTTTCGTTGTGTATGAGTTTCAGAAGTAATATGGCTGTGACGTTGTTGTGTGCTCATATCTTGCTTACTCGTCGAGCTGACTGATTGTTGATCAGAGGTTATTATTCTATGAGTAGTGTCTCCACCAGAAGGCATTCCCGCTGCAGGTCTTGGGCGGTCATCTATTCTCTTGGGTTTTCCTCCATCAGGACCTCCAATATGAGTGTGCCTTTGGTGCGTACTCAAATCTTGGGTACTGCTTGTTGAGCTGACTGTTTGTTGATCACTAGTCACTATTTTTTGAGTGCTGTGTCCACCAGACGGCATACCTGCTGCTGGCCTTGGTCGATCATCTATTCTCTTGGGTTTACCACCATCAGGACCTCCAACGGGGCTATGGCGCTGGTGTGTTCTCAGGTCTTGAGTACTACTTGTTGAACTGACAGATTGCTGGTCAGTCGTTACTACTCTCTGTGTATCAACCGTAGATGGCATGCCAGCTGCCGGCCTTGGACGATCATCGATTCTCTTGGGTTTTCCTGAATCTGGACCGTCACCGTTAGAAGTAACATACGTTTCAACATTCCTGGTAACATTCACCCATTTACCAGCAATCAATTTCTTTTCAGTCACTTGTTTTATCACCTTCGTTGTAGAAGTAGTAGAAGTTACATTCTTCACATTCCTTGAATCAGATTTGCTGATAGTCTTGTCTGTAACATTACGAGAACGGTCAGTGCTAGACCTGTCTACCACTCGGTTAACACTAGTTTGTGACCCCGTCCTATCTGGTTCGTCTTGAGGCCTCGGCCTTACGTGTGTACCAGATTGCAAATGCTTGGTAGTTGCGTGCTCCGTAGTACTGTGAGTACTAGAGTGTTTTACGTGACGTTCTGTATGTGTTGCATGCGTTTGGTCATCACGACGTATTTCTGAATGCGACTTAATGATAGAGTCATCGCGTCCTGTAACAGATGTAGAGTCTGTCGTCTTCTTAGTAACATCGCTACTCTGCACATGAGTTGTATCGTGTTTTGTTACGTGGCCATTGGTGTAAAGGTTGTCCTTTGGTTTTATGGGTCCAGGTTTTTCACCAGGGCTCCACTTCTGAGTACTCGGACGGTCAAAGTCTCCTTCAGGTTTTAAGTTATCTTTTGGCCGGACCTGGCTAGGGGTTTCACCGGGTTGCCACTGCGATTTAGGCCTGTCTTGGAATGCACCATCGGGATGAAGATTGTCTTTTGGCCTTACTTGGTCAGGTCTGTCACCAGGACTCCATTTTGTTTTACTAGGCCTATCAAAGTCACCTTCGGGTCTTAGATTATCCTTAGGGCGTACTTGAGCTGGTGTCTCTCCAGGTTGCCAAGGTTGTTGCGGTCTCTTTTCGAATTCACCGTCAGGCTTCAAGTTATCTTTTGGACGCACCTGTGAGGGTGTTTCACCTGGCTGCCATTTAGTCTGAGGACGTTTTTCAAATTCTCCGTCAGGCTTTAGGTTATCTTTTGGACGCACCTGTGAAGGTGTTTCGCCTGGTTGCCATTTAGTCTGAGGTTGTCTTTCAAATTCGCCTTCGGGTTTAAGGTTATCTTTTGGACGCACCTGTGAAGGTGTTTCGCCTGGTTGCCATTTAGTCTGAGGTCGCCTTTCAAATTCGCCTTCAGGTTTAAGATTATCTTTTGGTCGCACTTGTTGAGGTGTTTCACCTGGCTGCCATTTAGTCTGAGGTCGTTTTTCGAATTCACCATCAGGTTTCAAGTTATCCTTGGGACGTACTTGATCAGGCGTTTCACCTGGCTGCCATTGTTGTTTTGGTCTTTTTTCAAATTCACCATCAGGCCTCAAGTTATCTTCTGGACGTTTTTGGGTTGGTCTGTCTCCAGGTTGCCACTGCTCTTTGGGCTTTCGCTCAAATTCACCTTCGGGGCGGAGATTGTCATGTGGCTTGGTAAGTTCTGGTTTCTCCCCTTTAATCCATTTTGGCCGGGTGGGTCTGTCAAAGGTTCCCTCTGGCTTTAAGTTATCTGTTTGTTTTATTGGGGTGCGTTTTTCATCATAAACAACTTCGGTTGGCTCAGGTCTTTTTTCGAATTCTCCTTCTGGTTTCAAATTGTCTGGGTGGTAAATAATAGCAGACCTTTCTCCTTTTGTCACTCTATAATCATCCCGGCGAGTATGATCTTCAAACACTCCTTCAATTTTAAGATTATCTTCTCTTCGAGTCAATTTCACTCGTTGTCCTTTTACTACACGATATGTGTCTGAAGAACGGATGTTTTCCATTGTGCCTTCCATTTTCAAATTGTCTTCATGTTTGACTATTTCACTACGATCACCTTTCACGACGGTGTAATCATTTCTTTGTTTCATGTCAATGAATTCTCCTTCTATCTTCAAATTATCTTCTCTTCTAATGATATCTACTCGCTCAATCTTTTGCCTGCGACGTAAATCAGTTTCTCTGTCAATTGTAATATTATCAACTTGCTTGAATGGCTTACGCTTTTCAGCTGGTTGCGATGGAACTACTTCAGGCTTGTAGAATTTGCCATCGGGTTTCAGGTTGTCTTGAGGTTTAACTACAGGCGCTCTTTCGCCTTTAGTTGCGCTATAATCATTACGTATTTGAAGGTCAATAAACTCTCCTTCCGTTTTCAAATTGTCTTCGTGCTTCTGAATAACTACCTTTTCAGTCCTTTCAATACGCTTATAATCATCACGTGAACGATGAATATCTATTGTTCCTTCCATCTTTAGGTGATCCTCATGCCTGACAACGTCAACACGATCGCCTTTCGTTGCTGTGTAATCTGTTCGTCTTACAACCTCCATGTCACCCTCGGGTTTCAAGTTATCTTCAGGCTTCTTTTGAACAGGTCTCTCTCCTTTAATTGGCTTAGGCTTCTCTGGCCTTTCAAATTGTCCTTCTGGTTTCAGATTATCCTGTGGTTTTTTCGGTGTCTGTTTTTCAGCAGGTCTCCACTTCTCTGGTTTCGGCTTCTCGAAGTCACCTTCAGGCTTCAGATTGTCCTTAGGCTTCTTGACTTCTGGCCTTTCAGCGGGACGCCATTCATCGTGTTTAGGTTTCTCGAATTCTCCTTCAGGTTTCAGATTATCCTTGGGTCGTTTAACGACAGGTTTCTCTGCTGGGCGCCACTCATCGTGCTTAGGCTTCTCAAAGTCTCCCTCCGGTCTCAGATTATCTTGCGGTTTCTTGGGGGTCTGTCGCTCAGCTGGACGCCAGTCATCTTGCTTAGGTTTTTCGAATTCTCCTTCTGGTCTCAAGTTATCTTTGGGCTTTTTGACTTCAGGTCTTTCTGCTGGTCTCCATTCGTCATATTTTGGTTTCTCAAAGTCACCCTCAGGCCGAAGATTATCTTTAGGTTTGGTGGGTGTCTGACGTTCAGCTGGGCGCCACTTGTCAGGCTTTGGCGTTTCAAACTCTCCTTCAGGTCGCAGATTGTCTTGTGGTTTTTTGGGAGTTTGACGCTCAGCTGGTCGCCATTCGTCGTGCTTGGGTTTCTCAAATTCGCCTTCTGGTCTCAAGTTATCCTTTGGCTTTTTGACTTCAGGTCTCTCAGCCGGACGCCACTCATCATGTTTAGGCTGTTCAAAGTCGCCTTCAGGTTGTAGATTATCTTTCGGCTTCCTTGGTGTCTGCCTTTCTGCCGGGCGCCATTCGTCATGCTTGGGCTGTTCAAATTCACCTTCAGGTTTCAAGTTATCCTTAGGCTTAGTCGGCTCACGCCTCTCAGCTGGACGCCACTTGTCGTGTTTCGGTGTTTCGAACTCGCCTTCGGGATGAAGGTTGTCTTGCGGCTTCTTGGGAGTCTGCCTCTCAGCCGGGCGCCATTCGTCATGCTTGGGCTGTTCAAATTCACCTTCAGGTTTCAAGTTATCCTTAGGCTTAGTCGGCTCACGCCTCTCAGCTGGACGCCACTTGTCGTGTTTCGGTGTTTCGAATTCTCCTTCAGGGCGGAGGTTGTCTTGCGGCTTCTTGGGTGTCTGCCTTTCAGCCGGACGCCACTCATCATGTTTAGGTTGTTCGAACTCTCCCTCAGGTCTTAGATTGTCTTGTGGTTTCTTAGGAGTCTGTCGCTCTGCAGGTCGCCATTCATCATGTTTAGGCTTCTCGAACTCACCTTCTGGTTTCAAATTATCCTTTGGCTTTGTGACCTCGCGTCTTTCAGCTGGACGCCACTCATCGTGCTTAGGTGTTTCAAACTCACCTTCAGGGTGAAGATTATCTTTCGGTTTCTTTTGAACAGGTCTCTCAGCCGGGCGCCATTCATCATGTTTGGGCTTTTCAAACTCACCTTCAGGTTTCAAGTTGTCTTGCGGTTTCGTGGGTTCGCGCCTTTCAGCTGGACGCCACTTGTCATGTTTAGGTTGTTCGAAATCGCCTTCAGGGTAAAGGTTATCTTGTGGCTTCTTAGGTGTCGGCCTTTCGGCAGGACGCCATTCTTCGTGTTCAGGTTGCTCGAAATCTCCTTCGGGCTTCAAGTTATCCTTAGGTTTGGTGGGCTCACGTTTCTCAGCTGGACGCCACTTGTCGTGTTTTGGTGTTTCGAATTCTCCTTCAGGGCGGAGGTTGTCTTGTGGCTTCTTAGGTGTCTGCCTCTCAGCTGGACGCCATTCATCATGCTTAGGCTGCTCAAATTCACCCTCTGGCTTCAAATTATCTTTAGGTTTAGTGGGTTCACGTTTCTCAGCTGGACGCCATTTGTCATGTTTGGGTTGCTCAAATTCTCCTTCCGGCCTTAGGTTATCTTGTGGTTTCTTAGGTGTCTGTCGTTCAGCTGGTCTCCATTCGTCATGTTTAGGCTTCTCAAACTCACCTTCTGGTTTAAGATTATCCTTAGGTTTTGTGACTTCGCGTCTTTCCGCAGGGCGCCACTCATCATGTTTGGGCTTTTCGAATTCACCTTCAGGTTTCAAGTTGTCTTGCGGTTTCGTGGGTTCGCGCCTTTCAGCTGGACGCCACTTGTCATGTTTAGGTTGTTCGAAATCGCCTTCAGGGTAAAGGTTATCTTGTGGCTTCTTAGGCGTTTGCCTTTCTGCAGGGCGCCATTCTTCGTGTTCAGGTTGCTCGAAATCTCCCTCGGGCTTCAAGTTGTCCTTAGGCTTGGTGGGTTCACGTTTCTCAGCAGGACGCCACTTGTCGTGTTTTGGTGTTTCGAATTCTCCTTCAGGGCGGAGGTTATCTTGTGGCTTCTTAGGTGTCTGTCTCTCAGCTGGACGCCATTCATCGTGCTTAGGCTGTTCGAATTCACCCTCTGGCTTCAAGTTGTCCTTAGGTTTGGTGGGTTCACGCTTCTCAGCTGGACGCCACTTGTCATGTTTCGGTTGTTCAAACTCTCCTTCAGGGCGGAGGTTGTCTTGGGGTTTCTTCGGTGTCTGTCTCTCAGCTGGACGCCATTCATCGTGCTTAGGCTGTTCGAATTCACCTTCAGGTTTCAAATTGTCCTTAGGCTTCGTGGGCTCACGCTTCTCAGCTGGACGCCACTTGTCATGTTTCGGTTGTTCAAACTCTCCTTCAGGGCGGAGGTTGTCTTGGGGTTTCTTCGGTGTCTGTCTCTCAGCTGGACGCCATTCATCGTGCTTAGGCTGTTCGAATTCACCTTCAGGTTTCAAATTGTCCTTAGGCTTCGTGGGCTCACGCTTCTCAGCTGGACGCCACTTGTCATGTTTCGGTTGTTCAAACTCTCCTTCTGGGCGGAGGTTGTCTTGTGGTTTCTTCGGTGTTTGACGTTCGGCTGGCCTCCACTCATCATGTTTGGGTTGTTCAAATTCACCCTCGGGCTTCAAATTGTCCTTAGGCTTCGTGGGTTCACGCTTCTCTGCCGGACGCCACTTTTCTTGTTTGGGCGTCTCAAATTGACCTTCGGGCTTGAGATTATCTTCCGGTTTCTTTGGAGTTTGACGTTCAGCTGGTTTCCATTCATCGTGTTTCGGCTGCTCAAACTCTCCCTCGGGTTTCAAGTTATCAATGGGCCTCTTTTGTTTCAATTTTTCACCCATTTTCTTTGGACCGTAATCATCTTGAGATACGGTATGGCTGTCGAAGATACCTTCCATATGCAAGTTATCTTTCCTTATTATTTGTTGTTGTCTTATATCAGTTTCTTCGTAAGTTTTATACTCTTCCTGTGAGGTAGTAATTTTCTGTAGATCCTCCGTAGAATAGAATTTTTCGAAGTCTTCCTTTGTCCATGTACGGCGTCGTTGAGGACGTTCAACAGGTGTTACTTTCTCGGTGAAATCTGTTTGATTAGAAGTAACGAATTCGATTTCACCTTCTCTAATAATATTGTCAGTTCTCCGCGCGACCAATGTAGTCCTCTCGACGATGTCAGTGTAGTCGATGAATTCAGATTTACTGGTAGTTTCGGTTGTCATATCTCCTTCTATCTTTGTCCAGGTGTTACGACGAACTGGTGAAGGCCTCTCGACTGGCTTGATAGTGTACTCTGAACGCGAAGTGGTTGTATCTGAAATAAGATATAGAGGAACATTTAATTACTGTCTACTGGGTATTCGTATGATATCCTACACATTTGATTGGATTTCAGTATTAGCTTTATTTATGTATTATTCATAATTAATTTATCATAAAAACTTTGAATTAGTCTAAATACATAATTTAATTCAAAAAAAATTGAAGAGACATTCTCTTAGAAATTGAAAGTCTGACAAAATAAATAATAATACTAACTATGAAGGCATAAAATAGACTATATTTACCTGTGAATTCACCTTCTGTGATGATATTATCAGTACGACGGATTATCTCAGCGCGTTCTCCCTTAATGACAGTGTAATCGTCAATGACGGTCCTCTTTGTAAATTCTCCTTCTGGTCGGAGGTTATCTTCAGGCTTCTTGACTATCGCCTTCTCTGCAGGGACGAATTCATCTGGTTGCCGCTTAGCAAAATCTCCTTCTGGCTTTAGGTTGTCAGTTGGTTTCTTTTGTTTGGGCCTTTCAGCGGGTTTCCATTCTTCTTTTTCTGGAGTAGTGAATTCTCCCTCAGGCCTTAGATTATCTTGTGGTCGTTTAACTGGTTCCCTTTCACCAGGTTGCCATTTATCTGGCTTCCTTGTCTCGAAATCGCCTTCAGGCTTAAGGTTATCTTCAGGCTTCTTTTGTTTTGGACGTTCAGCCGGGCGCCATGGGTCCTTTTCTGGCGTAGTGAATTCACCTTCTGGTCTTAGGTTATCGTCTGGCCGGCGAACGGGCGCTCTGTCACCAGGACGCCATTCATCTGGCTTTCTTCTCTCGAATTCACCCTCAGGCCTTAAGTTGTCTTCAGGTTTTTTCGGCTTCTGGCGTTCAGCTGGACGCCAAGGCTCTTTTTCTGGTGTAGTGAAATCTCCTTCAGGTCTTAGGTTATCATCAGGACGATGTACGGGAGCTCGGTCTCCTGGACGCCATTCCTCAGGCCTGCGTTTCTCAAAATCTCCCTCAGGTCTAAGATTATCTTCTGGGCGCTTGACAGGAGCCCTGTCACCAGGGCGCCATTCTTCTGGTCTTCTCTTCTCGAAATCGCCCTCAGGTCTAAGGTTGTCTTCAGGACGCTTGACGGGAGCCCTGTCACCTGGACGCCATTCTTCAGGTCTTCTTTTCTCGAAATCGCCCTCAGGTCTAAGGTTATCTTCAGGACGCTTGACAGGAGCCCTGTCACCTGGACGCCATTCTTCTGGCCTGCGCTGTTCAAAATCTCCCTCAGGGCGAAGATTGTCTTCGGGACGACGTGTTGGAGCACGATCGCCTGGACGCCATTCGTCAGGTTTGCGCCTCTCGAAATCTCCTTCAGGTCTCAAATTATCTTCTGGCTTTTTAGGCTTCTGCCTTTCTGCAGGACGCCAAGGTTCTTTTTCTGGAGTAGTGAAATCCCCCTCTGGTCTTAGATTGTCGTCCGGCTTACGAACGGGCGCACGATCACCGGGTTGCCACTCGTCCGGTTTGCGTTTGGCAAACTCGCCTTCAGGTCTCAGATTGTCTTCAGGACGCTTGACGACAGCCCTGTCGCCCGGGCGCCATTCCTCCGGGCGTCTCCTCTCGAAGTCTCCTTCTGGCTTGAGGTTGTCTTCGGGTCTGCGTTGCTGGGGCCGCTCGGCGGGTTGCCACTTAGGACGCTCCGGTTCCTGGAAGTCTCCCTCGAGGTGGAGGTGGTCCTCATGATGCACGGCGGTGGTGCGGGTGACGTGCTTCTCGTCGTAGTCGTTCTTGTACGCGGAGACCACGCTCGTCGTGTGCTCCACATCGAACAATGGCTCCGGGACATCGTTGTGTGGGCAGCGGTGACGCCTACGGACAATAAAAATGCCGTGTTATATTATGCCGTCATGAATGAACCCACGAGATTAATATTGTACCTATTTATTATTACTTCTAGCCGTTGGTGGCAGACTAGATACTTCCTTATTTAGTATCGTGCAAAGATTCGCAATTAAAACACACAAACAACATTATTGGAAATAAACTCGATGATAAACAAATTAATTTCAAATCCCTACTGATATTTCACACTACTAAAGCGAGATACTACAGGCCAACTAAAATCATCTTCAAATTTAGGCTTTTTTCCAATTCAACAGCCTACATAAACTCGTATTGAATAAGTCAATGTTAAATTATTTACTAAGAGCCCAATATATTTTTTCTAAAGCACCTTTTGTGACGGTATGGGTTCAAAGAGATAGGGTATCGTCGCGGCTGCGGCAGAGGCGGCAGCGTGAGAGGGCTGGCCATCGCACTCCATCGCTAGCTCGCGCCCTCCGCGCCGGCCCGCGAGTGTACGTTCCGTATACACATCACTAATATACACTTGTCAACCCCGACCCCGATACACGCTACTGAAAATTTCATAGGCCACACAATACCGCCGGGCCGCCCGCGCTCGCGTAGCGTACTGCCGCGGCCGCCTGAATTCTGAAATACGAGCTTACTGGGATACCTACATCTAACTATGCGCATGTACGCTTCCAAAGTCCATTAAAAACAACTATACCATTTAAAAATTTACGAAAGTATCTTACGTGTCACTGAAAAAGTACAAAAATCATACAATCGCAAATATTGGAGCTCGATTCGAATACAATTTTCAGGATTTTCAATCACGACCTGAAAACTCAGCCAACGACCGCGTGACCTATTGCAGTAGTCATGGAAACGCGCGCCGAACCTTTGTCGAGTAGAAAAAGCGGAAAAGTAGTGCATTACGTATTATATTTATAGTTTCGTAACTGAACGCAAGGGACCACATACATTTTTATTCAAATTCGATTGTAACATCCAGATTCAAAATCCTATTTGATACGTTATTCAAGAATTTAGACTAGGTACCTACGCTTTTAAGCAGTGTGTCATGATGATTAATCTACATTTGGCAACATACATAAATAGGACGTAATACGACATCGCTAATTCAGCGTATTGACACTGCTACTAATAGTATTATACAGGGTGGAAACGATAAGTGATCTCACTCGATTATTTCTAAACTATGCAAGATATCGAAAAACTGGTTACTGATCCTGAAAGTGCTTCACGAGCTCTATCTAACAGTACCAATAATAGGTTACTAAATAAACTGGATCTATCCGAAAATTCAATGTTTCCAGCTTCCATACATTTAGTAAAACCACTTAATATTAAAAACTATACAAGCTATCTAAAAACTGGTTACTGATCCTGAAAGTGCTTCTCGAGCTCTATCCAATGGTACCAACAATAAGTTACAAAATAAACTGGATCTATCCGAAAATTCAATGTTTCTAACTTCCATACATTTAGTACTGCCACAGTCATGGCACTCATGTCTTGATAATATTATAGCAAGTAAAGCCTAGAACCAATGTTTTCCATGAATCATTTGAAATAATAATGCAATTTACGAGTTCATTTTAAGTGTTTATATTTAATTAAAAAATATACACATTCCATATTGTGTGGCTGGCATACATTTAGTATGGAGGCTGAAAACATTGAATTTTCGGATAGATCCAGTTAATTCTGTAACCTATTACTGATACCGTTACAAAGAGCTCGTGAAGCTCTTTCAGGATCAGTAACAAGATTTTCAATATCTTGTGTAGTTTAGAAATAATCGAGTGAGATCACTTATCGTTTCCACCCTGTATAGTACTCGTACGTCACTAATTTGAGCACGGTTCAAATATCTTCAGAAGTGCCTCCCCGAACTCGTGGGGGTTAGCTTAAAAGAATATTTAAAACCAATAATTATTCGGTTTCATGTTTTGTTGCTGACTGACAACGAAGTCTAATATAAAAAAAATCGATAAGCTTAAATTAAAACTACGTTAGCTACAAGAGTAGCATTGTAAGTTCTTTACAAACTCTCAGTTCTAAGTTTCTCGTTGTATTATCGCTGCTAAGATTTTCAGTTTTGACACAAGCAATAAATTATGTCAAGCTATCATCAATCTATGTAACAGTAATTACTTAATTGCTTAACGTTTGAGTAGGAGTTTATTAACCGTAATTTGGAAAGTCATTCCCAGCTAGAGAGCTTGCATTGGCGAAGAGAAAATTAAGAGAGGTATCCGCGCCGTAGGTTATTTACATTGATGCGCTTGTATAGTGACTATCCTATATTTGCAGAATCATAAAAATTCTGTAATGCACTTTTACTATACGATAGGTTGCTCTTCGGTACCTTGAACCTCAATGACAAATAAGATGGGAATTTTCCCAAGACTGAAAGTTAGAACTTTAGCAATCCATTTCACACCTTCATCTCTCTGAAAAAAATAAGAGTAGATTCGCGTTCGGACTTCATACAAATAAACGGAGGTCAGATGCTGATATTTCGACCAATCGAATGGCTGAAATCATAAAGACTGACAAAGAAAGATCTCACAGAAACGCTAAAACGGGACGTAACCAGATACTCAGCTAAAAGCTCTCAAGCTTTCTAACGGAGCGTAAATCAAAAGGAATGCGAAATTAATTCCAGGCGGTCGTGAGGGCATGCGCAGGCGCCGAATATAGCCGTGAGTCAATGCGCTAATCGAGCCCTTAGCCGCGATCAAGCCTGCTCATACGAGAGTAATAAAACTCCACTTTGCCATGTAAGTTGTTGAGATAACCCTGATTCAAGATACCATTGATGTGCCTACTGGGTGTACAGAATGCGCGTTACGTTCATGTTGCGTCGGTTTTTCAGCGCGAGATTTATCGTCATATAAAAACAATATGAGTTGAGATATCTCGTGAAAGAACATGCGATTTTCCTACAGGGAGTTACTCTTAACGCTTAAATTAATCAAAGAGATGCTGACTCGGTAATCTCGGTCTTCACGGATAGTTAATTTCGGGTCAAAAAAAACATTTGTTAACATCTCTACCCTGCTTCATCCTTTTTCATGTGTAACTTGTCGTCAAGCGACAAAATCCAAACATCACAAATGACTGCCTCGTGGTCTAAACCGCTAATTGCGATCGATATCGGTCTTCAATGTGGACAAAGTTGACCTGACAATAGCCAATGATGATATCTGTCCACCAGCCACGATTAACAATTACAGGTTTGCTTACATTTTAGTTCAGATGTTTTTGTATGGGGTCGGTTTGGACACGCACGCTCTACCGTTAAATACAAGGCCTACTTACACAAACTTTTACTGTGTAATTAAAGCTTTGCATTCATCATTGTATCTCTCTCGACATTATAGCCTATAGAAAGAGGACGTTTAAAGTTTCAGAGTTAAATTGAAGCTTTCTTGAAAGCTGAAAGTGGTAACAGAATCCTCCTGTAACTGAAGTTTTTTATTCATGTGTCCGAAATGTCTACAACTACACACCTCAATACCCACTCACCAAATGCACTATATGCCTACTCCTAAACTCGTATTGAAATATCACCACATATTTTAGAAAAAAAATGCCTTTGCATATCCAACTCTACCATTACTGTACCTTAAAAATAACACCATCCTTAGCGACGCTTCTAAGTCATGATTCTTTTTCAGTGACGCGTATTATTACGTTTATAACTTTCAGGAAACAAAATAAAACACCGCCACATATAAAGTATGGACAGACACTGGCATACAGGGTGTCATTACATAGATAACTCAGCTTAAGCTTTATTACGGAGTTACTGTGCGTGACACTTATCTTACTTGCTGACGATCCACCGAATTAATAAAAAGCTTGTGCTATCAAAGCTTTCGTATCTTTTCGATATGCTTTGATCCTTATTGCGGACTTATCCCTATAAATACTGGAGTTGGTTTATTAATTACAATAATTAATTACTCGCAATCTATTTGTAAAAGTTATAACAATGATACAACGTAATTGAGAGCTAAATTGGCAACAATAATCTTTGCTCGACATGACTTGAAGCGATGAACGTAATTGAAACAAATTATACAACGTGTGCTGCTTGTTGTATCCAATTAAGAAATCTTATAAGAAAGAAGATTCTATTTACAATTTTCTTCGTTCTTATTTTTTTTTGCGCCAAGATATTCAACAATTAACGCTCAAGTTCAAGTAATCAAGGAAAATGACCGCCCAGACAAAATGAATCACTGACAAGAGCAAAGGTTCGGAGAAGACCCTGACATGACCGCGTCAAAATATTAATGAGCAATTTATTTGCCTACACGAGACAATCATGAGAGTTTACAGTGAAACATCGCTATTAATAAATTAACATGTCCAAGATAACTTGAGTTGGTTTTCAATCTAAAAAACAATAACAAGACTACTATAAAACATTAAGTTAAAAAGCGTAATTAATCTTATTATAATCTTGTTGCAATTTTAAACTATAATTCTGATCTGGGGGGTAAAGAGAAAACCTAAGTGGTCTAATTGATAACAGAGGGGATTGATTTATTAATCTACATGCACCATCCGTTCCTATATCCAGACACAAACGAAGAACTAAATTATCAATTAGCTGATCGTAGACATACATTAATTATTATAGAGCTGGACAATAATTACTAATTAAAAAGCATTCCTTGAATGTACAATTGTACACTGAGATTATTTACTGTCCATGTTTACTCAATCGGCACGTTTCTCGTTAGGTCACCAACAGGCGCCATCTGTCCGCTGAGTCACTGGTCCTGAAGAGTGCATGAGTGGTAGATCCGACTATATCGGGATGGTTACTCAACAGCGCTCTTCGCTCACAAGCGATTCATTGTTGCAAGTAAAACAAAACGGCAAATGCTATTTTCACTTGTTTGGATAGTTGCAGAATGTTGCAGGGCTATTTACAGACGATTACCGTATCAGATTGGCTGAGACAGCAGTAACAACGAGTTTTTTCTGTTACAAACAAAAATGCTAATGTTTAAGGGTATTTCTCCGGAGGCACAATTTCCTATGTCTTTGGGTATAGTTCCGTAACCAACTAACAAAATGGCATGCAATATTTTTTTTAGTATAGCTTAGGTTTATCCCTATCTGGCGCAAATTACATTTTTGAAATAATTGCTGTCTTTTTACAAAATAAAAATATTTGAAGTGTGATTCTCTGATTCATATGGTGTGTCCGTTAGCCATTTTCCGGAACAAAATGGTTGATGTAGCATTTTCCTTTTGATATATCAATATAAATTAAAATTGTTTCGAAAGTTAATGAGTTGTCCTTCTACAAAAAAAATGTGTCATAATTTTAATTAAGTTAGTGTGTTCGCAAAAAAATAAATAAGCAGTGTCCGGCGTAAAATACTGATTCATATGGCGTGAGCTGTTCTTGACCATAACTGGTCAGGTTTTAATCATGAGAGTCTGGTTTCTGGCGTGGAGGCAAGCCCATCTTGCAACGGATGAGCTAGAAGGCAGACGTGGAGCTGGTTGGCTTAGAACCCGGTGTGACGAAGGCAAATACTTGATTCATCTGTGCTTGGTTCAGGTGGCATGCTGATTACAATGTTTTAATGCTCTTGCAGAATTCATATGTGTCCTATCTGCATTTGCTTCTCCTGGATGGTAAGAAGGGTGTGAGGTTCAGGAGGTACTCCAACGACGCTGATGGAGTGGTTCTCATACGTCCAAATGCAGCTATACTTGCAAGGCGTTACAGACTTTGAAGTGGGTTTTTTACTTTGTTTTCAGTTTTTTGTAAAAGATACTTATTTTTTATTTCTCAAATAAGGAATAGCTTAAGGTTTTGTAGTAATTTACATTTAAACAACCAATTTTTACTAAAAAATTAACCATTTTTTAAATTACTACAAAGCTGGCAATGTGCACTCAAAGATACATACTATATTTCCAAAACTACATACCTTAGATTTTTTTTTTCGTATTTTTTACATGATTTTTACTCGTCCTAAATCAAATATTTATAGTTTAAATCACAAATATTAACCAAAACCGTCTTTGCCAAGTATAGGGTTAAAAAGACTAAAAAGACTATTGAAAATTAAGATTATAAGTTGATTTGTTGAATTTATGAATATTTTTCATGATAACTTTGTGAATCATGATTTTATGAGATTTTTGCCAAAAAATGCTACATGTTTTCTAAATATTGAAATAATACGTACTGTAATACTTGTTAAGTTGGTCTCGGGGTCGTGAAATAAGTTCGTAGGCACAATTCAATCATCAACAAGTATATTGACAATTTAACACAACGAAATGTACATGAAACTTGGTTTATATCAGTCAAAACAATATCCAAACACCGAAATATTGTGAGAGTAATAATCACGCGTCGCGGCCATGGGCGGACTGGCAATAAGGTCGAATTTAGAAAAGACGCCGGCGACCGTTGGTGAGAGCGCGCCGGCAGAGCGCGCGAGCCCGTGAGTTGCAAAATAAAGTCCGCCAAACTCGAATGCGAGCATTAACCACAGAGGTCGCGTTACAACCTCCCCCTCTGACCAAGACATAGCGCCCTCGCGTCTAGGTCAGCAAATGATATCTTGGGTCTACTACGCCTATGCCTCTGACTGAGCCGTTTCGGCGGTCCATCGCCTACGGACGGGGTCAGCTGTGGGACGCGATACCTTCCTGCGTGTTCCTCCGGCCAGTATGCAGTACTCGCGGCGTCCCTAGCATGACGAAATCGGTTTCGTCGATATAAATCGCCAGCGGAATAATAGCGCGCGGAATGAATATGACGTGCTTCGTCAGCGGGGTTGATGACCTCAATTACATTATGGAACCCCTTGTAGGGCCCTCTCCTCCCCCTAGACGGAACGTCGGATGGCAGCATGTCACGTGACTCTGGGTACTCGATTTGGTTCTTACTAAAAGAAGCTAAATCAACATTGGCACAACATGGATGAAGTGGGTTTCCGGGAGCCTCCCCCTGCATTGAACCTTCCCCGGGGCAATAACCATCGGGAGGCGTTATCGTAGGGGGTTTCCGGTCGCTCCGACCGTTAACACGTTGAGTGCCGCGGGCTCCGTGCACTATACAGGTACTCAGCTGCATCGTCGGTCTTGATACGTCCCTAGGCCTTTCCTTACCCTGGAGTACCCGGTCTGCTGCTTCTACCTTCATCAGCTCTGCCTTGCCGGTGGTAGATAATTCGAAGCTGGTGATAAACGGATGCCAACATCGTGGCCCATCGTTGAAACGCCAGCTGCTCTGCGGTAAGTCCAGCAGGATACCAGCTCTGGTAATAAAATCCCTACCTAACAGGGTCCTANGTGATGATGACAAAATATTATGGATGTATACTAAAGTTCCAAAAAAATGTTTTTTTCACGAATTATTGTGGAATCGTTACATTTTTTCATAACAACAGATCATTGTTTTTGTTATAATATGATTATTTTCTTAATTTAGAGCCATACATAAAGATTATAAATTTTATTTCTATTTTTGATTAATATGTAACAAATTCTGATTCATATGGGCACAAAATATTTGAACGTCGATATCTTGAAAACTACTTTACAAAAACGAGTCCCTTATCCAAATATATGTTATTGGCTGTACCTATTTTCATATGAGTCTATGTTACAAACCTAAAATTGAATTTGAAATTTGTCCATATGAATCAGCCGAAGAATGCGATTTCGAAGAAGTGCCCTTAAGTGCTGCAATGCAATATTTATTGCAGTGCAGCCATATGTGCAAGCCATATCTCTACCTTTTATTAAACTAAATTCGCGAAGAAAATTACGGAATTACGGCTCTATCTTACATACTTACATCCTATACCTACACATATTTTACATAGAGTTCAAATCTCCTTAGTAACATAACTATTTATTTACTCCGGCAACTGAGCTTGGCTTAAAAGAATTAACGGATTATCTTATCAAATGAGTCTCATAAACCGATCACAGCAGGGATGAAGCCGGTATTGTTATTTCCTACTACATATTTATCACAAACATTATACTCCCATTAAGAAATTATTCTCATGCTCAAGTTACATGCATGCATACCGTTGCTTTCTGCTGATGATGTTAGCGAACAAATAACTTATATAACTTATACGATTCGTAATTATCTTAATATTTTTCTTATAGTTTTCTTAAAAAAATATTTTAATTGATCAAGTTTATTAGGTCAATACCCTCGACGTAGATCCTTTGCAATTAGCTTCTGAAAACAGCTGCCTCAAAAATGTAATCTTATGATCGAGCAAAAACTTGTCTCCAGCGCGAAGGAGTTGGAAAGTTGCCCCAAGACGATGGCCAAAAACGGACACATGGGGCCATATCGAAGGCTCTTTTAGGGCACTGAGCCACTCCGCAGCGGACTGCAATTCTTATTTGATTGCCGAACGGGACACAGACTTTTTGTCGGACGCAGGCAGTTTTGTGAATCTTAAATATTTAACCATCATTCTTGGAATGAGTCAATTTAACAAAAACAAACCGCGCCTTTTGGAGCGATTGTTTGAAAAAAGATAAGATTGTCGTTCAAAAGCGGCCTTATCGAGACCGAATCGGTGTGAAGAATCGGAAATAAAGGTGTGTGGGTGAGAGCACTTTGCCTGTCTCTAACTTAAACAAGGTCGTTGGCCATATGGCCTGCTAGACAACGCCGGCTAGCTACCGTCAGCACGCGAACCTGTGCTCAAAATCAAACAAACAACTACGCGGACACTATTTCAACATTAATAACCTTTTACAATTCTAATCCGACCTTCATGGAAACGAAATGTACCCATGTATTTAGTTACATGATCTAAAAAATAGTAGTCAATTATCTCGTAGCGGAAAATTGGCTTAGTACTCAAAATGTACCATACAAATCAGCAGATCACCTTGGTTACTTCCTGGCGAAACAAAAAGCTTTTTAAACCTGGCCTTCTTCACATGGTCATAGATTAATGGATGCCTAGGTGTTAATCACAAAAAAAACTGCGATTAATCTTCCGCTTAATCAATCTTAAAAATAACGTCAGATATTTAAATTGTATGAATGCAAATTCGATTCGTAATCGTACCCCAAACCTCTCGATATCTCCAAAGAAAGCCGATGCAAAGTCGAGGGATGACGTAAGGCGCGGCAGGTTCTGCGTTAACGTTAAGTTACATAGCGAAGTAAACAAGAAACGAGTTTGTTCGCGAGGACGTGGCCGGTGAGATCATCGCCGCCTATAGCTGAGGTCGGCTGCACCACTCCGCGTCACGTATCTTTCTAATTCGTGCCAATTTTGTTTACAATACCGGCTTTTACATAGGCTCTCACGCGAACACCATGGGAATGGCGTGCGATAAAAAACAAACGAACATCAAAACATTAAATCGGAACTGATTAAAATGCTTATGTTAATGTCTGTGTAGGCACTCAGACAGACACTAATTAAGAATACAATGAAATGATATTTTAGCGAGTCGTTGTCAAATGGAGAATAAGAATTTTACTTTTCATTTTTACTTCATTTGTTGTTAGCAGAATTTGAGCTAAATTAATTTGTATCAAGCCGGTTCACATCTCAAGGCAAACAGCACCAACATCCTGAGAAATGTAACTAAAATAAACCCGATTTAAATTTAAATGAAACAGCATGAATAAATTCTTCCAGACGAAAATATTGGTCAAGGCGATCATGACATAAATCGAATGCTGACTCAACTCTTCTTATATGGATTCATTATCCTTGCAAAAAATTAACCACGCACTTACTGTTATTATTATTGTTATTGGGCGTAAAATCTCTTTAATATTGAACATAAATAAGGCTCTATCTTTAGCTCTACCAACGCAACACATTAACCGTAATTTCGAAATCCAGTCTAAATCCTTTTGACTTCAACTAAACCTGTTCTTAGCGCGGAGGAGGCGGTGTCCTAAGCTTCTTCGACGGTCGTTAAATCTGAAATCATTTGCATTTTGATCGCAAAAACGAAGCACATAAACATTTTCGTATTTTGGGTTTACTTTTTGTGTTCAGGTTTGTAAGCACGCACATCTAAAGTGAATAGCTGGTACAAGACGCGTTGTGGTTTCGGCAGAATATACCTAACAGAGTAACCCCTATTTTTCACTAGGAGGTAAACATCCTCGAACCATCTCGCTAGCATGGGGAATGTTGGTAGAGCAAACCCTCCATATACCTATGGCAAATTCGAGAACATATCGTCCTGCTTTGGAGACTAAATCACCTGATGATGATGGTGAGGTACAAGATAAGCCATCATCACATCAGGTATATCAATTTGGTAGGTGTTCTAACGATAAAATAATAACCGACACGTAGGACGTCATAAGGTCAATTCAGTTCTGTCGAGAAATATTTTTCAATTGAGGATCTTGAGTGGGTGGTTAATATGGCTCGACTACTTTACTCGTTAGACTGATGCTATCGCTCATTCAGCGACGACGACATGTGATTGTCAATCTGCATTTACTTCGAGGCAAATTGAGGTGTTGCGGAAATGTGGCAACACTGGCAACTTGTCCTGACGATTGAAGGCAGGTTTTAACGTGACGTCAGCTTCGAACCCACACACTGTGACACACTTTATACAGGCACTTAGTTATAGTACGAGTAATTACAAAAAATAGAGATAACGAATTTCAGCAAAGATCATTCAACTTTATACATCTCGTATTCTTATTCAAATACTAGTGTATTTCCATCTTAAGAGCTCTACAATTCATTTGCAATTTAGATTGCAACTACGAGCTGGTTTTTATCATATTATTGCGTACATTTTATAGACCGAATCATAAAATAAACTTACTAATTCGAATCACCATAGCCACGATAGCCGAACGGAGGAGGGGTCGGAGTGGCCGACTCGAAAAAAAATAAAAAAAAACCATTGAAAAAAGATTTCACATAATTATATAAAAATGCCTTCAATCTGAATCGTTATAAGTCCCGCAAATACCCACCCGAGTGACCCGATATTTGCATACAATACTTGTCGTCCGTACGTGAACAAGTTCTCGCAGCCAAACTGGGAACTTTAATGTCTTGTATTATGATCAACGGCTTATAGATGGGTGTACACAATTCGGTAACTGTACCCAATAAAATAATTTATTTTGAGTGGGTACTGGCGTTATGTGGGCGGCAATATATTGCCTGTAAGCTCTACGAAGAACCGGTAGAAGTAGATAAGGTTTGTTTTCGCAAAGATATGGAACTAAGCTAAGCCTTTGAAATCACCTCCCTTAACGCTCTACATATGAAATGTATTCCTCAGAAATTGATAACTTAAAGGCTGTCGAAGAAAATTAAGTAGCTGCTGTCCTTTTGGCAGTAGAAAATATTCCGTGTGTATAAAGCAAAGAAGGCTATCGAACATGTCTAAATACGTGTCGGGAATGCCCAGGCAATAACAAAACTGCCAATCAAGTCACGTCTGATGACTTGTAGCAACAAAGGATTTGCCAGTGACATGCAAAGCACAATGATCCTTGCCATTTAAGGCAAGACGCGCGCTGACTTTCTATCATTGCAAAACATTTCTAAGCTAGACTAAATTAGACATGAAGTGACGATGGGCTAATACCTACCTATTGTGTTTTACGTTCGTCGACTGCTGAGATATTAAAACCTACCTCCACTATGATATTCTTGTTTCTTGTACAGTCACGGAATGAAAAGGTTCGTCAGTTTTCAAATTGATTCCTTCAATGAATCGCGAGCACATACCTACCTAGGTACTTACGTATTACCTTTTGAAACTATGTTACAGAATAATCTCGAGTTAGAGAAAATAATCTTTAACAGTTCGTCAGTAAAGTTCAAAATTATTCAGTAGGCCTAAGATGCGCGCATCGACAATGACATGATATGATAAGACAATTTTCGATCACGTAGATAATTTTATCATTTTCCCTAACATGGGACCATCGATAGAAAAGTCTATCGACCGCTATCGCGTGATAACCTAATTGTTGCCATATTAAGAAAAAATTGCGTTATTATGTTGGCCAACCTTGAAATATTTTAGCTCATTCGTTCAATCTCGTTCATTTCTGCTACTAATTCGGCTAAAAACACATATCTTAAAGCAGTGAGAACGTCATTAAAAAAAAGTTATGTCAATTTCGTTGACATTACATGACTTCTTGATTGTATTTGTTTGCGTTTTTAAAATTGTATTTTTATGTTTCCAGTCTTATTTTTAATATTTCTAAAGTACGGAAAATATCAAACGAAGAGATAACCAAGTTAAAGGAAAACAATGAAGAATTCCTAATCATACCGATAGTATTAAAGAATGAAGTCTTCAAAATTAACAGAATAACCGAACTCCACTACCTACCCCATAATGCGAGGTTTACAGTAATTATTCAACTTACATGAAGCAGTCAGAAAGTTTATTGAGATTTGAGAAATAAAGTTACACTCATAAGTAGCAAAGTAAGTACCTAAAGTCTAAAATATTAGCTATACTCCGCAGATCTTGATTTTCATAAGTAATAGCACCGGAGAAAAGGAAAAATATCTTTATTCCTACAAATAAGCTTTCACCTTCTTTCCTATATTTATTTCACATAGTTCTTTCACCGTGTAATAATACTGTGATCAATATTTTGTATGTAAACTTAAAATACAAATAGGATTAAGTAAATGTTTCTATTTATGAACTGTTTATGTAATTGTAATATTTATAATTGTGTTTAAATAATATTCTTTCTTTTTTCAGACAGTGGATGAAGAAGTGTGGGATTATGAGTGATTATTTCATTCTAAAGCAGACATAATCAAGTCTTGCTCACTATCATGAAAATTTACAATAACAATCAGCAAGAAAAACTTCAAGGGTACTGGCTAGGCTAACCAATTCATGGAATTCTGTTTGTATTTGAAATTATAAATAGCTATTGTAAAACAAAAGTTTTCCAAATAAAGATTTTGTAAATAATGGTTGAATTATTTTGAAATTACACTGCAATAATGAATTTATTGCCTGCGTCCAGCGCCTTTCTGCTACCATTATGATGTCGTCGGTCCACCTTGTGGGTGGACGTCCCACGCTGCGTATTCCGGTACCCGGCCTCCACCCCAGAACCTTGCTGCCCCATCGGGCAACATGGAAAGCATTGGGGGAGGCCTAAGTTCAGCAGTGGACGTCCTATGGCTGAGATGATGATGAATTTATTATAATGGAATAAATTGTACAAGATTATCATCCTGTCACATTAAAGCCCTTAAAAAAGACCACATGGAGGAATTAGATTGATAGTAATGTGGAATGTATGTATGGTATCACCATCAAGTTATAAAATTAGTAAAATTCATTTATTCTCATTGTTATTATAGCAAGTTTGATTACACATCCCACCCAATGCTAATTTCTGACAATGACCTTGCCACTGTTTGATGTAGACACAAGAAGCTCGGTCACCACATTCCGCCCCATTTTCAATAATTTTACAAGATTATGTACAGATGACAGTAGGTACTTAAATCAAGCTAAACACTGTGGGGTATCTCACGACATTTGCAACTTAATATGTATTGTCTGATGTACTGTTGACTGCCTACCTAAGTAGGTAAGTAATGGTTATTTTACAAGGTAGGTAATGTAATAATTAATATGTGGGTGGGACTGTGGGAGCACTAAGATTTTGCAGCTAGCGATTATAAACTGTCGCAAGATTCGCCTCACACTGATAAACTCTTGAACTAGAACTCAATCTCCACCTAGAAGTAAAAGTATCACAAAGGTGCTAGATTCCTTTCTTTGAATTTTACTAGCCTCAAATTAGTCGTAAAATGTCATTTACCATTATAAATGATAAATAAATAGAGTTAAAGTAGCTTGCAAAAAAGTTAATCTCCTATCGTCTTGCTATCGTGGGCAAGGATCGAGGACGATAAAAACACCACATCCTATCCTATCGTGATGTCAAAATATGATATAGTTAGCGCTTCATGTTAGGGCTTGCCAGGTTTATCACAAAAAAAAAAACAAATCTATCACTATCACATTTTGACAGATGACATGATAATTTTCGGGGTGCCATGTTAGCGCAGGCAGATAAAACGATATAGTGACGTCAAAATCGATATAACGCCGCGATAGCAGTTTATCACGGCGCGCATCTTAGCCCTGCAGATCAAAGTTGTTTGACGATTTATCTTGTCAAGAAGATTAATATGATTGATAAACTAAAACCTTCTTGTTGGTTCCACCTGCCATTATTATTTCTATTAAATAAAAAAACTATTGTCAATTGGTCAATGTCATCATTGCATTGCACTGATGGGATAGAAAAATAAACAAACAAAACCTTATTCGTTAGCAAACGTCATATTTATTTAAATGTTAGCAGCACTGTTTCTTGCACGGTTATGTTGGCAGGTTTGACTCTTACAGTACCTAGTGCAAGCGAAAACCGACACTAAGGTGACGAACCTTTTCATTCCGCGACTGTACATAAGTGATTGGATTAACTAAACTACCAAAGTGACCATTTTGAAGACAGAGTCCCAGCTCTAGGTTCGCGTGGCCAAAATGGGTTGCCAAACCAGTTATGCCACAAGGAAACTTAATTCCTCGTTAAATGTTACATTTGTTTTCAAATCACTTAAGGACTTAGACCATAAAAACATTATTCCTGGCAGCTAAACTCTTATTTAACTATACTGTGACAAATTCCAAAGTTACCAAATTGTTTGACGAAGCTGTTTGCTAGGGTATCATGTGATGGCCATAGTATTAGTGATGCCTACATCATAGATCATAACATTTATTTTATAGTCACGTTGTGAGAGGCAAATAGTCAATAGAATAAGTCAATCGTGACGAGACTCTATTTACGAGACAGATTCTAGGAAGCTACGCTACGTTTATTATCAGACGAACTCTAGCTGATATTTTCGTGCTACTGTATACGATAGCAAATTGATTTGATTTAGTACCCTGCGACAAGTTAATTTAACAATTTTGAGTGTATCAAATCATAAACAACTTTTATTTTATTAAATCGTTCTAAGTCCTATCAGAAACAATTTGAAAAACAATAAACAACTGTAGTATGAAATTAGTCTTAAAGGTACTTTACAAAATACGTGAGGTAAATTAGGTCAAACATTTTAAGGTCATGCGCCATTTAAATATTATTATACCTACTTGTACCGCTGAATTTCAAAAATAACTCTGATGTAAGTTAAACTCAAGGCGACGATGCATCTTATTAAACAACGGCGACACCTATAAACATCCTGATAAAGTCTGCGACTCGATTGATAATACGACTTTGCTGACCTTACGGTATAATGTCCAAATGATCATGTCAGAGTTATTTACAAACTTTGATATGAATAATTACGGATAAACTAGTTATAGAGTTCTATCTCTTCACTTGGTACAAAGCAACATCTGTCTGTAAGGTAGGCACCGAACTAAGGCTGGGTTGCACCATCTTACTTTAACTTTGATAAACGTCAAAAATCTTTCAAACTCCGTACAAAAAGCCCCGGTTATCGTTATAGTTACCGTCAAAGTTAGGTGTTGCAACTCAGCCTAAGAGTCTATGTTTTATC
The DNA here is from genome assembly GCF_004193835.3 of Ostrinia furnacalis. NCBI lineage: Eukaryota > Metazoa > Arthropoda > Insecta > Lepidoptera > Crambidae > Ostrinia > Ostrinia furnacalis. Next base: position 626,561 of record NW_021134758.1, read on the forward strand.
TAGAATCTAAACCTTGACCTAAATATCATTGCGAAGTAGCGAATGTAGTCTATTCGCTACATTATCTGCATTCATATCTAACTTCTCGTATTTGTAGCTTGGGAGCTCTAGAAACTGCTAACAGCATTTTCCTCTTCTGTTCTAAAAACTGTACTTCAACACGACTCTCCCATTTTTCCACCAACAAAATGGTAGGAAATATCTTGAACTCTACATTGTGGTCTTCATTCTCTCCTATTTTTTCGGTATAAACTGGGTGGTGTCACCATAATGACTTGTGCCTATTTGACATTGCGTAATCTACCGCATGCCATAGCAGCGGGTACAAAGCCCTTTCTGCAACAACTGCCACGCTGCAGCCCATAACAAAACTCTCTGTCATGCCTCGTGAGCAGCACGTGTTCACTGACCATCGGCCATTGTGACTCTTGCGCACAATGACATCTCTTTCCCACTAAGCATTTTGGTCAAATGTTAGAAAGAGTCTAGAAAATAGGTCATCCATTCTATACGAAAATGCCCTACTCTAGTCTCTCATATTGTCTCAGTAAGCTGAATAGTAGCTAAACGGAAACCTACCTGCATTGAAGAACAGTAAACTCTCTTGATAACTCTTCAAATGGTTCAAAGAAAGTTAATACCACTGAACGTACTCGGATTATAATCTCTAAGCATTTTCCTCGAGTGGTTTAAATTTATTGTAATAAGCTGACACCCTACCTTGTTTAAATTTAAAGGAGATTAACTGAACCTGCGTAGGTCTAAATATTCGATACTTTATCGCCTTCGTAACGATTACCATGCCTGGTAGCCCATCATGCGGCAAATGGTGGAACGCCCACGGATAGTGGCACTAGAATTAGAGTTAACCAACCGAACCAATCAAATAATTAACTAACAGGAGTAACAACATAATCCAACTCATTTTACAACATTTCATAAAAGTGCAATAACCGAATTCAATGCTGTGTATGTTTCATTAATCGATAATTTTTTGATTAACCTGCTGTACCAGTCCGGTTCTGGGGCTGCCACCTCAGAGCTTCTGGACTCTCGGTTTTTTCCGGGTATCATCCCTAGTGATGTCAATAACAAAATGGTTAATGGATTTTAAAGTACAGTGGCGTCACACTAAAGCTGTGACATTTGTAATCTGTGAAAGCTGTAATAGGTGCTACTTCGCAACAAAAATTTAGTAGCCTGATGTACTGCCTACTTACTATAACAAATATTTGATGTAATAACAATAAATCAACATGTGCAAGGACGGGTGACAGCACAGGTGCATCATCAGCTCACCCCACTTTCAACTCCCCTCATCATTATGGTCACTTTATGCCGCAAATTATTATGTAATTACATGATAACAATATGACTCTCACACTGGGGTTGTGTACTTAACAATGACACTGTTTTGTAAGTTATAATAATACAGGTACCAAATGTGTCAAGCCAATTCAGCAAAAGTCTGCACTTTGGCAAAATTTTAGCACATCTGAACTGCTTTCCTAAGTCAACTGACTGAAGAATTACATATTGATAAGTAACTGGTTAAAATGCGCAAGTTTAACTAATTCTAGTCTAGTCTCTCACTTAATCAGTCCAATCAATAACACTATAGAGTGAACAACATTTTCATTCAGTGATAAACGTGACCTGAATTTCCTTTCAGCCTTACATTTACTTTGTGAACCTGTAAGGCGATCTTGTTGTCAAGCAGAATTTAAATTATGGTGGACTATAAATAAATTACTAGTCACCCATTAGAAACCTAACTTCTACCGTTAAATTACCTACCAAGAGGTTGTCATGTAAATTATTATATCCAATCAATATGTGCTCTACATAAAATGGTGGGTTGTTTTCAATACCAGTACATCTAGGACACGTCTTTGACTACGGAAAGTTTGTGATTGAGGTTAAATAGTTACTCCACATAAAGCTAGGCTTTCTCTAATTACATTTGAATAGGAACTTCCCGATCAACGCCAAACGTGGAGCGACTCTACCAAATTAGGCGAAGCCGTGATTGCGTGACATGAAGACAAATGAACATCCATTTGATGTGTTTAACAATGGGATTAATTTTCTGACGAATTATTTGATATCTAGGTTAAATTCGGGCCGAAAAAACATGTATGTGTGAAAAAGGTTTTCAGAAAGCCCAGGTCTGAAAAATCGTAGTATAAATAGGGAGGATATAATATAATAAACCATAACTTAAACCTGTTTACGAGCGTACTTTATGTCTACCGTGTAATGGCTCCGATAAACGTGCATGCAACGAGTATTGCTCTAATGATCGTTCGTACAAATACACTTTATCTCGCAATGCCGCTGTCACACGTGACCGGTGCGAAATGACGCGTGCGCAGCGTTCGCCTTTTGTTTTGTGCGCGGAGATAGATCTGCGTACGACTCATGATCGAAATAGGCGATGAACTAATTAAGTAAGTACTCGGATATCAATCACAAGCAAGCAATTGCGAATCGATATCCAATATCCATTTAAAAATTACATTGAAAACTACAATATACACAATGAATGAAGATCTAATTCGAAGATTGTACAAAAGCGGCTAATTTAATAGAGCATCATTAACAGTATCGATTTATGCACAATAATTTTATTGAAATATTTCACGGTTTATTTTTCAGCAACAGAATTTGCATGGAAAAACTCTTGCAAAACACAAACTTTCAAAATGTAGAAAAACCTATCAACAAACGAATACATTTCTGGTAAAGGCACCCTACTCGTCTCTGACTAACTCGTCCTACTCAATATCTGACATCACCTAGCTCTAAGAATGCACTTTGATGTTCCCACCACCCGTATGCGCATGTATTAATTTTTATGTAGAGTTAACGTAATTCCAAGTAAATGCACATAGAGTAAGGACAGCGGAAGGTCGCGGTTTGCGGAACTAATTGCTATTGCTAAGCGGCTTGAATATTTTTATCGAGTGTATTTAAATACTTACTGAATTGATGCTTACTTACGAGTAATAAGGTTTTATGGAAACTCAATATCCGTTAAATAAAAAACAATTGAAGAACTTTGGTAAAAGATTGCAAACTCTACGTACATACAAATCTAGTAAGATGATGAATTAAGTAAACTCTTCTTCTTACTAATATAATACCCGTTGCATTAATAGTCAGATTAGTTAGATACAAATAATAAAACAACTGGTGTCAAACTTCCGTATTAAAAAGATCAAATGAGAGAATACGCAAGAGAAATCGACGCCGCAGCTTTCACGGAGCTTTTATCGCGAAACTGTCGCGATTTCTTCCCGGTTAGTGCCAATAAAAACTAGATTCATCGATATCAAGTTCTAGCACTCCTAGACGATACTATAAGCAGGCGTAACATGAAAAAACTATAGTTGAACATTATTTACGATAAATAGTCGATATTTTAACGTTATCTGCCTTATCTTGGCCTAGTTATTGATCTTGATTACTTTAAATCTTCAATGGTTTATAATTTTGGTTGATAAAGTCATAACCATAAACTACTACATAACAATATCATAAGTATCTAAGTATTTTGTGCGTGGTGGATAACCAACCACTCAAATGTAAATTAGACAAACTAATTAACCTCAAACTGTACGAAACTTTAGAAAGTAACTTTGTTTTATATCTCATTAAAACGCAAACTAGCCAAGTTACGCATTACCTATAATTTAATTCAGAATAGAAATGTTTCAGGTGAGTGATAATAAACCAACGGTTAACAGAGACTGATGCGGATTTTAATAAAACAGTCTACCATTAGTAAAAAATAGAGGGCCTTTGGATAAATGACAATAATCCATTTATGGTGAGGAGGTATGATGAGTGAGCTTCACACTTTGAGGAAAAACAGTAAATGTGATAATTTATAACACATGCATACTTAGGTAGATGCTTAATGCTTACGCTTGCAAAATCATAACCATGACATCACTGGAATTCCTTTGATCCATGATTATTTTTAAACGGAAAACCTAAAATTGCGAGTAAAACCTACGGAACATCATTAACACAGAGCCCTATATTCCTGAAGTCTATTAACCGTAATCTGCCTTCCTAATGGTAAGATACGTGATAGGAATGGTGCCAGGCACAAGAAGTACGAACCCGGGAATGTTGAGGATTAAATGGGAATTATTAAGCAACATTTAACCTGTGTTACATGGTGAATTCATGTTTCCATTCACAATTCCAGGAACACAAAGAAAACGTGACGCGCATGGTTGCATTATGTAGACAGCCGTTCGTTTCGTATTTGTAAAAATAATGGCATTGCAGTTCTGTACAAGTGAAAACACTTGTTTATAATATTTATCTACATCTTTTTTTAAGAAAAATTATTAACTCCGCCGTTAACTAATTTTTTTTCAAAGTTTTTTTTCTACAGGCTTCACCTCCAGTCTTGGGTGATTCCATTCCATGGTGAAGATTAGTGTAAGTGGCCAACTACTGTCGGATTATTGTCAAAACGCTCTAAGGTTTCTTTCTGACTAGGCTTAACGAATAACGACTACCTTAATACCAACCAAGTTATTTCAGTATACAGGTTAAATACTTAAGTTTTAAGGTTTTCATACTGATAACAATAGAAAATCAGTGTGTAGTGTGTTGAAACCTTGCAATCTCAAATAAATAGCAAGCCCAACCAAATTACCACGACTCAAATATCATGATTGGCTCAATAAAAAAAGGCCTTCATAGAATCATGTTCGGACTTCGGGCGACCGCACGATGACGTGATCACATGCAATAAATACATCGTTAACAGCAATAAACTATTGCAAAATGATACATTTAAAACCATTGTCGCTTGAAAAAGCAACTATCTATCCAGTCTGATTTTGTCCTTGGCCAAATGTTCGGTCACTGACATCGTACCTTGTAACGACTCTACATTTTTGTACAACTCGAAAGACTGTTTAATCAGTTGTGTGAATCCAAACCAAATGGAATGACTCTGTGTTAATATCCCCATATAACTTCCTAGTAATCTATTATAACATGCCATTTTATGCCTAACACAAATTGTTTCTTGTGAAAACAACTCTTACAAAGTTTTCACGTCGTTGCGTCAGCGACGTTGTTTATGTCCGATGGTTTTTCCGATAAATCGATTTTGCATAAACTTATGCGATTAGAATTGATATAAAATATGCAAACGTTGACTGAGTCGCAACTTATTCAGAATTAGAGTACACTTATTTAAATATTCAAGTTGAAAATAGTGCTCTGACAGCATATTTTAATGAATTAATTAGCAAAACAGTACTTTTACTCTAAGTGACAAAAACAAAGTTATCGTCGTGAATATAGAAAGCCACTTTCTGTCTCATGCTGATTTGGTTGTGAATTGTGATGCATATGAAATGAGGTAAAAGAGAACATTAAAGGTAATGTTTTAGTTTTTAAAAGTCGATTAATCTGTCCAAATAATAGCACCAGTTGCTAGTATCGCTACCTGTTCGTAAATAATAAATCACCGACTACCGCCCAGTGGCATACACCGTAACGCAGGTGGTTACGTTACAGGAGGCTTCTACGGTCTGGCACGCACGTGAATGCTCGCATCGCTGCACACGCACTTGACTTTTAAACCTTGCCTAAAGTGTACATCGACACTAACCAAATGCTCATTAGAATTATACTTAAACTTACCTACTCTTGGATTTCTACTTGGTTTAAATAAGATCTTTCAATACATGCATATTGCACATAGAGGTCTGATGGTCGCGCTCTTTCTTCACTTATTTCGATTTTGTATTAAAAGTCTTAGTTAGCCCCTAAGGAGCCTATAATTAATATTTTCACAGCGCTTCGAATTCGATATAGAGCCGTGAGTTTGGAAATAAAGCTTTACCTATACCTATTCCTAAACTGAGATGACATCGTTACCATAACCACTTCATCATAAACAGAACATCTAACTAACGAAACTGATCCCAAACGAAATGACCTCAGGTAAAAAGACTCTACCAAAAGTAAAGTTCTTGTCATTATCTAGGTTGCCAAGTCAATATCGATACTATACCGACCGACATATTTCAGTAAGTCACACGCAACGCCTTATTGGAAACTTTTGAAAGTATTGACGTTACACGGTTACACTTAATCGATAACACTCATTTAACTTTCATGGGTTTCATAATCATGTCCTATTAGAGCACGAATATGAGCCTTCCTTGGGTGGACTACATAATTGGAAGGTTTTGAGGAAATTATTTCATTCATTCATTTGAGCGAATTACCTGCGGTATAGAATTTATAAGGCTGAGGGAAATTTAGATTTTGATCTTGTTCCCAGCAAACAAGAAAAGGGATTTCCACCTTTTCATCTATCTAGCGCTTTAAGATCCATGGACATGGATCAATAAAATTTCAAGGTATGTTTGTTGTGAATATTTAAAAAAAACACTTAAAGGACCTTTATTAAAATGTATTGTATGTTTCAGTGCTACGCGATTGATAGCCATAATCTTCCGATTTTCATTTGTTTAGGTATCTTATTTAGACGCACGCCACAGCGTCGTTACTTTAAACAGCGTGCGTTTTGTCATTACAACATCCTTGCTCCAATTTAAGAACATACGAAAGTCATTAGACAACAGTGCAGCTCAAATATCTTCCAGATACCAAACGAGTTTCGGATTGAGGTTGACGTTGATACAAATGACGCTTTATTCGTTCCCGCCTACATGGGTGGCAGCAGTATAAATATGGAAGGAGCCTGCAACGCCGACACTGGCAAATGATGACTCATCATTTTCCGCCTTCTCTTATTATGGTGTTTCACGAGAACTTACTTAGTAACAAAATAACGCTTTAGTTGTATTGTTTTCTATTATTGTGTTATAGAAAAACTTCTCAGTGTTTTATTTTTAAATGTAAATGAGCTATTTAGCAATATTTTTCTGATAAATTAAAAACAGATAACTTTTTAAGAAAGAAGAAAGAATCCTAAAGAGATTATAAATATTAAGGTTAAGGAATTTGCGAAAATCATTGTTTAATTTTGTCCTTTGATTTTTCTTTGTTTACAACTGAACATCTTTCTGATGCCAAATTCTTTCAGAGCCAGAAACAATAAGTTACGATTTCAGCACCATGCGTTTGTAAAAAGAAGCATTTTCGTTACAAAAACAATGAACGGACTTTAATGACTTTCATTTGATTCATAAAACGTAACGGATGAGTAAATTAAAATACAGTTTTAGCAAAGGTCACTACCGTCGTTTGTCCGTGACATTGTGAATGGACAATAGAGATATGTCCAACTAGGCAACTTGCCAGTAAATATTCACTCGTAGATACGCGGTGTGAAAATAGGTATGTTAGAAGAAACGTATAGGTGCTGCAATGTAAATGTTATGCAGATATGTGTAGAATTTGTTGAAGCGGAATTGAGTGGATCTATGGTTAATAGGTTTACCTCAACGCTACTGAATGTACAAATGCTGTAACTGAATCGATTATTTTATTTGCGAAAAAGGTAGGTAAACAGATACACATACGAGATAACAAGATGAAATAATTAGGAGGCAGATTAAACCTAAAAACTCTTAAACTCTACCATTATCACAATAAGTATTGTAAATAGATACAATGTAGAGCTAGCTAGCTTTAATTTAATGAAATTAAATCAGCATTATTTCGCTCGGTCGACAGTTCACATTTCCAACTAGAGCCAAACAAGCAGACTAAAGTAGGCAGTTACCGCAAAAGAAGAAAATCATCTCATGTTAGAGCTACATATGTCAGTCGCCAATAGAATCTACACCAGGGTTATCCTAGCCCACACAATAATAGGACGAAGACGTCAATTTAAATCCAAGTGATCTTTAACTAGAGGTAAGTGTCGCGACAGAGCAACACGTAACGTCTCGTTAGCGAGCATTGCGTAACGCGCCTGTTTCGGCTCTCGGCAATTTATAGTTGTATCGCATACGAGATAAAACTCATTTATGGGCAGATCATCGGGAAATCGTTTGGTGCTCATTCAACTCTTGATAAGAAAATTAAAACTCTTTAAAAGCTTACATTACTTGTAGGTGGTAAATGTGTGAAAAAATAATATAGAGTTCCAAAATGTGTTGTCTTTGTCAGAAACAATGTCATTATCATCATCGCTGCCTAGTGTATTTTGTGGAAAATGTAATGTGTTTTGAAATAAATCAAAGAAAATGTAGGACTTCAGACATTCTGACATAACTGAAACAGTCTCGCTAAATACTTTCCGATTTCCATCCGTTCTATCTATTTCAGACGAATACCACAACATTAAGATGGCGTTTCTTAAAATACTTAAACCATGTCATGTACTTTTGCAAGATACTATGTTACTTTCGTAAAGAAATAAACGCTCTACTGACTTTGTTCGGGAATTCACGGCCATTACATCTCACGCAAACGTTGACGACTACACAAAAAATTAAGCAATACAAATAAGTTTCAAAATGGCGCCGGAATGTTTTGTTGGCTACGTCATCTTAACCTACATGCATTACATAAGCAATGAGTGTATAGCCACTTTATAATGTAATTTAAATAGTTATTTTATAAGGTTAATTGATTTTAAAACGGCTCTATATAAGTAGGGCTTGCCTTGAACCCTCGAAGTGTTGATCGTTGATGGTAATCAACACAAAAACAGCTGCTACTTTTTTGTTTTATTCTGGGTAACTACGAATGAAATGAAAATATTTTATTCATGATTCACTTTTAATGTTTACCTAGGAATTGATGACTGGTTTGAACTACATTTTTGTAAACAACATCCACACGGTGATGTAGTTCCTTAAGCACATCGTGATTCGTTTCGTGACCTATGATGAGTAATTTTTCCTACTCTACCTACTGAAATAATAGTTTTTTTTACTTACTAAAATAATTTTGATGTAATTTCTAGACTAAACAACTTGTTTATTAACTTTTCGTAGTCTAATCTGCAGAATTCTGACCTACGACGAGTACTTACAAGAGTTGAGACAATAATAAGAAAATTAATACGAGTAATAAAGATGATCAACATAGTGGCATATTCCGTAACATATTATACTCGTAGCTCTATGTTAGTTTTATCTATGAGAACTAAGACGAATCACGATAGCAATATTAAGAAACAGCGTCAAGTCTTATCTTAAGGAATTTAAATAATCTAAAATTGCATCGTGGTGGCTCCCAGTTGATATTAAACGCAAAGAGAAATAATACCTATCGTTTATGGAGTAATTTTCTGTAATAAGTAATGCTTCACAATATGTAACCCAGTTCTGATAATAATAATTTAACTCGAAGGTTATTTTTTATTATCATCTTAGGTATTTTAGTCATTATAGCATCATCACATACATCACAGTCGACATTTTCCTCTAGATTCACCAGTAGCGATGAAAACATTACTATTCATTAACATGACGTCACTACTTAACAATCATTCCGATACCTAGCTACCTAAGTATAGTGTCAGTGTCACCAATAATTTTAGAATTTCGTAAATGTGCTTATTGACATTAACGTTGCTTTTATAAATTTTACAACGGTCTGCATTATTCCCAATTCAAATCCTAACTAACTATAGTTACCTCGCTAAAGCCTAAAAACGTAAATTATATCCTACCCACCCTAACGCCTACAACATAATCTATTTGCAAATCTTGGACAATCTTTGAAATAATTATGAAACTTACAAATACGCCAAAAATAGCAAAAATTACTCACCCACAAGTGCAGATTTCGCAGATGCACTGTTCCTTGGTAATCTTCTCTGGTTTCTTGGGGCCGCCATACTTGGGCCGGGTTTCGTCGATGATGACGGTCTCCTCGACGGTGGTCCTGTCGTCACGCACCGTCTTCCTGTCGTCGATGATGGTCTCATCATAGACGGTGGTGTCCTCTCTCCTGTCAGTGATAGCACGGTCTACCACGTCGTATGATTCACGAATCACGTCTTCAGTCGTTTGGACATCGCGCTAAAAACAAAATTCAACAATAACGTCCCCTGTTTTCCAAACACACACCAATACTTAAGTAGCAAAGAACATGAATACTCACCAAGGTTTTGAAGTCTACGTTACTCTTGTCGACGAAGACGTTAGTTTTAATTTTGTCATCCTCTTTAGCGTCCTCATAAGTTGTTATCTTTCTTGTCACACCGTTTTCTGTGATGTATCGTGTCACTTCAATTTGGCTTCTGTTCTTTTCAACTTCAAATGACTTCTTTGTAGTGCCTCCCGTAGTTGTGGTCACTACTGTAGTATCTTCAGTATCAATTCCTTCGTACAGATCTTTTACATCCTCGTTGATTTTAGTTCCGAATGTTACTTTATCTATCCTTTTGAAGGGGTATTTTCTTACTGTCTCTATAATTTCTTTCAAGACTCTGTCATCGATGTTCCTACTGATAACAATATTTTTGTTGCTGACAGTGACATCCTTCTTAGACTGTGAGGATTCAATGATTTTACGTAAATCACTGATTGAAGTAAAATCTTTGATATCCCTGGACGATAAAATAATATTCTCCTGAGTATCTTGACGCTTCAAGTGATGTCTTGGCTGTTCAGGTCTTCCGAATGGAGACATCTCCTTAGGCTTTTTAGGCCTATCATCGTCTTTTTCATAAACGAATTTTCCGTTCCAAGTTCCCGTGCTTCTCTCGTAACTTGTCAATGTGTCTTTAGTTTGAGATGTGGATGTAGTTTCCTTAGAAACATTTTGTTTCTCTAGATTTTTCTTCTCAGTTGTTACGAAGTCGGTAGTTTTTGTAACATCTGTGTGATCCTTCAGATGGGATTGGACGTCAGAAGAAGTATTTGTTTCATAAGTTGTTGAATAAAATTTTGAGTCGGTTGTGTCATGAATGCGTTGATTGTGTACATCTTCTGTGTCAGTGTGATGATGTTCAGTAATCGCCTTTTTCTTTGTGAAGTCCCCAGCATAAACATTACTGGTGGCTGCAATTTCTTTTCCATTCTTGTATAAGACAGATTCTTCAGCAATCTGAGTAGAGCTTTTAGGAACACCGTCTTTGCCAGTATCATAATGAGATTCTTTGTCTAGTACGTGTCTAGTGTACTCGCTTTCAGGCTTTATACCGGTACCACCTACATTGTGACTCTTCTCATAGGTAGCGTGCTCTTTGCTATCGCCCCATTCTCTGTGAGAGCTGTCAACAACTTTTTGCTTTCCATCAACAACCTCAAATACGTACGAAGAAGTAGACGCTTGTTGAGCGCTACTAGTATTACTTTTTAATATTTTTGTCGAAAAATTAACATTTTGAGTGTCACTGACCTGAAGAATATCTCCTACTTTCCTTAATTCATTTTGGATAGTATTATCATAACCATAGAAATTAGATGAATCTGTTTTATTTGCATTACGCCTCCTATCTGTTATGTTTTGTTTGTTTGAAGTATTTTCAATAACATTTTTATCAGTTTTGTTGATAGTATTATACGAATCGGATGTAACAGTTGAGTAGTTGTTCTGATCAGTCGATGACTGATGAATCTGACTAGAGGTCACATTAGATTTCAGGTGATCTTGTGTGCTAGCAAGATGCTTTTGGGTAGAGGCCAAAGTATCTTGAGTAGAGGTGAGCTGATGTTGTTTGTAGTTGTCTTTCTCAGATATAACACTTTCGTGGGTAGTTATCTGATTCCCATCCTTGATCAATTTAGATTGTTCTTTCAATAGCATCTCACTCGTAGGCTTTTGGCCAGCTTTACCTGTATCATATTTTGATTTCATGTCATAGTTTTGAGAACTATAAACTGATTCAGGTTTTATATCAGTGCCACTTACGCTAGCATATGCCTCTTGAGAAGCTTGTTCGCTTGCGTCTCCCCATTCTCTCTTAGAACTGTCGATGATACGTTCTTTCCCATCGACAATTTCAACAACGTAAGAACTTGATGATGACTTTGTTACGCTGCTGCTTTTAGTCTCATTTGACTGCGAGGTACTGCTGTATTGTTTTGTTTTAGAATTTTTATCAAGAGTACCTTCTCCACCGTAAAAGTTTGACGTATCTGATTTTACAGTTTGAACCCTTTTGGAGGGCTCAGGGGAGTTGCGATAATTTATTTTATCGTGTTGCTGTTTAAATTTTTGATCACTTGATACATTAGTCTTGTTTATAGTCTCCGAGGAGTGACTCGATGTATTCTGCGCTGACTGATTTAGAAGTTCTTGACGTTCTGATTGAAGAAAAGTATTAGCAGCATTCGCACCTTGTGATTTAGTAACGAACCGAGGGTTCGAGGCACCTGATGAGTCGATAAATGCAGTGTTGAGCGTTTGGTTGCCGGTCGAGGAGTCGGCGGTTCTATCGAATGTTTGGCTGTGGCTAGAGCCAGAGTGTTGAACAGACGATGAAGATTGAAAAGTTTCGCTCTTTGAACTTTGTTGATGTGACGTAGAGGACTCTTGCAATACCGAGCTAGAAACGAACTCACCGGTGGTTGCTTGAGCCATGTCACTTACGTGATGTTCAGAGTGCGATCTTGTTTGCGATAAGTCAGTCATTGAAGGAGCTTCCGTAATAATATAGTGCGGGTGACTATTGTAATGCTCGGATATAGTAGACCCACTGATCGAGTGATCGGTCACATCAGTGATCATCAGCGGGTCATCCTCCTCGACCTTTACCTCGATGTAGCGCACCTTCTTGCCGGATGAGCTGGACTTCTGAAGAGTGTTGCTGCTCTGCTGCACCGTAGTCGTAGTCTTCTGTACGCTACTCGAAGCACTTGTGCTGGATGTCACTTCGGACGATTTGGACTGTTTAGTCTTTTTATTTTTTATCGTCATTTTGGTCCCACTTCGCGAATAATTTAATTTAAACACTAACTATAGGAGATTCTTAATTACGATTAAATATTTTAAATATATTTTACTTAATTTATATGGTTTATCACATAATAATGTCAAACAATTGCCATGTATTGTTGTGGTCGCGAGAGTCGTTCGTGTCGTTGTCGCTGCGTGCGCGCGCGTCGCTCGCGACTGGCTCGCGGAGTCTGAGCGCGCTGCGCCCGCGCCGCGCCTTGAGAGCGTCGCCCACGAGACCTTGGTGATCGCGACACGTAAGCGCTTACTTACATCTCACTGCTGAAGTCATTCATACCAAAAATGGTTTAAAAGCTACAGCATACGGTGTGAGCAATTTTACACCTAAGTTATTCATTGATGCCTACATTTTGGAAAGAAACGATTGATTTGGCAAGCTTAACTCTAAGCTTTATGTAAATTTATTATTGCCTTATTCAAGTTGTAGCACAAAATAGATACCTAATAGCTCAAATCCTAATTTAGATTTATTAACTGTAAGTTACACTGCACCGGTGTTTTTCAAAATCTAATTTCATAATTTTAGTTGGTCAATGAATTTTTCACGATCTTTTTATAGGAAATGAGTACGCCTTTTCATTTTATATTGTAGGTAAAATAATAGTATCAGGCGTTATTTTGCTGAAATGCATAATTAGATATTAAAAACTTAAGTAAGTAACTATACTTGTGCCGGCGTCACTTAGCGAAAATTTTAAGCTAAGTAATTTTATCTTTTTCATAGTTATCTTAGGTAAAATAAAATAAAATTCTATCGGTATACCAATTCTTAACAATCATCATCATCATCAACAGCCCTTTACAGTCCACTGCTGGACTATGAGCCTCCTCCACTATGGTGGAGGGATTTGCCATAATCTCCACGCTTGGCAGGCGGGTTGGAGATCGCAGTTTAAAAGATTGATGTTTTTCAGAGAGCGCTGCTGCCCATTCTCTGTTTGTTGTGTAGTCCCTAAGTCGCCTCTTACGACACCCGCGGGAAGAGTAGGGGTTGGTGACAAATGTATTCTACTCTGCCGTCACCACACGGCGAACAATATGCAATGTTTATTGAGATAAAAATCATTATTATTTATCCTCTGATGATAGAGCTGACAAGTAAAACGTGGAGGATAACCGGCACCATTTGCATGAGGTTATGGAGCACCCGCAGTGGCAGCCTCCGTCTTCGGTGCAGCCAGCCCGTTCTTGAATCTCGTGAATGCAACCAATGCATGTATAATTCATAAATCGACCTGATTTTTCTTTAAATATTAAGTAGGTACATAAAGGTACATATTTAGATCGTGTTTATATATAATGTTTATGCAAACAAGATGTCTCTATATACATACAGCTCTCTGCCTACTTACTTTTTTTTACCTTAGATTATTTTTTTATGTATAAGTTACACTGCGTTAACAATATTGTAGAGTCCGTTTTTGTAGTTAAGAATGAATTTGAGGAATTAATGAAACCTATTCTTTAACTCGAATTGTAGTGCGTTAGGAATGATACCTAGTACCTAGCTACTACGTACGACGGTACAAGTAAGTTAAAACATGATTAAACATACGAGTAGATATTAATTAGAATTAAGGACATGTACCTTACAGGTTTTGGTAAAGCCACGGTAATACTTTACCGTGGTAAAGCAGTGCTGGTATAAGCACATTACAGCAGTTTATTTTTAACTATTGCTCACGAAACCAAGTTATTTCATAAAGTTTATTTGAAGCGGTGGCGTCGGTTGACCTATTTTGCAAAATAAAGTTAAGGTCACTGCAATGTGGTTTTACAGTCATCACTTGATCGATTCACAGAATCTTGAAACTAGCACAAAAGGTATTTTCCTTTTAACTTTAAAGGAGCAGGAATTTAACTGGGTCACCATCTTATACCATTTAAAAGCAGTAGGTATTAGATTAGATGTATTCTGTGGTATTAAGTAGCCCTGGATTAGGGTCAGCTTTTTACGAGTCATAAATTGTCTCGTCATTCGTTATCGAAATCAAAATCAAACAAATGATTAAAATCTTTGTATCATTTCGTGCTGAATTTTATGAATAAATGATCATTCATTTTAAACCACATGACGTCCATTGCTGAAAATTGGCCTCCCCCAATGATTTCCGGATTAGCTGGTTGGTAGCAGCCAGCCTCCATCCATCCAACCATTATGAATGAATGAAAACTGATTATTTATTTACTTATTATGTTTGGAAATAAAAAAGTAACTTTATGAATCAAGATCGGAACCTAATTGGGAGTAAGTGTAAGGCTTACCTAATTTTAATTTGTTGGTAGTAGGTATTTTAAAAGTTTCATCACACGAAAGTCATAATATTCAGAAGTTTATCGACGTACCTTTTTCCTTTTACTCAAAATATCGATTCTCCTTGAATGTACCTGAGTATTTCTCAAAAAAAATGTACGTAACGAAATAGTAGTAACGAAATAGTAAGGCCATAAGGCTTGTTATACATTGGCGAAATATTGTGAATGCTCTTCATTTATTCAATTCGAAATATTTGTAAGTATGCACCCAAATACGGGGTAATATTAAGGGGTTAGAAATAAAATAAGGGAGTAATCATTCATACTATTTTAATAAAATTATTTTTGTTCCATCATGTTTATCCATTTTGAGTCGTTCTCTGTAAGCTTTTTGCCTTTCGGCATTGGTTTTTGGTGGCATTCCTAAAAAACAAAAGAAGTAATCACATAAAAACGTAATCTAAATGATTTGATAATTTTTTGCTGGTGGCACTTCTGTAAAGCAGATAGTATCCAATCCTTTTGTTATTAACGCTCTATATTTTTTGAAATAAATTAGGTAGTGAATATTACTATGCTTAGTCAGGTAATAACAGTATACACTCAGCATTATGTTGTACTTTTTCGTAACGTAACGAAATTCGTAAAAAACGTAACGAAATATTAGACAAAATGAGATCAGAAACAAGTATTTTTTTGATAAAATTTGTTACAGCAAATATAAAAGCTTACTAAATGTTCGTACCACACGTATTACAAAAAATGGTTAAATGAAGACTTACCGTTCTATATAAAATCGCTGATTTTACTGCCTGTTACGAAAAAGTAATCCCACAAAACACACACGTTTTCACTAATTTTCGCGATAGATG
The DNA here is from genome assembly GCF_004193835.3 of Ostrinia furnacalis. NCBI lineage: Eukaryota > Metazoa > Arthropoda > Insecta > Lepidoptera > Crambidae > Ostrinia > Ostrinia furnacalis. The sequence continues at coordinate 642,562 of NW_021134758.1, forward strand.
TTATGGCGGAGACGTCAGGCCAACAGCCATTCAGAGTGCAGCTATTGTTGTCCGTGTAAAATAAATACGGAATTGTTCAGAAACCATGGGAAAGTAGAAATAAATCGTAACTAAAGAGTAAATAACGAAATAGTAAATGAGAGCGACTCATTTTGTTTTTTTGCTTTAAATTGCCAATTCATTATGACACCCCATAGAAAATCAATTTGATACAGAAACTGCGATTACTGTAGAACGATAATACAAAGAAATTTACAATAATTTAGTTACGTATCGCATTTTATGAAACAAAAATACATGAAAAAGCTAGGGTGGCAAACAGGTTTTTGTATGAAAGGTAAAAAAGGACTATTTTTAAAATATCTAAATATTTGGTAATAAGTAGGATTATAGCTATAATTCTTCGTTATCTTAAAGATTAATATTCATCCTTCAAAATTGTGTGTGTGTTTTTTTTGTGTGATGATTTATAAATATAAAACTTTTGAACTGTTTCAAAGCACACTTTTTTTTTTCAAAATGTACATTTTTTTTGAGAAATACTCACCTACGGTTGCCGTGCCCAAAAGCAAAGCTGCACAGTGGGTTGCGCAAGCTATACAAGGCCTGCACTGTGGGCGGCGCTTGAATCAGGCGCCTACGCACCGTCTGATTGCAGTTCACTAAATAAATCGATTAATCACAGCTTTTACACCGTTATTGGGTGTGCTATTTAAGATCTTTAGAAGAAATTATAATTACTTATTTAGTGAGGTAGGAGGTAGCTCCGGGAGGTTTGATAATCGTAGTAGGTAAGTAAGTACATAAAGCTTGCAAAGTTAAGCACAAAGGATACGACTACTCATACTTACATTTTTTTACACAAAAAGAAAACAAAGAAATGTAATCAGTCAGTCATGATGATTTTGCCACTGCGCCTATCTAATATATCGAATTCACCATTAAATTCCAAATATATGCTGCTTGATTGATGTTATTGAACTCCACTGCAGCCTCAGCCCGTCAGCCGACAGAACCTTCAACAACAAAAAAATTGTAATTTAAAACAGTATGTCGTCGTAAAACTACTTTAATATATATGCGATAGATTTTTTTTAATTGGAGTCAAGTAGTAGGTAACAACTGCCATACAATATTATCTATGATGACTATTCAATTAAAATACATCATCACGCACGCTTCTGTTTAAATTAGAGCGCCAGATTTGCGCCAATCTATTATTTCAAATGCAAACTTTTTTACCGCTCAATTTTAAATGGATTTACTTCGCAGAATTAGACAGCTAGCGACATCTTTTGACATTAATTACAACTGAAGCATTTGAGTTCATACTGCCATCTCTATTACATAATTTGTACTAAAAGTTTCGGCCATAGACAAGCTGTCAAGTTTTACAGTATTTGAGGGAGAGGGCGTTGCTTGAGTCAAGTCGATAAAAAATGGCGGCGTGCGTCAGCCACTGCGCAATCAAGTAGATGAAGCATGTGTCAAAAATTGTATGAAGCCGAGCGTGCCACTTTTTAAACGTCATTAGTGTCATTTTAGCGAATTTTAGTGATTGCCGCAACGTAAAAGTAATCGTATCATTGTACTGCATTCGCAAAGTCATCGAATGATATCGTATGACTCGATTCGAAAATTAATTAATTCCGATAAAACTGATATTTTATTAAATTTATAGCTTGTCTGACTGTGGTTTAAAATAATTTTGTAGTGGTAGACGTTATTCTACATTATTTATTTTTGTTGTGCCTAATTATGTTTAGGAAAGTAATGATCGTTATTCCATTATGTTAAAATAGTACTACTAGTAATTCATTCATAAGATAAAGACTATTCACTCAAACTTTTTATTTTTAATAAATGTAAAAATGCGTAGTTTTGCCAATACGTTTTGTTAACTGTCTGTTACTTTTGAAAATTTTTCTAAACGACAAAATTCAATGTGGTAAAAAACGTTGGAAGTAAAATGAAACACAAAAGATTTTTCTTCATAATTATATTATAAGTGCAATGAATAGTATTGTGCTTTAAGACAAGCCCTATAAAATAATCAAAACAAATCAAAAGGTTTGAATAAAATTGTTCTTCCGCCGTCATTTATAAAAAAGGTAATGGCAAAATTATAGAACTTCCTTAGGCAGATGCCTCTACTCTGTCTATTTCAAAAAGTCTGGCACTAGGGGTTTCCCGGGGGCCCGATACAAAACCAAAAACATCTTTATTTTTCTTTTTAAATAAATTAATTCTTACAAATCGTCAAATCTCATTATTTTTTTCACCCTACCAGCGATTCAATACAAAAACTTGTCTGGTGTATGAATACACGGATCTGTGTGTGTCATAATGTTATGAGTAAGTACGGTTCCTTGCGATCGGTATGAGTGCACCACATACATTACTCTTAATAGTACATCGCAGGATATGTATTAAAAACAATCCTACTTTATACTTCTTCTACTGCTACTTTATTCTAATTAATTATTTGTTACTTGTGCTGTTAATTACAATTCTCAATCCGTAAATAATTTCTTCCTTCTACCGTGTTCCTACTACTGTCCTCGTAAAATCATCGTAACCGATTGTTGTAATCGGATCACATGAACATCACTCGACCATGTATGTCCATTTGGACATATCGGAATGGCACGCTTTGATGAGCAACTTGCTGCATCTACTCTAATCCATATCTGTGCACGGAAATAACTAAACAGCTGTTCTACAATATTCGGTCGGGCAACTCAGACAAGCAGCAGCTGTACCTGTACGTGCGAGCAACGCCAGCCGTTTTCCTTGGAGTCGCGATTGTTTGGCCAGTTGCTTTCTCATTGTTGTGTCTTGCGCCGTGCCGTGTAGTGTGGAGATTTGGTCTATTCATATTAATTCAAAGTTTATTACTGCTACAGTATTGACGTTTGAAGTGTGTGAATTGCAAAATAATCCGAAGCTACGTTGGCGCTATGTTTACCAAAATTCATCGTTGTTATTGTGACTCGAGTTGAAATGTCTTGTGAATACGTGGACCGCGAGGAGAGTTCCGTTGTGCATCTCAATAGAATCTTTTAAAAAGTGAAATAGTTGTATTGTAGGTTAGTAAAATAGTAGTTGACAATGTCTAGCACAGTTCCGACCAGCTCGGCGCTGAGGGCTCTGGCTTTGGAATACAAAAGCCTGCAAGAGGAGCCCGTCGAGGGCTTTCGGGTGAAGCTGCTAGGAGACGACAATTTGTTTGAGTGGGAAGTTGCAATCTTTGGACCTCCAGACACATTATACCAAGGTGGATACTTCAAGGTAAGTCTACAACACCATTGTCCTGATAATGACAATACTATCAACTAAAAAAAACAAGCAATCTTGAGTGATAACAAGTCTTTGTAAGAAGTTAGTCTCGTTTTTCTACATGATGCTATAAAAAGTACCATGTGGGAGAGAAAAACTGGTCAAACTTAGTAACTAGGTAGGTGTGGGATTATTCTTGAGGGCTTGTTTTAAATATATTTGAACTGTTTAAATCATCAGTAATAATTATCTTCCTACCTTAAATGAACTTCTAAAGTAGGTAGGCACTTAAAACTAACTTATTTCCCCATAAAATGTTTGCAAATAATATCAACCATATAAATATTATATTTTCCTGTTACATATCCTGTTTTGATCTTCTCAAGATAACTGTATCTAAATGGTAGCCATTGTAGGTACTTTTTCCTTGATGGAAATATTCTCCTAAGGTACTTTGATATCAAAAACACCAACATTATGTAAAACAAACAAAACAAATTAATAAACGATATTTCGCACCATCTACCTACATTATTCCTATCAATAACTTATTTCTCTAGGAACCAGCATTCATTACGAATAGGAACCTGATTCTCTTCATGACATAAAGCACAAGTTGTTATTTTAGCATCTACGGCTATTTGGTACCAAATGTATTTAAGCACTTAGTAGGCTACTTATAGGTACAGCTTATTTGTGTTAATTTAAATAGCAAAAGTAGAGGAAATAAAAAGTTCATCCTGTAATTCTGAGGTCTTTATAGTCTGCGATTTACTTTATTTCGTCATTGAAAGTATACCTACAATGATTTTAAAATGTAAATATATTTTTATAAATTCATTCGTTCGTTCGTTTCAGCCAAATGAAGTCCACTGCTGGACAAAGGCCTCCAAAAATTCATTATTTTTTTTTAATTAACATCAAGTAGGCAACTGCATTTGTGTACCATAGTCGATCCATTCGTAACCATAGTGGTTTTGTTAAAAGACCATGCGAGAGTTTTAGTCATAGGAACCTAGTTTATTAAACTACGAACTATTTCTGAATAGTTCCACCAAAACAAAATTGATGAATGACTTATTTTAGAGCTAAATCAGAAATCATTATGTACCTACTTGGTATACCTACATTTTTTTCTTTGGCAAAAAATCCTGCTATCAATTTAGTGTTGAGAATTCCAGGAAAATTGAAACTTTTTACAACTTTGTATATACCTGCTTTGTTTATTTAATACCAATAGTTAGTCACTGTCCATCCATGATACCTATACATCACATTGATTTGGGTGCTAAAGTATGTTCAGTTTAGATTACAACTGATTGAGTACCTATCGCAACATCTAGCAAAATACCCAGCCATCTTTACCATTTGGCATTTTATTATTTACTGTAGGTCAGTAAGGATAATTATCGTGATAATAACAGATGGATAATTTATCGGTTGATAATAACAAAAAAATGCGCTTGTGAAAATGAACTGTATTCGAAATTTTCGAACGTGTATTTCCGCACTTTCGTCTAGTGGTGGGCGTTAATCAACATAGATAGTTAAATAAAACCTATCTATTTAGCTCCAAGATGATCACTATAGTCATCTAGCGTCAAAATATTTTTCTATTTTCCAAGCATTATGCGACTAGCAATGGCTAACTTGACAAATCAGCAACCAAAAACATAATAAAGTAACATTTCTTATAAAACAATATGACTAATGTATCTTATACTGTTGATAATTATCCGATAATTATCATGAAGCGTAATTATCTTGATAATTTCGAACCCTGCTGGTAGGTAACTCATCTAAATTATGTACCTTTATAATTATTAAACCAAGTTTTGTTTGTTTCAGGCACATATGAAATTCCCTTCGGATTACCCATATTCACCACCTTCCATTAGATTTTTAACAAAAGTGTGGCATCCAAATGTTTATGAGGTAAGTGCTTGACTTTTTATAATAGGTTCAATACTTCAATTTTATCAATGTTGTATGTAATGAAACCACTAATTTGTGCTCTATAAAAGATTTATAATTTTAAAGATAAGAAGAAAAACTCATTCTTGGAAACTTATAGGGGCTTTTTCTATAGGTGCCTAATTCAAGAAAATTCTGTCATTTGCTCTATGTGTCGTTCTACAACAGACACCATCTATTTAAAAAAATAATTAAAGTTTGTAAATATTGATACATGAACTAATTGAGATCTAGCCTAGATAATAAAATATTTTTAAGATTCTTGATTGTGGAGATATTTCAGTAAACAAGAATCACAATAGATCATAGACTATACCTATGGGAATGAATAGCAATTGTTTGCGCAAACATCAAATAATTAAAATATCCAGTTTTGTACTAACTCCATTTAGAGGTCATTCATACGAATGTTTAATTCAATTCTAATTCATTCAAACAATTCGTAATTAGCTAATTAGAGTAAACATATGCAAATGTGCTACCGATTCAATTCTATACCCTACTGGCTTATTTACCTATATTGTTTGATTTGTTGTAATTGGCAAATTACTATTGCATAAACTTTTTTGATTACAAATCAAAACGGCGGCACTGCTCGCGATAGATTTTTTGTTTGTGCAGAAAATGCAATCATTTTCCATTCAAAAAGTTTTGCGAATCTTTTTTTTTAAATGTTTAGTTTCGTAATATTAAAAAAAAAAGAAGTAGGTAGGTACCTACCTACTTCTCGAGTCCAATATACCTAATCATCAAAATTGGTTCAGCTCTTTGAATTAACAGACAGACCACAAAGCTACTTTCGCATTTTTATTATTAGTATGGTAATTACTTTAGTAAACAAATTCTCGAAACAGAGCGAGCCTTAACCGCTAGACCTAGAGATTTATGAATTTGAGGATCATTTCGATTTTTAGCTGTGAATGCAGATTTATAGGGCTAAGAAATCCTTAATACACAGTGCAAAAATTTTTGTTCTACGACAAAAATTGACGAAGTTATGGCCAAATTACTAAAAAAGTTCACTAACCGCCCGGCGCGGGGACGATGACGTCATTATATCCGATCCGAACGCTGCCGGCGTACTGCGTGGATAGAAAATATTTTTTTCTAGCCAAATTATCAGTTTTAGAGAAAAACTTGTAATAACATTTATTCATCAGAATAAAGTAAGCTATCGATAGGTAATTTTTAAAAATGGAAATTGTGAAAAATAACGCAAAAAATCCATACGCTCATACGATTCAATGGCACGCAGAGACGCGATTGGGGTCTCCGCGGTGGTATATTTGGCGATTTATTCAAATAAAGTGTACATAAGTGTTGTTAGAGTCATATCTTCTTCCAAGTAAAATATAAAAATGTATAAGTATTAATTTATTTACTTCTAACAATAAGGTATAACTTCTAACAATAAGACATTGCTATGAAAATCATTTCGATGTACACTTAATAGTAATACCTACCTGTTATTTAGTTTTTCTGAGTTAAACCTACGCACCTACCTATTTGCATCGAATCCTATGAAAATGTGGTTTTTGGACATAGCAATACTTATTTTTCACAATTTTTATTTTTAAAAATTACTGGTCGATAGGTTACTTTATTTTGAAGAATAAATGTTATTAAAAGTTTTTTTCTAAAGCTGATAGTTTAGCCGGAAAAAAATATTTTCCATCCCATTAGTACGCCGGCTGCGCTCGATTCGGATATAATGACGTCACGCGGCCCTGCGTACGTTGACTTTTAGCGGCAAAAACGGCCTATGTTTATTACTTAATATCTTCGTAAGTAATAGTCCGATTTGGATAATTCAAAAAGATATATCTTTCTTATGTCTTAAAGATTAACGTAGATACTAGTTTTATTGAATTTTCTACAACAGTACTGATCCTCATTGGGAATCCGATTAACTCAAGACGAAATCGCGTGCAGCCTTTAAAAAATCTAAAAGAAGGATCATTAGTGAAATAAGGAAAAACAACGAAACTTTTCAACTGTTTTCTGTAAGCAAACTGACCACAGCAAAACAATAATAATATTATGTATTATTCAAATCAATACAGAACGCCAAACAGGGTACATAATAATGAGAATGAGTCCACTCCTAACCAGATCATTCAGTCAGACAAGTTTGGAAAGACTTGGACACAATAAATTATTTAACCCTTTAAGTGTTGAGAAAAATATTGGTTTTAAACCTTACAATATTAACTCACTAAAGTTCAGAATATGGTGGCATTACCACCGTTAATGAAATTTACTGGCTGCAAGACTTGGTAACGAAAACCTTTTTGGCATCACATCGCTTATTGCCCTTGACATTGTAATAGTATACGCGAGTACCATCATAACAATGCCGTAACCACCTATCAATACAGACTACAGAAAACAGGAACCTCCCTTCTCTTTTCAAAGTTAGGTAAGGGCCCTTTCCCAACAAAATCAAGTGCGGGATCATTCGTTGCTGGATCTGAAATTGCAAATAGGATGTTTGTGTGAATTTTTATTAAACACAGTAGGTACTAAACGGGACTCTGCAAAAACAGGATGTCTGCGAGGGAAAGAGCCTAAAAACGCAAAATAATAATATTCTTCTACTGTTTATGAAATGAAGTTTTTTTAAAGTCTCATAGATAGAGGTATGTTTTACTAGTGAATAATAAAACTTGTTTCAATTCTCATGCAGCCAGCTTAGAGCCGACTGAATGTTGCAACACCGTTGGCTTCTTTAACCCCTCCCGCGGACCATTTCAGCTGCATCGCAGCGTGACCCACTTTACAGACAACCTTCTTCTAACTTCGATTGTCTCTAGATCTCTATTTTGTATGTAGACTTACAATTTTATTACCATTGCGATCAATCTTCGACCCTCAAACCGTCTACGGAAATGTTTATTGTCTTTGGAATTAAATTCTTTTGAGGACTACTACCTGTGCTACTACCACAGTCAGATGATTAACTTTGCACTCATTGTGTGTGATTCATTTGTATTTACCCAATATGCATACAATTTAAAACAGTTTCATTACAATCCAGGCCAAAACAATACAAAGCAAGGTTGAAGTAGTTGAATAACTCCAATAAAACAGCCTAGAAATAAGTTTGTTCGTTTCCTTACAAATAATAAGAATTTGGTAATAAAGTTAAAGTCTGTGTATAATGAATCCTTTTTCAGAAAGGACAATGGGCAAAATGGTACCCGGCTCCAATAGATATGAGTCTAGTATCCTTTGAAAGGTCTTACCAAGATGAACAACTTTTACTATGACCACCAGCCTCAGATCTGGTTGTGTACGAAGATATACATACTTTTTTGCAGAATGGTACCCGGCTCCAATAGTTTTGTTTGTAGTGTCATTTAAAAGGTCTTACCAAGACGAACAACATTTACTATGGCCACCAGCCTCAGATCTGGTTGCGTTCGAAGATAAAGATACTTTTTGTGTAACTTAAGTATCATACAGTATGAAGGGGGACGCGCTCGGGGCAGGGCACCGACGAGATGGTCGGATGCGGTGAGGAAGACGGTGGGCGGGAGTTTGCATCGTGCGGTCCACACAGCTTATGAACACTATCTGTGGTCGCGATCCTCATCAGTGAGGGACCGAGGAAGAAGAAGAAGAAGTAACATACGTGTCCATCGTATGGTACTTAGGTTTTGCGAGGCAGGAAGGGTTTACTGCTCCAGCATCCTTCCTTAACTCTATAATTATATTTATTGATGGGGATAATTGTGAAATAAATATTTTTATTTAAAGAAGTACTACCCCCTTATTAATAAAAAGTTACACCTAGGAAGAACCTTGGATTAAAATGACATTTCCATACCAAATGACAATTTAAGCCAGAGTTCAACTAAAGTGTAACTTGTATTAATAAAGGGGTTAAAGTTTTATTACCTCTTAGGGTTTTATTATGGGTTGCTAAAGCGAATAAACCCACAAGACCCAATAAGTCCACCCACAAGATGGACCGACGACCTTATAAAGGTAGCGGGAAGGCGCTGGATGCAGGCCGCCACCAACCGGCCATTGTGGAAATCATTGGGGGAGGCCTATGTTCAACTGGACGTCCTATGGCTAAAATGATCATGATGATGATGATGAAAGCGAATAAACGGCTAATAGCTTGGGTAGTTCATCGTAGGTATAATCCTTTCCTTTTCAATGCTTCTTTTAGTTATATTAATAGATTGTAGTCATAATACATACTCGTATACATGGATTTGTGTTATACTTTCATTATAATACTTAGTGGAATTACTGCTTTCAAAACGTGAATTAGAACTGGCCCCATAGCAGACATTTTCCTACATCTAAAGGCCTTTTAAAATATATATTGGTTATGGCTATTGGAGCGGGTACCACTTTCCATACATTTGTGCCCATCATCCTTTGTAATTTTTCAACTTTTATACACAAGTGAAACCACTGTCATAACTAGTTTTACTCATTTGGAGTGCACGCAGGTCAATTCTTAAAACTATGCCTCTAGCCGGTTGTACAGTTTTCGCGTAAGCGGGAATACCGTTAACTTTTAGAAGAGACAGTCAGTGAGTCGACACCGCGAAATAATGTAATGAAACGTGGGGTCATCAGTCGTACCTCCGATTCACCGTGACGCCACAATGAGTCACTGACTCGCTTCACTCTACCAAGAAACACTAATCGCTTATTTTTCCCAAAATTACTTCAAAAACAGAATTTTCAGAATCTGCTGTAAAATTTTCAAACGCATAAGATGAATGTTGTTGGAGATTTACTCAAAAGACGTGACTGCATTCCGTACAATGTTGCAATCGAAAGTTCCAGAATCTCTCCAAAATATATTCTTATGCGATGTTTATTTTCGACTAGTACGATTTTAGAATAGGATCTAGGTGTGAAAAGACAAAGTATTCTCAATTGCAATGAGTCGTCGGATTTCTAGGTAGATATCGATATGCAAAACTAGGCTAACGCTAACACATACGAATACAGTATGAATAAATAATGTGGTGATTTCGAAAACGACTTCCTTTTTTCTCTGCATTTCTATGTGGCAAGTAGGTAGTTATCAAATAAAGCATTTAGTAAAAATGCACCGTAAAGTACCGTTGTAAATTTGTATGTAAGCCTAGACGTTGAAAAATTCACCTCAAACAGGATGCAGTACAGGTTGAACGACCTTTGCATGGTGCCACTGACGAAGGTGGACAAAGTAGCAAAACACACTTACAATTTTGATATAAATACCCGGCAAAGATTACAATTGTACTTATTTATTTAAACATACACGAAATGTACGTATTGCGTAGATATTTTAAAAACATATCTACAAGCTAAGTTTATTTTGATGCCAATCTCATTGTGAATGTAGACAGAATCACGTCGTTCGTGACCGAGCGTCGAGTTTAGAACAAGAAAAAACAAGACAATTTGGCGCAATGTCAATATTGTTTGTTATCATTTCCTTGTAAATGTTCGTACTCCTGCTTGATACGTCGTCATTGGCACTCCCCGGCCTTGGGGTAATTAACCTTATTCCTGATCTCGATGACCTGCCTCGCGGTGGTCGCTCTGAACTTGTGCTACATTCACGCGCACCTTTAAATAAAGCCCCAGAGACGCGATTTGTAACTCCCGAAGCGACCGCAGACACTCGTGCCAACATTTTGATCGCATACCCCTTTGTGTTAGCCACGTGGACGCCATTTCTTGCGGCGCACTGTACTGGCAAGTCGCGTGATGATGACACCAGGTCTCTAGTCACTTGACCAGGTCATGTGGAAAAACAATCACCTTTTGCTTGGGGGCATAAAGTTAAAAGTTAGTCAAAGTAGGAATGACAAAGACGCGGGTGTGCGAACTATAATAAGGTGCGCTTCCGCGGACGACGTGCGTCAGCAGGCCTTCAACCCACCCGTCGGCCAAGCAACCGAGCCAAGGTCCTTGCCAGGCGGATCACTGTTTAACCTCATATTCGCAATTAAATGATCCTACAAAACGACTCTTGGATTCAGTTCCTCTTCCTAGTCTTCTTCCTTCCTACAAACGTTATTAGATTCAATAATGTCTTCTCGCATCGTGACCAAATTGCCGTCCAATTCCCCCTTTAGAATCACTGCTTCATGTAAATTATTATCTCAAAGCCACAGCCAACGAATTTCGTCACACCAGATTGATTGCCCTAACCTTGGGACGCGTAGTTTTACTTTGGACAACCGACATGAATTTTCTAGTTTTCCCTGGCAGTAGCACCGTAAACATTGTGTGCTGTAGTGTTTCCCGATTTGGAGGTCAGAAATACACGCATTTTCTTTGTGAGGAAGCGCGCGATGAACCGGTGGCATATTTTTAGCCGAGGGCGTCGCTCTTGCTTTATGTCCGAGGTGCTTTTGCGCTATCATCAGTTTACTACGTAGATAATATTGCGCCTATCTTCCACTATAAATCTTCTTATTTTTATTCTTAATATTAAAATTTGCGCTAACAAACCGGCTAGGTGTGAAAGAAGCCACAAAAGGCTACAAACTAGCATTCCGTGAGAATAAGGTCATTTCTAAATCGACCTGCAGGCAATGAATAACAAACACAAGAACTAGACAGAAATCGACAAAACCTGTGATGTATGATTAAAATCAAGTTCCTTTTTTCTCTATGAGTATTGTGAACAGGATGATGAAACCACAAAGCGATAGTGAAACGATTCTAGTAAACATAACGACAGTGATTGCGGCTCGGCTCGTTGTTTATATCCGTTTCTGCAATCGATACTTGTATGACAATAATATTCGATGCTATCGTATTGCGTGACGCTGATTTCAATAAGCTATGTAGGTATTCGGACAATCTTGTCAAGGATACAACACTCGTACATTGGCCAATCAATACTGTAACATCACTGTTCATATTAAATTTTCGTTTCAGGCTACTTATTTGTAGATCTTTGGAATTCAGGTCTTCCTTCCTATTACGATATAGGTACGATTCAAATTATGAACTAACCTAAATTGTTCTGCCAAGTATGTAGATGCCTATTGAATAAGACATGTATGTATAACAGAGCTTAGGTAACGAACAGAAACCTATCTAAAAACATACCTATAGAATAGAAGCCAGGCAAAGTGTGCTCGGAGACACGTCACCAACACAGTCAGACTCTGCGGAACCGTTACATGAGGCTCGTACCTCTCGTACTTTCACTGTCTCATTGTTTTGCCTTTTGAAAACACCAACCTACGCTAAAGCACACCCCTTGGAACCGTTTTTCTGAGAAGCCCATTTAAACCTTAAACCTTTGTTATTTAGGAACAACCTCTTTGAATTGTCTCAACAAAGATTCTTGGATCAATTTATTTACCACCTTTTGCAAATAGGAAAATATCGTTTTTGCGCATCAGATTAGGTAGAGATGTTATTTTAAAGGTGTCAGGCATTTAATGCTTTTAAAGGAAAGGATATACTCGGTAGGCACACAGTCCTCATTTCCCCTTCCTATATTTGTTTTGGTGGATAGCTACATAGTTATCATGATACTCGCGCGAATCTAGGTCATACGAAACGGAGTAGGCCTGCTCAGCTAACCGTTCAAATTTCAAAATCGCGGTTTGCGAGAATAACTGAACGCAGAGGATGGAATAACCTTCACGAGCCGTTGAGCAGATTACGATGTAAATGGGGTGGCTGGTGATTACCGAGGTCGCAAGGGCGATCGGCGAAGGTGAGGTGACTCGCCGGTCCACTGTTCCTTCCGCTATCTCCATACTAAGATATTCACACGTATCAACGCAATCCTTTTTGATACATACGTTGTGAGACCGTAAAATCGACTTATGATTAGTCACTAATGTTGACCATTCTTGAAACTTCAAGAGCTGTCAATACTCATGTTGTTGAACTTGAATAATTTTCTAGAAATGTTTTCCATGTTATTTTGAAGACCTTATCGCAGTAAGGTTAACACTTTGCCGTGTGACTAACCTATCTATTTACAGTAAACCAAGTGGTACAAGCGATGACTGTGTGTGGTAATAACTTTATTTCCTCTACTTTAAACAAGGATTGGTCGAGATTTGGAAGTCTTGGGAGGTTCATTATAAAGCCTTATCTAATAAACACGAGCGTCATCACATCTATCGACCTATTAATTTTGAATAACACGGCATAACATCAGCTGACTCGGACTAACACGCATTTAATTTACAACTAAAAGCAAGCTAACGGTTTCTTTTTAGCTTACTTAAAATACTTGACATACATTTTTGTTTGTAAACGCCTCCGTGGTCTAGCGGTTAGAGAGGTCGTCTTGGTTGATCCGGAGGTCCTGGGATTGATTCTCATTGGGGTACATTGAAAAATCACTGTGTTATTTCCCACTTTGCTGGAGGAGATTTGGCAGACTTGTATAAATCCTTTAAGATTTCGTGTAGGTACATCAGAGAGCGGTTCGATAGAGTTATGTCATAATGCTGATGGCGGTTAATGAATTTTGACACCAGATTATAATTTGTGAGCTCAGTCGATATTTAAAAAAGGATTTGTTTAAACTAACCTGGCTCATTAAAAAAATGCTTCTTTCAGGACATATCAAAATGACGAAGCACTGTTCTGTCATATAAGGCTTAAGACAAGTTAGAGGACAACAGGAAACACGCATGATTAAATTGTCATAGTGTAATGCACATGTTACACAGTACACTACATATAATGCTTGAGTACATAATGTATTTCTAGATCATACATTTTATTCTTCAACATCTGATTTCGAAGCTAATTAGGAAGTAAATCAATTAGCCCGACACTAATTCAAAGAAAGAAAGCAACTAGCGAGCCAAAAAATTGCCTGACTAATGTTTGCAAACTTTATTAGTTTTGTAACATAATTTAATTTACTTCTCCTTTCTTTTTAATGCTGAATCGTTATACCGAAAAATGTTACACGGCAGTAACAAGATTAATTGTTATTAGGTGTATTGTATTGATAGTTGTAACATTGTGTGATTTAGTTACTAATTACGTGTGAGTTATGTAACACTTTCAAAAGTAAACACGTAGGAACGACACAATGAAAGTGTAACCACATTTTTGTTTCTCATAATCCATAATCTGACTTTTTTAACTAACTGAAACACACGTAATATCCATTATAGCGAAAAACATTACCCTACTTTCTGCACTTAGGTAAAAAGTCGTCCTCACGTCATCTTTTGTAATTCTTCAGGTTTATATTTTTTGTTAATTTGATAATAAATGCATTTAACTTAAATTCAACATCGTGCAGGGTCAGCTTTTATGGTTTTTACTCTGATCTGAGACCTCCATTTATTTGGCACTCGGTTACGCTCAATAAGCAATAAATCGCTCACCTAGCAGTATAATGGCACATTTACAAAAAAAGCGAAATTGAGTTTTTACGGCCTAAGTGTTTAAGAGTGTATAATTTATAAAGTGGTAAAACGGCACGGTGTTAATTTTACTATTTGTCGAGAGAGGGCGTTCAGTGTCATTGTAGCACTTGCTACGTTCCCCCCGCTTCCGCGCATAACAACGGCTTATTTGTCAGTTGTGCGGGGCGCTCCGCGAGTTGCAATCGCTTCTAAATCTGTGTTGGCGTAAGTGGCAAATGTGACATTTTATTAACTTAGTAAGTTAGTAGAAAAACGGTACATTTGACAAGAGAAGATACGTCATGATTAAACTTTATTTTATTTGCTATAGTTTGATTGTTATATTTGACCACAATCGCACCTGATGTTAAGTGGGATGCAGTCTAGGATGGTACATATCTGCCCTGTAAGTGCTTATTCACTCTCGCCTTGAAGAGGCCCGGATTATAGTTTTCGGGAAAGACAGCAGCAGGCAACGAATTCCAGTCCCTAGCTGTTCGCATTATAAAAGAGTCATCGAAACGCTTAGTGCGCGCTGGTGGAATGTCAACAATATAGGGTTGGTACGCTAACCTGCGTCTGGTTCCCTGGAAGAGGGCTGGTGGAATTAATTCGTGTAATTCTTTCGCACATTCTCCGAAGTGTAGCCTGTAGAAAACCGATAGGGATGCTTCCTTACGGCGATGGTCAAGTTCCTGGAGCGCCGCTTCAACAAGGTAATAAATTTACATTCGTTTTGTAGAATAGCTCAAATACTAATAATACAATGCAAATAAAACATACCTTAACGACCTGGTTTTTCTTGTGTTGGAAAATAACTGAAAAAGAAGTGAAAAAAGTCATGTTTTTTTCTAATTAAATCCATTCTTACTCCCTTAAAATGTATGAAACTTGTATCTGTTTTCTACTTTTGCTAATAGATAATTTTATTGGCTATCGTGTGATATAAAATATTTGCTTATTAATGTTACGCTACCCACGCTTTCACTTGTTTTTGAAGGAAAAGGTGAAAACTAAAAATTAAAAACTTAAATCCTTGTAATTTTGCGATAAATGGGTCAAGCCCCAAATTTGAAGTGTTTTTATCGATAAAATTGTCCCTAGATTTGGCCCATAAAGTTTGATCACTACATGCCCGGACACACTGTATATATAGGTTATTATAATATTTTAGTTAAACTTTTTATTGTATGTTGATTTCAAATAAAAACTTTTGTTTTCTATCAACCAATTGTCTTTATTTCTAGTTTTCACATCCTGTTTAATTATGGCTTTGGGGCATATATGACATTTTTGGAAGTTGTTAAAAAGTATAACGGCACAATTGCATGGTTCTTCTTCTTCTTTGACTGCTATGAAGTAACTCCTGGAAACCTGAAGTGGATTTTTTTATCCCTAAGTATCTATTAAGGTCTATACTAGTTGCTAAAACCATAAAATCCATGATAAAATGTAAAATGAACTCATAACTTCGTTTCAAACATTTGTAAAATCTTTGACCCTCATTTCTGTAAAATAAGAAAAAAGTAGATGTGTCATTATACTGCTAGGTGAGCGAAATGTTTATAAATTGATATGAAATCATTTCGTTAAAACTTTATATTGGAACAGCGTTTGAGCTCAGCCAGAACAAACTCTTGTAGCTACCTAGGTATTAGCTTTAATAAAACTCTAGCAACCTTGTCGAGAGTTATTGGCTACTGCGGGTGTCTCACATAGCGACATCTAACGTTACATCGCACACACAGGCAGGTATATTTTCTTTTACAAAAGAAATATACCATTTTCAACATGTCTAAAAAAATCGCACTATTTTATCTGTTTCTAGGATGCCAGATTTTCATTGTAAAGCTGTCCACAGAATACTTCTATTCTTTAGACATTGTTTGCACGTCTATTGTTTAGTAATAAGGCCGTACCCGTACCTACGTTTCTGGGACACCGAACCTGTAACAACGAAGGATATCTGTGTAGAACACGATTGTATCTCTGGGAACTTAGCATCTTTTGCCGTTTAAAAATTGTCGATGCGTGTATCTTTTTATAGAATCGAATATTCGATATGCGAATTCCTGGTGAGCGTTGTTATGACGACTCAATAATCGGCAAACTTGACGGCGAGTCGGCAACAATGCCGCTGGCTTTATGTAACAAAAGTTACGCGTGCTCTGCACCGCAACGGAAACGAAATCTAAATCTTGGACCGTGAAGCATTAAATATCATGACTTTAATAACCGCGGTTGGGCAAATCAGACCAATTTGCGCGAAAGACACTGGAACTGTTTGTCCTCTGTAATATCGCGTACAATCCTCATAACAATGTGATTGACATTGCCAATGCCAATAATTACGTTCCAACAATAACTATGACACGGCTGATTAGAGGAGACAGCGTTTCATTAGAAACTAGATGGGCTGGCGATAGGTATGTATTAAATTAAATCGTAGTCGAAGCGTGCTAAGATGCTGTTACTAAACGATGTTTTCTGGTTTTCCTACTCTTTATTGATGGCAAACGGCTGAATGATAAAACTATTACCAAGGTATTCACAGTTAAGGTTGAATTATTAAAATTTTATTTAAATTCTAGATCTTCGCAATGAGGCAATATTCACGTTATCAAAAAGAAAAACAAAAACAGATATTTCATCATTACCATGAGTCATCAACAGACAAAGCAATCAACTCATGATACGAAAAAAAGTGTAAAGTTTGACATAAAATCAAGTCTTTATTGCCTTACTGTCCACTAATCACAACACAAACAGAAATAGGTCCCTGCAGTCAAATCCCCACAGGCAAAATTAGCACATGGAAAATAGCACACAATACAACTATTTAAGATTCCACAAAGACGTCACGAAATAACAGTAACGTGCATTTTTTGTCGTTAAGTTCTGACGCTTCGGAGACGCGTCGTCGGAGGCGTCAATGGCTGCGCAGTGACACAGTTAAATCTAACGTCGTCGTTATCTTTAATGTGGAATTAATTCGATGCCCTCATAACGTCAACCGCGAATCAACTAATGTTTTTTCAAACATGTTAGGTACTGATCAGGGACGTACTATTACCGTATCAGTGATACGGGGCCCCAGGGCGATAGGGCCCTGAACGTGTGCAAACAACTAACCCAATAATAAATGTCGTATAGAGCAGAGCCCCCAACAAATTGATCCATTGCTTTCGAATAGATCCCATTGGTATTAAAAACGAATAAATCAACAGGGTCTGTCGTAAGGCACACTACGCCTGGTTCTAATGGGTTGTTCTATCATTTTCCAGAACGGCGATCTCTGCATATCAATCCTGCACCCGCCAGTGGACGACCCGCAGTCTGGCGAGCTTCCCTGCGAGCGCTGGAACCCGACGCAGAGTGTACGCACTGTGCTTCTCTCCGTGATCTCACTGCTGAATGAACCCAACACCTTCAGTCCGGCGAATGTGGACGCCAGCGTCATGTACCGCCGCTGGCGCGACTCGAAAGGAAAGGACAAGGAGTACGAGAACATTATCAGGTGATTATCCAACTTCTAGATCCCAACTTTTTCAACAAATCTTTGGATTTCGTTACTGGACGAAAAGGAACTATGAGGTTTTATTCGCAGCCAAACCTTAGATTCTAACTACACTGGAGTAGTAGGTACTCATAGGAGTACCAGGGGGAGGAAAGGCATTAATTTGCTATTTTCTTCTGGTAAAATTACGTTGTCATTCCAATGATAGTATGTACGTACTTACATACATCTTCCTTTCCTTTTAACTGGATTCGCTTTTCTATTTGAAGTTTATTTGTGGCCAAGCTTTTAATTCGGGCTACACAGTGATTAGAACGTGCTATGATTAGTCCCGTATCGATTGGCCGAACTGACTTCAACATTTGGTTGAACTAAAATTTAGCGTATTACTTATTGTTCCATTTGAGAAAATTCAAAGGCACAAATGGTCTTGCTCACTAAATTATGCCCCTACGAGAATTGAGCCTCGGGGTGTTTTGTGCCTAATCTATTCCCCATTTGCGTGGGCTATGATATAGGCCTACTTACACTTACTCAAATTACAGGCAGCTCGATTCAAATTGTTTATGAGGAGCTTATTTCGTCTGTTGTGAATTATGTATCTTGTTCCATGTTGGCCTATTGGAAAGAACATTTGTAATAAATCTGAACTTATGTCGTGTACGGACACGTTAAAAATGTATATCCTACACAATTTTTTTCGAGTACCTTTCGCACCAACACTACCTCTATTTCCCAGGCATTGGCTATTGGACGTTAGGTCACGTTTAAGTCTAAAATCGATACATACGTTGGTGTACTGGGTCTTGTAAATATTTGTCGTCTTCAGTCTGAATTCTCAAGCGGTTAAATGCTATAATATAAACAGATATTTCTTCCTACCCGACACAATATAATTTTAAATATCTAGTTGTTATTAAAAGCTTTCTCAACATTTTGAGCGAAATCCATATAAGCGGATTTTCAGTTTGATTAAAAAGCAAAAAATTACATTTAACTAGGACACTTGTGTATGTAAATTTTATACAGAATTGCAAGAATAAATAGCAGTCAGTGTACACAAACAATTAAAACTAGTTTATCAGGAGTGCTGATAAGTAAACGACGCACTTCTGAACATTATCTTATAAACAGAGCGAATGTTGCGATTATAACAATACAATAATGATGCAAAAATGCTAAGGAAATAGTAAAGATATGATTCCTTTTCTAATTGAGTCACACACAACACATGGTTGTTGTAACTATAAAACATAGGAGAGATCATCGCGTTGATCAACTTTTAAGTAAGAATTGGAAGAAAAGAGATTGTAGTTATGTCAAGAGACAGTGCCCCCTGGAAATATTCTTGCTTGGCATTGAGAGTGAGATTGGATAGTTATTATTAAATTGTAGTGCAGTTAACTTGCTCATAGTATCCCCAATATTCAGAGTAGAGTTTCAGAGAGAGAATATACGCAGAATTTTCCTATCAAATTTATTTATTATTATAGCTCTATATTCCACATTTTTACAGTTTCATTCAATTAATCTGTATCTCTTGTTTGTGGCCCCACTTGGGTAAAAGCCTCCTCCATCTTTTTCCACCTTTCCCTGTCGCTGGCTATGTGCATCCAATTATTTTTTGCAATCAAAATACAAGCCTAATAATAGCATTAATTTTATGTAATACATATCAAGAAATACCATAAATGTTGTTTTAAACAAGGATACAATAATATCCAACTAAAAATAGTTTCTACTAATACCGTCCAGTCTGTAGATATAAAACAGGTGTCAAAATTGTACAATTTTCTAAGCAATGATTTTATTAGTATTAGTGACGCACTGTAATATCGATGGCTCCTACGTATACTGGCGTAAGTGAAAAAAGTAAATTTTACAGGAGAGCCATTTTAGTGGCCAGAACCATATTTTTGGGTCATATCTTCTGACCTACTAAAACGAATTTAATGAAATTTCACATTTAGCCTTAACATGTAATGCTTTTGCTACTGCTGTTATCAATTTTTATATTTTTCTTATATATTTTGAGATTTTACGCATTGCCCTTTTACGTCGTCACATTTCTATAATTTCATGTATATTGTTCAACGTAAAGAGACTTAAATGACAACGTAAATATAATATTTTAAGCGATTACTCTCTTTATTTATGCATGTAATTATTTTAATTGTTATCATGTGCTATATCAATAATAAATCAGTTAGAAAAAGTTGTTTAATGTATCGTTATTACGTTTTAACGCAAATACGCCCATATACTGTGCTCGAGATTTAGTTAGGTCTTTTAACATAATGTGTCATATTTTTAAAAAATATAAATAACTTGAAAAAATCGAATTGCCTAAGGCGGGAATTGAACCCACGATGCCTTAGGCAGTTCGATTTTTTCAAGTTATTTATAATTTTCAAATTAGTTTGAGATGCGACTCTTAACGCTAAAAATTAAATAACTATATAATGTGTCATAATTTATAAATAAAACAATTTGCTAAATATTTTCATGGCTTTATTTAAGATTTGGATTATAAAAAATATATGTTTATGTAAGCAACTACTCGTATAGATTGACGAATCGTATGATTGGGCTTTATACGTGGCGTAGTTTTGCACATACGCCTATTTGCCTAAAATTTTATTTTGTATCTAATGGAAAAAAAATTTTTTTTTCTTACTGACGTTATAGATTACAGCAAAATGAAATCATTTCTTAAATAATTGGAAAAAGGCGTAAGCGGCAGTTTCGCCTTTATACGTAGGAGCCATCGATATACTACTACTTAATTTTACTGACCATGAGACATACAACCAGGAAATTTAAACCAAATGACATTTTATAACATGTAGCGTAGCGTATGATACATTTGACATATGAATCACTATAATTACCTGTAAGTAACCTACATACTCGGCTACGGGAATGTTGGCATAATAACAATAAATAGTTCCACGATACCAATCTTATGAAAGAGGACAAGTTTTATTGTAGGTAATTGATGTGCCTACATAAACTATTACATGTATATTTGCTAAAGTTATGTTTTTTTTATCATTTTCAGGAAACAAGCACAGGTGGCCCGTATCGAGGCAGAGAAAGAAGGCATTGTAGTACCACTCACATTAGAAGACTATTGCATTAAGACACAAGTCAAATCGTCGACGCAGGAGCCGCAGGTCAGTCTCAACTCAATGTATATTAATACACTTCTAGTTCTACCACAGATTACCTAATAGTTACTGTTGTACCCTTTGGTCCTGCCTGCTGGACAAAGGCCTCACCCAAAGATTTCCACAGCGACCGGTCCTCTAGCATGAAAAACTTTCGTCTTCGAATCGTTTGCGTATTCGACAAAATTCTATACTCAACCTTCAAATTAAACGATAATGTGACAATTTTGATTCTCAAAATAAGTTTTGTGCAACTATTTCTCATACTAAGTTCACTTTACGACACGTTCACTGTGTTCACACGATAGGGCGCTGTTGTAGTTTTCGTACTAAATCTTTTGATGGCGATTCGAATACGCAAACGATTCGAACTCGAAAGTTTTTCGTGCTAGCCGTACTGATCATGGACGTCATTTAGCTGAAACGAGCTAAGGAACCCTTCCGTGTTTTGGACAGTTGTCAAATTAAATACTTTACCAATTAATAATAAACACTTTTTATTGTTTGAAAGAATCGTAAC
This sequence comes from Ostrinia furnacalis, assembly GCF_004193835.3. Taxonomy (NCBI): domain Eukaryota; kingdom Metazoa; phylum Arthropoda; class Insecta; order Lepidoptera; family Crambidae; genus Ostrinia; species Ostrinia furnacalis. The sequence continues at coordinate 664,390 of NW_021134758.1, forward strand.
TTATACTAATAACAGCGTGATAGTAAAACGTAAACATCAGTAAAATTATTAAATATTTGTTTTGTTGGGGAATTTCCGTATCTTGTGCCTCGTAATTAGAACCATGGTAAGGAAGGAAATTTATTCTAATTAATTTTTTACGATCGTTACATTACCGACTTGTATAACTAGTTACGATTTCAGGGCGTGTGATCTGCCAAACCGATAACGTGATCGTTTAAGTTTTGCTTCTGGTGGGCAATTCGCGTGCAATAGATTAAAATATTGCACCATTAATTTGTACTTCGGACCCAAATAAAACTATAGTGTCGTCGTCATTTTTGTATGGATTTTAGATTCGACTGGTGGGAATCGCGCGAGTTAAATACTAGAAAAATACGAATCAGTATTTTTCCTCTATTTGTGTATTACTCGAGAATAACTCGCCTGTACGTTCGTTGTCGAACGTAAATTAATGTATTGCGACTGCGATTCGAAAACTACGACGTATTGTTTTTTCAAGTGTGTATTACAAACAGTATGTAACTAATAATAATGAATAACACAATGGTATTGAGATTTTTGCAGTAACGTTAATAATATTATATCGAGTACGTACGTCATATTTTTACAGTAATACCTGAATTTAAATTCACTTGATCTATTTTTAAGTTTGATCACTAAATACATACATAAAAACGTCAGTATCAATGTATTTATTTGTTACAAAAATTCAGTCTCTATTGACGCGGACTGTAAATGGCGCCAACTAGTGAGCGTATTGGCGTGCTAACCTGTTAATCCTATTAATCTTAGCATTCAATTGTCTTCCAGCTGGACATGACGGACTTCTACGACGACGATTACGACGATCTCGACACGGACTCCGACGAGGAGCTCGAGGGCGGCGACGGCGACGCCGACGACAGCGGCAACGGCGAGTCGTGAGGCCGCGCCGCCCGCGCGCGCGCGGCCCCCGCCGCCTCCGCCAGGCGGCTGTAGCGCGGCAGCCAGTGCCGTAACTAGCCTCTAGTCCTCAGTCAGGTCTTTTCGGGTGCCCCCACGAACTCTGTGCCTGGGCCCCGCTCGCATTGACCTAGTTACGGCACTGTCGGGGAGTCGTGAGGTCGCGCCTCCGCCAGGCGGCTGTAGCGCTGCCGCAGCCAGTGCCGTAACTAGCCTACCATACGCCCGGTGCAAGCTGGCAGCGCTCTAGTTCTACGATGTCTGTGCCTGGGCCCCGCTCGCACCGCCCTAGTTACGGCACTGGCGGGGAGTCTTGAGGCCGCGTCCCTGCCTACGCCAGGCGGCTGTAGCGCTGCCACAGCCAGTGCCGTAACTAGCCTACCATTATGCCCGGTGCGCTCTAGTCCTCAGGTCTTTTCGGGTGCCCCCACGATCTTTGTGCCTGGGCCCCGCTCGCACCGCCCTAGTTACGGCACTGTCGGGGAGTCGTGAGGCCGCGCCCCCCGCCTGGCTGGGCGCTGCCGCAGCCAGTGCCGTAACTAAAGCCCGGTCCGTGAGCACGTAGAATTTTGTCCAATGACCCCTAGCTCATTAAAAAAAAAACTCATTTATTTTTGCAAATAGGCTTTTAAAAAGCACTTTCACACGTCCCAATATTAACCCTACCACTGCTTCGGGACAATAAATGGGCCAGTGCTGAGAAGAAGCAGCGCAAGAAACTCAGTCACTATTGTCAGCCTCCTTTTCAAGGGTTTACAGCTACCCATCCTTATCGCTCGCACGTAATTATATTGCTGTCGCGACTGTGCGACTGGCACCCGCAGTGAGTGTGCGAGCGCGATAGCAACATAATTACGCGCGAGCGATAAGGATGGGTAGCTTGGGATCATTGGACAAAATTCTACGTGCTCACGGACCAGACTATAGCCTACCATACGCCCGGTGCAAGCTGGCAGCGCTCTAGTCCTCAGGTCTTCGGGTGCCCCCACGATCTTTGTGCCTGGGCCCCGCTCGCACCGCCCTAGTTACGGCACTGTCGGGGAGTCGTGAGGTCGCGTCTCCGTCAGGCGGCTGTAGCGCTGCCACAGCCAGTGCCGTAACTAGCCTACCATTATGCCCGGTGCGCTCTAGTCCTCAGGTCTCTTTGGGTGCCCCCACAATCTCTGTGCCTGGGCCTCCGTCGCATCGCCCTAGTTACGGCACTGTCGGGGAGTCGTGAGGCCGCGTCTCCCGCCTGCGCCAGGTGGCTGTAGTACTGCCAGTGCCGTAAATAGCCTTTAGACACCCCGCAGACTACAGACTTTTAGCCGGCCAATAGTTTGGTTGAGCTGTTAATCAGTATGAACACGTATGAAAGTTCGCACATTACACCGATTTCGTATTGGCTCCTCATACAAATTAAAAACTGACTAAACTATCTTCCGACTAAAAGTTTGTAGTCTGCGGGGTGTCTTTACGCCCATTGTAAGCTTCATAAGCTCTGGTCTTTCTGCGTCCTGGACCTGGGGCCCGCTAGCACCGCCCTAGTTACGGCACTGTTCGACAGTAGCATCGGGGCTGCACGTTGTACGGATTACTACTTACCAACACTAGCATCGGGGCAATACACTGTATGGACATCCCTACTACTTACCTACACTCTAGCATCAGGACGTAAAGGGACATAACGTCGTAATCACAACGGAAACTGTTTAAAATTCTAGCATCATGACAACCCTCCATTCAAGTATCGGGCATCATGCTGTAATGACAATCTTACATTCTATGAACATAACGCTATTCATTAGAGTGTTGTTGTCATCAACTACTTTTTAAAAAGGTCTCACTCAACCAAACTCAGCACTTTAGTGTTGACGACAGATATGTACATTTATTAGTCTTTCTAAATGTTGTTGTTTTTTGAAATTTTATTTTCCCTGGAGGATTAACACAAAATAAACTATGTAATCATTTTCTTTGTTTCGCAGTTTCGTGACAAATTTTCGGCTAAATGACATTCTTAACGTGGTTTCTAAATATTATAAATATCGCTTTAATGATACTTACCTTCTATTTTAACCTTTACTGTGTTCTAACTAAATCTAAATGTATGTATTGTACATCTCTTAGAATTTGACCAGTGTACATTTGTAGCTGGACCATTTAAATAATACATTTAATTGTTATTATGTCTAGTCCCCAGTTAGAAAAGAAAATATATAAAAATAAACTGTAACATAATTCACTTACTTTTGTAGACATAAATATGTAACATGCACATTCAACTTTTAAGTCGCTAATAAATGATCCAATTGAACAAAAGTTATTTAATTAATATTACTGTATCAATTAATAGTTTAAAATTTATGAGACGCAATATACCTAAACATTTTATTTTCAATCGGTCGATCTCCACTTACAAAATGAATTGTGAGCGCGTTACGCTTGTGTGTCAATAACATAATATGCATTAAAATAGTTTTGGTATTAAATGGAAATGCAGCATCAGTTGGTATGTCCCCTCTTAGATGCTAGTGGAGTCTTATTATGTATATGTAGAAGTATTAGTCATAGAAACCAGGCAAAACAGTCCTAGCCTTGCGGAGCGCACTCCTATTTGCCGTACTAGTTAATGATTAACTTGTGCTAATCATTTTATCACATTACCTACTTATTTGCCCTTTACTGTCTTAGTAGAAATGGATAGTTAATATTATAAGTGAATGAGTCCTTTTCCTTCCTTTATCTTCTTACTATCTGATTACGTAACTGTTAGGATTACAATTTATATAATAATGTAGAGAAATATTATAATTAATTTTGTCAATAACATGACTTCTGTGATTATAAAACGTATTGCCTATATTGTTTCATTTTATACGTCATTTTGTTTAATTCATTATTAATGTTATCTGCAGTTTGAATCTTTCTATTTTTGGAGCATTTTAAATATTGTAATAATTTTGAATGGATCTTGCAATTCATTCCTTTGTTGTGTTGGTTTTTATTTGAACTCGAGGAAAATATTTAAAGTATTTTTACATGAATGTACCCATATATTTTGAACTTACTATTTCACGTGTGGATTATATTATGTACTACGTAACTTAAATGACGACAAAATCCGTTGTATAAAGATTTTAATATAACTCGTCTATTAGAATCTGCTCAATCAAAATATGCTAACAAGACGCAGTATAATGTGTTAGGTTTAGAGGACATTCATAATGATGATCGAAATTATTTGTAATATAAATACGTTAAGAACCTAAGTGAAAATGAAATTTAATGGTTAGTGTGCACTAAGATAAATTTATATACCTAGATATTATATAACTTATATATTGTAACTTGTACGATTCTTTAAGATTAGATTTATCAACTACCTACAGTTTTGGCTTCTAAATTTCTATATAGCTGTGCATGTACAACATTATCTTGTAATATCTGATTAGATGCTACTTTCTTAATAATTCATTAAAGTATAATAATGTAACTCCTCTCAGTTGGTCGCTAAAAGTAATAAATTCTTTTTGGGTAATAATAACAAATCGTCCAAAACTTAACAGTTAGTTTAGAATTAAGCTACCTACGTCATAAGTTGTTTGAAGATTGTAGTAGAGAAATTTCACGACGAGAATGTTAATTACATTATGATATAATAAACAGAATGTGTTTGAATGCGAAATCTGCTTTTATTTTTAACATCATAAGACACATTTTACTAATTGTATCTACACTAGGACTAGACAATACAGGTGTTACTTTGCATTCTTGCCATATTTACAGAGGTAACTATACAGGGTGGAATTTTGTAATGCCACCTGGAGGGAAAGTACTCTTAATACTGTAGATAAAAATTTTACTCAGAAACATTCCTTAATTTTGGAAAAGTGAACAACAAAACCCGTTTCACTTTCGGAAAGTCCAAAACTTGCTTCCTCAAGATAACGCCTCAATGAGTACAATGTACATTCGTTATTCTATGTATTATGTTAATAAGTTCTAATTAATTTGCCAGTAATATTTTAGTGTGCTTAATACAGTGTGAGTCACGTTAAAGTGTACATATGAAAATAAATGAAACTAGACCTATTTTTATCGACAAAAAAGAGGTCAAAATTTTTTGGAGATTTTTTTTTAATTTTTTATAGAATTTTTTTTCTTCCAATTACTTATTTATTGTAAAGAAAACGTAATAACTTTTAAACTAAGAGGTATATCCTGATAAAATAAAAACAGTAATAATGCTAAATAACAGGCGATACTAAAAAATACATAAAATACACAAAAAAAGGCCAACAAATAATAAAAAATGATACTTTTTGAACAAAAACCTGCTTAAAAATTCGTGTTTTTTTGGTTATTTGATAAATTTCTACAAAAAATGCCCCTATAACTGGTGGTTTTTATTACTTTGTATTATTCTCTATCGTATTACCTTCGTAAAACCATCATAGCAAATATTGTGATAGGGATAGAGACATGCGATTTTTGGTTTTACAAAGATTATACGATAGAGAATAATACAAAGTAATAAAAACCACCTGTTATATAGGCATTTTTTTGAGAAATTTATAAAAAACCAAAAAAATACGAATTTTTAAGCAGATTTTTTTCAAAAAGTATCATTTTTTATTATTTGTTGGCATTTTCTGGGTATTTTATGTATTTTTTCAGTATCGCCTGTTATTTAGCATTATTATTGTTTTTATTTTATCAGGATATACCGCTTAGTTTAAAAGTTATTACGTTTTCTTTACAATAAGTAATTGGAAGAAAAAAATTCTATAAAAAATTAAAAAAAAATCACAAAAAATTTTTGACCTCTTTTTTGTCGATAAAAATAGGTCTAGTTTCATCTATTTTCATATGTACACTTTAACGTGACTCACACTGTATAAATGCGTTCGTTTCGTTAATCGAGTATTTTCGGGCAAGTGGGTGATTAACCTGCTGTACCCTAGTCCGGTGGTGGGGCTGCCACCTCAGAGCTTCTGAGCCCCGATTACGGTAATTTTTAACGTCAACAATCCAGACACGCTTCTCGATTTTGAGATACGATTGGTCGTTCAACAGCGTACGTCAGCTGTTTTGACCAATCGTATCGCAGAATCAGAAACGCGTCTGGATTGTAGACGTTATAAAAGTTACCGTAATCGGGGCTCTGGACTCGCTCGGTTTTTTCCGGGTATCCTCCCTAGTGATGGGATTCTGTTTTCAGGCGCAGAATACTCGCCTTTCGCCCTGCATCCTCAGCTCAGCTGCAAGTCTAGGTAGTGGGCACGCAAAGCGTGGCTGCAGCAGGTCCCAGGGTGGACGATATCAATGCCATATCAAATTAAATTAACAATTCCTATGTTTAAATTACTTAGCTTGCTTGTTTGGCCAATATATCCATGTCTAGACCCTAAATGTAAAAAAAGTCAAATCCACACTCTATGGTTTCATTTGACAGCCACATTGACATTTGATTTAAGTGATGTGATACGATACGATAGTGTCGCTATCGATGTATGTTTCAGAACTTTAAATAAATTGATAATAATTTCTTACTAAGGCCGTTTCCTGTCTTGTCGTTGCGGTAGCGGCACGACCATCAAAACGCTCGGCATACGCGGTACCGAAAGCTTACCGAGCGCCTATATTTCAATAGAGCGTTCCTGATTGGCGTGGCATGTGCGGCAGTGGCGCGGCACATACTCAATTAGGAACGCTCCATTTAAGTATAGGCGCTCGGTAGCCTTCATAGAGTTTTAGTCAGAAAACGGCCTAAGAGTAGTAAATTATATTATTTTCAGTCTGTCGTATTATTCAAGATTTAAGCAAATAAATATAATTTATTTCATTTCATTTGATTTTTATTGTAATACCTATTCTTACATGAAATAGTTACGTTTTAAAAGAAAAATCAAAATGAATGGATTGAATTGGGTTTAATATTTTAGTCACGTAAAAATGTCGACATACAAACAGCCAGCTTGTCTTGTGACATCACTAGAAAATTTTGATAAAAAAATATCGATGGCGCAAGGAACGTAAACATCGTAGAAATAGTTTATTTTCTTTAATTTTTACATCGCTAGTCACAATGAGTTTTGTTAGTGATTTATCGCAGTCAAATGAATACTTAAGTTTCCGAAGCAGCATTCCACTTAGGAAAATTGTGGTAGATTCCGATGGATCTAAGGTAAGTAAACAGTTCTTTGCTTTCTTGATTTCAAGGCTGCTGTCTTGTAAATTATTGTAATAAACGAGAGGTTACACATTAAAATCTGTTTCTTACAGGCATGGAAAATATTCGATTGCGGTCCAAAGTCGGTCAGTTGTCCTTTAGTTTGTTTACCACCAGTATCTGGTACAGCTGATATTTTTTACAAACAAGTCATGGGGCTGGCTTCACGTGGAGTTCGTGTCATATCAGCGGAACCACCGCCCTATTGGAACATGAAGGAATGGTGTGACGGGTTTAAACGTCTCATAGACTATCTGGAACTTGATAAGGTTCATATTTTTGGAGCGTCTTTAGGTAAGTAAGGTTGTTTCTTTAATTTTCAGAAAGTTATTAGTTACTACTTCTATTTATTCTTAATTTTATTACAGGAGGTTTTATAGCACAGAAATTTACGGAAGTAACACAGAATTGTCCCCGAGTGGCCTCTCTAATCCTTTGCAACAGCTTCACCGACACCTCCGTATTTGAGTACAATGACTCATCTGCATTATTTTGGCTTCTTCCTTCTCTTGTACTAAAGAGGATGTTAATGGGCAACTTCGTTTCCGATAAAGTTGACAGACGAATAGCGGAATCTATTGACTTCATGGTTGAGAGAGTATGTATTTTGTTTTTTAATTTGTTCATTCCATATCAGTTACAGTACTAACTTGGTGTATGTTTCTAAGTTGCTTTCAAATTGCCAAGGTTATGACTAAAACTGAGGTACAGTTTATTTGTTGAGTGATTTAGTTAATACTTGTAAGCTGTGTTTATCTAAGATTAAAGTAAATACAACACATATTTGAGATATAAATAAACTCATTGTTCTTTTCTAAAACGAAATTTTAACATGAAATAAATGCATAAGATTAGGCTATTGTAATGGACCAATTTATTTATTTTACAGCTTGAATCACTAAACCAGTCAGAGCTGGCCTCAAGGTTAACACTCAACTGCACACCGAGCTACGTACAACCAACAGTACTTAAAAACCTTCCAATCACTATAATGGACGTCTGGGATGAGAGTGCCTTAAGTTCGCAAGTCAGAGAGGACCTATTCAAGTCCTATCCACAGGCAAAGTTGGCCCACCTAAAGAGTGGTGGGAATTTCCCGTACCTTAGCAGAAGTGATGAAGTCAACTTACATTTATTAGTAAGTATTCAGATTATACTAAATGTGTTGTAATTACATAATTGATCTGCCAACGCCTTAGTATTTTTTAAGTCGTAACACATTGACCTCATTACAATGATGATAATGGCAATGATAATAATGATTTACATGGAAACAACAGCATTGTAATTTAAGTTGAAACTCATTTGTGATAGCTTTAACTGGTTTTGATAATTTACTTTTGTAAAACTTTACCAATTATTTTTTAAGGAAACCTGAATTAAGTAGTAAGGTCGTAATTACATGTATCCCTACTAGGTAAAGTACTGATATGGTATTCTCTCTTCTAGATACATCTAAGGCAGTTTGATGGCAGTGACCTGACAGCATCATACCTAAATCTCCACAAAGTCCCGACGTCACCCACAAATCCTGAAGAAGGCACCGTCAGCTATTTTAATCAAACAGATAAATTCGTTAAAATCTCATAAGTTTCAACTCTGTTATATTTAGGTGTAAGAACAAATGTTTTAATAAAAATAATATCTGTTTAACTGTATAAGCGCTAGTCTGCTAACAAGTCCTTTTAGTACAGAATTATTTTTATAACTACCACTTACTTAAGAGGCCAACTTATAAAGATAAGACTGTATATTGTAATCAAAATTACGTTAGCATTTAATTTATTGGCATGTTAATGCGGAGTGCATTCGACTTTTCAATGAACTCATATGAACAATAAAATAGAACTATGTTTCAAGTTAATTTATTTCTTTTATTTAACAACAAGCACTACTTAACAGCTCTAATCTCTTTCTAACTTATGTAAATTCTGATCTTTTTTCTCTTTCTGGGCTTGGAGGGCCTTTTCTCTTTCCTCATCATCTGAGAAGTATTCTGCGAGGCTGTCTTCTTCGCGCGGGATGGCTGGACCGGCCATAGTGGAGCCTTTTTCTGTGAGCGCGGTCAGTTTGACTAGGGGGTCATTGTAATCCTCTGAGATTTCCTGGGTTTGGGTGTTTTGTGTATTGTGCGCCGTCACCGTTGAATATATTGACATGGCCTGAAACAAAAAATACATTGAATCTCAAGCAACTCGTTTTGTAAGTGAAAGTACGACTCGCTTTTACGCAGTTGCGTGCATCTCATGTTTGCATTCGTCATAATGAATAATGAATTCTAGTGAAACACGTATTTGCTGTTTTAGCTTGAGTAATGTGGAATTGTGGATCTGTATTGGTGTCGGCGGTGGAATTCGTTAAATAAATAGGCAGTTTGAAACTGGCTGTGAAATTGCTTGTAATTCAGTGATATCGCTCATCAATTGACGTAAGTTTAGGTATCTAGGCATTATATTATGGGCTTTCAATGCACAAGAAAATTGGGTAAGCATCAAAAACGTGAAAAATAGCATAATATAAAGTTTCCTCAATAACCCATAACGCCAATGATGGCAATAAATGAATGAGCACTTGTGTATTTATGCATTTAACTTGTACAGGTCCGTCTTGATGACCTATAAGTATTGAATACAATTTTGAGGTTGCATACCAAACTCATTGGCCGCGCGCCTGGCCGGTTAGAAAATACTNGCAAGAAAGTAGCAAAAGTTTGAATAAGACCGTCGGTGAACTTACCAAAAAAAAAACTCTAAATGTATTTTTCACTTTTTTAAACTTATGAAAATTTAAAGAGATGAAGCGCACCAAAGTTCAAAAGATGAGGCACATGACGTCAAGGCATGCTTAAAAATGTGGCGATTTGTGTCGTCACGCGGAATTTCATCGCATCATTATCTTCGTAATTACTTATTTAATTGAAAAATAAAAATATCCCGTGTCCAATATTTTTTGATAATGTAAAATTGACGGACCAAAAGTCTTTTTAAAATCTATATATAATAAAAGAAAGTCGTGTTAGTTACTCCACTTATAACTCAAGAACGGCTGAACCGATTTAGCTGAAAATTGAGGTAGTTTAGAGCCAGGAGTAAAATCAGGGAGGTAGTTTAGAGCCAGGAGAAGGACATAGGATACTTTTTATCCCGTTCGAAAAAAAAAGTCTTCTTATTTATTGCCATTAAGGCGGAACAAAGTTCGCCGGGTCAGCTAGTTCTTCATAAGTGATAGACAAAAGCAGAAACATTTGCTTTTTTAAGCCATAGACCATACTAGGTAGGTACTAATGCGTTCCAATAGGGATGATGACTGGGTAATGAAATCGAAATTCTATTTAGTCCGTCAGACAGATAATTAATTAGAAAATATTAGGTTCATATTTTTTAATTTTTTCCATAATCGAATAATTACAGTATTATGTTGAGTTGAAATGTCGCGTCGTGACGTCACATTTGAGTAAAAATTCTACTCAAGCGTGGCGTATCGCGCCATTTCAACTCGATGTAGCACTGTTATTATTTAATTATGAAAGAAAATAAATAATAACTAATATTTTCTAATTATCTGTCTGGCGGACAAATAATTGAAATTTTGTCATCTAGCCTAGTTGTCGTCAGGAAGTTGGTCTAATTAACTAATTCAGCTTGCAACTAATTCAGCTTGCAAGATTCCACCCGAACAAACATTTATGTAATTACCTACATANACTTTATAGATCTTTCTGATGCACTCGTTAGCGACAACGTTACAGCACACAAAAAAAATGTTTCTCAGTTATATTACTCCAAAACTATTAAATTTCGGATTTTTTTTAATATCACGTGAGATTTGGGGGTGGGGGAGGGGGTCAGGCAAAATCTCACCAAATCTCACCAAGGGGGGCGGGGGGGTTGAAAAATAGCCAAAATTGTCTCACGTAATTTATGGACGCCCCCAAACAAGGTAAGTATACCAGTTACAATAACAGTGATTGATGAATTAAATTGAGGCGACACTAGCTCAGTGTCGGACTGCCAATACGAGGAAGGCTGGTTCATTTTCCGCTGCATGATGCACTAATATTGTCGTAAATACACCCACTCCTACCTAACACAAGCATTATATTTAGCTTATAGCTGGACGGTAATGTTAGTATTTTTTAAATTCTCTTATGAAACCAACCGCCGCCAACCGCCTCTGTGGTCTAGTGGTAAGACCACCTGCTTCAGACGCAGAGGTCCCGGGTTCGATTCCCAGTGGGGGCAGATTTTTCTGTTCGGTTTGGTTGGTGGTAGGGCTTGTTCTAAGTCCGCCTGGCTAGCTACCACCATCTTACCTAAGTCAGTCGCCATAACAACAATGTTAACAGCATTGTTGTGTTCCGGCAGTTAGAGGTAAGATAGCCAGTTCCTCCGTGGTTGAGGATTCCGGGTGAAGCTCGCTTCCACCTTCGGCCTGATCATCACTTACCATCAGGTGAGATACAGGCCAAGAGCTTCCTCGTTGTGGATAAAAAAAATCCGGCTCGAAGGACCAATTTTTTTTTTCATCTATTTGTGGCACTCACTTGGGGATGGAGGCGGCGGACGCGACTGTGCGACGGGCGCCCGCAGTAAGTGTGCGAACGCGACAGCAACATAATTACGCGCGAGCGATAAGGATGGGTAGCTTGGGGTCATTGGACAAAATTCTACGTGCTCGCGGACCAGACTATAGCGCTGCTCCAACTTGGCGCACTCGCCCTCCAGCGCCAGCAGCCGCTCGTCGCGCTCGCGCAGCCGCCGCAGCCTGGACGACTGCACTCACTTGGGGATGGAGGCGGCGGACACGGCGGCCTGGCGCAGCGCGGCCTCCTCGAGGTAGCGCTGCTCCCACTTGGCGCACTCGCCCTCCAGCGCCAGCAGCCGCTCGTCGCGCTCGCGCAGCCGCCGCAGCCTGGACGACTGCACTCACTTGGGGATGGAGGCGGCGGACACGGCGGCCTGGCGCAGCGCGGCCTCCTCGAGGTAGCGCTGCTCCCACTTGGCGCACTCGCCCTCCAGCGCCAGCAGCCGCTCGTCGCGCTCGCGCAGCCGCCGCAGCCTGGACGACTGCACTCACTTGGGGATGGAGGCGGCGGACACGGCGGCCTGGCGCAGCGCGGCCTCCTCGAGGTAGCGCTGCTCCCACTTGGCGCACTCGCCCTCCAGCGCCAGCAGCCGCTCGTCGCGCTCGCGCAGCCGCCGCAGCCTGGACGACTGCACTCACTTGGGGATGGAGGCGGCGGACACGGCGGCCTGGCGCAGCGCGGCCTCCTCGAGGTAGCGCTGCTCCCACTTGGCGCACTCGCCCTCCAGCGCCAGCAGCCGCTCGTCGCGCTCGCGCAGCCGCCGCAGCCTGGACGACTGCACTCACTTGGGGATGGAGGCGGCGGACACGGCGGCCTGGCGCAGCGCGGCCTCCTCGAGGTAGCGCTGCTCCCACTTGGCGCACTCGCCCTCCAGCGCCAGCAGCCGCTCGTCGCGCTCGCGCAGCCGCCGCAGCCTGGACGACTGCACTCACTTGGGGATGGAGGCGGCGGACACGGCGGCCTGGCGCAGCGCGGCCTCCTCGAGGTAGCGCTGCTCCCACTTGGCGCACTCGCCCTCCAGCGCCAGCAGCCGCTCGTCGCGCTCGCGCAGCAGCCGCCGCAGCTCGGCCTCGTCGCCGCCGCCCGACCCGCCGCCGGCGCCCGGCCCGCCGCAGTAGCACTCGCGTTTCCTAAGAGACAAACATGAAGGTACTGTCGGTCAGTTCCAATGTAATGTGTGACGATCGGGAGACACAATGAAACAGATGTGCGCACTGTAGGTTTATTTGTATAGAATGAAGATTATCCTAAGCTTATTCAGGGTGGAATTTTGTAATGCCACCTGGAGGGAAAGTACTCTTAATATTGTAGATAGAAAAATTTTCTCAAAGAAAACATTCCTTTATTTTTGAAAAGAAATAGAACTGCATTCAAAAATTTCCAAAAATTTGCTTGCCACACCCGGGATTCGAACCAACTAAAATCTGTTAAAAATTACACCCTGTATTTTTATTGCATCTATCATTAGGGTTAAGTATAAGGATAAAATCTCTCTAACAAACTTGATAAATCAAATAAAAGGAAAACCATGAAATCTTAAATTATTTTAATTATGTACAGGAAATTGTATGGTATGGTAGATAATTTTCGAAAAATATTCGAAAATCTTTGAATGCAGTTCTCTTTCTTTTCAAAAATAAAGGACTGTTTTCTTTCAGTATAATTTTCTATTTACAGTATTAAGAGTACTTTCCCTCCAGGTGGCATTACAAAATTCCACCCTGTATACTAGCTAGTGGTTTATGCCTAATATAGGGAAAGGATGCGTACACACTACACCAGCTACCCATTTCTGGTCATGTCGTCTCGTTCTATCGCAAAGAATAACCATCTGATGAGAGCGAGAGAAAAAACAGAAATGTGTAGCTAGAACTGCGGCCGATTGTACAAGTCAAAGACCGCAAATGCAAACGACGGTTTCTGTCACTATGAAATGGATTTCAAGCATGGCAACACGACCAGCGCAGACCGCAACATCAGTAACTATTCAACCGCAAAGAGTTCACACTTCACACGTACAACGCAAGTATGGGAGTAACTGAGGCATTGTTGCAATCCATGCATTGTGCAGTCGCGGATAACGCCACGCTTGGAATAGAAGTAACAACCATGACTTCAGGTAGCACTGTAGTCAACCGCAACAAGCTGCTGTGTCGCCTGCGGTTGCGTCTGTAGTCCATTTACACTTATTATACCTTGATGAAAATGTTTGCCACAACATGCGTGTTTTATACAATAGCTCAGCGGTTCCCGAAAGGTGGTCCGCGGAACCCTGGGGTTCCGTGGAAAGGCCGCAAGGGTTCCGTAAAAAATATTATCCCACGTTTCGTTACCGACGTTGTTCGCTCGCACCGACTTGTTTACGCACACGGGAGGGGCAGGGCGTGCGGGCGGAGTAGTACGGGGGTTTCGCTAGGAAAAGTATAATCAATTAGGGTTCCTTGGCAAAAAAAAATTGGGAAACCCTGTGTACAGGTCCGTATTGATGACGTAGAAGTAATAAATAAAATTGTAAGGTTGCATACCAAACTCATTGGTCGCGCGCCTGGCCGGTTAGAAAATGCTTTTTACTTTTTTGCGTTTTTTCATCGATTGTCACTTTTTTTCTCTTTTGTCTTGAATTTTCTACCAAAACGAAATGTAATTTATTTTATTTTGAAGCAATATAATTTTACATTTTACATTTAACAAAGCCTTTCAATTAATAAATATCCCTCGTAGTGAAAGACGTAAATTTCCGTTCATGGTCCTACGAGTCGGATTGGCTTTGAAAGTGGTAGGGAAGTTTCGGTAGTCCATGGTGGAATACCGCCTGTACGTAATAACTGGATAGCAAGCTGCTATTTCGGAGTCCACACGGCAGTGGAAGGGTCCGGTCTCTGGATGGAGGCTGGATAATAAACGTACGGGAGGAGCAGTTAAGTCGTTGGCAGCGGTTGGTGGCAGCCAAGGAGCGCTAGGGAGCGCTAAATTCGAACGAGCAAAGCGAGCGTGAGTAAGAAGTACGAGCCTAGGAGCTGATGGTGCACGTAATATCATCTTCAAGTGTGTGTTGTGAGAGTGCAATTGCAATCGTGAGTAGTTTAAACATTATTTACTTTGAAACGGAAAGAAGAAAGAAAATTAACTTTGAACATTTACATTACTAACGTTGCATTTTTTCATGTTTACTTGTTTTTTGTTTTATTAACTGTATATTTTGCTGTGCGTGTGTATTTTTGTTTTTGTATTACTTGTTGTGTATATTGTTGATTTTATTTGTCAACTATGGAACCATTGGCTAAGGTTCAAGAGGCCACTAAGGCCGCAATCGAAAGAGCTTTTACAAACTTCAAAAAGTGTCCAAAAGACAGGTTAAGTCAAGCTTATCTTGAAACTAGGTTGGAGACATTAGAACAGCACTGGGCTGTCTTTTTTAAAACTCAACAAGAGATTGTCAGTAGCATTGACGAGGATGAACTGCAAGAGTCTGATTATTATAAAGACAATGTGTTTGACGAGGTAGAGGAATTGTACATGGACTACAAGTCACATATTAAGGAGAAATTAAACATGTTAGTTTCATTGCCTACTTTCAAATCACACAATGAATCAGCTCCACAAACAACGCAGTTCAAATTACCTGAAATAAAAATACCTACATTTTCAGGTAGGTACTTAGAGTGGCAAACTTTCAGAGATTTGTTCACAGGACTGGTCCACAATAATAATTCTTTAGATTCAGCACAAAAATTATACTACTTGAAAGCTTATCTTGTGGGAGATGCTGCTCAACTCTTAAAAAATATTTCAGTTACAACTGAAAACTACTTGAGCAGCTGGGAAAAGCTTGAGAGTATGTATAATAAAACGGCTAATTCAAGCACAAAGGTAGGAAATCTTGATGATAAAGTTGTGTCATGTTTATCGACTGGAAATTGTAAAGAAACTGTTCTGTTACCAACAGCATTGGTTAAAGCCAAGTCGAGGGATGGCACTTACCGTGATATGCGAGCCTTGTTAGATCAAGGTTCGCAAGGCTCTTTTATAACTGAATCAATGGTTCAGTACTTAGGACTAAAGAAAAACTTTAGTAAACACACTGTGACAGGTGTAGGGGGAGACAATACTTTGTTGTCTAAATCATACGTGACTTTACACTTAAAGTCGAGGTTTGATCCAACTTTCAACATGCAGATTAACGTTTACGTTTTAAAGGCAATAACATCTCTTCTTCCATCCGTAGAAGCATGCCCTGTAGATTTGTTAGGGTTAACAATAGGAGACCTTGCTGATCCGGAATATTATAAGCCAAATAAAATTGACGTTCTGCTAGGTGCTGAAGTATACAGCCAAGTGGTTCGAGCAGGTATTGAACGCAGTGCATCTAGCCGTGTGTTAGCACAAGAAACGACTTTTGGCTGGATACTGTCTGGAGTCGTTGAAGCAGATTCCCTATCTAGGACCGATTCATTTACTAACACTACAGTTATGCATGTAAGTATGGAGAATGATGACATGTTGAAGAAATTCTGGGAGCTTGAAGGAGAACCCTGCGTGGCCAAAAAGATGTTGACTGAAGAAGAGGTAAAATGCGAACAGTTATTCGTAACCACCACACGACGTGATGACAGTGGTCGTTATGTAGTCAGACTGCCCTTCAAGGATGATATTCGAAGCTGCGCAGAAGGTGGATCTAAACTAATAGCTGAAAAGAAACCTAAACACACTCACAAATTTAGAAGAAACAAAAACACTTACCTGTATCGTTGACGATGACTGTATGAGAATAGGAGGTAGGTTAGAAATGTCACAGTTAAATTATAATCAAAAACTTCCGATATTACTTTGGAAAAATTCGTTTTTGACACAAACTTTTGATTGTTGATGCTCATATTAAGACAATGCACGGGGGTCCACAGGCTATGGTAACATATCTGAGGACAAAATACTGGATAACTGGTGTAANAGGTGGCAGGAGCTGGCCATAGGAAGTCCTAAACGAAACGGCGGAAGCTTATCGAGTTTGGGTTCGTTGGATTTGTCTTCCCGAGCACTTAGGCCATGAGATTGAGAAACAACTAAAAAGTTTAAAATAAAGTTGTAATAAAAAAAACTTTTTTAAAAACAAGCTTGACTTCGTTTTAAAATTATAATTGACTTCATCATCAGGACCCTGGACATCATCTAGCACTAAAGTGCTCTAAAAGACAAATCCAACGAACCCAAACTAGATGCAATTCCGCCGTTTCGTTTAGAAGTACCTGTGGCCACCTCCAGTTTCAGCTCAATCGGTTGAGGAGAACTGGTTTTAAATTCAGTTGCAAGATTTTATCCCATACTAACTAACAAGCGAAGTGCTTTTACGCATATCTTTTTTGCGACTAGACTTCTTAGAGTATTATACCATTTTGGAATCTTGGATAGTTGCGTCAACTTTATAAAAAACTTGCCGCAGTAGTGTTCAGACTTTTTTTTTACAAAACGGTAAGTAAAAGTGGAGTGAAAGTAAAAATCGTTCAAAATTTTAAGGAAATAAAATATTTTGATTAACTTTTGTGTAAAAACTGCAAGGATTCTGTGGGTTTTAAGAGTTGGGGTGGACAGCAACACTACTTAAGTTGCCGATACAAACAAAAAAACAGAAATATTTGAAAAATGGTGGTCGTGGTAATGTAAAATATCATAAGGGGTGTCAATATTCGAAGAATTTCGTAATTTATTGTGTAACTTAAAAAATAATTGAGATAGTTTTTTTTCTTATTTTTCCTAAAGTAGTCATGACTACGTCCATCCTGCGGCGTCGGCTTATCCTTGAATTTTGGGACACGTTGACTTTTCGGATAGATCCAGTTAATTCTGTAACCTATTACTGATATCGTTTGAAAGAGCTCGTGAAGCACTTTCAAGATCAATAAGCAGTTTTTCGATATCTTGTGTAGTTTAGAAATAATCGAATGAGATCACTTATCGTTTCCACCCTGTATTAATAGTACTCACAGTGAACTGCTCACTAGTCTTCACTCAATAATCAAATCAATAAATAATTATAAAAAAAATATAAATAAACATAAGTTATAAGTTGCACTTTCACATCGACAAAAGAAAATATATAATTTTACTGAAACAAAAAAGTACAACTATTAAAACAAAAAGGAGTAATCTAGTTATGACAAAAAAAAACATAACATAGATCACTCTAATCCTGAAAAATAAAAAACTATATGAAAGTAATCTAATTATGAACAAAATTATGTCATAATTTAGATCAATCCACTTCATTAGATAAAAAACTAAAAAGGAGTAATATAATTATGACTAATGTAGATCACTCCAAACCTGAAAAAAAAAATGCTTCATCAAGATCAAAGGTCTTTCTAGAGCATAAATTAATTAAATCCCTCATTTTACAATCACTTGGAAATTTCGGGAGACAAACAGTGTTTTGGTACACAAAATCTCAATGTTTCCCTGACTTTCCAGGTGACCCCTCTATTTCACTGACTTTCCCTGACTGCTATGAGCTTCCCTGACTTTTCCCTGACTTTCCAGAATGTGGACACCCTGTTTATCGACTGGCAATTGTAAAGAAACTGTTCTGGTACCAACAGCAATGGTTAAAGCCAAGTCGAGGGATGGCACTTACCGTGATATGCGAGCCTTGTTGGATCAAGGTTCGCAAGGCTCTTTTATAACTGAATCAATGGTTCAGTACTTAGGACTAAAGAAAAACTTTAGTAAACACACTGTGACAGGTGTAGGGGGAGACAATACTTTGTTGTCTAAATCATACGTGACTTTACACTTAAAGTCGAGGTTTGATCCAACTTTCAACATGCAGATTAACGTTTACGTTTTAAAGGCAATAACATCTCTACTTCCATCAGTAGAAGCATGCCCTGTAGATTTGTTAGGGTTGTCAATAGGAGACCTTGCTGATCCGGAATATTATAAGCCAAATAAAATTGACGTCCTGCTAGGTGCTGAAGTGTACAGCCAAGTAGTTCGAGCAGGTATTGAACGCAGTGCATCTAGCCGGGTGTTAGCACAAGAAACGACTTTTGGCTGGATACTGTCTGGAGTCGTTGAAGCAGATTCTCTATCTAGGACCGATTCATTTACTAACACTACAGTTATGCATGTAAGTATGGAGAATGATGACATGTTGAAGAAATTCTGGGAGCTTGAAGGAGAACCCTGCGTGGCCAGAAAGATGTTGACTGAAGAAGAGGTAAAATGCGAACAGTTATTCGTAACCACCACAAGACGTGATGACAGTGGTCGTTATGTAGTCAGACTGCCCTTCAAGGATGATATTCGAAGCTGTGCAGAAGGTGGGTCTAAACAAATAGCTGAAAAGAGATTTAAGGGTTTGGAAACTAAACTGTTAAAGAAAATTAAATTGAANCAAACTTTTGATTGTTGATGCTCATATTAAGACAATGCACGGGGGTCCACAGGCTATGGTAACATATCTGAGGACAAAATACTGGATAACTGGTGTAAAGTTAGCAGTCAAAGCTTATTTTCGAACATGTGTTATTTGCACAAGGTACTCAAATAAAACACGAGAGCAACTTATGGGTCAGCTTCCCTCGGCACGCGTTACACCAAGCAAACCATTTCTTTGTAGTGGAGTAGATTACGCAGGTCCAATTAATATGCGTTTGTCGAAGGGTAGGGGCAACAAATCATATAAAGGGTACATTGCTCTATTCATTTGTATGTCAACACGTGCTGTTCATTTAGAACCAGTTAGTGATATGACAACTAAGGGATTTTTGGCCGCCTTCAGGAGATTTGTTGCTAGACGTGGTCGTTGTGCTCAACTTTATAGCGACAATGGAACTAATTTTATAGGAGCGGCACGCGAGCTCGCTGAGTTGTTTGACGAACAGAAATCGACATTTGTGCCTGAACTAGCTGAGTATCTAGCAAATAACGGTACTCNGGTTACATTTGGATCCGCTTGCGCGCCATTTTTAGCAGTTCGCGCGTTGCAGCAAGTAACGTACGATGAAGCTCAGGAATCTCCAAGGATAAAGGAAATCATTTTGAATGATTTCTATATGGATGACCTCATGACAGGAACTGAAAATGTAGATGATGGTTATTCAATTTACAGCGAAATAAAAGCTACATTAGCGAAGGGTGGCTTTCAGTTACAAAAATGGATAAGTAATAGTATGGAATTACTACATAAAATAAAGGAAGATGTGAGAGATAAAGATGAAGGTATCAAGATAGAAATGGATGCAAATATAACAAAAATCTTGGGACTTACCTGGGATCCACGTACTGATTCCTTTCAGTACTCGGTTGATCTTGCTGCTCTAATAGAACCTGTAACAAAAAGAAGAGTTTTGTCTGATATAAGTAGACTATTTGATCCGCTAGGCTGGCTGGCTCCAAGCATCATTATAGCAAAAACAATGATTCAACAACTATGGTTGGCTGGTATCGACTGGGATGAAGAGCTGCCTAGCGAATTACTGAGCAAATGGTGTACTTACCGTGATAGTTTGAGTGCATTGAAGAATATGAGAATCCCGCGCTGGTTACACACAAAAACTTCTGATAAACAAGTCCAATTACATGGTTTTTCGGATGCGTCAAAAACAGCGTATGCAGCTGTAGTTTATATTAGAGTAGAAGATGCCGAAGGTAACATTTACGTACAATTGGTTGCGTCAAAAACTAAAGTGGCACCTATAAAACAGGTTTCTATACCTAGATTGGAACTCTGTGGGGCTACTCTTTTAACCAAATTGATGATAGAGATTGCAAATGTGTTAAATATAGAGAAGAAACATTTGCACGCATGGACTGATTCCGAAGTAGTACTAGCTTGGCTAAACAGTCATCCTAGCCGGTGGAAAACTTTCGTCGCGAACAGAGTTTCTGAAATTCTTACTGCTTTGGATACACATCATTGGTCACATGTACCCTCCAAACAAAATCCTGCTGATTGCGCCTCGCGCGGAGTTAATCCAACAGAACTTGCAAACACGACCATTTGGTTCGAGGGTCCCGAATTCCTCAGAAAGAAAACTATTGAGACTAAGAAACCTAAACACCTACTCACAAATTTGGAAGAAATAAAAACACTTACCTGTGTTGTTGACGATGACTTCATCTGGAAAAAATACTCTTCGCTTCATAAACTGGTCCGAATAATAGCCTATTGTAGAAGATTTTTGAATCTCAGAAGCTCATCTATTAAGAGAAATAACACGATTCATCTCAATGTAGAAGAAATTGATGAGGCTCTGAACATATGTATTAGAAAAACACAAGAAGAACATTTTCCTGAAGAATTGCATGATCTGAAAATGAAAGGCAACTTAGTCACAAAAAGGAAACAATTGAAAAGTCTAAATTTATTTCTGGATTCAAACAACATTATTAGAATTGGAGGTAGGTTAGAAATGTCACAGTTAGATTATGATCAAAAACATCCGATATTACTTGCAAAAAACTCGTTTTTGACCAAACTTTTGATTGTTGATGCTCATATTAAGACAATGCACGGGGGTCCACAGGCTATGGTAACATATCTGAGGACAAAATACTGGATAACTGGTGTAAAGTTAGCAGCCAAAGCTTATTTTCGAACATGTGTTATTTGCACAAGGTACTCAAATAAAACACGAGAGCAACTTATGGGTCAGCTTCCCTCGGCACGCGTTACACCAAGCAAACCATTTCTTTGTAGTGGAGTAGATTACGCAGGTCCAATTAATATGCGTTTGTCGAAGGGTAGGGGCAACAAATCATATAAAGGGTACATTGCTCTATTCATTTGTATGTCAACACGTGCTGTTCATTTAGAACCAGTTAGTGATATGACAACTAAGGGATTTTTGGCCGCCTTCAGGAGATTTGTTGCTAGACGTGGTCGTTGTGCTCAACTTTATAGCGACAATGGAACTAATTTTATAGGAGCGGCACGCGAGCTCGCTGAGTTGTTTGACGAACAGAAATCGACATTTGTGCCTGAACTAGCTGAGTATCTAGCAAATAACGGTACTCAATGGAATTTTATTCCCCCACATGCACCCAATTTTGGAGGACTTTGGGAGGCGGGAATAAAATCCACCAAACACCATCTTCGTCGAGTTATTGGGAACTCAACTCTGACCTTTGAGGAAATGGCAACGGTACTTGCTCAAATTGAGGCTTGCCTTAATTCAAGGCCACTCTCTTATGTTGAAGATCAGGAAGGTTTCGTTGCCCTTTCGCCTGGTCATTTTTTGGTAGGAGAGCCGCTTATACTAATTCCTGAAATCAACTTTGAAAAATCTAATATTAGTTGTCTTAAACGTTGGCAACTGACACAAAGGATGCTACAAGACTTTTGGAAGCATTGGTCTCATGATTATTTGCATCAATTCTTACAAAGACACAAGTGGGTCTACAAAACCCCAGAACCTAAACTGGGTGACGTGGTTTTGATCAAAGAAGATGGCATGCCTCCTGGCAGGTGGTTGTTGGGTAGAGTCGAGCAAAAACATCCTGGCCCTGATCAGATCACCCGAGTGGTTACTGTTCGCACACAAAATTCTTTGATCAAAAGACCTGTGTCCAAAATTTGTGTGCTTCCATTAGCGGAATAATTAATTATTGTAATTTTATGTTGAAATGTAAATATGATGTGCATGTTAAAGTTACTTTAATTCTTATGATTGATATTTTGTTGTAGCAATCCTCACAAAACTTTGTATAGTTGAAGTTAAATTTTTATTATTAATTGTTTTAATCACAATGAGAATGTTTTAGTTATGAGTATGTGCTAAGCAAACTATTTAGTAGTATTTGTTACTATTATGCCCACTGTAGGCAAGGAAGTTTACTTTTTGTTCAGTTTGTGTATATAATTTAACTTTAAATTGTACTGCAAAGATTAGATTTGGTTTGTTTCTTGTTTTGTTTAATTAAGTAAAGGACATTCTGGAATTATGTCCTTTAGCGGGCGGAAATGTACAGGTCCGTNATTGTAAGGTTGCATACCAAACTCATTGGTCGCGCGCCTGGCCGGTTAGAAAACTATTTTTACTTTTTTGCGTTTTTTCATCGATTGTCACTTTTCTCTTTTGTCTTGAATTTTCTACCAAAACGAAATGTAATTTATTTTATTTTGAAGCAATATAATTTTACATTTTACATTTAACAAAGCCTTTCAATTAATAAATATCCCTCGTAGAGTGAAAGACGTAAATTTTCGTTCAATAAGATCAATCTATTGATTAACTTTCTAATTAGGTGATATTTTTGCCAAAATAACGGGTCAAACGACTATTTAAACTACTTTGGTCTCTTTGACTCTAAAATATTTGAAAAATATTGAAGTATTTCTTTTGGTTTATAATAAGAGTTCATGAAATAATTTCTCACTTTTTTTAAATTATTTAGTAAGAAATATAGTTGATGTTTAATATTATAAATTGTTTTACTTGTATTAAATAAGATTAGCAAAAATAAACCCATATCATAATGGGGGACATATGTCACCCGCGCGAGCACTCTAGGAGTATTTAGGGGCGCGAGCACTCTAGTGTTAAGAAGCACATATTATGATTCGGTAGATTTTNCGTTCAAACTAGATAAATGGAACTATGTAAGGGCGTTTTTATTGTTATGCGGATTTGCTCACGCACGCAGGATTACCCCGTAGATATCATCATCATTTCAGCCAAACGTCGTCCACTGCTGGACAAGGGCCTTCCCCAATGATTTCCATAGCTGCTGTAACGTAATGTTCAAATTACCTGAGCGACAAGGTTGGACACGTCGCCCGCATTGGCGGGTAGTATGAGCGTGTTGTTGGTTCTGGCGAGCTTGTTGAACGCCGCCACGTACTGTTCAGCCAGTGTCAGCGACGCTGCATGCTTGCTGTCCTGTGAACGTAGGAAAAAATATTTTTTTATTTTATTTTATTCAGAAAACAAACAGCTTACAAATACAACAAGTAGTTGGTCCAAGTCTATAGTTTTCACCATCTGTTTCATATTATATTATTCACTGGTAATTTTGTATATTTGATGACGTAAAGCTAGCTTAATGAGGACTAAACACTAATCTCAAAAATACAAATATGCACTTAAAAATAGAAATTTTTCGTTTTCCAGATGCCAGTTCTACCAATAGTATGGAATCGACTAAATATTTGAAGTGTAAAAAAAAAGTATAAACGTAAAATTAACGTTAGGCGTTCCTCATACTCAAATTTAAAATCGGCACTCCAATGAAGCCACATTTGCTTGCACATTGGCGCTTTTATACATTTACCGTTCTCGAAAGTTAACACAGTCAGTGAAACATTTGTTTAAGAGAGTAATGCCCGTTTTCACCATCAATACCAAATATTTAAGTGATGGTAACACATAACAGGAATTTTGTTTCCATAGGGGTCACTTAAAAATTAAGTATTGATGGTGAAAACGGGCATTAAGCTCACCTTCTGCGCAAGCGCACCGCCGACGAGCCTCAAGCCGCGCGCGCGCGCCTCCGCTACGGCGAGCATGGCCTGCGCCTCTCCCGACGCCTTGTTGATCTGCTCCTGCTTTTCAGCCTCTGAAATCAGATGGTTAAGGTTCACAATCGAATATCAATCATGGGCATGTAATGTAACTCTGTGGCGTCTATCACTATCACAAGTGAGAAATGTATGTTAAGTTTGAATATAGTTGTGCCTTGTTTGTAAATATCAATATTTTGGCGCTAAAAGCCGTTTTAATTTTTCATTCACCCCCCTTTAAGTCTTTGGCACCATAACTCTCAAACAAGTAAGCGATTTAGATGCGATTTTTCTTTAATTTTAAGCGATTCTCAGGCATGTTCAGCCTCAGGGATACGATACCCATACCATCGAAAAAAGTTTACATTCGTAAAATAATTCAAAGTTCGATTTTTCTTTCGAATATTACACCGTTTCTCTCAAATAGGTGAATAGTTCTTTTTCAGTTTAGTTTATGTAGATTTTTTCGCTAGTCTTATACCTGACGCCAATATGCGGGCCTGGCGCTTGCCCTCAGCGACGTTGATGTCAGCCGCGCGCACGCCCTCGGATTCCAAGATGGCGGCGCGCTTCCGCCGCTCCGCCTCCACCTGCATCTGCATGGCCTCGTGAACGCGCGACGGCAGCTTGATGTCACCTGTACAATAAAGAACGTGGTTCATTGGCATATTTACTTTTCAGAATCCATCCAAACCATCTGTCACAGAACTGGAGGTTTTGGGGGTTTTTTGAACGGGGTTTGATTCCCAGTTTCCCAGTCCCAGGAGCAATATTTTAAAAACTGGTTTCTTAAAAACAAGACGAGTGACGTACCCTTGGTGACGTATCTAGGAAACCTCTTTTTTTTGTTACTGTTTTTCTTATTGCTTTTTTTGCTGTCTTTGGTTTAAAATCAAAATTGAAATTATTTTATTGTACTGTGTAAAATTCATGAGTTGCTTACATTATAATAATATGCATGCTGTGGTTATTGTTTGTGTGGGAGCAATTGGCTAGAGACCTTTGGCTTTTTTTTGTGCTTAATACTGTATGTTATGTTGATAGCCCAATAAAAAAAAATCAGCTCAGTTGATTTGGTAGTTGGCTAGAAGGTTTATTGAGAGTAGAATAGTCTTTTTTTCTACATATATTTTTTGCAGTTGAGTGTACATAAAAAACATAAATTATAACTAGATAGAAATTCTTTTCAAGTTTTAAATTTAGTTTGTGATATCATATTAACACAAAATTTCTAATAACTTAATTGGTAGCAGTTTTAGAAATATAATACAGTAACTAATGGATTAATATTTTAACACTTACGAATTTCATATCGGAGACAAGTTATGCCCCAAGCTTCACTGGCTTTATTGATGGCATGCACAATGGACACGTTCAAGGATTCTCTCTCCCTGAACACTTTGTCCAGTGATATCTGACCTAGTTCTGATCTCATAGTTGTTTGAGCCAGCTGTGTAATAGCAAATTCAGGATCTTCCACCCCATATGATGCTAAAAAAGGAAATTTGGATTATAATAAAAAATATTTTCTTATACTATTAGGGAAATTATAAAATTTAAGATAATCATTTACCTAAATATGGATCTATGATGCGAAGGTATAATACTCCATCGATACTCAACGTCACATTGTCCGATGTAATTGCACTCTGCTTAGGAACATCTATCGCTATTTCTTTAAGACTTTGCACATATTTTATCTTGTCTACTATTGGCCACAGTAGATTCAACCCTGGTTCCAATATTCTGTGAAATTTACCCATACGTTCTACAATCCATGCCTGGAATTTATTAAAATAGTCTATTTAAGTAATTTTCAAGAACAAAAATGTATTCTTTTTAATAATATATGGGTGTATTACTATAAGTAATTGAATTTTAAAAATATGTATGAAGTTTTTGCAGTTGCCAGGTTTAGTTAAAAAGAATAGTACCAAGATTAATATGCTAAAATTATCGAGATAATTTAGTAATTCTAATTAGATTCTTATTTTGATTACAACATATTTTTTTAATGTATCATCATTTCATAATCACTTCACTTTTATGTTACGAGCGCAGTTTTTGACTTACCTCTTGCTGTGGGACAAACATAACGATAGTATTTAGTGGAGTAGTAGATCGGCCTCTGGTTGCAGTAACGTTGTACAGAATACGAGCTTCATTTTGGAATTCCGGCTTGGAAATATTCTGAAAACAAGACCAGTGAGTGAGGTTAGAACTCAATGTTATTGATCTTACCATAATGCTTCAGATTTATACTAACTCGTAATGAAAGCGCCCTAGTAAACAGAAGTCTGGATCGAGAAAACATGATGTTTACACACAATACAATTATATTAATTTCCAAATAATTTACAATACATTCTACATTCTGCGGTACACCTTTACTAGTGTTGTCATTACTGTGCAAAACTGCTAAGTATCGATTTAAAACGTCAAAAAATATTTTTTATCATTATAGTTAATCGACTAAATCAAAACCAATTGAACACGACGTTAACGACTACGACATCACTCAATCAGACTAGTGTTGTTGAATGGCGACTAATCGTAGGACTAGTGATCAAATCAAAAGTTTGATCAATATTACTTGGACACGTAAAATAAAATGAGCGACGTTGATATTTCTAACGAAAGTAGTAAAAATTTATTGCAAAATTCATCATGTCATGATGATGGTATATTAGCGAGAATACGAAGATTAAAGATACAAGAAGATTTGATGATTCAAAGTATAAAAAAGAATTTTGGTGATGATGATAACGATTTTATAAAATGTGATTTTGATTGTAAAAGGTATATAAATAAGTTAAAGTCATCTTTTGTGGATATAAAACAATTGTATGATGATCTAAAGTGCATAACAAAATCACAAGATACCATAAGGAATTCAGGTTAGTTACCTATTTATTTAACATAAATATAATTTTCATTACTATTCCATAAAGGCAAATTTATATACCTTAATATAGAAATTGTATTTGTAGTCTGTACCATAAAAAAATTTTTTGTTTTTTTCGGAATTTCAGATATCGATGACGTCAAAAAACATGTTTTAGAACTTGATGAACATATCAAAACTTTCAAAAAATTTCTGCATAGAGAATTGGCTACTTTGAAAACAAATGAAGAATATTTACTGAAGCAAGTGTGTGGCTGATGATTTTATTCATAAAAAAGAACAAAAAACAATTTAAATTAGGTACTTAAAAAAATAATAAAGTTTTACTTTTTCAGATAAATGCTGTTGAAAATCAGACTAATAAAGTAATAAAGCATACAAAAGTAATTAGCAAGACATATAGTGATATTATACCGAGCCCCGTAAGAAATATAATTAATTCTCCATTTAAATATCCAGTAAGTTTTTGAATGTGTGATAATATTATGTCACATTATAATTTCGAAGCCTTTTAATTTGTAAAAGTGTCAAATTACAGGAAGTTCAACAGTTCCAAGATTTTTTAAGTCACACAAATAAGTACGGAGGATGGAACGAATACAATCATAACATTTTCATCAAAATATGGCAAAAACATTTTCCAAGCAATGACGATGCTGAAAACTTATGCCAAACTGATACAGACTTATTCATACAAGATGTCTCGAATAATATATCTGGTGATTTGTTAATTTTAATCAGATTTTAATAATTTATTGAATTAAAAACTTGTTCCTGTTCAATAATCGTTTAAAATTAATGTTATATTCCAGGACTTACTCAACAAGAAATAACAGCACATTTACATTGGTATATCAAATATTTATCTCATAAGAAACGACAACAACTGGCTATAGAAGAATGGAGAGCCAAAACAAGACCAAAAAAAGATTATAATTGCAATAAAAAGTCATCAAGTTCACAAAGTGAAATAGAAAATGTGTCTAATAGAACACGTCGTTGGCAAAGCTCAGGCACAAGAACACATAAAAAAGCCGGTAGGGAATGATAATAATAAAAATATGTATACAATTTTTTCACTTTTTTCATACTTGTTATTGATTTTTAGGTGAATTGCATAAACAAGATCACGATAGTAATACAAGGTAAGAATGATGGATTTTTTTTTCTTTAAAATGAAATTACTATAATATTATAGTTTAATAATGTAGAAGTGCAAGATGTTATTTTAAATTTTGTTTTAGCTTAACGACTGAAGGAAGACCCAATAATATGTCTTTAGTAGATACGAATGCGTTTTTGAAGGAAATGGAGAGATCTCATAATTTATTGGATGATAAAGTAGTTGAATTTAGCTATGCTAAATCGACAGAGCAATGGAGCAATAGATGTCAAAGCTCAGCAGACCCAAAACCGCGTTTAGTCGATTTAGACAATATTTCTAAACGGTGAGTTATTAGATTTAATTTAGTCTGATAAAGTAAGTCATTTAGTACCTACTATTGCCTACTATATTATATTAATTTTCAGCGGTACACCGAACTGGCGTTTAAAATTACTGTGAATCATAATCGTTTCACTCTTCGTGCTTTTAGCATTTAGGGAATTTTGTGTTATGGAAATAAGTAGATTTAAGTGAGAATAAAACATTTAACAATAATTTGTGTTTGTTTGAAACTCCTTAATGTTAATGTGCTACAAAATACATATAATTATTATGTCGATACGATTACATACGATTTGAACAAAACATTCAATTGAAACATAAGACGATATTTTACTACACCACTACTTGATGACACTGATGATTGGACGCATCAAATATTGGTGCTTGTGGTGATTGACGTGGATTTTTACGGCAGATTCAGAAGTGGACACACGTGAATTTATTTGCTGAATAACTTAGGTTTAAAAATTGTGCCAAATAGCCTTATTATTTTTAAAAAATAGCTAAAACAAGAGTCAAACTAATACTCGTCATGGGAACCCTAGCCGCAGCTCTTGGCTTACTGTTGATTATCGCCAGTGCGCGATCTGATGATTCTCCCAAAGGCCCTAAGGTCACCCACAAGGTAACTTCTAGTTTTTTTCAGTTTCCTGTAAAATATTCACATAATGAATTTCCATCATTATTGACCCTCACATAAAGTTCATGAACTTTTTGTGCCATCATCCGGTCGCTGACCTTTCGAAATGACGCTACAAGTTTTTTTCTCTCGCATGTCGTGATCCTTTGTGTGAGCTTTTTTATTTTTGTCCTGTTACATAGTATCATTCATACTGACTACTGACCCTAAATTATTTTCTGTAGGTATGTAGGTTACTACTTTTTAGGCCATTGTAATTTGCCTTTTGTGATTCAATCTGCATTCATTTAATAATAGCAGTAGTAGGCACACAATCATTTTAGATTGGTCAGAAGTCGACCGTCAATAAATAAAATGACTATAATCAAGTAACAATGGACTACAATAACATACCTAGGTCTTAACCCTTTTAATTCATGCCTTTTAAAAATTCACACTGCACTAGGTATAATATTTGTTTACTGATGTTTATTATCTTTTTCTATTAGGTTTATTTTGATATTACCATTGGAGGAGAGAGTGCAGGCACAGTAGTCATTGGTTTGTTTGGAAAAACAGTTCCAAAAACTACTGAGAACTTTTATGCCTTGGCTCAAAAGCCTGAAGGAGAAGGCTACAAGGGCAGCAAATTCCACAGAGTGATTGAAAACTTCATGATCCAAGGTGGTGATTTCACCAAGGGTGACGGCACTGGAGGTAAAATATTAAAGATTTATTGAAAACTAACAATATTATTATGTTAGGACTTCCTTTGAATTATCATATTTTATTATTGTATTTGTATAGTAAGTTAACAAGATAATATCTTATATTATACTTCAAATATTACTACAAACCTACCTACATCAGCTAAGATATACGAGAAAGCTATGTGCAATAGACTGTACTCCTTCTGCGAAAAATATAATATATTTGACAGTAGTCAAAATGGATTTAGGCGTAATCGATCTACGACACTTGCAGTTTATAATTATGTACAGGAAGTGTTAAGTATTTTGGAAAACAAACAATACGCAGTAGGAATATTACTAGATATGAGTAAAGCATACGATAAGGTCCAATTCGGGATCCTATTAAACAAACTTTATGATATCGGGATCAGGGGAGTGGTTCACGATTGGTTCAAATCATATCTGTCAAATCGTAAACAGGTCGTAGACATACAATTTTCAAATTATAAAACGGGAATGATCGAGTCGGTAAGATCGGACGAGATCACCACAACCAGCTCAATACCTCAAGGCAGCGTCCTAGGATGTGTCCTATTTTTGTTATATATTAATGACCTTCCTAAATACGTTAACATCCCCTGTGTTATGTTCGCGGA
This sequence comes from Ostrinia furnacalis, assembly GCF_004193835.3. Classification (NCBI taxonomy): domain Eukaryota; kingdom Metazoa; phylum Arthropoda; class Insecta; order Lepidoptera; family Crambidae; genus Ostrinia; species Ostrinia furnacalis. The sequence continues at coordinate 694,949 of NW_021134758.1, forward strand.
TGACGTATCGGTGGTGACCTCATGCCGATCCAATATTGATCTTAACCAAAAATTGACGGAAAACCTTAATAACATACAAGCATGGATGGACGACCACAACTTGGAAATAAATTACTCAAAAACGAAATTAATACAATTTAGGCCCTATCAAAAAACTCCATTAAACATTAACTACTCATTCAATGGTAAAAGTATTGAATGCGTAAATTTTGCTACATTGCTCGGACTTGACTTAGATTGTAATTTAAATTGGAAACAGCATATTATTAAAATTAAACAGAAAATATCTAAATTTACTTACGCCCTAAGGCAACTAAAAAGAAACTCCGACCTAAAAACTACACTCGCTGCTTATTATGCCTACAGCTACGCTTGGATCTCTTACGGGATCATACTATGGGGCAACAGCACGGACTCAGATGATATATTTATTCTCCAAAAAAAGTGTATACGTATCCTGGCACAAATAAAAAATATTGAAAGCTGTAAGCCATACTTTATGAAATATAAAATACTACCACTAAAATGTATTTATATCTTGGAATTATGTAAGTTTGTGCGCAAATATCCAAATCTATACACAAAAAAGGGAAATGTAAATGCAAGATCTCGATACCCTAATGATTTAATATTACCTCTATTCAAACTAGGCATGGCTGCTACAGGACCATACGCAATGACGATAAAAGTCTATAATAAACTACCTACATACATAAAATCTGAACCAAATACAAATAAATTTATTAATTTGCTAAAAAAGTTTCTACTAAGTAAGTGTTACTATGATTTAAATGAATATTTTAATGATAAGCCCACATATACAGTACTATGCAATACATACATTTAACTATTATCTACATATTGTATCACCCATTATATGACATTCAGTTATTCAGTTACCTACTATACTCATTATAATAATTATTAGAATTATTTTTTCCTATTCCCTGGAGAGACTTTATAAAAAAAGTGTCGGCCCAGTATGCGTAATTTTTCAAATATATTTTTTATACAATAATAGACATTATATTCCAAATTGCTTTATGTACTTCCTATCAAAGACATCTATAATTTATTTGATTGCTATTGTAAATACCAGTAAAATTGCAATGCCCTTGCAGGGCCCATATGTTTACCTTACATATTTTATAAGACCTTACTGTACATACATACATATGTGATGCAATAAATAAATGAATATGAATATGAATATTTATGAGCTTAATTTTATTGTGAGCTGTCAAACTTATCTTAACTCTTGAATTCAGTTGAAGTGGTCTTTGTACATAAGACTTACAATTTGATAACCCACAAAGACTACCTTAAAAGTAGGCATCTTATATTCAGATAATGGATTTGTATCTTAATATCTTTATTTTTGTTATAAAATATCTTTTTCACAGCTGTTACAACATCATTATTTTGTGTTATCCAAAATATAGCGATATGAATGATTGATGAGACGTTGCTTATTTGCCATTAAACTATAAAATTATTTATTTTTTTACAGGACGCAGTATTTACGGTGATCGTTTCGAAGATGAGAACTTCAAGCTACGTCACTATGGTGCTGGTTGGCTGTCCATGGCTAATGCTGGAAAAGACACAAATGGATCCCAGTTCTTCATCACTACCACCAAGACCCCTTGGTTAGACGGCAGACACGTTGTCTTTGGGAAAGTTTTGGAAGGAATGGTAAGATCTCAGAAATTGTGAAAATTAAAAATAAATAAAAGAAATTAACGATGATCTCAATCTTCAGAAAAAGTAGCTGTTTATCTAATAAGTGGCAGCATTATGAACTCAGCTGTCAAAACTCAAAACCCTGACTATAAAAGGAGATTTTTTTAAAAACTGTACGCTGTTTTCAAAACTTGTGCTGATAAAAATGATTGTTTTCTTATTTGCAGGATGTTGTGCGTAAGATTGAAAAGTCGCCGACTGGCGCAAACGACCGTCCAGTAAAGGATGTTGTCATCGCGAACTCCCGTGCCGAACTTGTCGCAGAGCCATTCAGCGTCACAAAGGAGAGTGCTCAATAACACAATGTTTATTTTAAGTTAAGCCATAATACACATTAATTTTAAAATGACAGTGCTCAAGTCTCTAACCGAAATACGTTGTAAATATTCAATCGTGATTGAAGAACGCAATACTGTTTTAGTTGCAGTGCATTTACATAAAAATCAAAATGATATTATTTTCTCATATGTTTTGTTAAACAACATAATTTTACAGGGTGAAATTTGAGATTGAAAATACAAATCTTTAATTTTAAAATATATTGTTCTTAATATTCCTTTTAAAAATAAAGTTATAAGATTAACTATGGTTTTTTAGTTCTTGTAAACATGATTCAGCTTCTTGTTTGATATCATTATTTTTGGACACAACCCCCAATTTCCATCCATAACCACAACTTTTTCTGGCCTCAGCTATTAAGTTTTTCTTCAAATATGCTCTTCCTAAATTAACATACATGGCTCCCATGTCATCCATATTTAAATCTTTTCCTAATTCAATAGCTTCTTTAAAGTAGTTTATGCTTTCATCGGCCTTGCCTAGAAGGTCACAGACTGTTCCAATATCGTTGAGTTGAATAACAATGTGTTCTTTATCTACATCTGAAACTTCCCTCATCCATTTTAATGAACTTATCAGCAGTGGCAGACTCTGTTCAATTTGTTGACAATCAAGAAACAGTCTGCCATACCAGTCCTCTGTCATTGCTAAAAGTTTTTTGGTCGCATCGTCTGCACCATATTGCATAGCAGTTCTCAGTTTTTCTAAACAGTAATCGTATCCAAGTTGGGCTGTGGAATATTCTTTTTTTAGATGACTGATTCTAGCTAGCTTAGAGCTTATGTGAACCATACGGGGATCATCTTCTGTAGCTCCATCTTGCATTATTCTTTGTGCGACAGAAACAAACAATTGTTTTGCTTTGTCCAACTGAGCTCTTTCAAGAGCCAGATTAGCCATTACATCATAGATATATGTAATGCCCTGTTCATGTTGTATCTGCTGTGCTTGTCTAAGGGAAATATGAAGCAACTGCTCAGCTTTTTCGTATTCACCTCGTTGGTTAAATAATATACAATGCTTAATTGTATGTATCAACTCGTCTTCTGCTGAAAGTTTTGGTTGAAAACCGAGCCAAGTAAACAAAGAAAATCCAATAGTTACAGGGACGACTGAAATCTTTGGTTGTACAGAGACATCGCGTAAAAATGTTACTGGTATTCGTTTAAAGTTATTTCTAATGGTATATAATTTCCTAAAAAGGAAACGAAGTCTGCTAGACATGATGTTTAGATAAAATATAAAATGTTATATAACCTCTACAGTCCCTTATTTATCATATTTCTGCAGACAGAACTGAAGCCGGAACTGAACACTTAACATATTTTTATTTTCACAATTTATTGTAATTGATCAGTAAAACAATTTTTATAAATGTTAAATGTCATAGTCAGCTGCTCCGGTATCCATTTTCTATTACAGAGCATAATTTTTTATTAGTCACAGACAAACAAACTTTGTAGTTATGTGATATTGACAGAATTAATTGAATGTTTCCGAGATCTTTTAGTCGATCATAGAGAAAAGTAATACGTAGTCGATTATTAAAGTCGTCCTACACTAGTAGCGTTGTCTATGGTTGGTCAGCAAAATAATTTGACGTTTATAGGCCATAGAGTAAAAGTACGTACAAAAATATAATGTCATGTCGTCTTTCTGCTGCATCTCAATAAAATTGAATTAAATTCAGTGTCGACATTACTAATTTAATTATCTTTCATACAATATTATTAACAAGACAGGTCATCTGGTGTCCATTTTATTATGGTAGAATTAAGGTGACGGACATTCCTGCTATCATCATTGAGACAAGCAAGTAATGCTTCGTTACCACCACAGAGCTCGAAGGCTTTAGCTTTCGTAACACAGAAAAACGATTGACCAAGAAAAATGTTTAGCATGAACGGATCAGATTTCCCCCCTGTGAAAGAGGACACATTTTGTAAATATGTTTTATACTACGAGATAAATAATTCAAGGTAACAGTTTGCCTTTTTGGTTTTCATGTTATTTTTGTTGTTGTTCTGTTTTATGTGACGAAAGCTTCTCTTTTCAGGGTTCGGATTTGGGATTTGATAATATTGATACCGAATGCGTTGTTTGTGCTTTTCTTAGTGGTAAGATTTAATAAGGCTCAGTTGAAACTGCGTGCTACAAGTAGTCCTATATTTCTGACATTCTACACTTTGGTGTGGGGAAATGTGATCATAAGCCTGGTGCGATGTGCTGTGTCCATGACGGTGAACGCGGCGATGCCGCTGGGAGGCCTGGTGGACAAGATCCTGTGGGTGACCGTGAGATTCTTTCTGTTGGCCACAGAAATGAGTGTCGTCATATTTGGGTTGGCTTTTGGTACGTTTGGTATCTTCATCACATCATTTTTGCTATCAATTTGTTGTAAGATTATGTGTCTTATGTTTAGTCTCTCAAAATTAATGGAATTGATGTGTTAAACCTAGCTTCAAAAGTTAAGTGCATTTGTAGTAGGTATGTGATTACTGAAAAATATACTATTAAATAGTAAAATTAATTATTGATGAGCCAAACCAAACAATTGTCCCACCATGAAGTTCTGAAACAGCTATAATCTGTGTCAATTTACAATTTGTTATGCATTCAATTTACAACCATTTAATACAGTGTATCATTTATTAATATACTCCATTTTCTTTATCAGGACACTTGGACAGCCGAAGCAGCATCAGATACGTTCTCCTGGCAACGTCGCTCATATCCCTTGCCTTCACCATCACTCAAGGCACATTAGAGATTGTCATGCCGGATGACATGTTCCACATTGATAACAGGGACTACAACCTGTTTGGACACGGTGGAATGTTATTCTGGTTCACATCGTCTCTAGTCTTCGCTCTCATTTACTTCCTCATATTGTTGCTACCATGGATACCACTCCGGGACTATTTGGCTTTACCGAGTAAGTTTTAATCATTACTATATCTTACTATTAATTAAATATTGGCTTAATTAAACACTTAATATTAGTATTGGTGATAACAAAAGTTACTTAACAGCATTATCTGTTTGCTAATAAATAAAATGCTAATTTTATAGCAAGTATTTTCATGGTACATAAATAAGACGATGCTAATTGTTCATTATAATAACATTAGGTGTTTCACAACACAAGAGTAATGTGATATCTTATTATTATGGACTGTAATAAGAGTTGTTTATGTATCTGAAACAGTTAATTAAAATGTAATAATATTTGTACGCACTGTATTGCTTTGCATTGCTGTGTTATGTGCAATGTATAAACAAAATGTGATTAAGTAACTAAGGCTGTCACTTCCTTTTGAATTGTTATTGATCAGATACAATAAATTATGCAATTTATTGTCTTGGTTAATGTTTTCAATGTTATCGTTGGGTTTTTGACCTTTTGTGATAAGTATTGTTATCCCATTATTACCAGGAATTGCAAGGTGTAAATCAAGTAAGTTTATGAGCAGAAATCCTTTTGTAGGGCATTGTGACTTAGTTCAGACATAACTTAGTCTTATCTTGAAGTTGGACGTTATATCCGTAACTTGTGACCTTGTAGAATACATGCTTCCTACTTTGTTATTTGTGATTAATTGTAATCAACTTCATACTAAATGGACTGTAATCTTTTTAGTGAAGATAATTGGCATAAATTGTTTGAATGAAAGTTCAAAGAACTGGAATGCTCATTGGTATAATAAACTGATATGACATCGCATCGTCGCATACACGACCGCAAAATTAGTGGCATGGCACTTATTTCCTCATGTCATTGGGTAAAAATGTACCGCAATACCACCGAAATCGTACGACACGATTGGCAACGGCAGGTTGGGTGTCCCATAGCCATGGAAGCTACTGTTGGGTTTTAGTAGGTAGGTCCCGACCTACTGGCGGGGAGTCCCTCATAACCCATAAACCATTGGCCGTCCTCAGCGGCATTACTCGACGGAAAAAAGGGTATCGCATAGTGCGAATATGACATTAACTCCATAATAAACGATGAGACTTTAATTTTGTACTGTGGGGGAATCGAACCCGCGAACTCTTAGTATGTTAGTTCGTTACGAACCACTTCACCAAACGGCCGACAATAATGGCTGAAGATTTGATTTGTGTAATAGTATAGAAAAGTGTTGCGAAGTGTCAAACCCGACAGACGTCCGCGTAATACCGAAATCGTGAGCTACAACAAGGCATATCCACAAAAACGGGCAGTACGACTGGTAACGTGCAGTGTTTATTCCAGCCAAACTATCGTTCTACCTGTACGTGTTGCTACTGGCGCTTCTGGACACGACCCAGGCGGTTGGCGCAGGCCTACTGGCCTGGGGCTCCATGCAGTCTGGCCTCTGCATCGTGGACGTGACTACATGGCTCTACTTCTCGTTGTACACGCCACTTGTGTACCACACTTTTCTCAGCGAGTTTTTCAGGTACGTGACCGCTAGTGAAAGTCGGGCAAAGGAAATAAAAAGACTCGCTTTCGTTTGATCAAGTTGACAATGGCACAATGAATTAAAGCAGGAAAGCTCTTTCCTAGTTTAAATGTATTTTAGTTTTGTTAGCTTCAATTTTTATGCAATGAGAACTTTTTGTAGGTAGTCAAATAATATTGTCAGTAGGGTCTTGTCGAATGTCTCAGTTAACAGAATGCATATTTTATTACTTGTCCCAGTCAAGAGTTAAGTTTCTATTGTCATGTTTTTTGTTGATAGCATTATAATGCGACATTGAAACTATTCAGAACTTGGATTAAGATTTGAAACGACCTTGGCATGAATTACCTTTCTCAACTCAACACAGTCACATAATGCGGGATGCAATTGGTCAATTTTGTTTTATGTTCCTGGGATTTTCGTTACGACAATAGTTTCGTAAGAACGTTATGTAATGAGCTAAATATCTTGACAGTTTTAGCGTTTTATCTAAAAAGTTAAGATGAACTTGTGTAGGCACTTTACCTACTTTTAATGTTATTACGATTGATAGACAGGTACTTGACTTCAAAGATATTGAATACATCTATAGATGACTTTACAGTTTCAAGCCTCAAGTGATCTCTTAAAAACATGCTCCACTTATCACGCATTCATGACTTTTATGATAAACTAGCTGACCCGGCGAACTTTGTTCCGCCTTAATGGCAATAAATAAGCAGACTTTTTTTTTGTTTCGAACGGGATTAAAAGTATCCTATGTCCTTCTCCTGGCTCTAAACTACCTCCCTGACAATTTTCAGCTAAATCAGTTCAGCCGTTCTTGAGTTATAAGCGAAGTAACTAACACGACTTTCTTTTATATATGTCGGAGCGTCGGGCTCTCGGACGGCACCAGAAGGGTCTCTCATTGAATTCATACTATCTACCTATGTGGGCGTATAGGGAACACGTGCGAGTGGATACTAACACTAATTGTAATCACTGATTATAAACGACTAACTTTACTATAGACTAGAATGTAAAGACTGGTTCGTAATTTAATCAATATTGGCCGCAGGTAAATTTAACAGAAAGATCAAAGTTATTGAATTAGTTTAACAAAGCTAGAGACGCCTAGACTTAATAAATTGGGAGCGATTGACGAATTTGTGAACCACGCCCAGTAACCACCACGTCCAAAACCCGAATGTGCAATGACTCTAACACTGAGTCCCAAAATCTCTACGTTCCAGGGCTCTGTACCTGAAGTTTTTGTAAAGCTATTAATCCATCAATACTGCACTTGAACGGGTCCACAACTACGTCAGGCAACATGGAGATTTATGTCACCTTCGTTCCCAGGCGCGCACTTAACTCTGGCATAAGAGCTTTGGCGCTGCTTAAAATTCCATAGCAATAAACTAGCTAACACATTGAAAGTGTTGTGAGAACTATAACATTAAGTTATTTAATTTATTGCGCCCCGCGCGCCGACACGGCGATCCTGACTCTCACACGTCCTCGTGTGGATCAGCATTTAAGTCGTCATGTAATATGACAACCTCACTCATGTAACTTAAAGTACCGTTCGGCTATCCTACAATACCACTATGAGTAGGAAGGTACATGTCAGTAAAATGTCAGGTCTCCACAGATTCAAATCAAAACTACAAAGTTTTCAACTCAGTCAAGAACAAATCTAGTTTCAACTAGAATCTTAAAGTTATTTCAACCAAAACTAAGGCCAAGGTTAACGTAACTAATACCCGCGACACACTGTCACGCACTATCGGAACGCATCCGACCATCGGAATCACCATCCGATACCACCAGCACTCACGGCCAGTCACAATGGCACTCACGGCCAATCACCATCGGTACTCACGACCGAACACAAAGGCACTCTCATGGCCTCACCATCGGTATAGATGACCGATCACAACGGCACTCTCATGGCCGATCACAAAGGCACTCTCATGGCCTCACCATCGGTATAGATGACCGATCACAACGGCACTCTCATGGCCGATCACAAAGGCACTCTCATGGCCTCACCATCGGTATAGATGACCGATCACAACGGCACTCTCATGGCCGATCACAAAGGCACTCTCATGGCCTCACCATCGGTATAGATGACCGATCACAACGGCACTCTCATGGCCGATCACAAAGGCACTCTCATGGCCTCACCATCGGTATAGATGACCGATCACAACGGCACTCTCATGGCCGATCACAAAGGCACTCTCATGGCCTCACCATCGGTATAGATGACCGATCACAACGGCACTCTCATGGCCGATCACAAAGGCACTCTCATGGCCTCACCATCGGTATAGATGACCGATCACAACGGCACTCTCATGGCCGATCACAAAGGCACTCTCATGGCCTCACCATCGGTATAGATGACCGATCACAACGGCACTCTCATGGCCGATCACAAAGGCACTCTCATGGCCTCACCATCGGTATAGATGACCGATCACAACGGCACTCTCATGGCCGATCACAAAGGCACTCTCATGGCCTCACCATCGGTATAGATGACCGATCACAACGGCACTCTCATGGCCGATCACAAAGGCACTCTCATGGCCTCACCATCGGTATAGATGACCGAACACAACGGCACTCTCATGGCCGATCACAAAGGCACTCTCATGGCCCCACCATCGGTACTCACGACCGATCAGCAGCTATCGAAACAAATTCAATCAACTGCCCAACCCATGACCTCATTACTCATCATCGCCGCGCAGTCTCCGACCAGCTAAACTGGGTTAGGAATATGACCTACGATCGACAACAAGACAAGGCCCTGAGTACTCTTAGTCATGTTAACCAGCCATAATTTTCGTCATAACTAACATTAAAATGTCAAAAGATACTACAACAATATCATCATTATTGATATTCTTTCTTATAATAACTCTTTCAATCTCATTAGCGCCGACAACGGCTAAACCTGACTATTTCTCGCTCTGTGGGGACGTAACATTTCAGCATCACTCGATAGCAATCGTTAGCATATTTATAAATTCTATAAACAACTGACTAATGATTTTAAAATCACATCGGTCATTATCTCAAATAAAAAAAAATTAAATAATTTTATTGCATAATGTAAGTACTCGTACATAAAGATCACACACTACTTACATAGGTTGTATAAGGCGTCACTAACCGTGTTATCATTAAAAATAATTCATACACGACCAGTCCTAGACTAAAATCAAAATAAAACATACTCTAATAAAAAAAAATCATCATCAAAATTCAAATTCAAAATTTAGATAAAATCAAAATTTAATCAAAATCAAAATCTGATCAAGATCATAATTTAATCAAAGTCAAAATGTAATTAAAATCAAAATTTAAAATTTAATCAAAATTTAATTAAAATTTAATCTGAACCAAAATTTAATTAAAATCAAATCAAAATTAAAAACAGAAAGGAATCAGAAAGTTTAGTACTTGCACCCAAACTTTAGATAGGTACTGCTCATAAAAACCTATCAGTTTTTTGAGAGCGACAACTGATAAAAATGTAATTGAATCAAGAAATTGTTGAACTACACCATACTATTTTGGCATATCTACAACAGAATCAATTTTTTTTTTCATAATTCTAGATTAGAATAAAGAAAAGGAAATGTCAAATCTAATATTAGTAATCCTAGTAGTCCTAAATACAAACTACTAACTTATTTTAAAATACAAACGATGTTAAACTCAATATCAATCATCAAGAATGAACCGAGTGTAATAACAATGTCAACATTTTTGAGAATACTTATGCATTTTCATTTTTACANGGTCATCAAGTAGATAATTGTCGTAACCGTGAGCGAAATAACAAAACTTCCACGAGCAAAGACAACCCCGAACGTAATAATAATAGTTCGCGCAGTAATAATAGTAGTACAATACGGTGTTATGGATGTGGCCAGCAAGGCGTATTTAAATCAAAGTGTGAGACGTGTAGTCCGAAGTTTCAATCGGAATTTCACACTTTAGGGTCCCGTCGTACTTTTTACAATAATTGTAAACCCCCCGTAACATTACTATCATCACGTAACAAGACGAAAGCTCGTCGTAACTCATCACGTAAAA